>NW_027480423.1:20000000-20625000 GCF_051401765.1 Calliopsis andreniformis
ACACTGATTGCAATTATGCGTTTTACACGATGGAAAAACTGTTGTATTTATATTGTATTTTATGCTTCTGGCGCTCACTTCCTAGGCCCTAACTATTCGATCTGGTGGAACAACGCCCTAGGGTGAAGCCTAGGTTGCCCGTAACGTAGAAATGACCATAACTTTTACACTGGTAGCAATTATTCGTTTTATACAAAGGAAAAACTGTTCTATTTATTTTGTATTTTATGCTTCGGGCGTTGACTTCTAAGGCCCTAACTGTTTGATCTGGTGGAGCAACGCCCTAGAGTGAAGCCTAGGTTGCCCGGAACGTAGAAATGACCATTACTTTCACACTGTTTGCATTTATTCCTTTTATACGATGGAAAAGCTGTTGTATTTATATCGTATTTTATGCTTCTGGCGTTGGCTTCTAAGGCCCTAGCTATTCGATCTAGTGGAGCAACGCCCTAGAGTGAAGCCTAGGTTGCCTGGAACGTAGAAATGACCATTACATTCACACTGGTTGCAATTATTCGATTTATACGGTGGAAAAACTGTTGTATTTATATTGTATTTTATGCTTCTGGCGTTCACTTGTTAGGCCCTAACTATTCGATCTGGTGGAACAACGCCCTAGGGTGAAGCCTAGGTTGCCCGGAACGTTGAAATGACCATCACTCTCACACAGGTTGCAATAACTCCTGTTATAGGATGGAAAAGCTGTTGTATTTATATCGTATTTTATGCTTCTGGCGTTGACTTCTAAGGACCTAGCTATTCGATCTAGTGGAGCAACGCCCTAGAGTGAAGCCTAGGTTGCCCGGAACGTAGAAATGACCATCACTTTCATACTGGTTGCAATTAATCCTGTTGTACGGTGGAAGAACTGTTGTATTTTTATTGCATTTTATGCTTCGGGCGTTGACTTCTAAGGACCTTACTATTCAATCTGTCGGTGCAACGCCCTAGAGTGAAGCCTAGGTTGCTCGTAATGTAGAAATAACCATAGCTTTCACACTGGTTGCAATTATGCGTTTTACACGATGGAAAAACTGTTGTATTTATATTGTATTTTATGCTTCTGGCGTTCACTTCCTAGGCCCTAACTATTCGATCTGGTGGAACAACGCCCTAGGGTGAAGCCTAGGTTGCCCGGAACGTAGAAATGACCATAACTTTTACACTGGTAGCAATTATTCGTTTTATACAAAGGAAAAACTGTTCTATTTATTTTGTATTTTATGCTTCGGGCGTTGACTTCTAAGGCCCTAACTGTTTGATCTGGTGGAGCAACGCCCTAGGGTGAAGCCTAGATTACCCGGAACGTAGAAATGACCATTACCTTCACACTGTTTGCAATTATCTTCTTTTATACGATGCAAAAGCTGTTGTATTTATATCGTATTTTATGCTTTTGGCGTTGACTTCTATGGCCCTAGCTATTCAATCTAGTGGAGCAGCGCCCTAGAGTGAAGCCTAGGTGGCCCGGAACGTAGAAATGACCATCACTTTCAAACTGGTTGCAATTAATCCTGTTATACGATGGAAAAACTGTTGTATTTTTATTGCATTTTATGCTTCGGGCGTTGACTTCTAAGGCCCTAACTATTCAATCTGGTGGAACAACGCCGTAGAGTGAAGCCTAGGTTGCCCGGAACGTAGAAATGATCATAACTTTTACACTGGTAGCAATTATCCGTTTTATACAATGGAAAAACTGTTCTATTTATTTTGTATTTTATGCTTCGGGCGTTGACTTCTAAGGCCCTAACTGTTTGATCTGGTGGAGCAACGCCCTAGAGTCAAGCCTAGGTTGCCCGGAACGTAGAAATGACCATTACTTTCACACTGTTTGCATTTATACCTTTTATACGATGGAAAAGCTGTTGTATTTATATCGTATTTTATGCTTCTGGCGTTGGCTTCTAAGGCCCTAGCTATTCGATCTAGTGGAGCAACGCCCTAGAGTGAAGCCTAGGTTGCCCGGAACGTAGAAATGACCATTACATTCACACTGGTTGCAATTATTCGATTTATACGATGGAAAAACTGTTGTATTTTTATTGTATTTTATGCTTCTGGCGTTCACTTGTTAGGCCCTAACTATTCGATGTGGTGGAACAACGCCCAAGGGTGAAGCCTAGGTTGCCCGGAACGTAGAAATGACCGTCACTCTCACACAGGTTGCAATTACTCCTGTTATAGGATGGAAAAGCTGTTGTATTTATATCGTATTTTATGCTTCTGGCGTTGACTTCTAAGGCCCTAGCTATTCGATCTAGTGGAGCAACGCCCTAGAGTGAAGCCTAGGTTGCTGGGAATGTAGAAATGACCATAACTTTCACACTGGTTGCTATCATTCGTTTTATATGATAGAAAAACTGTTGTATTTATATTGTATTTTGTGCTTCTGGCGTTGACTTCATAGGCCGTAACTATTCGATCTGGTGGAGCAACGCCCTGGAGTGAAACCTAGGTTGCCCGAACGTAGAAATGACCATAACTTTCACACAGGTAGCAATTATTCGTTTTATACGATGGAAAAGCTGTTGTATTTATTTTGTATTTTATGCTTCGGGCGTTGACTTCTAAGGCCGTTGCTATTCGATGTGGTGGAAGAACGCCATAGAGTGAAGCCTAGGTAGCCCGAATCGTAGAAATGTCCATATCTTTCACACTGTTTGCAATTTTTCGTTTTATACGATAGAAAAACTGTTTTATTTATTTTGTATTTTATGTTTAGGGCGTTGACTTCAAATTCCCTAACTATTCGATCTGGAGGAGCAACGCCCTAGAGTGCAGCCTAGGTTGCCCGGAACGTAGAAATGACCATAACTTCCACACTGGTTGCAATTATTCGTTTTATACGATGGAAAAGCTGTTGTATTTATATCGTTTTTTATGCTCCTGGCGTTGACTTCTTAGGACCTAACTATTCCATCTGGTGGAACAACGCCCTAGGGTGAAGTCTAGGTTGTCCGGAAAGTAGAAATGACCATAACTTTCACACTGGTAGCAATTATTCGTTTTATACGATGGAAAAACTGTTCTATTTATTTTGTATTTTATGCTTCGGTCGTTGACTTCTAAGGCCCTAACTATTCGACCTGGTAGAGCAACGCCCTAGAGTGAAGCCTAGGTTGCCCGGTAAGTAGAAATGACCATAAGTTTCATACTGGTTGCAATTATTCGTTTTATACGATGGAAAAACTGTTGTATTTATATTGTATTTTATGCTTCTGGCGTTCACTTCTTAGGCCCTAACTATTCGATCTGGTGGTACAACGCCCTAGGATGAAGCCTAGGTTGCCCGGAACGTAGAAATGTCCATATCTTTCACACTGTTTGCAATTTTTCGTTTTATACGATAGAAAAACTGTTTTATTTATTTTGTTTTTTATGTTTCGGGCGTTGACTTCTAAGTCCCTAACTATTCGATCTGGTGGAACGACGGCCTAGTGTGAAGCCTACGTTGCCCGGAAAGTAGAAATGACCATAACTTTCACACTGGTAGCAATTTTTCGTTTTATACGATGGAAAAACTGTTCTATTTATTTTATATTTTATGCTTCGGGCGTTCACTTCTTAGGCCCTAACTATTCGATCTGTTGGAACAACGCCCTAGGGTGAAGCCTAGGTTGATCGGAACGTAGAAATGACCATAACTTTCACACTGGTTGAAATTATTCGTTTTATACGGTGGAAAAGCTGTAGTATTTATATCGTGTTTTATGCTTCGGGCGTTGACTTCTTAGACCCTAACATTTCGATCTGGTGGAGCAACGCCCTACAGTGAAGCCTAGGTTGCCCGGAACGTAGATACGACCATAACCTTCACACTGGTTGCAAATTATTCCTGCTATACGATGGAAAAACTGTTGTATTTTTACTGCACGTTATGCTTCGGGCATTAACTTCTAAGGCCCTAACTATGCAATCTGTTGGAGCAACGCCCTAGGGGGAAGCCTAGGTTGCCCGGAACGTAGAAATGACCATAACTTTCACACTGGTTGCAATTATTCGTTTTAAACGATGGAAAAACTGTTCTATTTATTTTGTATTTTATGCTCCGGGCGTTGACTTCTAAGGCCCTGACTATTCCATCTGGTGGAACAACGACCTAGGGTAAAGCCCAGGTTGCGCGGAACGCAGAAATGACCATCACTTTCACACTGGTAGCAATTATTCGTTTTATACGATGGAAAAACTGTTTTATTTATTTTGTATTTTATGCTTCGGGCGTTGACTTCTGAGGCCCTAACTATACGACCTGGTGGAGCAACGCCCTAGAGTGAAGCCTAGATTGCCCGGAACGTAGAAATGACCATAACTTTCACACTGGTTGCTATCTTTCGTTTTATACGATGGAAAGACTGTTATATTTATATTGTATTTTATGCTTCTGGCGTTGACTTCTTAGGCCCTAACTATTCGATCTGGTGGAACAACGCCCTAGGGTGAAGCCTAGGTTGCCGGGAAAGTAGAAATGACCATAACTTTCACACTGGTTGCAATTATTCGTTTTATACGATGGAAATGCTGTTGTATTTATATCGTATTTTATGCTTCTGGCGTTGACTACTTAGGCCCTAACTTTTCCATCTGGTGGAACAACGCCCTAGGGTGAAGTCTAGGTTGCCCGGAAAGTAGAAGTGACCATAACTTTCACACTGGTAGCAATTATTCGTTTTATACGATGGAAAAACTGTTCTATTTATTTTATACTTTATGCTTCGGGCGTTGACTTCTAAGGCCCTAACTATTCGATCTGGTGGAGCAACGCCCTAGTGTGAAGCCTAGATTGCCCGGTACGTAGAAATGACCATCACTATCAAACTGGCTGCAATTATTTGTTTTATACGATGGAAAAGCTGTTGTTTTTATATCGTATTTTATGCTTCTGGCGTTGACTTCTTAGGCCCTAACTATTCCATCTGGTGGAACAACGCCCTAGCGTGAAGCCTGGGTTGCCCGGAAAGCAGAAATGACCATAACTTCCATACTGGTTGCAATTATTCGTTTTATATGGTGGAAAAGCTGTAGTATTTATATTGTATTTTATGCTTCTGGCGTTGACTTCTAAGGCCCTAACTATTCGATCAGGTGGAGCAAAGCCCTAGGGTAAAGCCAAGATTGCGCGGAAGGTAGAAGTGACCATAACTTTCACACTGGTTGCTATCATTCGTTTTATATGATAGAAAAACTGTTGTATTTATATTGTATTTTATGCTTCTGGCGTTGACTTCATAGGCCGTAACTATTCGATCTGGTGGAGCAACGCCCTGGAGTGAAGCCTAGGTTGCCCGGATCGTAGAAATGACCATAACTTTCACACTGGTTGCTATTATTCGTTTTATGCCATGGAAAAACTGTTATATTTATATTGTATTTAAGCTTCTGGCGTTGACTTCTGAGGCCGCTGCTATTCGATGTTGTGGAAGAACGCCATAGAGTGAAGCCTAGGTAGCCCGGATCGTAGAAATGTCCATATCTTTCACACTGTTTGCAATTTTTCGTTTTATACGATAGAAAAACTGTTTTATTTATTTTGTATTTTATGTTTCGGGCGTTGACTTCTAAGGCCCTAACTATTCGATCTGGTGGCCCAACGCCCTAGAGTGCAGCCTAGGTTGCCCGGAACGTAGAAATGATCATATCTTTCACACTGGTTGCTATCATTCGTTTTATATGATGGAAAAACTGTTGTATTTATATTGTATTTTATGCTTCTGGCGTTCACTTCTTAGGCCCTAACTATTCGATCTGGTGGAACAACGGCCTAGGGTGATGCCTAGGTTGCCCGGAAAGTAGAAATGACCATAACTTTCACACTGTTTGCAATTATTCATTTTATACGATGGAAAAGCTGTTGTATTTGTAACGTATTTTATGCTTCTGGCGTTGACTTCTAAGGCCCTAACTATTCAACCTGTTGGAGCAACGCCCTAGAGTAAAGCCTAGGTTGCTCGGAATGTAGAAATGACCATAACTTTCAAACTGGTTGCAGTTATTCGTTTTATACGATGGAAAAACTGTTGTATTTATATGGTATTTTATGCTTCTGGCGTTCACTTCTTAGGCCCTAACTATTCGATCTGGTGGAACAACGCCCTAGGGTGAAGCCTAGGTTGCCCGGAACGTAGAAATGACCATAACATTCACACTGTTTGCAATTATTCATTTTATACGATGGAAAAGCTGTTGTATTTATATCGTATTTTATGCTTCGGGCGTTGACTTCTTAGACCTTAACATTTCGATCTGGTGGAGCAACGCCCTACAGTGAAGCCTAGGTTGCCCGGAACGTAGATATGACCATAACCTTCACACAGGTTGCAATTATTCGTTTTATACGGTGTAAAGGCTGTTCTACTTATTTTGTATTTTATTCTTCTGGTGTTGATTTCTTAGGCCCTAACTATGCGATCTGGTTGAACAACGCCGTAGAGAGAAGCCTAGGTTGCCGGGAACGTAGGAATGACCATTACTTTCACACTGTTTGCAATTATTCCTTTTATACGATTGAAAAGCTGTTGTATTTATATCGTATTTTATGCTTCTGGCGTTGACTTCGAAGGACCTAACTATTCGATCTGGTGGAGCAACACCCTACAGTGATGCCTAGGTTGCCCGGAACGTAGATACGACCATAACCTTCACACTGGTTGCAAATTATTCCTGCTATACGATGGAAAAACTGTTGTATTTTTACTGCATGTTATGCTTCGGGCATTAACTTCTAAGGCCTTAACTATGCAATCTGTTGGAGCAACGCCCTAGGGGGAAGCCTAGGTTGCCCGGAACGTAGAAATGACCATAACTTTCACACTGGTTGCAATTATTCGTTTTATACGATGGAAATGCTGTTGTATTTATATCGTATTTTATGCTTCTGGCGTTGACTTCTTAGGCCCTAGCTATTCAATCTGGTGGATCAACGCCCTAGGGGGAAGCGTAGGTTGCCCGGAAAGTAGAAATGACCATAACTTTCACACTGGTAGCAATTATTCATTTTATACGATGGAAAAACTGTTCTATTTCTTTTGTATTTTCTGTTTCGGGCGTTGACTTCTAATTCCCTAACTATTCGATCTGGAGGAGCAACGCCCTAGAGTGCAGCCTAGGTTGCCCGGAACGTAGAAATGACCATAACTTCCACACTGGTTGCAATTATTCGTTTTATACTCTGGAAAAGCTGTTGTATTTATATCGTTTTTTATGCTCCTGGCGTTGACTTCTTAGGACCTAACTATTCCATCTGGTGGAACAACGCCCTAGGGTGAAGTCTAGGTTGTCCGGAAAGTAGAAATGACCATAACTTTCACACTGGTAGCAATTATTCGTTTTATACGCTGGAAAAACTGTTCTATTTATTTTGTATTTTATGCTTCGGTCGTTGACTTCTAAGGCCCTAACTATTCGATCTGGTAGAGCAACGCCCTAGAGTGAAGCCTAGGTTGCCCGGTAAGTAGAAATGACCATAAGTTTCATACTGGTTGCAATTATTCGTTTTATACGATGGAAAAACTGTTGTATTTATATTGTATTTTATGCTTCTGGCGTTCACTTCTTAGGCCCTAACTATTCGATCTGGTGGTACAACGCCCTAGGATGAAGCCTAGGTTGCCCGGAACGTAGAAATGACCATAACTTTTACACTGGCAGCAATTATACGTTTTATATGGTGGAAAAGCTGTAGTATTTATATTGTATTTTATGCTTCTGGCGTTGACTTCTAAGGCCCTAACTATTCGATCAGGTGGAGCAAAGCCCTAGAGTGAAGCCTAGGTTGCTCGAAATGTAGAAAGGACCATAACTTTCACACTGGTTGCAATTATTCGTTTTATACGATGGAAAAGCTGTTGTATTTATATCGTGTTTTATGCTTCTGGCGTTGACTTCTTAGGCCCTAACTATTCCATCTGGTGGAACAACGCCCTAGGGTAAAGCCAAGATTGCGCGGAAGGTAGAAATGACCATAACTTTCACACTGGTTGCTATCATTCGTTTTATATGATAGAAAAACTGTTGTATTTATATTGTATTTTATGCTTCTGGCGTTGACTTCATAGGCCGTAACTATTCGATCTGGTGGAGCAACGCCCTGGAGTGAAACCTAGGTTGCCCGGGTCGTAGAAATGTCCATATCTTTCACACTGTTTGCAATTTTTCGTTTTATACGATAGAAAAACTGTTTTATTTATTTTGTTTTTTATGTTTCGGGCGTTGACTTCTAAGGCCCTAACTATTCGATCTGGTGGACCAACGCCCTAGAGTGCAGCCTAGGTTGCCCGGAACGTAGAAATGACCATAACTTTCACACTGGTTGCTATCATTCGTTTTATATGATGGAAAAACTGTTGTATTTATATTGTATTTTATGCTTCTGGCGTTCACTTCTTAGGCCCTAACTATTCGATCTGGTGGAACAACGGCCTAGTGTGAAGCCTACGTTGCCCGGAAAGTAGAAATGACCATAACTTTCACACTGGTAGCAATTTTTCGTTTTATACGATGGAAAAACTGTTCTATTTATTTTATATTTTATTCTTCGGGCGTTCACTTCTTAGGCCCTAACTATTCGATCTGTTGGAACAACGCCCTAGGGTGAAACCTAGGTTGATCGGAACGTAGAAATGACCATAACTTTCACACTGGTTGAAATTATTCGTTTTATACGGTGGAAAAGCTGTAGTATTTATATCGTGTTTTATGCTTCGGGCGTTGACTTCTTAGACCCTAACATTTCGGTCTGGTGGAGCAACGCCCTACAGTGAAGCCTAGGTTGCCCGGAACGTAGATACGACCATAACCTTCACACTGGTTGCAAATTATTCCTGCTATACGATGGAAAAACTGTTGTATTTTTACTGCACGTTATGCTTCGGGCATTAACTTCTAAGGCCCTAACTATGCAATCTGTTGGAGCAACGCCCTAGGGGGAAGCCTAGGTTGCCCGGAACGTAGAAATGACCATAACTTTCACACTGGTTGCAATTATTCGTTTTAAACGATGGAAGAACTGTTCTATTTATTTTGTATTTTATGCTTCGGGCGTTGACTTCTAAGGCCCTGACTATTCCATCTGGTGGAACAACGACCTAGGGTAAAGCCCAGGTTGCGCGGAACGCAGAAATGACCATAACTTTCACACTGGTAGCAATTATTCGTTTTATACGATGGAAAAACTGTTTTATTTATTTTGTATTTTATGCTTCGGGCGTTGACTTCTGAGGCCCTAACTATACGACCTGATGGAGCAACGCCCTAGAGTGAAGCCTAGATTGCCCGGAACGTAGAAATGACCATAACTTTCACACTGGTTGCTATCTTTCGTTTTATACGATGGAAAGACTGTTATATTTATATTGTATTTTATGCTTCTGGCGTTGACTTCTTAGGCCCTAACTATTCGATCTGGTGGAACAACGCCCTAGGGTGAAGCCTAGGTTGCCGGGAAAGTAGAAATGACCATAACTTTCACACTGGTTGCAATTATTCGTTTTATACGATGGAAATGCTGTTGTATTTATATCGTATTTTATGCTTCTGGCGTTGACTACTTAGGCCCTAAGTTTTCCATCTGGTGGAACAACGCCCTAGGGTGAAGTCTAGGTTGCCCGGAAAGTAGAAGTGACCATAACTTTCACACTGGTCGCAATTATTCGTTTTATACGATGGAAAAACTGTTCTATTTATTTTATACTTTATGCTTCGGGCGTTGACTTCTAAGGCCCTAACTATTCGATCTGGTGGAGCAACGCCCTAGTGTGAAGCCTAGGTTGCCCGGTACGTAGAAATGACCATCACTATCAAACTGGCTGCAATTATTTGTTTTATACGATGGAAAAGCTGTTGTTTTTATATCGTATTTTATGCTTCTGGCGTTGACTTCTTAGGCCCTAACTATTCCATCTGGTGGAACAACGCCCTAGGGTGAAGCCTGGGTTGCCCGGAAAGCAGAAATGACCATAACTTCCATACTGGTTGCAATTATTCGTTTTATATGGTGGAAAAGCTGTAGTATTTATATTGTATTTTATGCTTCTGGCGTTGACTTCTAAGGCCCTAACTATTCGATCAGGTGGAGCAAAGCCCTAGGGTAAAGCCAAGATTGCGCGGAAGGTAGAAGTGACCATAACTTTCACACTGGTTGCTATCATTCGTTTTATATGATAGAAAAACTGTTGTATTTATATTGTATTTTATGCTTCTGGCGTTGACTTCTGAGGCCGCTGCTATTCGATGTTGTGGAAGAACGCCATAGAGTGAAGCCTAGGTAGCCCGGATCGTAGAAATGTCCATATCTTTCACACTGTTTGCAATTTTTCGTTTTATACGATAGAAAAACTGTTTTATTTATTTTGTATTTTATGTTTCGGGCGTTGACTTCTAAGGGCCTAACTATTCGATCTGGTGGACCAACGCCCTAGAGTGCAGCCTAGGTTGCCCGGAACGTAGAAATGATCATATCTTTCACACTGGTTGCTATCATTCGTTTTATATGATGGAAAAACTGTTGTATTTATATTGTATTTTATGCTTCTGGCGTTCACTTCTTAGGCCCTAACTATTCGATCTGGTGGAACAACGGCCTAGGGTGATGCCTAGGTTGCCCGGAAAGTAGAAATGACCATAACTTTCACACTGTTTGCAATTATTCATTTTATACGATGGAAAAGCTGTTGTATTTATAACGTATTTTATGCTTCTGGCGTTGACTTCTAAGGCCCTAACTATTCAACCTGTTGGAGCAACGCCCTAGAGTAAAGCCTAGGTTGCTCGGAATGTAGAAATGACCATAACTTTCAAACTGGTTGCAATTATTCGTTTTATACGATGGAAAAACTGTTGTATTTATATGGTATTTTATGCTTCTGGCGTTCACTTCTTAGGCCCTAACTATTCGATCTGGTGGAACAACGCCCTAGGGTGAAGCCTAGGTTGCCCGGAACGTAGAAATGACCATAACATTCACACTGTTTGCAATTATTCATTTTATACGATGGAAAAGCTGTTGTATTTATATCGTATTTTATGCTTCGGGCGTTGACTTCTGAGGCCCTAACTATACGACCTGGTGGAGCAACGCCCTAGAGTGAAGCCTAGATTGCCCGGAACGTAGAAATGACCATAACTTTCACACTGGTTGCAATTATTCGTTTTATACGATGGAAATGCTGTTGTATTTATATCGTATTTTATGCTTCTGGCGTTGACTTCTTAGGCCCTGACTATTCCATCTGGTGGAACAACGCCCTAGAGTGAAGCCTAGATTGCCCGGAACGTAGAAATGACCATAACTTTCACACTGGTTGCTATCTTTCGTTTTATACGATGGAAAGACTGTTATATTTATATTGTATTTTATGCTTCTGGCGTTGACTTCTTAGGCCCTAACTATTCGATCTGGTGGAACAGCGCCCTAGGGTGAAGCCTAGGTTGCCGGGAAAGTAGAAATGACCATAACTTTCACACTGGTTGCAATTATTCGTTTTATACGATGGAAAAGCTATGGCATCTTTATTGTATTTTATTCATCTGGGGCTGACTTCTAAGGCCGTAGCTATTAGATGTGGTGGAGCAACGCCCTAGGGTGACGCCTAGGTTGCCCGGAACGTAGAAATGACCATAACTTCCACACTGGTTGCAATTATTCGTTTTACACGATGGAAAAGCTGTAGTATTTATATCGTATTTTATGCCTCTGGCGTTGACTTCTAAGGACCTAACTATTCGATCTGGTGGAGCAGCGCCCTAGAGTGAAGCCTAGGTTGCTCGGAATGTAGAAATGACCATAACTTTCACACTGATTGCAATTATTCGTTTTATACGATGGAAAAACTGTTGCATCTTTATCGTATTTTATGCTTCTGGCGTTGACTTCTTAGGCCGTAGCTATTCGATCTGGTGGAGCAGCGCCCTGGAGTGAAACCTGGTTTGTCCGGAACATAGAAATGACCACTACTATCACACTGGTTGCAAATTATTCCTGCTATACGATGGAAAAACTGTTGTATTTTTATTGCGTTTTATGCATCTGGCGTTCACTTCTTAGGCCCTAACTATTCGATCTGGTGGAACAACGGCCTAGGGTGAAGCCTAGGCAGCCCGGAACGTTGAAATGACCATAACTTTCACACTGGTTGCAATTACTTGTTTTATACGATGGAAAAGCTGTTGTATTTATATCGTATTTTATGCTTCTGGCGTTGACTTCTTAGGCCCTAACTATTCCATCTCGTGGAACAGCGCCCTAGAATAAAGCCCAGGTTGCGCGGAACGTAGAAATGACCATAACTTTCACACTGGTAGCAATTATTCGCTTTATACACTGGAAAAACTGTTCTATTTATATTGTATTTTATGCTTCTGGCGTTGTCTACTTAGGCACTAACTATTCGATCTTGTGGAACAACGCCCTAGAGTGAAGCCTAGGTTGCCTGGAACGGAGAAATGACCGTCTCTTTCACACGGGTTGCAATTATTCCTCTTATAGGATGGAAAGTCTGTTGTATTTTTATTGTATTTTATTCTTCTGGTGTTGACTTCTTAGGCCCTAACTATTCGATCTGGTGGAACAACGCCGTAGAGTGAAGCCTAGGTTGCCCGGAACGTAGAAATGACCATTACCTTCACACTGTTTGCAATTATTCCTTTTATACGATGGAACAGCTGTTGTATTTATATCGTATTTTATGCTTCTGGCGTTGATTTCTAAGGACCTAACTATTCGATCTGGTGGGGCAACGCCCTAGAGTGAAGCCTCGGTTGCTCGGAATGTAGAAATGACCATAACTTTCACACTGATTGCAATTATTCGTTTTATACGATGGAAAAACTGTTGCATCTTTATCGTATTTTATGCTTCTGGCGTTGACTTCTTAGGCCGTAACTATTCGATCTGGTGGAGCAACGCCCTAGAGTGAAACCTAGGTTACCCGGAACGTAGAAATGTCCAGTACTTTCAAACTGTTTGCAGTTATTCCTTTTATACGATGGAAAAACTTTTGCATCTTTATTGTATTTTATGCTTCTGGCGTTGACTTCTAAGGCCCTAGCTATTCGATTTGGCGGAGCACCGCCCTAGAGTGAAGCCTAGGTTGCCCAGAACGTAGAAATGACCATAACTTCCACACTGGTTGCAATTATTCGTTTTATACGATGGAAAAGCTGTTGGATTTATATCGTTCTTTATGCTTCTGGCGTTGACTTCTTAGGCCCTAACTATTCCATCTGGTGGTACAACGCCCTAGGGTAAAGCCCAGATTGCGCGGAACGTAGAAATGACCATAACTTTCACACTGGTAGCAATTTTTCGTTTTATACGATGGAAAAACTGTTTTATTTATTTTGTATTTTAAGCTTCGGGCGTTGACTTCTAAGGCCCTAACTATTCGATCTGGTGGAGCAACGCCCTAGAGTGAAGCCTAGGTTGCCCGGAACGTAGAAATAACCATTACTTTCAAACTGTTTGCAATTATTCCTTTTATACGATGGAAAAGCTGTTGTATTTATATCGTATTTTATGCTTCGGGCGTTGACTTCTAGGGACCCAACTATTCGATCTGGTGGAGCAGCGCCCTAGAGTGAAGCCTAGGTTGCTCGGAATGTAGAAATGACCATAACTTTCACACTGATTGCAACTATTCGTTTTATACGATGGAAAAACTGTTGCATCTTTATCGTATTTTATGCTTCTGGCGTTGACTTCTTAGGCCATAGCTATTCGATCTGGTGGAGCAACGCCCTGGAGTGAAACCTGGGTTGCCCGGAACGCAGAAATGACCACAACTATCACACTGGTTGCAAATTATTCCTGCTATACGATGGAAAAACTTTTGTATTTTTATTGCATTTTATGCTTCTGGCGTTCACTTCTTAGGCCCTAACTATTCGATCTGGTGGAACAACGCCCTAGAGTGAAGCCTAGGTTTCCCGGATCGTAGAAATGACCATAACTTTCACACTGGTTGCTATTATTCGTTTCATACCATGGAAAAACTGTTATATTTATATTGTATTTAAGCTTCTGGCGTTGACTTCTGAGGCCGCTGCTATTCGATGTGGTGGAAGAACCCCATAGAGTGAAGCCTAGGTAGCCTGGGTCGTAGAAATGTCCATATCTTTCACACTGTTTGCAATTCTTCGTTTTATACGATAGAAAAACTGTTTTATTTATTTTGTTTTTTATGTTTCGGGCGTTGACTTCTAAGGCCCTAACTATTCGATCTGGTGGACCAACGCCCTAGAGTGCAGCCTAGGTTGCCCGGAACGTAGAAATGACCATAACTTTCACACTGGTTGCTATCATTCGTTTTATATGATGGAAAAACTGTTGTATGTATATTGTATTTTATGCTTCTGGCGTTCACTTCTTAGGCCCTAACTATTCGATCTGGTGGAACAACGGCCTAGAGTGAAGCCTACGTTGCCCGGAAAGTAGAAATGACCATAACTTTCACACTGGTAGCAATTTTTCGTTTTATACGATGGAAAAACTGTTCTATTTATTTTATATTTTATGCTTCGGGCATTAACTTCTAAGGCCCTAACTATGCAATCTGTTGGAGCAACGCCCTAGGGGGAAGCCTAGGTTGCCCGGAACGTAGAAATGACCATAACTTTCACACTGGTTGCAATTATTCGTTTTATACGATGGAAAAACTGTTCTATTTATTTTGTATTTTATGCTTCGGGCGTTGACTTCTAAGGCCCTGACTATTCCATCTGGTGGAACAACGACCTAGGGTAAAGCCCAGGTTGCGCGGAACGCAGAAATGACCATAACTTTCACACTGGTAGCAATTATTCGTTTTATACGATGGAAAAACTGTTTTATTTATTTTGTATTTTATGCTTCGGGCGTTGACTTCTGAGGCCCTAACTATACGACCTGGTGGAGCAACGCTCTAGAGTGAAGCCTAGATTGCCCGGAACGTAGAAATGACCATAACTTTCACACTGGTTGCTATCTTTCGTTTTATACGATGGAAAGACTGTTATATTTATATTGTATTTTATGCTTCTGGCGTTGACTTCTTAGGCCCTAACTATTCGATCTGGTGGAAGAACGCCCTAGGGTGAAGCCTAGGTTGCCGGGAAAGTAGAAATGACCATAACTTTCACACTGGTTGCAATTATTCGTTTTATACGATGGAAAAGCTGTGGCATCTTTATTGTATTTTATTCATCTGGGGCTGACTTCTAAGGCCGTAGCTATTAGATGTGGTGGAGCAACGCCCTAGGGTGAAGACTAGGTTGCCCGGGACATGGAAATGACCATTACTTTCGGACTGTTTGCAAATATACATTATATACGATGGAAAAGCTGTTGTATTTAATTGTATTTTATACTTCTGGCGTTGACTTCTTAGGCACTATCTATATAATCTGGTAGAGCACCGCCCTAGGGTGAAGCATAGGTAGCCCGGAACGTAGAAATGACCATAACTTTCACACCGGTAGCAACTATTCGTTTTATACGATGGAAAAACTGCTTTATTTATTTTGTATTTTATACTTCGGGCGTTGACTTCTGAGGCCCTAACTATTCAATCTGTTCGTGCAACGCCCTAGGGTGAAGCCTAGGTTGCCCGGAAAGTAGAAATGACCATAACTTTCATACTGGTTGTAATTATTCGTTTTATATGGTGGAAAAACTGTTGTATTTATATTGTATTTTATGCTTTTGGCGTTGACTTCTAAGGCCCTAACTATTCGATCAGGTGGAGCAACGCCCTAGAGTGAAGCCTAGGTTGCTCGAAATGTAGAAATGACCATAACTTTCACACTGGTTGCAATTATTCGTTTTATACGATGGAAAAGCTGTTGTATTTATATCGTATTTAATGCTTCTGGCGTTGACTTCTTAGGCCCTAACTATTCCACTGGTAGCAATTATTCGTTTTATACAATGGAAAAACTGTTATATTTATTTTGTATTTAATGCTTCGGGCGTTGACTTCTAAGGCCCTAACTATTCGATCAGGTGGAGCAACGCCCTAGAGTGAAGCCTGGGTTGCTCGGAATGCAGAAATGACCATAACTTTCACACTGGTTGCAATTTTTCATTTTATACGATGGAAAAACTGTGGTACGTATATTGTATTTTATTCTTATGGCGTTGAATTCTAAGTCGCTAGCTATTCGATCTGGTGGAGCAACGCCCTAGAGTGAAACCTAGGTTACCCGGAACGTAGAAATGTCCAGTACTTTCATACTGTTTGCAGTTATTCCTGTTATACGATGGAAAAACTTTTGCATCTTTATTTTATTTTATGCTTCTGGCGTTCACTTCTAAGGCCCTAGCTATTCGATTTGGCGGAGTACCGCCCTAGAGTGAAGCCTAGGTTGCCCAAAACGTAGAAATGACCATAACTTCCACACTGGTTGCAATTATTCGTTTTATACGATGGAAAAGCTGTTGTATTTATATCGTTCTTTATGCTTCTGGCGTTGACTTCTTAGGCCCTAACTATTCCATCTGGTGGAACAACGCCCTAGGGTAAAGCCCAGATTGCGCGGAACGTAGAAATGACCATAACTTTCACACTGATTGCAATTATTCGTTTTATACGATGGAAAAACTGTTGCATCTTTATCGTACTTTATGCTTCTGGCGTTGACTTCTTAGGCCGTAGCTATTCGATCTGGTGGAGCAACGCCCTGGAGTGAAACCTGGTTTGCCTGGAACATAGAAATGACCACTACTATCACACTGGTTGCAAATTATTCCTGCTATACGATGGAAAAACTGTTGTATTTTTATTGCATTTTATGCTTCTGGCGTTCACTTCTTAGGCCCTAACTATTCGATCTGGTGGAACAACGGCCTAGGGTGAAGCCTAGGCAGCCCGGAACGTTGAAATGACCATAACTTTCACACTGGTTGCAATTACTTGTTTTATACGATGGAAAAGCTGTTGTATTTATATCGTATTTTATGCTTCTGGCGTTGACTTCTTAGGCCCTAACTATTCCATCTGGTGGAACAGCGCCCTAGAGTAAAGCCCAGGTTGCGCGGAACGTAGAAATGACCATAACTTTCACACTGGTAGCAATTATTCGCTTTATACAATGGAAAAACTGTTCTATTTATATTGTATTTTATGCTTCTGGCGTTGTCTACTTAGGCACTAACTATTCGATCTTGTGGAACAACGCCCTAGAGTGAAGCCTAGGTTGCCTGGAACGGAGAAATGACCGTCACTTTCACACGGGTTGCAATTATTCCTCTTATAGGATGGAAAGTCTGTTGTATTTTTATTGTATTTTATTCTTCTGGTGTTGACTTCTTAGGCCCTAACTATTCGATCTGGTGGAACAACGCCGTAGAGTGAAGCCTAGGTTGCCCGGAACGTAGAAATGACCATTACCTTCACACTGTTTGCAATTATTCCTTTTATACGATGGAACAGCTGTTGTATTTATATCGTATTTTATGCTTCTGGCGTTGATTTCTAAGGACCTAACTATTCGATCTGGTGGAGCAACGCCCTAGAGTGAAGCCTCGGTTGCTCGGAATGTAGAAATGACCATAACTTTCACACTGATTGCAATTATTCGTTTTATACGATGGAAAAACTGTTGCATCTTTATCGTATTTTATGCTTCTGGCGTTGACTTCTTAGGCCGTAACTATTCGATCTGGTGGAGCAACGCCCTAGAGTGAAACCTAGGTTACCCGGAACGTAGAAATGTCCAGTACTTTCATACTGTTTGCAGTTATTCCTTTTATACGATGGAAAAACTTTTGCATCTTTATTGTATTTTATGCTTCTGGCGTTGACTTCTAAGGCCCTAGCTATTCGATTTGGCGGAGCACCGCCCTAGAGTGAAGCCTAGGTTGCCCGGAACGTAGAAATGACCATAACTTTCACACTGTTTGCAATTATTCATTTTATACGATGGAAAAGCTGTTGTATTTATATCGTATTTTATGCTTCGGGCGTTGACTTCTTAGACCATAACATTTCGATCTGGTGGAGAAACGCCCTACAGTGAAGCCTAGGTTGCCCGGAACGTAGATATGACCATAACCTTCACACAGGTTGCAATTATTCGTTTTATACGGTGTAAAGGCTGTTCTATTTCTTTTGTATTTTATGCTTCGGGCGTTGACTTCTAAGGCCCTGACTATTCCATCTGGTGGAACAACGCCCTAGGGTAAAGCCCAGGTTGCGCGGAACGCAGAAATGACCATAACTTTCACACTGGTAGCAATTTTTCGTTTTATACGATGGAAAAACTGTTTTATTTATTTTGTATTTTAAGCTTCGGGCGTTGACTTCTAAGGCCCTAACTATTCGATCTGGTGGAGCAACGCCCTAGAGTGAAGCCTAGGTTGCCCGGAACGTAGAAATGACCATTACTTTCACACTATTGGCAATTATTCCTTTTATACGATGGAAAAGCTGTTGTATTTATATCGTATTTTATGCTTCGGGCGTTGACTTCTAGGGACCTAACTATTCGATCTGGTGGAGCAGCGCCCTAGAGTGAAGCCTAGGTTGCTCGGAATGTAGAAATGACCATAACTTTCACACTGATTGCAACTATTCGTTTTATACGATGGAAAAACTGTTGCATCTTTATCGTATTTTATGCTTCTGGCGTTGACTTCTTAGGCCATAACTATTCGATCTGGGGGAGCAACGCCCTGGAGTGAAAACTGGGTTGCCCGGAACGCAGAAATGACCACTACTATCACACTGGTTGCAAATTATTCCTGCTATACGATGGAAAAACTGTTGTATTTTTATTGCATTTTATGCTTCTGGCGTTCACTTCTTAGGCCCTAACTATTCGATCTGGTGGAACAACGGCCTAGGGTGAAGCCTAGGCAGCCCGGAACGTTGAAATGACCATAACTTTCACACTGGTTGCAATTACTTGTTTTATACGATGGAAAAGCTGTTGTATTTATATCGTATTTTATGCTTCTGGCGTTGACTTCTTAGGCCCTAACTATTCCATCTGGTGGAACAGCGCCCTAGAGTAAAGCCCAGGTTGCGCGGAACGTAGAAATGACCATAACTTTCACACTGGTAGCAATTATTCGCTTTATACAATGGAAAAACTGTTCTATTTATATTGTATTTTATGCTTCTGGCGTTGTCTACTTAGGCACTAACTATTCGATCTTGTGGAACAACGCCCTAGAGTGAAGCCTAGGTTGCCTGGAACGGAGAAATGACCGTCACTTTCACACGGGTTGCAATTATTCCTCTTATAGGATGGAAAGTCTGTTGTATTTTTATTGTATTTTATTCTTCTGGTGTTGACTTCTTAGGCCCTAACTATTCGATCTGGTGGAACAACGCCGTAGAGTGAAGCCTAGGTTGCCCGGAACGTAGAAATGACCATTACCTTCACACTGTTTGCAATTATTCCTTTTATACGATGGAACAGCTGTTGTATTTATATCGTATTTTATGCTTCTGGCGTTGATTTCTAAGGACCTAACTATTCGATCTGGTGGAGCAACGCCCTAGAGTGAAGCCTCGGTTGCTCGGAATGTAGAAATGACCATAACTTTCACACTGATTGCAATTATTCGTTTTATACGATGGAAAAACTGTTGCATCTTTATCGTATTTTATGCTTCTGGCGTTGACTTCTTAGGCCGTAACTATTCGATCTGGTGGAGCAACGCCCTAGAGTGAAACCTAGGTTACCCGGAACGTAGAAATGTCCAGTACTTTCATACTGTTTGCAGTTATTCCTTTTATACGATGGAAAAACTTTTGCATCTTTATTGTATTTTATGCTTCTGGCGTTGACTTCTAAGGCCCTAGCTATTCGATTTGGCGGAGCACCGCCCTAGAGTGAAGCCTAGGTTGCCCGGAACGTAGAAATGACCATAACTTTCACACTGTTTGCAATTATTCATTTTATACGATGGAAAAGCTGTTGTATTTATATCGTATTTTATGCTTCGGGCGTTGACTTCTTAGACCATAACATTTCGATCTGGTGGAGAAACGCCCTACAGTGAAGCCTAGGTTGCCCGGAACGTAGATATGACCATAACCTTCACACAGGTTGCAATTATTCGTTTTATACGGTGTAAAGGCTGTTCTATTTCTTTTGTATTTTATGCTTCGGGCGTTGACTTCTAAGGCCCTGACTATTCCATCTGGTGGAACAACGCCCTAGGGTAAAGCCCAGGTTGCGCGGAACGCAGAAATGACCATAACTTTCACACTGGTAGCAATTTTTCGTTTTATACGATGGAAAAACTGTTTTATTTATTTTGTATTTTAAGCTTCGGGCGTTGACTTCTAAGGCCCTAACTATTCGATCTGGTGGAGCAACGCCCTAGAGTGAAGCCTAGGTTGCCCGGAACGTAGAAATGACCATTACTTTCACACTATTGGCAATTATTCCTTTTATACGATGGAAAAGCTGTTGTATTTATATCGTATTTTATGCTTCGGGCGTTGACTTCTAGGGACCTAACTATTCGATCTGGTGGAGCAGCGCCCTAGAGTGAAGCCTAGGTTGCTCGGAATGTAGAAATGACCATAACTTTCACACTGATTGCAACTATTCGTTTTATACGATGGAAAAACTGTTGCATCTTTATCGTATTTTATGCTTCTGGCGTTGACTTCTTAGGCCATAACTATTCGATCTGGGGGAGCAACGCCCTGGAGTGAAAACTGGGTTGCCCGGAACGCAGAAATGACCACTACTATCACACTGGTTGCAAATTATTCCTGCTATACGATGGAAAAACTGTTGTATTTTTATTGCATTTTATGCTTCTGGCGTTCACTTCTTAGGCCCTAACTATTCGATCTGGTGGAGCAACGCCCTGGAGTGAAGCCTAGGTTGCCCGGAACGTAGAAATGACCATAGCTTTTACACTCGTAGCAATTATTCGTTTTATACAATGGTAAAACCGTTCTATTTATTTTGTATTTTATGCTTCGGGCGTTGACTTCTAAGGCCCTAACTGTTTGATGTGGTGGAGCAACGCCCTAGAGTGAAGCTCAGGTTGCCCGGAACGTAGAAATGACCATAACTTTCACACTGGTTCCTATTATTCGATATAAACGATGGAAAATCAGTTATATTTATATTGTATTTTATGCTTCTGGCGCTCACTTCTTAGGCCCTAACTATTCGATCTGGTGGAGCAACGCCCTGGAGTGAAACCTGGGTTGCCCGGAACGTAGAAATGACCACTACTATCACACTGGTTGCAAATTATTCCTGCTATACGATGGAACAGCTATTGTATTTATATCGTATTTTATGCTTCTGGCGTTGACTTCTAAGGTCCTAACTATTCGATCTGGTGGAGCAACGACCTAGAGTGAAGCCTAGGTTGCCCGGAACGTAGAAATGACAATTACTTTCACACTGTTTGCTATTACTCATTTTGTACGATGGAAAAGCTGTTGTATTTATATTGTATTTTACGCCTCTGGCGTTGACTTCTAAGGCCGTAGCTATTAGATGTGGTGGAGCAACGCCCTAGAGTGACGCCTAGGTTGCCCGGAACGTAGAAATGACCATTACTTTTACAATGTTTGCAACTATTCATTTTATACGATGGAATAACTGTTGTACTTATATTGTATTTTATCCTTCTGGCGTTGAATTCTAAATCCCTAGCTATTCGATCTGGTAGAGCAACGCCCTAGAGTGAAACTTATGTTATCCGGAACGTAGAAATGACCAGTACATTCAAACTGGTTGCAGTTATTCCTGTTAAACGATGGAAAAACTGTTGCATCTTTATTGTATTTTATGCTTCTGGCGTTGATTTCTAAGGCCCTAACTATTCGATCTGGTGGAGTAACGCCCTAGAGTGACGCCTAGGTTACCCGGAACGTAGAAATGACCATTGCTTTCACACTGTTTGCAATTATTCCTGTTACACGATGGAAAAACAGTTGCACCTTTATTGCGTTTTATGCTTCGGGCGTTGACTTCTAAGGCCCTAACTATTCGATCTGGTGGAGCAATGGCCTAGAGTGAAGCCTAGGTTGCCCGGAACATAGAAATGACCAGTACTTTCACACTGGTTGCAGTTATTCGTTTTCTACGATGGAAAAGCTGTTGCATTTATATCGTATTTTATGCACCTGGCGTTGACTTCTAAGGCCCTAGCTATTCGATTTGGTGGAGCAACGCCCTAGAGTGAAACCTAGGTTGCCAGGAACGTAGAACATACCGTTACCTTCACACTGGTTGCAATTGTTCCCGTTATACGATGGAAAAACTGTTGCACCATTATTGTATTTTACGCATGTGGCGTTGACATCTAAGGCACTAACCATTCGATCTGGTGGAGCAAGTCCCTAGAGTGAAGCCTAAGTTGCTCGGAACGTGGAAATGACCATAACTTTCACACTGGTTGCCATTATTCGTTTTCTACGATGGAAAAGCTGTTGCATTTATATCGTATTTTATGCTTCTGGCGTTGACTTCTTAGGCCCTAACTATTCCGTCTGGTGGAACAACGCCCAAGAGTGATGCCTAAGGTGCCCGGAACGTTGAAATGACCATTACCTTCACGCTTGCTGCAATTGTTCCTGTTATAAGATGAAAAAACTGTTGTACTTTTATTGCATTTTATGCTCCAGTCGTTGACTTCTACGGCCGTAGCTATTCGATGTGGTGGAGTAATGCCCTAGAGTGAAACCTGGGTTACCCGGATCGTAGAAATGACCATCACTTTCACACTGGTTGCAATTATTCCTGTTATACAATGGAAAAGCTGTTGTATTTTTATTTCATTTTATGCTTCGGGCATTGACTTCTAAGGCCCTAACTATTCAATCTGCTGGAGCAACGCCCTAGGGTGAAGCCTAGGTTGCTCGGAAAGTAGAAATGACCATAAGTTTCGTACTGGTTGCAATTATTCGTTTTATACGATGGAAAAACTGTTGTATTTGTATTGTATTTTATGCTTCCGGCGTTGACTTCTAAGGCACTAACCATTCGATCTGGTGGAGCAACGCCCTAGAGTGAAGCCTAGATAGCCCGGAACGTAGAATTGGCCATCACTTTCAAACTGGTTGCAATTAATCCTGTTATACGATGGAAAAACTGTTGTATTTTTATTGCCTTTTATGCTTCGGGCGTTGACTTCTAAGGCCCTAACAATTCAATCTGTTGGAGCAACGCCCTAGGGTGAAGCCTATGTTGCCCGGGATGTAGAAATGACGTTAACTTTCATACTGGTTGCAATTATTCGTTTTATACGATGGAAAAAACTGTTCTATTTATTTTGTATTTAATGCTTCGGGCGTGGGCTTCTAAGACCCTAACTGTGTGATCTGGTGGAGCAACGCCCCAGAGTGAAGCCTAGGTTGCCCGGAACGTAGAAGTGACCATAACTTTCACACTGGTTGCTATTATTCGTTTTATACGATGGAAAAACTGTTATATTTATTTTGTATTTTATGCTTCGGGCGTTGACTTCTAAGGCCCTAACTGTTTGATGTGGTGGAGCAACGCGCTAGAGTGAAGCTCAGGTTGCCCGGAACGTAGAAATGACCATAACTTTCACACTGGTTCCTATTATTCGATATAAACGATGGAAAATCAGTTATATTTATATTGTATTTTATGCTTCTGGCGTTCACTTCTTAGGCCCTAACTATTCGATCTGGTGGAACAACGCCCTAGAGTGAAGCCTAGGTTGCGCGGAACGTAGAAATGATCATTACCTTCACGCTTGTTGCAATTATTCCTGTTATACGATGAAAAAACTGTTGCATTTTTATTGCATTTTTTGCTTCAGGCGTTGACTTCTAAGGCCGTAGCTATTCGATGTGGTGGAGCAACGCCCTAGAGTGAAGCCTAGATTGCCCGGAACGTAGAAATGACCATAACTTTCACACTGGTTGCTATCTTTCGTTTTATACGATGGAAAGACTGTTATATTTATATTGTATTTTATGCTTCTGGCGTCGACTTCTTAGGCCCTAACTATTCAATCTGGTGGATCAACGCCCTAGGGTGAAGCCTAGGTTGCTCGGAAAGTAGAAATGACCATAAGTTTCGTACTGGTCGCAATTATTCGTTTTATACGATGGAAAAACTGTTGCATCTTTATCGTATTTTATGCTTCTGGCGTTGACTTCTTAGGCCGTAACTATTCGATCTGGTGGAGCAACGCCCTAGAGTGAAACCTAGGTTACCCGGAACGTAGAAATGTCCAGTACTTTCAAACTGTTTGCAGTTATTCCTTTTATACGATGGAAAAACTGTTGCATCTTTATCGTATTTTATGCTTCTGGCGTTGACTTCTAAGGCCATAGCTATTCGATCTGGTGGAGCAACGCCCTGGAGTGAAACCTGGGTTGCCCGGAACGCAGAAATGACCACAACTATCACACTGGTTGCAAATTATTCCTGCTATACGATGGAAAAACTTTTGTATTTTTATTGCATTTTATGCTTCTGGCGTTCACTTCTTAGGCCCTAACTATTCGATCTGGTGGAACAACGGCCTAGGGTGAAGCCTAGATAGCCCGGAACGTTGAAATGACCATAACTATCACACTGGTTGCAATTACTTGTTTTATACGAAGGAACAGCTGTTGTATTTATATCGTATTTTATGCTTCTGGCGTTGACTTCTTAGGCCCTAACTATTCCATCTGGTGGAACAGCGCCCTAGAGTAAAGCCCAGGTTGTGCGGAACGTAGAAATGACCATAACTTTCACACTGGTAGCAATTATTCCCTTTATACAATGGGAAAACTGTTCTATTTATATTGTATTTTATGCTTCTGGCGTTGTCTACTTAGGCACTAACTATTCGATCTTGTGGGACAACGCCCTAGAGTGAAGCCTAGGTTGCCCGGAACGTAGAAATGACCATTACCTTCACAGTGTTTGCAATTATTCCTTTTATACGATGGAACAGCTGTTGTATTTATATCGTATTTTATGCTTCTGGCGTTGATTTCTAAGGACCTAACTATTCGATCTGGTGGAGCAGCGCCCTAGAGTGAAGCCTCGGTTGCTCGGAATGTAGAAATGACCATAACTTTCACACTGATTGCAATTATTCGTTTTATACGATTGAAAAACTGTTGCATCTTTATCGTATTTTATGCTTCTGGCGTTGACTTCTTAGGCCGTAACTATTCGATCTGGTGGAGCAACGCCCTAAAGTGAAACCTAGGTTACCCGGAACGTAGAAATGACCACTACTATCACACTGTTTGCAATTATTCCTTTTATACGATGGAAAAGCTGTTGTATTTATATCGTATTTTATGCTTCTGGCGTTGACTTCTAAGGACCTAACTATTCGATCTGGTGGAGCAACGCCCTGGAGTGAAGCCTAGGTTGCCCGGAACGTAGAAATGACCATAGCTTTTACACTCGTAGCAATTATTCGTTTTATACAATGGTAAAACCGTTCTATTTATTTTGTATTTTATGCTTCGGGCGTTGACTTCTAATGCCCTAACTATTCAATCTGTTGGAGCAACGCCCTAGGGTGAAGCCTAGGATGCTCGGAAAGTAGAAATTACCATAACTTCCACACTGGCTGCAATTATTTGTTTTATACGATGGAAAAGCTGTTGTTTTTATATCGTATTTTATGCTTCTGGCGTTGACTTCTTAGGCCCTATCTATTCCATCTGGTGGAACAACGCCCTAGGGTGAAGGCTAGGTTGCCCGGAAAGCAGAAATGACCATAACTTTCTAACTGGTTGCAATTATTCGTTTTATATGGTGGAAAAGCTGTAGTATTTATATTGTATTTTATGCTTCTGGCGTTGACTTCTAAGGCCCTAACTATTCGATCAGGTGGAGCAAAGCCCTAGAGTGAAGCCTAGGTTGCTCGAAATGTAGAAAGGACCATAACTTTCACACTGGTTGCAATTATTCGTTTTATACGATGGAAAAACTGTTGTATTTATATTGTATTTTATGCTTCTGGCGTTCACTTCTTAGGCCCTAACTATTCGATCTGGTGGAACAACGGCCTAGAGTGAAGCCTACGTTGCCCGGAAAGTAGAAATGACCATAACTTTCACACTGGTAGCAATTTTTCGTTTTATACGATGGAAAAACTGTTCTATTTATTTTATATTTTATGCTTCGGGCGTTGACTTCTAAGGCCCTGACTATTCCATCTGGTGGAACAACGACCTAGGGTAAAGCCCAGGTTGCGCGGAACGCAGAAATGACCATAACTTTCACACTGGTAGCAATTATTCGTTTTATACGATGGAAAAACTGTTTTATTTATTTTGTGTTTTATGCTTCGGGCGTTGACTTCTGAGGCCCTAACTATACGACCTGGTGGAGCAACGCTCTAGAGTGAAGCCTAGATTGCCCGGAACGTAGAAATGACCATAACTTTCACACTGGTTGCTATCTTTCGTTTTATACGATGGAAAGACTGTTATATTTATATTGTATTTTATGCTTCTGGCGTTGACTTCTTAGGCCCTAACTATTCGATCTGGTGGAAGAACGCCCTAGGGTGAAGCCTAGGTTGCCGGGAAAGTAGAAATGACCATAACTTTCACACTGGTTGCAATTATTCGTTTTATACGATGGAAAAGCTGTGGCATCTTTATTGTATTTTATTCATCTGGGGCTGACTTCTAAGGCCGTAGCTATTAGATGTGGTGGAGCAACGCCCTAGGGTGAAGACTAGGTTGCCCGGGACATGGAAATGACCATTACTTTCGGACTGTTTGCAAATATACATTATATACGATGGAAAAGCTGTTGTATTTAATTGTATTTTATACTTCTGGCGTTGACTTCTTAGGCACTATCTATATAATCTGGTAGAGCACCGCCCTAGGGTGAAGCATAGGTAGCCCGGAACGTAGAAATGACCATAACTTTCACACCGGTAGCAACTATTCGTTTTATACGATGGAAAAACTGCTTTATTTATTTTGTATTTTATACTTCGGGCGTTGACTTCTGAGGCCCTAACTATTCAATCTGTTCGTGCAACGCCCTAGGGTGAAGCCTAGGTTGCCCGGAAAGTAGAAATGACCATAACTTTCATACTGGTTGTAATTATTCGTTTTATATGGTGGAAAAACTGTTGTATTTATATTGTATTTTATGCTTTTGGCGTTGACTTCTAAGGCCCTAACTATTCGATCAGGTGGAGCAACGCCCTAGAGTGAAGCCTAGGTTGCTCGAAATGTAGAAATGACCATAACTTTCACACTGGTTGCAATTATTCGTTTTATACGATGGAAAAGCTGTTGTATTTATATCGTATTTAATGCTTCTGGCGTTGACTTCTTAGGCCCTAACTATTCCACTGGTAGCAATTATTCGTTTTATACAATGGAAAAACTGTTATATTTATTTTGTATTTAATGCTTCGGGCGTTGACTTCTAAGGCCCTAACTATTCGATCAGGTGGAGCAACGCCCTAGAGTGAAGCCTGGGTTGCTCGGAATGCAGAAATGACCATAACTTTCACACTGGTTGCAATTTTTCATTTTATACGATGGAAAAACTGTGGTACGTATATTGTATTTTATTCTTATGGCGTTGAATTCTAAGTCGCTAGCTATTCGATCTGGTGGAGCAACGCCCTAGAGTGAAACCTAGGTTACCCGGAACGTAGAAATGTCCAGTACTTTCATACTGTTTGCAGTTATTCCTGTTATACGATGGAAAAACTTTTGCATCTTTATTTTATTTTATGCTTCTGGCGTTCACTTCTAAGGCCCTAGCTATTCGATTTGGCGGAGTACCGCCCTAGAGTGAAGCCTAGGTTGCCCAAAACGTAGAAATGACCATAACTTCCACACTGGTTGCAATTATTCGTTTTATACGATGGAAAAGCTGTTGTATTTATATCGTTCTTTATGCTTCTGGCGTTGACTTCTTAGGCCCTAACTATTCCATCTGGTGGAACAACGCCCTAGGGTAAAGCCCAGATTGCGCGGAACGTAGAAATGACCATAACTTTCACACTGATTGCAATTATTCGTTTTATACGATGGAAAAACTGTTGCATCTTTATCGTACTTTATGCTTCTGGCGTTGACTTCTTAGGCCGTAGCTATTCGATCTGGTGGAGCAACGCCCTGGAGTGAAACCTGGTTTGCCTGGAACATAGAAATGACCACTACTATCACACTGGTTGCAAATTATTCCTGCTATACGATGGAAAAACTGTTGTATTTTTATTGCATTTTATGCTTCTGGCGTTCACTTCTTAGGCCCTAACTATTCGATCTGGTGGAACAACGGCCTAGGGTGAAGCCTAGGCAGCCCGGAACGTTGAAATGACCATAACTTTCACACTGGTTGCAATTACTTGTTTTATACGATGGAAAAGCTGTTGTATTTATATCGTATTTTATGCTTCTGGCGTTGACTTCTTAGGCCCTAACTATTCCATCTGGTGGAACAGCGCCCTAGAGTAAAGCCCAGGTTGCGCGGAACGTAGAAATGACCATAACTTTCACACTGGTAGCAATTATTCGCTTTATACAATGGAAAAACTGTTCTATTTATATTGTATTTTATGCTTCTGGCGTTGTCTACTTAGGCACTAACTATTCGATCTTGTGGAACAACGCCCTAGAGTGAAGCCTAGGTTGCCTGGAACGGAGAAATGACCGTCACTTTCACACGGGTTGCAATTATTCCTCTTATAGGATGGAAAGTCTGTTGTATTTTTATTGTATTTTATTCTTCTGGTGTTGACTTCTTAGGCCCTAACTATTCGATCTGGTGGAACAACGCCGTAGAGTGAAGCCTAGGTTGCCCGGAACGTAGAAATGACCATTACCTTCACACTGTTTGCAATTATTCCTTTTATACGATGGAACAGCTGTTGTATTTATATCGTATTTTATGCTTCTGGCGTTGATTTCTAAGGACCTAACTATTCGATCTGGTGGAGCAACGCCCTAGAGTGAAGCCTCGGTTGCTCGGAATGTAGAAATGACCATAACTTTCACACTGATTGCAATTATTCGTTTTATACGATGGAAAAACTGTTGCATCTTTATCGTATTTTATGCTTCTGGCGTTGACTTCTTAGGCCGTAACTATTCGATCTGGTGGAGCAACGCCCTAGAGTGAAACCTAGGTTACCCGGAACGTAGAAATGTCCAGTACTTTCATACTGTTTGCAGTTATTCCTTTTATACGATGGAAAAACTTTTGCATCTTTATTGTATTTTATGCTTCTGGCGTTGACTTCTAAGGCCCTAGCTATTCGATTTGGCGGAGCACCGCCCTAGAGTGAAGCCTAGGTTGCCCGGAACGTAGAAATGACCATAACTTTCACACTGTTTGCAATTATTCATTTTATACGATGGAAAAGCTGTTGTATTTATATCGTATTTTATGCTTCGGGCGTTGACTTCTTAGACCCTAACATTTCGATCTGGTGGAGAAACGCCCTACAGTGAAGCCTAGGTTGCCCGGAACGTAGATATGACCATAACCTTCACACAGGTTGCAATTATTCGTTTTATACGGTGTAAAGGCTGTTCTATTTCTTTTGTATTTTATGCTTCGGGCGTTGACTTCTAAGGCCCTGACTATTCCATCTGGTGGAACAACGCCCTAGGGTAAAGCCCAGGTTGCGCGGAACGCAGAAATGACCATAACTTTCACACTGGTAGCAATTTTTCGTTTTATACGATGGAAAAACTGTTTTATTTATTTTGTATTTTAAGCTTCGGGCGTTGACTTCTAAGGCCCTAACTATTCGATCTGGTGGAGCAACGCCCTAGAGTGAAGCCTAGGTTGCCCGGAACGTAGAAATGACCATTACTTTCACACTGTTGGCAATTATTCCTTTTATACGATGGAAAAGCTGTTGTATTTATATCGTATTTTATGCTTCGGGCGTTGACTTCTAGGGACCTAACTATTCGATCTGGTGGAGCAGCGCCCTAGAGTGAAGCCTAGGTTGCTCGGAATGTAGAAATGACCATAACTTTCACACTGATTGCAACTATTCGTTTTATATGATGGAAAAACTGTTGCATCTTTATCGTATTTTATGCTTCTGGCGTTGACTTCTTAGGCCATAACTATTCGATCTGGTGGAGCAACGCCCTGGAGTGAAAACTGGGTTGCCCGGAACGCAGAAATGACCACTACTATCACACTGGTTGCAAATTATTCCTGCTATACGATGGAAAAACTGTTGTATTTTTATTGCATTTTATGCTTCTGGCGTTCACTTCTTAGGCCCTAACTATTCGATCTGGTGGAGCAACGCCCTGGAGTGAAGCCTAGGTTGCCCGGAACGTAGAAATGACCATAGCTTTTACACTCGTAGCAATTATTCGTTTTATACAATGGTAAAACCGTTCTATTTATTTTGTATTTTATGCTTCGGGCGTTGACTTCTAAGGCCCTAACTGTTTGATGTGGTGGAGCAACGCCCAAGAGTGAAGCTCAGGTTGCCCGGAACGTAGAAATGACCATAACTTTCACACTGGTTCCTATTATTCGATATAAACGATGGAAAATCAGTTATATTTATATTGTATTTTATGCTTCTGGCGCTCACTTCTTAGGCCCTAACTATTCGATCTGGTGGAGCAACGCCCTGGAGTGAAACCTGGGTTGCCCGGAACGTAGAAATGACCACTACTATCACACTGGTTGCAAATTATTCCTGCTATACGATGGAACAGCTATTGTATTTATATCGTATTTTATGCTTCTGGCGTTGACTTCTAAGGCCCTAACTATTCGATCTGGTGGAGCAACGACCTAGAGTGAAGCCTAGGTTGCCCGGAACGTAGAAATGACAATTACTTTCACACTGTTTGCTATTACTCATTTTGTACGATGGAAAAGCTGTTGTATTTATATTGTATTTTACGCCTCTGGCGTTGACTTCTAAGGCCGTAGCTATTAGATGTGGTGGAGCAACGCCCTAGAGTGACGCCTAGGTTGCCCGGAACGTAGAAATGACCATTACTTTTACAATGTTTGCAACTATTCATTTTATACGATGGAATAACTGTTGTACTTATATTGTATTTTATCCTTCTGGCGTTGAATTCTAAATCCCTAGCTATTCGATCTGGCAGAGCAACGCCCTAGAGTGAAACTTATGTTATCCGGAACGTAGAAATGACCAGTACATTCAAACTGGTTGCAGTTATTCCTGTTAAACGATGGAAAAACTGTTGCATCTTTATTGTATTTTATGCTTCTGGCGTTGATTTCTAAGGCCCTAACTATTCGATCTGGTGGAGTAACGCCCTAGAGTGACGCCTAGGTTACCCGGAACGTAGAAATGACCATTGCTTTCACACTGTTTGCAATTATTCCTGTTACACGATGGAAAAACAGTTGCACCTTTATTGCGTTTTATGCTTCGGGCGTTGACTTCTAAGGCCCTAACTATTCGATCTGGTGGAGCAATGGCCTAGAGTGAAGCCTAGGTTGCCCGGAACATAGAAATGACCAGTACTTTCACACTGGTTGCAGTTATTCGTTTTCTACGATGGAAAAGCTGTTGCATTTATATCGTATTTTATGCACCTGGCGTTGACTTCTAAGGCCCTAGCTATTCGATTTGGTGGAGCAACGCCCTAGAGTGAAACCTAGGTTGCCAGGAACGTAGAACATACCGTTACCTTCACACTGGTTGCAATTGTTCCCGTTATACGATGGAAAAACTGTTGCACCATTATTGTATTTTACGCATGTGGCGTTGACATCTAAGGCACTAACCATTCGATCTGGTGGAGCAAGTCCCTAGAGTGAAGCCTAAGTTGCTCGGAACGTGGAAATGACCATAACTTTCACACTGGTTGCCATTATTCGTTTTCTACGATGGAAAAGCTGTTGCATTTATATCGTATTTTATGCTTCTGGCGTTGACTTCTTAGGCCCTAACTATTCCGTCTGGTGGAACAACGCCCAAGAGTGATGCCTAGGGTGCCCGGAACGTTGAAATGACCATTACCTTCACGCTTGCTGCAATTGTTCCTGTTATAAGATGAAAAAACTGTTGTACTTTTATTGCATTTTATGCTCCAGTCGTTGACTTCTACGGCCGTAGCTATTCGATGTGGTGGAGTAATGCCCTAGAGTGAAACCTGGGTTACCCGGATCGTAGAAATGACCATCACTTTCACACTGGTTGCAATTATTCCTGTTATACAATGGAAAAGCTGTTGTATTTTTATTTCATTTTATGCTTCGGGCATTGACTTCTAAGGCCCTAACTATTCAATCTGCTGGAGCAACGCCCTAGGGTGAAGCCTAGGTTGCTCGGAAAGTAGAAATGACCATAAGTTTCGTACTGGTTGCAATTATTCGTTTTATAAGATGGAAAAACTGTTGTATTTGTATTGTATTTTATGCTTCCGGCGTTGACTTCTAAGGCACTAACCATTCGATCTGGTGGAGCAACGCCCTAGAGTGAAGCCTAGATAGCCCGGAACGTAGAATTGGCCATCACTTTCAAACTGGTTGCAATTAATCCTGTTATACGATGGAAAAACTGTTGTATTTTTATTGCCTTTTATGCTTCGGGCGTTGACTTCTAAGGCCCTAACAATTCAATCTGTTGGAGCAACGCCCTAGGGTGAAGCCTATGTTGCCCGGGATGTAGAAATGACGTTAACTTTCATACTGGTTGCAATTATTCGTTTTATACGATGGAAAAAACTGTTCTATTTATTTTGTATTTAATGCTTCGGTCGTGGGCTTCTAAGACCCTAACTGTGTGATCTGGTGGAGCAACGCCCCAGAGTGAAGCCTAGGTTGCCCGGAACGTAGAAGTGACCATAACTTTCACACTGGTTGCTATTATTCGTTTTATACGATGGAAAAACTGTTATATTTATTTTGTATTTTATGCTTCGGGCGTTGACTTCTAAGGCCCTAACTGTTTGATGTGGTGGAGCAACGCGCTAGAGTGAAGCTCAGGTTGCCCGGAACGTAGAAATGACCATAACTTTCACACTGGTTCCTATTATTCGATATAAACGATGGAAAATCAGTTATATTTATATTGTATTTTATGCTTCTGGCGTTCACTTCTTAGGCCCTAACTATTCGATCTGGTGGAACAACGCCCTAGAGTGAAGCCTAGGTTGCGCGGAACGTAGAAATGATCATTACCTTCACGCTTGTTGCAATTATTCCTGTTATACGATGAAAAAACTGTTGCATTTTTATTGCATTTTTTGCTTCAGGCGTTGACTTCTAAGGCCGTAGCTATTCGATGTGGTGGAGCAACGCCCTAGAGTGAAGCCTAGATTGCCCGGAACGTAGAAATGACCATAACTTTCACACTGGTTGCTATCTTTCGTTTTATACGATGGAAAAACTGTTCTATTTATTTTGTATTGTATGCTTCAGGCGATGACTTCTAAGGCCCTAGCTATTCGATCTGGTGTAGCAACGCACTAGGGAGAAGCCTAGGTTGCCCGGAACGTGGAAATGACCATAACTGTCACACTGTTTGCCATTATTCGTTTTATACGATGGAAAAGCTGTTCAATTTATTTTGTATTTTCTGCTTCGGGCGTTAACTTCTAACGCCCTAACTATTCGATCGGGTGGAGCAACGGCCTAGAGTGAAGCCTAGGTTGCCCGGAACGTAGAAATGACCATAGCTTCAACACTGGTTGCTATTATTCGTTTTATACGATGGAAAAACTGTTATATTTATATTGTATTTTATGCTTCTGGCGTTGACTTCTTAGGCCCTAACTATTCGATCTGGTGGAACAACGCCCCAGAGTGAAGCCTAGGTTGCCCGGAACGTAGAAATGACCAATACTTTCTCACTGGTTGCCATTATTCGTTTTATACGATGGAAAAACTGTTATATTTATATTGTATTTTATGCTTCTGGCGTTGACTTCTTAGGCCCAAACTATTCGATCTGTTGGAACAACGCCCCAGAGTGAAGCCTCGGTTGCCCGGAAAGTAGAAATGACCATCACTTTCACACTGGTTGCAATAATTCCTGTTATACGATGGAAAAACTCTTGTATATTTATTGTATTTTATGCTTGGGCGTTGACTTCTATGGCCCTACCTATTCGATCTGATAGAGCAACACCGTACAGTGAAGCCTAGGTTGCACGGACCGAAGATATGACCATAACCTTCACACAGGTTGCAATTATTCATTTTATACGATGGAAAAGCTGTTGTATTTATATCGTATTTTATGCTTCTGGCGTTGACTTCTAAGGCCCTATCTCTTCGATTTGGTGGAGCAACGCCACAGAGTTAAGCCTAGGATGCCCGGAACGTCGAAATGGTCATTACTTTCGCACTGGTTGCAATTAGTCATGCTATACGATGGAAAATCTGTTGCATATTTATTGTATTTTATGCTTCTGGCGTTGACTTCTAAGGCCGTAGCTTTTAGCTGTGGTGGAGCAACGCCCTAGAGTGACGCCTAGGTTGCCCGGCACGTAGAAATGACCATTACTTTCACAATGTTTGCAATTATTCGTTTTATACGATGGTAAACTGTTGTAGTTATATTGCATTTTATTCTTCTGGCGTTGACTTCTTAGGCCCTAACTATTCGATCTGGTGGAACAACGCCCTAGAGTGAAGCCTAGGTTACCAGGAACGTAGAAATGACCATTACTTTCACACTGTTTGCAAATATACATTATATACGATGGAAAGGCTGTTTTATTTATATTGTATTTTATGCTTCTGGCGTTGACTTCTTAGGCCCTAACTATTCCATCTGGTGGAACAACGCCCTGGAGTGAAGCATAGGTTGCCCGGAACGTAGAAATGACCATAACTTTCACACTGGTAGCAATTATTCGATTTATACATGGAAAAACTGTTCTATTTATTTTGTATTTTATGCTTCTGGCGTTGACTTCTAAGGCCCTACCTATTCGATCTGGCGGAGCAACAGCCTACAGTGAAGCCTAGGCTGCTCGGAACGTAGAAATGACCATTACCTTCACACTGTTTGCAATAATTCATTTTATACGGTGACAAAGCTGTTGTATTTATATTGTATTTTATGCTTCTGGCGTTGACTTCTAAGGCCCTATCTGTTCGATTTGGTGGAGCAACGCCACAGAGTTAAGCATAGGATGCCCGGAACGTCTAAATGGTCATTACTTTCGCACTGGTTGCAATTAATCATTCTATACGATGGAAAATCTGTTGCATATTTATTGTATTTTATGCTTCTGGCGTTGACTTCTAAGGCCGTAGCTTTTAGCTGCGGTGGAGCAACGCCCTAGAGTGACGCCTAGGTTGCCCGACACGTAGAAATGACCATTACTTTCACACTGTTTGCAATTATTCCTTTTATACGATGGAAAAGCTGTTGTATTTATATCGTATTTTATGCTTCGGGCGTTGACTTCTAGGGACCTAACTACTCGATCTGGTGGAGCAGCGCCCTAGAGTGAAGCCTAGGTTGCTCGGAATGTAGAAATGACCATTACCTTCACACTGTTTGCAATTATTCCTTTTATACGATGGAAAAACTGTTGCATCTTTATCGTATTTTATGCTTCTGGCGTTGACTTCTTAGGCCGTAGCTATTCGATCTGGTGGAGCAACGCCCTAGAGTGAAACCTAGGTTACCCGGAACGTAGAAATGACCACTACTATCACACTGTTTGCAATTATTCCTTTTATACGATGGAAAAGCTGTTGTATTTATATCGTATTTTATACTTCTGGCGTTGACTTCTAAGGACCTAACTATTCGATCTGGTGGAGCAACGCCCTGGAGTGAAGCCTAGGTTGCCCGGAACGTAGAAATGACCATAGCTTTTACTCTCGTAGCAATTATTCGTTTTATACAATGGTAAAACCGTTCTATTTATTTTGTATTTTATGCTTCGGGCGTTGACTTCTAAGGCCCTAACTATTCAATCTGTTGGAGCAACGCCCTAGGGTGAAGCCTAGGATGCTCGGAAAGTAGAAATGACCATAACTTTCACACTGATTGCAATTATTCGTTTTATACGATGGAAAAACTGTTGCATCTTTATCGTATTTTATGCTTCTGGCGTTGACTTCTTAGGACGTAACTATTCGATCTGGTGGAGCAACGCCCTGGAGTGAAAACTGGGTTGCCCGGAACGCAGAAATGACCACTACTATCACACTGGTTGCAAATTATTCCTGCTATACGATGGAAAAACTGTTGTATTTTTATTGCATTTTATGCTTCTGGCGTTCACTTCTTAGGCCCTAACTATTCGATCTGGTGGAGCAACGCCCTGGAGTGAAGCCTAGGTTGCCCGGAACGTAGAAATGACCATAGCTTTTACACTCGTAGCAATTATTCGTTTTATACAATGGTAAAACCGTTCTATTTATTTTGTATTTTATGCTTCGGGCGTTGACTTCTAAGGCCCTAACTGTTTGATGTGGTGGAGCAACGCCCTAGAGTGAAGCTCAGGTTGCCCGGAACGTAGAAATGACCATAACTTTCACACTGGTTCCTATTATTCGATATAAACGATGGAAAATCAGTTATATTTATATTGTATTTTATGCTTCTGGCGCTCACTTCTTAGGCCCTAACTATTCGATCTGGTGGAGCAACGCCCTGGAGTGAAACCTGGGTTGCCCGGAACGTAGAAATGACCACTACTATCACACTGGTTGCAAATTATTCCTGCTATACGATGGAACAGCTATTGTATTTATATCGTATTTTATGCTTCTGGCGTTGACTTCTAAGGTCCTAACTATTCGATCTGGTGGAGCAACGACCTAGAGTGAAGCCTAGGTTGCCCGGAACGTAGAAATGACAATTACTTTCACACTGTTTGCTATTACTCATTTTGTACGATGGAAAAGCTGTTGTATTTATATTGTATTTTACGCCTCTGGCGTTGACTTCTAAGGCCGTAGCTATTAGATGTGGTGGAGCAACGCCCTAGAGTGACGCCTAGGTTGCCCGGAACGTAGAAATGACCATTACTTTTACAATGTTTGCAACTATTCATTTTATACGATGGAATAACTGTTGTACTTATATTGTATTTTATCCTTCTGGCGTTGAATTCTAAATCCCTAGCTATTCGATCTGGTAGAGCAACGCCCTAGAGTGAAACTTATGTTATCCGGAACGTAGAAATGACCAGTACATTCAAACTGGTTGCAGTTATTCCTGTTAAACGATGGAAAAACTGTTGCATCTTTATTGTATTTTATGCTTCTGGCGTTGATTTCTAAGGCCCTAACTATTCGATCTGGTGGAGTAACGCCCTAGAGTGACGCCTAGGTTACCCGGAACGTAGAAATGACCATTGCTTTCACACTGTTTGCAATTATTCCTGTTACACGATGGAAAAACAGTTGCACCTTTATTGCGTTTTATGCTTCGGGCGTTGACTTCTAAGGCCCTAACTATTCGATCTGGTGGAGCTATGGCCTAGAGTGAAGCCTAGGTTGCCCGGAACATAGAAATGACCAGTACTTTCACACTGGTTGCAGTTATTCGTTTTCTACGATGGAAAAGCTGTTGCATTTATATCGTATTTTATGCACCTGGCGTTGACTTCTAAGGCCCTAGCTATTCGATTTGGTGGAGCAACGCCCTAGAGTGAAACCTAGGTTGCCAGGAACGTAGAACATACCGTTACCTTCACACTGGTTGCAATTGTTCCCGTTATACGATGGAAAAACTGTTGCACCATTATTGTATTTTACGCATGTGGCGTTGACATCTAAGGCACTAACCATTCGATCTGGTGGAGCAAGTCCCTAGAGTGAAGCCTAAGTTGCTCGGAACGTGGAAATGACCATAACTTTCACACTGGTTGCCATTATTCGTTTTCTACGATGGAAAAGCTGTTGCATTTATATCGTATTTTATGCTTCTGGCGTTGACTTCTTAGGCCCTAACTATTCCGTCTGGTGGAACAACGCCCAAGAGTGATGCCTAGGGTGCCCGGAACGTTGAAATGACCATTACCTTCACGCTTGCTGCAATTGTTCCTGTTATAAGATGAAAAAACTGTTGTACTTTTATTGCATTTTATGCTCCAGTCGTTGACTTCTACGGCCGTAGCTATTCGATGTGGTGGAGTAATGCCCTAGAGTGAAACCTGGGTTACCCGGATCGTAGAAATGACCATCACTTTCACACTGGTTGCAATTATTCCTGTTATACAATGGAAAAGCTGTTGTATTTTTATTTCATTTTATGCTTCGGGCATTGACTTCTAAGGCCCTAACTATTCAATCTGCTGGAGCAACGCCCTAGGGTGAAGCCTAGGTTGCTCGGAAAGTAGAAATGACCATAAGTTTCGTACTGGTTGCAATTATTCGTTTTATACGATGGAAAAACTGTTGTATTTGTATTGTATTTTATGCTTCCGGCGTTGACTTCTAAGGCACTAACCATTCGATCTGGTGGAGCAACGCCCTAGAGTGAAGCCTAGATAGCCCGGAACGTAGAATTGGCCATCACTTTCAAACTGGTTGCAATTAATCCTGTTATACGATGGAAAAACTGTTGTATTTTTATTGCCTTTTATGCTTCGGGCGTTGACTTCTAAGGCCCTAACAATTCAATCTGTTGGAGCAACGCCCTAGGGTGAAGCCTATGTTGCCCGGGATGTAGAAATGACGTTAACTTTCATACTGGTTGCAATTATTCGTTTTATACGATGGAAAAAACTGTTCTATTTATTTTGTATTTAATGCTTCGGTCGTGGGCTTCTAAGACCCTAACTGTGTGATCTGGTGGAGCAACGCCCCAGAGTGAAGCCTAGGTTGCCCGGAACGTAGAAGTGACCATAACTTTCACACTGGTTGCTATTATTCGTTTTATACGATGGAAAAACTGTTATATTTATTTTGTATTTTATGCTTCGGGCGTTGACTTCTAAGGCCCTAACTGTTTGATGTGGTGGAGCAACGCGCTAGAGTGAAGCTCAGGTTGCCCGGAACGTAGAAATGACCATAACTTTCACACTGGTTCCTATTATTCGATATAAACGATGGAAAATCAGTTATATTTATATTGTATTTTATGCTTCTGGCGTTCACTTCTTAGGCCCTAACTATTCGATCTGGTGGAACAACGCCCTAGAGTGAAGCCTAGGTTGCGCGGAACGTAGAAATGATTATTACATTCACACTGGTTGCAATTATTCCTGTTATACGATGGAAAAACTGTTGCATCTTTATTGTATTTTATGCTTCTGGCGTTGACTTCTTAGGCCCTAACTATTCGATCTGGTGGAGCAACGTCCTAGAGTGAAGCCTAGGTTGCCCGGAACGTAGAAATGACCATAACGTTCACACTGGTTACCATTATTCGTTTTATATGATGGAAAAGCTGTTGTATTTATATCGTATTTTATGTTTCTGGCGTTGACTTCTTAGGCCCTAACTATTCGATCTGGTGGAACAACGCACTAGGGTGAAGCCTAGTTTGCCCGGAACGTAGAAATGACCATAACTTTCACACAGGTAGTAATTATTCGTTTTATACATGGAAGAACTGTTCTATTTATTTTGGATTTTATGCTTCGGGCGTTGACTTCTATGGCCCTATCTATTCGATCTGGTGGAGCAACACCCTACAGTGAAGCCTAGTTTGTGCGGAACGTAGATATGACCATAACATTCACACAGATTGTAATTATTTGTTTTATACGATTGAAAGGCTGTTGTATTTATTTTGTAGTTTATGCTTCTGGCGTTGAATTCCAAGGCCCTAACACTTCGACATGGTGGAGCAATGCCTCAGAGTTAAGTCTAGGTTGCCCGAAACGTCGAAATGATCGTTACTTTCACACTGGTTGTAATTATTCGTGCTATACGGTTGAAGAACTGTTGCATTTTTATTGTATTTTCTGCCTCTGTATTTGAATTCTAAGGTCCTAGCTATTCGATCTGGTGGGGCAACGTCCAAGAGTGAAGCCTATGTTGCCCGGAACGTAGAAATGACCATAACTTTCACAGTGGGTGCAATTATTCGTTTTATACGATGGAAAAGCTATTGTATTTATATTGAATTTTATGCTTCTGGCGTTGACTTCTTAGGCCCTAACTATTCGATCTTGTGGAGCAATGCCTCAGAGTTAAGTGTAGGATGCCCGAAACGTCGAAATGATCGCTACTTTCACACTGGTTGCAATTATTCATGCTATACGATTGAAGAACTGTTGCTTTTTTATTGTATTTTTTGCTTCTGTATTGGAATTCTAGGGTCCTAGCTATTCGATCTGGTGGTGCAACGCCCTAGAGTGAAACCTGGGTTACCCACATCGTAGAAATGACCATCACTTTCACACTGGTTGCAATTATTCCTGTTATACGATGGTAAAACTGTTGTATTTTTATTGTATTGTATGCTTCAGGCGATGACTTCTAAGGCCCTAGCTATTCGATCTGGTGTAGCAACGCACTAGGGAGAAGCCTAGGTTGCCCGGAACGTGGAAATGACCATAACTGTCACACTGTTTGCCATTATTCGTTTTATACTATGGAAAAGCTGTTGTATTTATATCGTATTTTATGCTTCTGGCGTTGACATCTTGGGCCCCAGCTATTCCATCTGGTGGAACAACGCCCTATGGTGAAGCCTAGGTTGCCCGGAACGTAGAAATGATCATAACTTGCACACTGGAAACAATTATTCATTTTATACATGGAACAGCTGTTCAATTTATTTTGTATTTTCTGCTTCGGGCGTTAACTTCTAACGCCCTAACTATTCGATCGGGTGGAGCAACGGCCTAGAGTGAAGCCTAGGTTGCCCGGAACGTAGAAATGACCATAGCTTCAACACTGGTTGCTATTATTCGTTTTATACGATGGAAAAACTGTTATATTTATATTGTATTTTATGCTTCTGGCGTTGACTTCTTAGGCCCTAACTATTCGATCTGGTGGAACAACGCCCCAGAGTGAAGCCTAGGTTGCCCGGAACGTAGAAATGACCATAACTTTCTCACTGGTTGCCATTATTCGTTTTATACGATGGAAAAACTGTTATATTTATATTGTATTTTATGCTTCTGGCGTTGACTTCTTAGGCCCAAACTATTCGATCTGTTGGAACAACGCCCCAGAGTGAAGCCTCGGTTGCCCGGAAAGTAGAAATGACCATCACTTTCACACTGGTTGCAATAATTCCTGTTATACGATGGAAAAACTCTTGTATATTTATTGTATTTTATGCTTGGGCGTTGACTTCTATGGCCCTACCTATTCGATCTGATAGAGCAACACCCTACAGTGAAGCCTAGGTTGCACGGACCGAAGATATGACCATAACCTTCACACAGGTTGCAATTATTCATTTTATACGATGGAAAAGCTGTTGTATTTATATCGTATTTTATGCTTCTGGCGTTGACTTCTAAGGCCCTATCTCTTGGATTTGGTGGAGCAACGCCACAGAGTTAAGCCTAGGATGCCCGGAACGTCGAAATGGTCATTACTTTCGCACTGGTTGCAATTAGTCATGCTATACGATGGAAAATCTGTTGCATATTTATTGTATTTTATGCTTCTGGCGTTGACTTCTAAGGCCGTAGCTTTTAGCTGTGGTGGAGCAACGCCCTAGAGTGACGCCTAGGTTGCCCGGCACGTAGAAATGACCATTACTTTCACAATGTTTGCAATTATTCGTTTTATACGATGGTAAACTGTTGTAGTTATATTGCATTTTATTCTTCTGGCGTTGACTTCTTAGGCCCTAACTATTCGATCTGGTGGAACAACGCCCTAGAGTGAAGCCTAGGTTACCAGGAACGTAGAAATGACCATTACTTTCACACTGTTTGCAAATATACATTATATACGATGGAAAGGCTGTTTTATTTATATTGTATTTTATGCTTCTGGCGTTGACTTCTTAGGCCCTAACTATTCCATCTGGTGGAACAACGCCCTGGAGTGAAGCATAGGTTGCCCGGAACGTAGAAATGACCATAACTTTCACACTGGTAGCAATTATTCGATTTATACATGGAAAAACTGTTCTATTTATTTTGTATTTTATGCTTCTGGCGTTGACTTCTAAGGCCGTAGCTTTTAGCTGTGGTGGAGCGACGCCCTAGAGTGACGCCTAGGTTGCCCCGCACGTAGAAATGACCATTACTTTCACAATGTTTGCAATTATTCATTTTATACGATGGTAAACTGTTGTACTTATATTGCATTTTATTCTTCTGGCGTTGACTTCTTAGGACCTAACTATTCGATCTGGTGGAACAACTCCCTAGAGTGAAGCCTAGGTTACCGGGAACGTAGAAATGACCATAACTTTCACACTGGTAGCAATTATTCGTTTTATACATGGAAAAACTGTTCTATTCATTTTGTATTTTATGCTTCTGGCGTTGACTTCTAAGGCCCTACCTATTCGATCTGGCGGAGCAACAGCCTACAGTGAAGCCTAGGCTGCTCGGAACGTAGAAATGACCATTACCTTCACACTGTTTGCAATAATTCATTTTATACGGTGACAAAGCTGTTGTATTTATATTGTATTTTATGCTTCTGGCGTTGACTTCTAAGGCCCTATCTGTTCGATTTGGTGGAGCAACGCCACAGAGTTAAGCATAGGATGCCCGGAACGTCTAAATGGTCATTACTTTCGCACTGGTTGCAATTAATCATTCTATACGATGGAAAATCTGTTGCATATTTATTGTATTTTATGCTTCTGGCGTTGACTTCTAAGGCCGTAGCTTTTAGCTGCGGTGGAGCAACGCCCTAGAGTGACGCCTAGGTTGCCCGACACGTAGAAATGACCATTACTTTCACACTGTTTGCAATTATTCCTTTTATACGATGGAAAAGCTGTTGTATTTATATCGTATTTTATGCTTCGGGCGTTGACTTCTAGGGACCTAACTACTCGATCTGGTGGAGCAGCGCCCTAGAGTGAAGCCTAGGTTGCTCGGAATGTAGAAATGACCATTACCTTCACACTGTTTGCAATTATTCCTTTTATACGATGGAAAAACTGTTGCATCTTTATCGTATTTTATGCTTCTGGCGTTGACTTCTTAGGCCGTAACTATTCGATCTGGTGGAGCAACGCCCTAGAGTGAAACCTAGGTTACCCGGAACGTAGAAATGACCACTACTATCACACTGTTTGCAGTTATTCCTTTTATACGATGGAAAAGCTGTTGTATTTATATCGTATTTTATACTTCTGGCGTTGACTTCTAAGGACCTAACTATTCGATCTGGTGGAGCAACGCCCTGGAGTGAAGCCTAGGTTGCCCGGAACGTAGAAATGACCATAGCTTTTACTCTCGTAGCAATTATTCGTTTTATACAATGGTAAAACCGTTCTATTTATTTTGTATTTTATGCTTCGGGCGTTGACTTCTAAGGCCCTAACTATTCAATCTGTTGGAGCAACGCCCTAGGGTGAAGCCTAGGATGCTCGGAAAGTAGAAATGACCATAACTTTCACACTGATTGCAATTATTCGTTTTATACGATGGAAAAACTGTTGCATCTTTATCGTATTTTATGCTTCTGGCGTTGACTTCTTAGGACGTAACTATTCGATCTGGTGGAGCAACGCCCTGGAGTGAAACCTGGGTTGCCCGGAACGTAGAAATGACCACTACTATCACACTGGTTGCAAATTATTCCTGCTATATGATGGAACAGCTGTTGTATTTATATCGTATTTTATGCTTCTGGCGTTGACTTCTAAGGACCTAACTATTCGATCTGGTGGAGCAACGCCCTAGAGTGAAGCCTAGGTTGCCCAGAACGTAGAAATGACCATAACTTTCTCACTGGTTGCCATTATTCGTTTTATACGATGGAAAAACTGTTATATTTATATTGTATTTTATGCTTCTGGCGTTGACTTCTTAGGCCCAAACTATTCGATCTGTTGGAACAACGCCCCAGAGTGAAGCCTCGGTTGCCCGGAAAGTAGAAATGACCATCACTTTCACACTGGTTGCAATAATTCCTGTTATACGATGGAAAAACTCTTGTATATTTATTGTATTTTATGCTTGGGCGTTGACTTCTATGGCCCTACCTATTCGATCTGATAGAGCAACACCCTACAGTGAAGCCTAGGTTGCACGGACCGAAGATATGACCATAACCTTCACACAGGTTGCAATTATTCATTTTATACGATGGAAAAGCTGTTGTATTTATATCGTATTTTATGCTTCTGGCGTTGACTTCTAAGGCCCTATCTCTTCGATTTGGTGGAGCAACGCCACAGAGTTAAGCCTAGGACGCCCGGAACGTCGAAATGGTCATTACTTTCGCACTGGTTGCAATTAGTCATGCTATACGATGGAAAATCTGTTGCATATTTATTGTATTTTATGCTTCTGGCGTTGACTTCTAAGGCCGTAGCTTTTAGCTGTGGTGGAGCAACGCCCTAGAGTGACGCCTAGGTTGCCCGGCACGTAGAAATGACCATTACTTTCACAATGTTTGCAATTATTCGTTTTATACGATGGTAAACTGTTGTAGTTATATTGCATTTTATTCTTCTGGCGTTGACTTCTTAGGCCCTAACTATTCGATCTGGTGGAACAACGCCCTAGAGTGAAGCCTAGGTTACCAGGAACGTAGAAATGACCATTACTTTCACACTGTTTGCAAATATACATTATATACGATGGTAAACTGTTGTACTTATATTGCATTTTATTCTTCTGGCGTTGACTTCTTAGGACCTAACTATTCGATCTGGTGGAACAACTCCCTAGAGTGAAGCCTAGGTTACCGGGAACGTAGAAATGACCATAACTTTCACACTGGTAGCAATTATTCGTTTTATACATGGAAAAACTGTTCTATTTATTTTGTATTTTATGCTTCTGGCGTTGACTTCTAAGGCCCTACCTATTCGATCTGGCGGAGCAACAGCCTACAGTGAAGCCTAGGCTGCTCGGAACGTAGAAATGACCATTACCTTCACACTGTTTGCAATAATTCATTTTATACGGTGACAAAGCTGTTGTATTTATATTGTATTTTATGCTTCTGGCGTTGACTTCTAAGGCCCTATCTGTTCGATTTGGTGGAGCAACGCCACAGAGTTAAGCATAGGATGCCCGGAACGTCTAAATGGTCATTACTTTCGCACTGGTTGCAATTAGTCATTCTATACGATGGAAAATCTGTTGCATATTTATTGTATTTTATGCTTCTGGCGTTGACTTCTAAGGCCGTAGCTTTTAGCTGCGGTGGAGCAACGCCCTAGAGTGACGCCTAGGTTGCCCGACACGTAGAAATGACCATTACTTTCACACTGTTTGCAATTATTCCTTTTATACGATGGAAAAGCTGTTGTATTTATATCGTATTTTATGCTTCGGGCGTTGACTTCTAGGGACCTAACTACTCGATCTGGTGGAGCAGCGCCCTAGAGTGAAGCCTAGGTTGCTCGGAATGTAGAAATGACCATTACCTTCACACTGTTTGCAATTATTCCTTTTATACGATGGAAAAACTGTTGCATCTTTATCGTATTTTATGCTTCTGGCGTTGACTTCTTAGGCCGTAACTATTCGATCTGGTGGAGCAACGCCCTAGAGTGAAACCTAGGTTACCCGGAACGTAGAAATGACCACTACTATCACACTGTTTGCAATTATTCCTTTTATACGATGGAAAAGCTGTTGTATTTATATCGTATTTTATACTTCTGGCGTTGACTTCTAAGGACCTAACTATTCGATCTGGTGGAGCAACGCCCTGGAGTGAAGCCTAGGTTGCCCGGAACGTAGAAATGACCATAGCTTTTACTCTCGTAGCAATTATTCGTTTTATACAATGGTAAAACCGTTCTATTTATTTTGTATTTTATGCTTCGGGCGTTGACTTCTAAGGCCCTAACTATTCAATCTGTTGGAGCAACGCCCTAGGGTGAAGCCTAGGATGCTCGGAAAGTAGAAATGACCATAACTTTCACACTGATTGCAATTATTCGTTTTATACGATGGAAAAACTGTTGCATCTTTATCGTATTTTATGCTTCTGGCGTTGACTTCTTAGGCCGTAACTATTCGATCTGGTGGAGCAACGCCCTGGAGTGAAACCTGGGTTGCCCGGAACGTAGAAATGACCACTACTATCACACTGGTTGCAAATTATTCCTGCTATACGATGGAACAGCTGTTGTATTTATATCGTATTTTATGCTTCTGGCGTTGACTTCTAAGGACCTAACTATTCGATCTGGTGGAGCAACGCCCTAGAGTGAAGCCTAGGTTGCCCGGAACGTAGAAATGACCATTTACTTTCTCACTGGTTGCCATTATTCGTTTTATACGATGGAAAAACTGTTATATTTATATTGTATTTTATGCTTCTGGCGTTGACTTCTTAGGCCCAAACTATTCGATCTGTTGGAACAACGCCCCAGAGTGAAGCCTCGGTTGCCCGGAAAGTAGAAATGACCATCACTTTCACACTGGTTGCAATAATTCCTGTTATACGATGGAAAAACTCTTGTATATTTATTGTATTTTATGCTTGGGCGTTGACTTCTATGGCCCTACCTATTCGATCTGATAGAGCAACACCCTACAGTGAAGCCTAGGTTGCACGGACCGAAGATATGACCATAACCTTCACACAGGTTGCAATTATTCATTTTATACGATGGAAAAGCTGTTGTATTTATATCGTATTTTATGCTTCTGGCGTTGACTTCTAAGGCCCTATCTCTTGGATTTGGTGGAGCAACGCCACAGAGTTAAGCCTAGGATGCCCGGAACGTCGAAATGGTCATTACTTTCGCACTGGTTGCAATTAGTCATGCTATACGATGGAAAATCTGTTGCATATTTATTGTATTTTATGCTTCTGGCGTTGACTTCTAAGGCCGTAGCTTTTAGCTGTGGTGGAGCAACGCCCTAGAGTGACGCCTAGGTTGCCCGGCACGTAGAAATGACCATTACTTTCACAATGTTTGCAATTATTCGTTTTATACGATGGTAAACTGTTGTAGTTATATTGCATTTTATTCTTCTGGCGTTGACTTCTTAGGCCCTAACTATTCGATCTGGTGGAACAACGCCCTAGAGTGAAGCCTAGTTTACCAGGAACGTAGAAATGACCATTACTTTCACACTGTTTGCAAATATACATTATATACGATGGAAAGGCTGTTTTATTTATATTGTATTTTATGCTTCTGGCGTTGACTTCTTAGGCCCTAACTATTCCATCTGGTGGAACAACGCCCTGGAGTGAAGCATAGGTTGCCCGGAACGTAGAAATGACCATAACTTTCACACTGGTAGCAATTATTCGATTTATACATGGAAAAACTGTTCTATTTATTTTGTATTTTATGCTTCTGGCGTTGACTTCTAAGGCCGTAGCTTTTAGCTGTGGTGGAGCGACGCCCTAGAGTGACGCCTAGGTTGCCCCGCACGTAGAAATGACCATTACTTTCACAATGTTTGCAATTATTCATTTTATACGATGGTAAACTGTTGTACTTATATTGCATTTTATTCTTCTGGCGTTGACTTCTTAGGACCTAACTATTCGATCTGGTGGAACAACTCCCTAGAGTGAAGCCTAGGTTACCGGGAACGTAGAAATGACCATAACTTTCACACTGGTAGCAATTATTCGTTTTATACATGGAAAAACTGTTCTATTTATTTTGTATTTTATGCTTCTGGCGTTGACTTCTAAGGCCCTACCTATTCGATCTGGCGGAGCAACAGCCTACAGTGAAGCCTAGGCTGCTCGGAACGTAGAAATGACCATTACCTTCACACTGTTTGCAATAATTCATTTTATACGGTGACAAAGCTGTTGTATTTATATTGTATTTTATGCTTCTGGCGTTGACTTCTAAGGCCCTATCTGTTCGATTTGGTGGAGCAACGCCACAGAGTTAAGCATAGGATGCCCGGAACGTCTAAATGGTCATTACTTTCGCACTGGTTGCAATTAGTCATTCTATACGATGGAAAATCTGTTGCATATTTATTGTATTTTATGCTTCTGGCGTTGACTTCTAAGGCCGTAGCTTTTAGCTGCGGTGGAGCAACGCCCTAGAGTGACGCCTAGGTTGCCCGACACGTAGAAATGACCATTACTTTCACACTGTTTGCAATTATTCCTTTTATACGATGGAAAAGCTGTTGTATTTATATCGTATTTTATGCTTCGGGCGTTGACTTCTAGGGACCTAACTACTCGATCTGGTGGAGCAGCGCCCTAGAGTGAAGCCTAGGTTGCTCGGAATGTAGAAATGACCATTACCTTCACACTGTTTGCAATTATTCCTTTTATACGATGGAAAAACTGTTGCATCTTTATCGTATTTTATGCTTCTGGCGTTGACTTCTTAGGCCGTAACTATTCGATCTGGTGGAGCAACGCCCTAGAGTGAAACCTAGGTTACCCGGAACGTAGAAATGACCACTACTATCACACTGTTTGCAATTATTCCTTTTATACGATGGAAAAGCTGTTGTATTTATATCGTATTTTATACTTCTGGCGTTGACTTCTAAGGACCTAACTATTCGATCTGGTGGAGCAACGCCCTGGAGTGAAGCCTAGGTTGCCCGGAACGTAGAAATGACCATAGCTTTTACTCTCGTAGCAATTATTCGTTTTATACAATGGTAAAACCGTTCTATTTATTTTGTATTTTATGCTTCGGGCGTTGACTTCTAAGGCCCTAACTATTCAATCTGTTGGAGCAACGCCCTAGGGTGAAGCCTAGGATGCTCGGAAAGTAGAAATGACCATAACTTTCACACTGATTGCAATTATTCGTTTTATACGATGGAAAAACTGTTGCATCTTTATCGTATTTTATGCTTCTGGCGTTGACTTCTTAGGACGTAACTATTCGATCTGGTGGAGCAACGCCCTGGAGTGAAACCTGGGTTGCCCGGAACGTAGAAATGACCACTACTATCACACTGGTTGCAAATTATTCCTGCTATATGATGGAACAGCTGTTGTATTTATATCGTATTTTATGCTTCTGGCGTTGACTTCTAAGGACCTAACTATTCGATCTGGTGGAGCAACGCCCTAGAGTGAAGCCTAGGTTGCCCGGAACGTAGAAATGACCATAACTTTCTCACTGGTTGCCATTATTCGTTTTATACGATGAAAAAACTGTTATATTTATATTGTATTTTATGCCTCTGGCGTTGACTTCTTAGGCCCAAACTATTCGATCTGTTGGAACAACGCCCCAGAGTGAAGCCTCGGTTGCCCGGAAAGTAGAAATGACCATCACTTTCACACTGGTTGCAATAATTCCTGTTATACGATGGAAAAACTCTTGTATATTTATTGTATTTTATGCTTGGGCGTTGACTTCTATGGCCCTACCTATTCGATCTGATAGAGCAACACCCTACAGTGAAGCCTAGGTTGCACGGACCGAAGATATGACCATAACCTTCACACAGGTTGCAATTATTCATTTTATACGATGGAAAAGCTGTTGTATTTATATCGTATTTTATGCTTCTGGCGTTGACTTCTAAGGCCCTATCTCTTCGATTTGGTGGAGCAACGCCACAGAGTTAAGCCTAGGATGCCCGGAACGTCGAAATGGTCATTACTTTCGCACTGGTTGCAATTAGTCATGCTATACGATGGAAAATCTGTTGCATATTTATTGTATTTTATGCTTCTGGCGTTGACTTCTAAGGCCGTAGCTTTTAGCTGTGGTGGAGCAACGCCCTAGAGTGACGCCTAGGTTGCCCGGCACGTAGAAATGACCATTACTTTCACAATGTTTGCAATTATTCGTTTTATACGATGGTAAACTGTTGTAGTTATATTGCATTTTATTCTTCTGGCGTTGACTTCTTAGGCCCTAACTATTCGATCTGGTGGAACAACGCCCTAGAGTGAAGCCTAGGTTACCAGGAACGTAGAAATGACCATTACTTTCACACTGTTTGCAAATATACATTATATACGATGGAAAGGCTGTTTTATTTATATTGTATTTTATGCTTCTGGCGTTGACTTCTTAGGCCCTAACTATTCCATCTGGTGGAACAACGCCCTGGAGTGAAGCATAGGTTGCCCGGAACGTAGAAATGACCATAACTTTCACACTGGTAGCAATTATTCGATTTATACATGGAAAAACTGTTCTATTTATTTTGTATTTTATGCTTCTGGCGTTGACTTCTAAGGCCGTAGCTTTTAGCTGTGGTGGAGCGACGCCCTAGAGTGACGCCTAGGTTGCCCCGCACGTAGAAATGACCATTACTTTCACAATGTTTGCAATTATTCATTTTATACGATGGTAAACTGTTGTACTTATATTGCATTTTATTCTTCTGGCGTTGACTTCTTAGGACCTAACTATTCGATCTGGTGGAACAACTCCCTAGAGTGAAGCCTAGGTTACCGGGAACGTAGAAATGACCATAACTTTCACACTGGTAGCAATTATTCGTTTTATACATGGAAAAACTGTTCTATTTATTTTGTATTTTATGCTTCTGGCGTTGACTTCTAAGGCCCTACCTATTCGATCTGGCGGAGCAACAGCCTACAGTGAAGCCTAGGCTGCTCGGAACGTAGAAATGACCATTACCTTCACACTGTTTGCAATAATTCATTTTATACGGTGACAAAGTTGTTGTATTTATATTGTATTTTATGCTTCTGGCGTTGATTTCTAAGGCCCTATCTGTTCGATTTGGTGGAGCAACGCCACAGAGTTAAGCATAGGATGCCCGGAACGTCTAAATGGTCATTACTTTCGCACTGGTTGCAATTAGTCATTCTATACGATGGAAAATCTGTTGCATATTTATTGTATTTTATGCTTCTGGCGTTGACTTCTAAGGCCGTAGCTTTTAGCTGCGGTGGAGCAACGCCCTAGAGTGACGCCTAGGTTGCCCGACACGTAGAAATGACCATTACTTTCACACTGTTTGCAATTATTCCTTTTATACGATGGAAAAGCTGTTGTATTTATATCGTATTTTATGCTTCGGGCGTTGACTTCTAGGGACCTAACTACTCGATCTGGTGGAGCAGCGCCCTAGAGTGAAGCCTAGGTTGCTCGGAATGTAGAAATGACCATTACCTTCACACTGTTTGCAATTATTCCTTTTATACGATGGAAAAACTGTTGCATCTTTATCGTATTTTATGCTTCTGGCGTTGACTTCTTAGGCCGTAACTATTCGATCTGGTGGAGCAACGCCCTAGAGTGAAACCTAGGTTACCCGGAACGTAGAAATGACCACTACTATCACACTGTTTGCAATTATTCCTTTTATACGATGGAAAAGCTGTTGTATTTATATCGTATTTTATACTTCTGGCGTTGACTTCTAAGGACCTAACTATTCGATCTGGTGGAGCAACGCCCTGGAGTGAAGCCTAGGTTGCCCGGAACGTAGAAATGACCATAGCTTTTACTCTCGTAGCAATTATTCGTTTTATACAATGGTAAAACCGTTCTATTTATTTTGTATTTTATGCTTCGGGCGTTGACTTCTAAGGCCCTAACTATTCAATCTGTTGGAGCAACGCCCTAGGGTGAAGCCTAGGATGCTCGGAAAGTAGAAATGACCATAACTTTCACACTGATTGCAATTATTCGTTTTATACGATGGAAAAACTGTTGCATCTTTATCGTATTTTATGCTTCTGGCGTTGACTTCTTAGGCCGTAACTATTCGATCTGGTGGAGCAACGCCCTGGAGTGAAACCTGGGTTGCCCGGAACGTAGAAATGACCACTACTATCACACTGGTTGCAAATTATTCCTGCTATACGATGGAACAGCTGTTGTATTTATATCGTATTTTATGCTTCTGGCGTTGACTTCTAAGGACCTAACTATTCGATCTGGTGGAGCAACGCCCTAGAGTGAAGCCTAGGTTGCCCGGAACGTAGAAATGACCATAACTTTCTCACTGGTTGCCATTATTCGTTTTATACGATGGAAAAACTGTTATATTTATATTGTATTTTATGCTTCTGGCGTTGACTTCTTAGGCCCAAACTATTCGATCTGTTGGAACAACGCCCCAGAGTGAAGCCTCGGTTGCCCGGAAAGTAGAAATGACCATCACTTTCACACTGGTTGCAATAATTCCTGTTATACGATGGAAAAACTCTTGTATATTTATTGTATTTTATGCTTGGGCGTTGACTTCTATGGCCCTACCTATTCGATCTGATAGAGCAACACCCTACAGTGAAGCCTAGGTTGCACGGACCGAAGATATGACCATAACCTTCACACAGGTTGCAATTATTCATTTTATACGATGGAAAAGCTGTTGTATTTATATCGTATTTTATGCTTCTGGCGTTGACTTCTAAGGCCCTATCTCTTCGATTTGGTGGAGCAACGCCACAGAGTTAAGCCTAGGATGCCCGGAACGTCGAAATGGTCATTACTTTCGCACTGGTTGCAATTAGTCATGCTATACGATGGAAAATCTGTTGCATATTTATTGTATTTTATGCTTCTGGCGTTGACTTCTAAGGCCGTAGCTTTTAGCTGTGGTGGAGCAACGCCCTAGAGTGACGCCTAGGTTGCCCGGCACGTAGAAATGACCATTACTTTCACAATGTTTGCAATTATTCGTTTTATACGATGGTAAACTGTTGTAGTTATATTGCATTTTATTCTTCTGGCGTTGACTTCTTAGGCCCTAACTATTCGATCTGGTGGAACAACGCCCTAGAGTGAAGCCTAGTTTACCAGGAACGTAGAAATGACCATTACTTTCACACTGTTTGCAAATATACATTATATACGATGGAAAGGCTGTTTTATTTATATTGTATTTTATGCTTCTGGCGTTGACTTCTTAGGCCCTAACTATTCCATCTGGTGGAACAACGCCCTGGAGTGAAGCATAGGTTGCCGGGAACGTAGAAATGACCATAACTTTCACACTGGTAGCAATTATTCGATTTATACATGGAAAAACTGTTCTATTTATTTTGTATTTTATGCTTCTGGCGTTGACTTCTAAGGCCGTAGCTTTTAGCTGTGGTGGAGCGACGCCCTAGAGTGACGCCTAGGTTGCCCCGCACGTAGAAATGACCATTACTTTCACAATGTTTGCAATTATTCATTTTATACGATGGTAAACTGTTGTACTTATATTGCATTTTATTCTTCTGGCGTTGACTTCTTAGGACCTAACTATTCGATCTGGTGGAACAACTCCCTAGAGTGAAGCCTAGGTTACCGGGAACGTAGAAATGACCATAACTTTCACACTGGTAGCAATTATTCGTTTTATACATGGAAAAACTGTTCTATTTATTTTGTATTTTATGCTTCTGGCGTTGACTTCTAAGGCCCTACCTATTCGATCTGGCGGAGCAACAGCCTACAGTGAAGCCTAGGCTGCTCGGAACGTAGAAATGACCATTACCTTCACACTGTTTGCAATAATTCATTTTATACGGTGACAAAGCTGTTGCATTTATATTGTATTTTATGCTTCTGGCGTTGACTTCTAAGGCCCTATCTGTTCGATTTGGTGGAGCAACGCCACAGAGTTAAGCATAGGATGCCCGGAACGTCTAAATGGTCATTACTTTCGCACTGGTTGCAATTAGTCATTCTATACGATGGAAAATCTGTTGCATATTTATTGTATTTTATGCTTCTGGCGTTGACTTCTAAGGCCGTAGCTTTTAGCTGCGGTGGAGCAACGCCCTAGAGTGACGCCTAGGTTGCCCGACACGTAGAAATGACCATTACTTTCACACTGTTTGCAATTATTCCTTTTATACGATGGAAAAGCTGTTGTCTTTATATCGTATTTTATGCTTCGGGCGTTGACTTCTAGGGACCTAACTACTCGATCTGGTCGAGCAGCGCCCTAGAGTGAAGCCTAGGTTGCTCGGAATGTAGAAATGACCATTACCTTCACACTGTTTGCAATTATTCCTTTTATACGATGGAAAAACTGTTGCATCTTTATCGTATTTTATGCTTCTGGCGTTGACTTCTTAGGCCGTAACTATTCGATCTGGTGGAGCAACGCCCTAGAGTGAATCCTAGGTTACCCGGAACGTAGAAATGACCACTACTATCACACTGTTTGCAATTATTCCTTTTATACGATGGAAAAGCTGTTGTATTTATATCGTATTTTATACTTCTGGCGTTGACTTCTAAGGACCTAACTATTCGATCTGGTGGAGCAACGCCCTGGAGTGAAGCCTAGGTTGCCCGGAACGTAGAAATGACCATAGCTTTTACTCTCGTAGCAATTATTCGTTTTATACAATGGTAAAACCGTTCTATTTATTTTGTATTTTATGCTTCGGGCGTTGACTTCTAAGGCCCTAACTATTCAATCTGTTGGAGCAACGCCCTAGGGTGAAGCCTAGGATGCTCGGAAAGTAGAAATGACCATAACTTTCACACTGATTGCAATTATTCGTTTTATACGATGGAAAACTGTTGCATCTTTATCGTATTTTATGCTTCTGGCGTTGACTTCTTAGGCCGTAACTATTCGATCTGGTGGAGCAACGCCCTGGAGTGAAACCTGGGTTGCCCGGAACGTAGAAATGACCACTACTATCACACTGGTTGCAAATTATTCCTGCTATACGATGGAACAGCTGTTGTATTTATATCGTATTTTATGCTTCTGGCGTTGACTTCTAAGGACCTAACTATTCGATCTGGTGGAGCAACGCCCTAGAGTGAAGCCTAGGTTGCTCGGAATGTAGAAATGACCATAAGTTGCATACTGGTTGCAATTATTCGTTTTATACGATCGAAAAACTGTTGTATTTATATTGTACTTTATGCTTCTGGCGTTGACTTCTAAGGCCCTAAATATTCGATCTGGTGGAGCAATGCCTCAGAGTTAAGTCTAGGATGCCCGAAATGCCGAAATGGTCATTACTTTCACGCTTGTTGCAATTATTCCTGTTATACGATGAAAAGACTGTTGTATTTTTATTGTATTTTATGCTTAAGGCGTGGACTTCTGAGGCCGTAGCTATTCGATGTGGTGGAAGAACGCCATACAGTGAAGCCTAGGTTGCTCGGAACGTAGAAATGACCACTACTTTCACACTGTTTGCAATTATTCATTTAATACGATGGAAATGCTGTTGTATTTATATCGTATTTTATGCTTCGGGCGTTGACTTCTTAGACCCTAACATTTCGATCTGGTGGAGCAACGCCCGGCAGTGAAACTTAGGTTATCCGGAACGTAGAAATGACCAGTCCATTCACACTGGTTGCAGTTATTCCTGTTAAACGATGGTAAAACTGTTGCATCTTTAATGTATTTTATGCTTCTGGCGCTGACTTCTAAGGCCGTAACTATTCGATCTGGTGGAGCAACGCCCTAGGGTGAAGGGTAGGTTGCGCGGAACGTAGCAATGACCATAACTTTCACAATGGTAGCAATTATTCGTTTTATACGATAGAAAAACTGTTCTATTTATTTTGTATTTTATGCTTCGGGCGTTGACTTCTAAGGCCCTAGCTATTCGATCTGGTCGAGCAATGCCCCAGAGTGAAGCCTCGGTTGCCCGGAACGTAGAAACGACCATAACTTCCACACTGGTTGCAATTACTCGTTTTATACGATGTAAAAGCTGTTGTATTTATATTGTATTTTATCCTTCTGGCGTTGAATTCTAAATCCATAGCTATTCGATCTGGTAGAGCAACGCCCTAGAGTGAAACCTAGGTTATCCGGAACGTAGAAATGACCAGTACATTCACACTGGTTGCAGTTATTCCTGTTAAACAACGGAAAAACTGTTGCATCTTTATTGTATTTTATGCTTCTGTTGTTGATTTCTAAGGCCCTAACTATTCGATCTGGTGGAGTAACGCCCTAGAGTGACGCCTAGGTTACCCGGAACGTAGAAATGACCATTACTTTCACACTGTTTGCAATTATTCCTGTTACACGATGGAATAACTGTTGCACCTTTATTGCGTTTTATGCTTCGGGCGTTGACTTCTAAGGCCCTAACTATTCGATCTGGTGGAGCAATGCCCTAGTGTGAAGCCTAGGTTGCCCGGAACATAGAAATCACCAGTACTTTCACACTGGTTGCAGTTATTCGTTTTATACAATGGGACAACTGTTCTATTTATTTTGCATTTTATGCTTCGGGCGTTGACTTCTAAGGCCCTAACTATTCGATCTGGTGGAGTAACGCCCTAGAGTGACGCCTAGGTTACCCGGAACGTAGAAATGACCATTACTTTCACACTGGTTGCAGTTATTCCTGTTAAACAATGGAAAAACTGTTGCATCTTTATTGTATTTTATGCTTCTGGCGTTGATTTCTAAGGCCCTAACTATTCGATCTGGTGGAGCAACGCCCTAAAGTGACGCCTAGGTTACCCGGAACGTAGAAATGACCATTACATTCACACTGGTTGCAATTATTCCTGTTATACGATGGAAAAACTGTTGCATCTTTATTGTATTTTATGCTTCTGGCGTTGACTTCTTAGGCCCTAACTATTCGATCTGGTGGAGCAACGTCCTAGAGTGAAGCCTAGGTTGCCCGGAACGTAGAAATGACCATAACGTTCACACTGGTTACCATTATTCGTTTCATATGATGGAAAAACTGTTGTATTTATATCGTATTTTATGTTTCTGGCGTTGACTTCTTAGGCCCTAACTATTCGATCTGGTGGAACAACGCACTAGGGTGAAGCCTAGGTTGCCCGGAACGTAGAAATGACCATAACTTTCACACAGGTAGCAATTATTCGTTTTATACATGGAAGAACTGTTCTATTTATTTTGGATTTTATGTTTCGGGCGTTGACTTCTATGGCCCTACCTATTCGATCTGGTGGAGCAACACCCTATAGTGAAGCCTAGTTTGTGCGGAACGTAGATATGACCATAACATTCACACAGATTGTAATTATTAGTTTTATACGATTGAAAGGCTGTTGTATTTATTTTGTAGTTTATGCTTCTGGCGTTGAATTCCAAGGCCCTAACACTTCGACCTGGTGGAGCAATGCCTCAGAGTTAAGTCTAGGTTGCCCGAAACGTCGAAATGATCGTTACTTTCACACTGGTTGCAATTATTCATGCTGTACGATTGAAGAACTGTTGCATTTTTATTGTATTTTCTGCTTCTCTATTTGAATTCTAAGGTCCTAGCTATTCGATCTGGTGTGGCAACGTCCAAGAGTGAAGCCTAGGTTGCCCGGAACGTGGTTATGACCATATCTTTCACAATCGTTGCAATTATTCCCTTTATACGATGGTAAAACTGTTGTATTTTTATTGTATTGTATGCTTCAGGCGATGACTTCTAAGGCCCTAACTATTCGATCTGGTGTAGCAACGCACTAGGGTGAAGCCTAGGTTGCCCGGAACGTGGAAATGACCATAACTTTCACACTGTTTGCCATTATTCGTTGTATACGATGGAAAAACTGTTGCATTTTTATTGTTTTTTCTGCTTCTGGCTTTGACTTCTATGGCCCTACCTATTCGATCTGGTGGAACAACGCCCTAGGGTGAAGCCTGGGTTGCCGGTACGTAGAAATGACCAACTCTTTCACACTGGTAGCAATTATTCGTTTTATACATGGAACATCTGTTCTATTTATTTTGTATTTTATGCTTCGGGCGTTGACTTCTAAGGCACTAACTATTCGATCTGGTGGAGCAACGCCCTAGAGTGTAGCCTAGGTTGCCCGGAACGTACAAATCACCATTACATTCACACTGGTTGCAATTATTCCTGTTATACGATGGAAAAACTGTTGCATCTTTATTGTATTTTATGCTTCTGGCGTTGACTTCTTAGGCCCTAACTATTCGATCTGATGGACCAACGTCCTAGAGTGAAGCCTAGGTTGCCCGGAACGTAGAAATGACCATAACTTTCACACTGGTTACCATTATTCGTTTTATATGATGGAAAAGCTGTTGTATTTATATCGTATTTTATGTTTCTGGCGTTGACTTCTTAGGCCCTAACTATTCGATCTGGTGGAACAACGCACTAGGGTGAAGCCTAGGTTGCCCGGAACGTAGAAATGACCATAACTTTCACACAGGTAGCAATTATTCGTTTTATACATGGAAGAACTGTTCTATTTATTTTGGATTTTATGTTTCGGGCGTTGACTTCTATGGCCCTACCTATTCGATCTGGTGGAGCAACACCCTACAGTGAAGCCTAGTTTGTGCGGAACGTAGATATGACCATAACCTTCACACAGATTGTAATTATTCGTTTTATACGATTGAAAGGCTGTTGTATTTATTTTGTAGTTTATGCTTCTGGCGTTGAATTCCAAGGCACTAACACTTCGACCTGGTGGAGCAACGCCACAGAGTTAAGCCTAGGATGCCTGGAACGTCGAAATGGTCATTACTTTCACAATGTTTGCAATTATTCATTTTATACGATGGTAAACTGTTGTACTTATATTGCATTTTATTCTTCTGGCGTTGACTTCTTAGGCCCTAGCTATTCGATCTGGTGGAGCAACGCCCTAGAGTGAAGCCTAGGTTACCAGGAACGTAGAAATGACCATTACTTTCACACTGTTTGCAAATATACATTATATACGATGGAAAGGCTATTGTATTTATATTGTATTTTATGCTTCTGGCGTTGACTTCTTAGGCCCTAACTATTTAAGCTGGTGGAGCACCGCCCTAGAGTGAAGCCTAGGTTGCCCGGAACGTAGAACATACCATTACCTTCACACTGGTTGCAATTATTCCTGTTATACGATGGAAAAACTGTTGCATCTTTATTGTATTTTATGCTTCTGGCGTTGACTTCTTAGGCCCTAAATATTCCATCTGGTGGAACAATGCCCTAGGGTGAAGCCTCGGTTGCCCGGAACGTAGAAATGACCATAACTTTCACACTGGTAGCAATTATTCGTTTTATACGATGGAAAAGCTGTAGTATTTATATCGTATTTTATGCTTCTGGCGTTGACTTCTTAGGCCGTAACTATTCGATCTGGTGGAGCAACGCCCTAGAGTGAAAGCTAGGTTACCCGGAACGTAGAAATGACCACTACTATCACACTGTTTGCAATTATTCCTTTTATACGATGGAAAAGCTGTTGTATTTATATCGTATTTTATACTTCTGGCGTTGACTTCTAAGGACCTAACTATTCGATCTGGTGGAGCAACGCCCTGGAGTGAAGCCTAGGTTGCCCGGAACGTAGAAATGACCATAGCTTTTACTCTCGTAGCAATTATTCGTTTTATACAATGGTAAAACCGTTCTATTTATTTTGTATTTTATGCTTCGGGCGTTGACTTCTAAGGCCCTAACTATTCAATCTGTTGGAGCAACGCCCTAGGGTGAAGCCTAGGATGCTCGGAAAGTAGAAATGATCATAACTTTCACACTGATTGCAATTATTCGTTTTATACGATGGAAAAACTGTTGCATCTTTATCGTATTTTATGCTTCTGGCGTTGACTTCTTAGGCCGTAACTATTCGATCTGGTGGAGCAACGCCCTGGAGTGAAACCTGGGTTGCCCGGAACGTAGAAATGACCACTACTATCACACTGGTTGCAAATTATTCCTGCTATACGATGGAACAGCTGTTGTATTTATATCGTATTTTATGCTTCTGGCGTTGACTTCTAAGGACCTAACTATTCGATCTGGTGGAGCAACGCCCTAGAGTGAAGCCTAGGTTGCTCGGAATGTAGAAATGACCATAAGTTGCATACTGGTTGCAATTATTCGTTTTATACGATCGAAAAACTGTTGTATTTATATTGTACTTTATGCTTCTGGCGTTGACTTCTAAGGCCCTAAATATTCGATCTGGTGGAGCAATGCCTCAGAGTTAAGTCTAGGATGCCCGAAATGCCGAAATGGTTATTACTTTCACGCTTGTTGCAATTATTCCTGTTATACGATGAAAAGACTGTTGTATTTTTATTGTATTTTATGCTTCAGGCGTGGACTTCTGAGGCCGTAGCTATTCGATGTGGTGGAAGAACGCCATACAGTGAAGCCTAGGTTGCCCGGAACGTAGAAATGACCACTACTTTCACACTGTTTGCAATTATTCATTTAATACGATGGAAATGCTGTTGTATTTATATCGTATTTTATGCTTCGGGCGTTGACTTCTTAGACCCTAACATTTCGATCTGGTGGAGCAACGCCCGGCAGTGAAACTTAGGTTATCCGGAACGTAGAAATGACCAGTCCATTCACACTGGTTGCAGTTATTCCTGTTAAACGATGGTAAAACTGTTGCATCTTTAATGTATTTTATGCTTCTGGCGCTGACTTCTAAGGCCGTAACTATTCGATCTGGTGGAGCACCGCCCTAGGGTGAAGGGTAGGTTGCGCGGAACGTAGCAATGACCATAACTTTCACAATGGCAGCAATTATTCGTTTTATACGATAGTAAAACTGTTCTATTTATTTTGTATTTTATGCTTCGGGCGTTGACTTCTAAGGCCCTAGCTATTCGATCTGGTCGAGCAATGCCCCAGAGTGAAGCCTCGGTTGCCCGGAACGTAGAAACGACCATAACTTCCACACTGGTTACAATTACTCGTTTTATACGATGTAAAAGCTGTTGTATTTATATTGTATTTTATCCTTCTGGCGTTGAATTCTAAATCCATAGCTATTCGATCTGGTAGAGCAACGCCCTAGAGTGAAACCTAGGTTATCCGGAACGTAGAAATGACCAGTACATTCACACTGGTTGCAGTTATTCCTGTTAAACAGTGGAAAAACTGTTGCATCTTTATTGTATTTTATGCTTCTGGCGTTGATTTCTAAGGCCCTAACTATTCGATCTGGTGGAGTAACGCCCTAGAGTGACGCCTAGGTTACCCGGAACGTAGAAATGGCCATTACTTTCACACTTTGCAATTATTCCTGTTACACGATGGAAAAACTGTTGCACCTTTATTGCGTTTTATGCTTCGGGCGTTGACTTCTACGGCCCTAACTATTCGATCTGGTGGAGCAATGCCCTAGTGTGAAGCCTAGGTTGCCCGGAACATAGAAATGACCAGTACTTTCACACTGGTTGCAGTTATTCGTTTTATACAATGGGACAACTGTTCTATTTATTTTGCATTTTATGCTTCGGGCGTTGACTTCTAAGGCCCTAACTATTCGATCTGGTGGAGTAACGCCCTAGAGTGACGCCTAGGTTACCCGGAACGTAGAAATGACCATTACTTTCACACTTGTTGCAGTTATTCCTGTTAAACAATGGAAGAACTGTTGCATCTTTATTGTATTTTATGCTTCTGGCGTTGATTTCTAAGGCCCTAACTATTCGATCTGGTGGAGCAACGCCCTAGAGTGTCGCCTAGGTTACCCGGAACGTAGAAATGACCATTACATTCACACTGGTTGCAATTATTCCTGTTATACGATGGAAAAACTGTTGCATCTTTATTGTATTTTATGCTTCTGGCGTTGACTTCTTAGGCCCTAACTATTCGATCTGGTGGAGCAACGTCCTAGAGTGAAGCCTAGGTTGCCCGGAACGTAGAAATGACCATAACGTTCACACTGGTTACCATTATTCGTTTCATATGATGGAAAAGCTGTTGTATTTATATCGTATTTTATGTTTCTGGCGTTGACTTCTTAGGCCCTAACTATTCGATCTGGTGGAACAACGCACTAGGGTGAAGCCTAGGTTGCCCGGAACGTAGAAATGACCATAACTTTCACACAGGTAGCAATTATTCGTTTTATACATGGAAGAACTGTTCTATTTATTTTGGATTTTATGTTTCGGGCGTTGACTTCTATGGCCCTACCTATTCGATCTGGTGGAGCAACACCCTACAGTGAAGCCTAGTTTGTGCGGAACGTAGATATGACCATAACCTTCACACAGATTGTAATTATTAGTTTTATACGATTGAAAGGCTGTTGTATTTATTTTGTAGTTTATGCTTCTGGCGTTGAATTCCAAGGCCCTAACACTTCGACCTGGTGGAGCAATGCCTCAGAGTTAAGTCTAGGTTGCCCGAAACGTCGAAATGATCGTTACCTTCACACTGGTTGTAATTATTCGTGCTATACGGTTGAAGAACTGTTGCATTTTTATTGTATTTTCTGCTTCTGTATTTGAATTCTAAGGTCCTAGCTATTCGATCTGGTGGGGCAACGTCCAAGAGTGAAGCCTATGTTGCCTGGAACGTAGAAATGACCATAACTTTCACACTGGGTGCAATTATTCGTTTTATACGATGGAAAAGCTATTGTATTTATATTGTATTTTATGCTTCTGGCGTTGACTTCTTAGGCCCTAACTATTCGATCTTGTGGTGCAATGCCTCAGAGTTAAGTGTAGGATGCCCGAAACGTCGAAATGATCGCTACTTTCACACTGGTTGCAATTATTCATGCTATACGATTGAAGAACTCTTGCTTTTTTATTGTATTTTTTGCTTCTGTATTTGAATTCTAAGTTCCTAGCTATTCGATCTGGTGGTGCAACGCCCTAGAGTGAAACCTGGGTTACCCAGATCGTAGAAATGACCATCACTTTCACACTGGTTGCAATTATTCCTGTTATACGATGGTAAAACTGTTGTATTTTTATTGTATTGTATGCTTCAGGCGATGACTTCTAAGGCCCTAGCTATTCGATCTGGTGTAGCAACGCACTAGGGTGAAGCCTAGGTTGCCCGGAACGTGGAAATGACCATAACTTTCACACTGTTTGCCATTATTCGTTGTATACGATGGAAAAACTGTTGCATTTTTATTGTTTTTTCTGCTTCTGGCTTTGACTTCTATGGCCCTACCTATTCGATCTGGTGGAACAACGCCCTAGGGTGAAGCCTGGGTTGCCGGTACGTAGAAATGACCAACTCTTTCACACTGGTAGCAATTATTCGTTTTATACATGGAAAATCTGTTCTATTTATTTTGTATTTTATGCTTCGGGCGTTGACTTCTAAGGCACTAACTATTCGATCTGGTGGAGCAACGCCCTAGAGTGTAGCCTAGGTTGCCCGGAACGTACAAATGACCATTACATTCACACTGGTTGCAATTATTCCTGTTATACGATGGAAAAACTGTTGCATCTTTATTGTATTTTATGCTTCTGGCGTTGACTTCTTAGGCCCTAACTATTCGATCTGGTGGACCAACGTCCTAGAGTGAAGCCTAGGTTGCCCGGAACGTAGAAATGACCATAACTTTCACACTGGTTACCATTATTCGTTTTATATGATGGAAAAGCTGTTGTATTTATATCGTATTTTATGTTTCTGGCGTTGACTTCTTAGGCCCTAACTATTCCATCTGGTGGAACAACGCACTAGCGTGAAGCCTAGGTTTCCCGGAACGTAGAAATGACCATAACTTTCACACTGGTAGCAATTATTCGTTTTATACATGGAAGAGCTGTTCTATTTATTTTGTATTTTATGCTTCGGGCGTTGACTTCTATGGCCCTACCTATTCGATCTGGTGGAGCAACACCCTACAGTGAAGCCTAGTTTGTGCGGAACGTAGATATGACCATAACTTTCACACAGATTGTAATTATTCGTTTTATACGATTGAAAGGCTGTTGTATTTATTTTGTAGTTTATGCTTCTGGCGTTGAATTCCAAGCCCTGACACTTCGACCTGGTGGAGCAACGCCACAGAGTTAAGCCTAGGATGCCTGGAACGTCGAAATGGTCATTACTTTCACAATGTTTGCAATTATTCATTTTATACGATGGTAAACTGTTGTACTTATATTGCATTTTATTCTTCTGGCGTTGACTTCTTAGGCCCTAGCTATTCGATCTGGTGGAGCAACGCCCTAGAGTGAAGCCTAGGTTACCAGGAACGTAGAAATGACCATTACTTTCACACTGTTTGCAAATATACATTATATACGATGGAAAGGCTATTGTATTTATATTGTATTTTATGCTTCTGGCGTTGACTTCTTAGGCCCTAACTATTTAAGCTGGTGGAGCACCGCCCTAGAGTGAAGCCTAGGTTGCCCGGAACGTAGAACATACCATTACCTTCACACTGGTTGCAATTATTCCTGTTATACGATGGAAAAACTGTTGCATCTTTATTGTATTTTATGCTTCTGGCGTTGACTTCTTAGGCCCTAAATATTCCATCTGGTGGAACAATGCCCTAGGGTGAAGCCTCGGTTGCCCGGAACGTAGAAATGACCATAACTTTCACACTGGTAGCAATTATTCGTTTTATACGATGGAAAAGCTGTAGTATTTATATCGTATTTTATGCTTCTGGCGTTGACTTCTTAGGCCCTAACTATTCGATCTGGTGGAACAACGCCCTGGAGTGAAGCCTAAGTCGCTCGGAACGTAGAAATGACCATATCTTTCACACTGGTAGCAATTATTCGTTTTATACATTGAAAAACTGTTCTATTTATTTTGTATTTTATGCTTCTGGCATTGAATTCTAAGTCCTTAGCTATTCGATCTAGTGGGGTAACGCCCTAGAGTGAAGCCTAGGTTGCCCGGAACGCAGAAATGACCTGTACTTTCACACAGTTTGCAGTTATCCCTGTTATACGATGGAACAACTGTTGCATCTTTATTGTATTTTATGCTTCTGGCGTTGACTTCTTAGTCCCTAACTATTCGATCTGGTGGAGCATCGTCCTGGAGTGAAGCCTAGGTTGCCCGGAACGTACAAATGACCATATCATTCACACTGGTTACCATTCTTCGTTTTATACGATGGAAAAGCTGTTGTATTTGTATCGTATTTTATGCTTCTGGCGCTGACTTCTTAGGCCCTAACTATTCCATTTTGTGGAACAACGCCCAAGAGTGATGCCTAGGGTGCCCGGAACGTAGAAATGACCATTACCTTCACGCTTGTTGCAATTATTCCTGTTATACGATGAAAAGACTGTTGCATTTTTATTGCATTTTTTGCTTCAGGCGTTGACTTCTAAGGCCGTGCTATTCGATGTGGTGGAGCAACGCCCTAGAGTGACGCCTAGGTTGCCCGGCACGTAGAAATGACTATAACTTTCACACTGGTTACCATTATTCGTTTTATACGATGGAAAAGCTGTTGTATTTATATCGTATTTTATGCTTCTGGCGTTGACTTCTTAGGCCCTAACTATTCCATCTGGTGGAACAACGCCCAAGACTGATGCCTAGGGTGCCCGGAACGTAGAAATGACCATTACCTTCACGCTTGCTGCAATTATTCCTGTTATACGATGAAAAAACTGTTGTACTTTTATTGCACTTTATGCTTCAGTCGTTGACTTCTACGGCCGTAGCTATTCGATGTGGTGGAGTATTGCCCTAGAGTGAAACCTGGGTTACCCGGATCGTAGAAATGACCATCACTTTCACACTGGTTGCAATTATTCCTGTTATACAATGGAAAAGCTGTTGTATTTTTATTTCATTTTATGCTTCGGGCATTGACTTCTAAGGCCCTAACTATTCAATCTGTTGGAGCAACGCCCTAGGGTGAAGCCTAGGTTGCTCGGAAAGTAGAAATGACCATAACTTTCACACTGGCTGCAATTATTCGTTTTATACGATGGAAAAACTGTTGTATTTATATTGTATTTTATGCTTCTGGCGTTGACTTCTAAGGCACTAACCATTCGATCTGGTGGAGCAACGCCCTAGAGTGAAGCCTAGGTTGCCCGGAACGTAGAATTGGCCATCACTTTCAAACTGGTTGCAATTAATCCTGCTATACGATGGAAAAACTGTTGTATTTTTATTGCCTTTTATGCTTCCGGCGTTGACTTCTAAGGCCCTAACTATTCAATCTGTTGGAGCAACGCCCTAGGGTGAAGCCCAGGTTGCCCGGGAAGTAGAAATGACGTTAACTTTCATACTGGTTGCAATTATTCGTTTTATACGATGGAAAAACTGTTCTATTTATTTTGTATTTAATGCTTCGGGCGCTGGCTTCTAGGGACCTAACCATTCGATCTGGTGGAGCAACGCCCTAGAGTGAAGCCTGGGTTGCCCGGAACGTAGAAGTGACCATCACTTTCACACTGGTTGCAATTATTCCTGTTATACGATGGTAAAACTGTTGTATTTTTATTGTACTGTATGCTTTAGGCGATGACTTCTTAGGCCCTAACAATTCGATCTGGTGGAACAACGCCCTAGGGTGAAACCTAGGTTACCCGGAACGTAGAAGTGACCAGTACTTACATACTGTTTGCAGTTATTCCTGTTATACGATGGAAAAACTTTTGCATCTTTATTGTATTTTATGCTTCTGGCGTTGACTTCTAAGGCCCTAGCTATTCGATCTGCTGGAGCAACGCCCTAGAGTGACGCCTAGGTTGCTCGGAATGTAGAAATGAACATAACTTTCACACTGGTTGCAATTATTCATTTTATACGATGGAAAAACTGTTGTACTTATATTGTATTTTATCCTTACGGCGTTGAATTCTAAGTCCCTAGCTATTCAATCTGGTGGAGCAACGCCCTAGAGTGAAACCTAGGTTACCCGGAACGTAGAAATGACCACTTCTTTCACACTGTTTGCAATTATTCATTTAATATGATGGAAAAGCTGTTGTATTTATATCGTATTTTATGCTTCGGGCGTTGACTTCTTAGGCCCTAACATTTCCATCTGGTGGAGCAGCGCCCTAGAGTGAAGCCTAGGTTGCTCGGAATGTAGAAATGACCATTACCTTCACACTGTTTGCAATTATTCCTTTTATACGATGGAAAAACTGTTGCATCTTTATCGTATTTTATGCTTCTGGCGTTGACTTCTTAGGCCGTAACTATTCGATCTGGTGGAGCAACGCCCTAGAGTGAAACCTAGGTTACCCGGAACGTAGAAATGACCACTACTATCACACTGTTTGCAATTATTCCTTTTATACGATGGAAAAGCTGTTGTATTTATATCGTATTTTATACTTCTGGCGTTGACTTCTAAGGACCTAACTATTCGATCTGGTGGAGCAACGCCCTGGAGTGAAGCCTAGGTTGCCCGGAACGTAGAAATGACCATAGCTTTTACTCTCGTAGCAATTATTCGTTTTATACAATGGTAAAACCGTTCTATTTATTTTGTATTTTATGCTTCGGGCGTTGACTTCTAAGGCCCTAACTATTCAATCTGTTGGAGCAACGCCCTAGGGTGAAGCCTAGGATGCTCGGAAAGTAGAAATGACCATAACTTTCACACTGATTGCAATTATTCGTTTTATACGATGGAAAAACTGTTGCATCTTTATCGTATTTTATGCTTCTGGCGTTGACTTCTTAGGCCGTAACTATTCGATCTGGTGGAGCAACGCCCTGGAGTGAAACCTGGGTTGCCCGGAACGTAGAAATGACCACTACTATCACACTGGTTGCAAATTATTCCTGCTATACGATGGAAAAGCTGTTGTATTTGTATCGTATTTTATGCTTCTGGCGCTGACTTCTTAGGCCCTAACTATTCCATTTTGTGGAACAACGCCCAAGAGTGATGCCTAGGGTGCCCGGAACGTAGAAATGACCATTACCTTCACGCTTGTTGCAATTATTCCTGTTATACGATGAAAAGACTGTTGCATTTTTATTGCATTTTTTGCTTCAGGCGTTGACTTCTAAGGCCGTGCTATTCGATGTGGTGGAGCAACGCCCTAGAGTGACGCCTAGGTTGCCCGGCACGTAGAAATGACTATAACTTTCACACTGGTTACCATTATTCGTTTTATACGATGGAAAAGCTGTTCTATTTATTTTGTATTTTATGCTTCGGGCGTTGACTTCTAAGGCCCTAGCTATTCGATCTGGTCGAGCAATGCCCCAGAGTGAAGCCTCGGTTGCCCGGAACGTAGAAACGACCATAACTTCCACACTGGTTGCAATTACTCGTTTTATACGATGTAAAAGCTGTTGTATTTATATTGTATTTTATCCTTCTGGCGTTGAATTCTAAATCCATAGCTATTCGATCTGGTAGAGCAACGCCCTAGAGTGAAACCTAGGTTATCCGGAACGTAGAAATGACCAGTACATTCACACTGGTTGCAGTTATTCCTGTTAAACAATGGAAAAACTGTTGCATCTTTATTGTATTTTATGCTTCTGGCGTTGATTTCTAAGGCCCTAACTATTCGATCTGGTGGAGTAACGCCCTAGAGTGACGCCTAGGTTACCCGGAACGTAGGAATGGCCATTACTTTCACACTTTGCAATTATTCCTGTTACACGATGGAAAAACTGTTGCACCTTTATTGCGTTTTATGCTTCGGGCGTTGACTTCTAAGGCCCTAACTATTCGATCTGGTGGAGCAATGCCCTAGTGTGAAGCCTAGGTGGCCCGGAACATAGAAATGACCAGTACTTTCACACTGGTTGCAGTTATTCGTTTTATACAATGGGACAACTGTTCTATTTATTTTGCATTTTATGCTTCGGGCGTTGACTTCTAAGGGCCTAACTATTCGATCTGGTGGAGTAACGCCCTACAGTGACGCCTAGGTTACCCGGAACGTAGAAATGACCATTACTTTCACACTTGTTGCAGTTATTCCTGTTAAACAATGGAAAAACTGTTGCATCTTTATTGTATTTTATGCTTCTGGCGTTGATTTCTAAGGCCCTAACTATTCGATCTGGTGGAGCAACGCCCTAGAGTGACGCCTAGGTTACCCGGAACGTAGAAATGACCATTACATTCACACTGGTTGCAATTATTCCTGTTATACGATGGAAAAACTGTTGCATCTTTATTGTATTTTATGCTTCTGGCGTTGACTTCTTAGGCCCTAACTATTCGATCTGGTGGAGCAACGTCCTAGAGTGAAGCCTAGGTTGCCCGGAACGTAGAAATGACCATAACGTTCACACTGGTTACCATTATTCGTTTCATATGATGGAAAAGCTGTTGTATTTATATCGTATTTTATGTTTCTGGCGTTGACTTCTTAGGCCGTAACTATTCGATCTGGTGGAACAACGCACTAGGGTGAAGCCTAGGTTGCCCGGAACGTAGAAATGACCATAACTTTCACACAGGTAGCAATTATTCGTTTTATACATGGAAGAACTGTTCTATTTATTTTGGATTTTATGCTTCGGGCGTTGACTGCTATGGCCCTACCTATTCGATCTGGTGGAGCAACACCCTACAGTCAAGCCTAGTTTGTGCGGAACGTAGATATGACCATAACCTTCACACAGATTGTAATTATTAGTTTTATACGATTGAAAGACTGTTGTATTTATTTTGTAGTTTATGCTTCTGGCGTTGAATTCCAAGGCCCTAACACTTCGACCTGGTGGAGCAATGCCTCAGAGTTAAGTCTAGGTTGCCCGAAACGTCGAAATGATCGTTACTTTCACACTGGTTGTAATTATTCGTGCTATACGGTTGAAGAACTGTTGCATTTTTATTGTATTTTCTGCTTCTGTATTTGAATTCTAAGGTCCTAGCTATTCGATCTGGTGGGGCAACGTCCAAGAGTGAAGCCTATGTTGCCTGGAACGTAGAAATGACCATAACTTTCACACTGGGTGCAATTATTCGTTTTATACGATGGAAAAGCTATTGTATTTATATTGTATTTTATGCTTCTGGCGTTGACTTCTTAGGCCCTAACTATTCGATCTTGTGGTGCAATGCCTCAGAGTTAAGTGTAGGATGCCCGAAACGTCGAAATGATCGCTACTTTCACACTGGTTGCAATTATTCATGCTATACGATTGAAGAACTCTTGCTTTTTTATTGTATTTTTTGCTTCTGTATTTGAATTCTAAGTTCCTAGCTATTCGATCTGGTGGTGCAACGCCCTAGAGTGAAACCTGGGTTACCCAGATCGTAGAAATGACCATCACTTTCACACTGGTTGCAATTATTCCTGTTATACGATGGTAAAACTGTTGTATTTTTATTGTATTGTATGCTTCAGGCGATGACTTCTAAGGCCCTAGCTATTCGATCTGGTGTAGCAACGCACTAGGGTGAAGCCTAGGTTGCCCGGAACGTAGAAATGACCAACTATTCCACTCTGGTAGCAATTATTCGTTTTATACATGGAAAAGCTGTTATATATATATTGCATTTAATGCTTCGGGCATTGAATTCTAAGTCCCTACCTATTCGATCTGGTGGAGCAACGCCCTAGAGTGAAGCCTAGGTTGCCCGGAACGTGGTTATGACCATATCTTTCACAATCGTTGCAATTATTCCTGTTATACGATGGTAAAACTGTTGTATTTTTATTGTATTGAATGTTTCAGGCGATGACTTCTAAGGCCCTAACTATTCGATCTGGTGTAGCAACGCTCTAGGGTGAAGCCTAGGTTGCCGGAACATGGAAATGACCATAACTTTCACACTGTTTGCCATTATTCGTTTTATACGATGGAAAAGCTGTTGTATTTATATCGTATTTTATGTTTCTGGCGTTGACTTCTTAGGACCTAACTATTCCATCTGGTGGAACAACGCACTAGCGTGAAGCCTAGGTTTCCCGGAACGTAGAAATGACCATAACTTTCACACTGGTAGCAATTATTCGTTTTGTACATGGAAGAGCTGTTCTATTTATTTTGTATTTTATGCTTCGGGCGTTGACTTCTATGGCCCTACCTATTCGATCTGGTGGAGCAACAACCTACAGTGAAGCCTAGTTTGTGCGGAACGTAGATATGACCATAACTTTCACACAGATTGTAATTATTCGTTTTATACGATTGAAAGGCTGTTGTATTTATTTTGTAGTTTATGCTTCTGGCGTTGAATTCCAAGGCCCTAACACTTCGACCTGGTGGGGCAACGCCACAGAGTTAAGCCTAGGATGCCTGGAACGTCGAAATGGTCATTACTTTCACAATGTTTGCAATTATTCATTTTATACGATGGTAAACTGTTGTACTTATATTGCATTTTATTCTTCTGGCGTTGACTTCTTAGGCCCTAGCTATTCGATCTGGTGGAGCAACGCCCTAAGGTGAAGCCTAGGTTACCAGGAACGTAGAAATGACCATTACTTTCACACTGTTTGCAAATATACATTATATACGATGGAAAGGCTATTGTATTTATATTGTATTTTATGCTTCTGGCGTTGACTTCTTAGGCCCTAACTATTTAAGCTGGTGGAGCACCGCCCTAGAGTGAAGCCTAGGTTGCCCGGAACGTAGAACATACCATTACCTTCACACTGGTTGCAATTATTCCTGTTATACGATGGAAAAACTGTTGCATCTTTATTGTATTTTATGCTTCTGGCGTTGACTTCTTAGGCCCTAAATATTCCATCTGGTGGAACAATGCCCTAGGGTGAAGCCTCGGTTGCCCGGAACGTAGAAATGACCATAACTTTCACACTGGTAGCAATTATTCGTTTTATACGATGGAAAAGCTGTAGTATTTATATCGTATTTTATGCTTCTGGCGTTGACTTCTTAGGCCCTAACTATTCGATCTGGTGGAACAACGCCCTGGAGTGAAGCCTAAGTCGCCCGGAACGTAGAAATGACCATATCTTTCACACTGGTAGCAATTATTCGTTTTATACATGGAAAAACTGTTCTATTTATTTTGCATTTTATGCTTCTGGCATTGAATTCTAAGTCCCTAGCTATTCGATCTAGTGGGGTAACGCCCTAGAGTGAAGCCTAGGTTGCCCGGAACGCAGAAATGACCTGTACTTTCACACAGTTTGCAGTTATCCCTGTTATACGATGGAACAACTGTTGCATCTTTATTGTATTTTATGCTTCTGGCGTTGACTTCTTAGTCCCTAACTATTCGATCTGGTGGAGCATCGTCCTGGAGTGAAGCCTAGGTTGCCCGGAACGTACAAATGACCATATCATTCACACTGGTTACCATTCTTCGTTTTATACGATGGAAAAGCTGTTGTATTTGTATCGTATTTTATGCTTCTGGCGCTGACTTCTTAGGCCCTAACTATTCCATTTTGTGGAACAACGCCCAAGAGTGATGCCTAGGGTGCCCGGAACGTAGAAATGACCATTACCTTCACGCTTGTTGCAATTATTCCTGTTATACGATGAAAAGACTGTTGCATTTTTATTGCATTTTTTGCTTCAGGCGTTGACTTCTAAGGCCGTGCTATTCGATGTGGTGGAGCAACGCCCTAGAGTGACGCCTAGGTTGCCCGGCACGTAGAAATGACTATAACTTTCACACTGGTTACCATTATTCGTTTTATACGATGGAAAAGCTGTTGTATTTATATCGTATTTTATGCTTCTGGCGTTGACTTCTTAGGCCCTAACTATTCCATCTGGTGGAAGAACGCCCAAGACTGATGCCTAGGGTGCCCGGAACGTAGAAATGACCATTACCTTCACGCTTGCTGCAATTATTCCTGTTATACGATGAAAAAACTGTTGTACTTTTATTGCATTTTATGCTTCAGTCGTTGACTTCTACGGCCGTAGCTATTCGATGTGGTGGACTATTGCCCTAGAGTGAAACCTGGGTTACCCGGATCGTAGAAATGACCATCACTTTCACACTGGTTGCAATTATTCCTGTTATACAATGGAAAAGCTGTTGTATTTTTATTTCATTTTATGCTTCGGGCATTGACTTCTAAGACCCTAACTATTCAATCTGTTGGAGCAACGCCCTAGGGTGAAGCCTAGGTTGCTCGGAAAGTAGAAATGACCATAAGTTTCACACTGGCTGCAATTATTCGTTTTATACGATGGAAAAACTGTTGTATTTATATTGTATTTTATGCTTCTGGCGTTGACTTCTAAGGCACTAACCATTCGATCTGGTGGAGCAACGCCCTAGAGTGAAGCCTAGGTTGCCCGGAACGTAGAATTGGCCATCACTTTCAAACTGGTTGCAATTAATCCTGCTATACGATGGAAAAACTGTTGTATTTTTATTGCCTTTTATGCTTCCGGCGTTGACTTCTAAGGCCCTAACTATTCAATCTGTTGGAGCAACGCCCTAGGGTGAAGCCCAGGTTGCCCGGGAAGTAGAAATGACGTTAACTTTCATACTGGTTGCAATTATTCGTTTTATACGATGGAAAAACTGTTCTATTTATTTTGTATTTAATGCTTCGGGCGCTGGCTTCTAGGGACCTAACTGTTTGATCTGGTGGAGCAACGCCCTAGAGTGAAGCCTAGGTTGCCCGGAACGTAGAAGTGACCATAACTTTCACACTGGCTGCTATTATTCGTTTTATACGATGGAAAAACTGTTATATTTATTTTGTATTTTAGGCTTCGGGCGTTGACTTCTAAGGCCCTAACTGTTTGATGTGGTGGAGCAACGCCCTAGAGTGAAGCTTAGGTTGCCCGGAACGTAGAAATGACCATCACTTTCACACTGGTTGCAATAATTCCTGTTATACGATGGAGAAACTCTTGTATATTTATTGTATTTAATGCTTGGGGCGTTGAGTTCTATGGCCCTACCTATTCGATCTGGTGGAACAACGCCCTAGGGTGAAGCCTGGGTTGCCCGGAACGTAGAAATGACCAACTCTTTCACACTGGTAGCAATTATTCGTTTTATACATGGAAAATCGGTTCTATTTATTTTGTATTTTATGCTTCGGGCGTTGACTTCTAAGGCACTAACTATTCGATCTGGTGGAGCAACGCCCTAGAGTGTAGCCTAGGTTGCCCGGAACGTACAAATGACCATTGCATTCACACTGGTTGCAATTATTCATGCTATACGGTTGAAGAACTGTTGCTTTTTTATTGTATTTTCTGCTTCTGTATTTGAATTCTAAGGTCCTAGCTATTCGATCTGGTGGTGCAACGCCCTAGAGTGAAACCTGGGTTACCCAGATCGTAGAAGTGACCATCACTTTCACACTGGTTGCAATTATTCCTGTTATACGATGGTAAAACTGTTGTATTTTTATTGTATTGTATGCTTTAGGCGATGACTTCTTAGGCCCTAACAATTCGATCTGGTGGAACAACGCCCTAGGGTGAAACCTAGGTTACCCGGAACGTAGAAGTGACCAGTACTTACATACTGTTTGCAGTTATTCCTGTTATACGATGGAAAAACTTTTGCATCTTTATTGTATTTTATGCTTCTGGCGTTGACTTCTAAGGCCCTAGCTATTCGATCTGCTGGAGCAACGGCCTAGAGTGACGCCTAGGTTGCTCGGAATGTAGAAATGAACATAACTTTCACACTGGTTGCAATTATTCATTTTATACGATGGAAAAACTGTTGTACTTATATTGTATTTTATCCTTACGGCGTTGAATTCTAAGTCCCTAGCTATTCAATCTGGTGGAGCAACGCCCTAGAGTGAAACCTAGGTTACCCGGAACGTAGAAATGACCACTTCTTTCACACTGTTTGCAATTATTCATTTAATATGATGGAAAAGCTGTTGTATTTATATCGTATTTTATGCTTCGGGCGTTGACTTCTTATGCCCTAACATTTCCATCTGGTGGAGCAGCGCCCTAGAGTGAAGCCTAGGTTGCTCGGAATGTAGAAATGACCATTACCTTCACACTGTTTGCAATTATTCCTTTTATACGATGGAAAAACTGTTGCATCTTTATCGTATTTTATGCTTCTGGCGTTGACTTCTTAGGCCGTAACTATTCGATCTGGTGGAGCAACGCCCTAGAGTGAAACCTAGGTTACCCGGAACGTAGAAATGACCACTACTATCACACTGTTTGCAATTATTCCTTTTATACGATGGAAAAGCTGTTGTATTTATATCGTATTTTATACTTCTGGCGTTGACTTCTAAGGACCTAACTATTCGATCTGGTGGAGCAACGCCCTGGAGTGAAGCCTAGGTTGCCCGGAACGTAGAAATGACCATAGCTTTTACTCTCGTAGCAATTATTCGTTTTATACAATGGTAAAACCGTTCTATTTATTTTGTATTTTATGCTTCGGGCGTTGACTTCTAAGGCCCTAACTATTCAATCTGTTGGAGCAACGCCCTAGGGTGAAGCCTAGGATGCTCGGAAAGTAGAAATGACCATAACTTTCACACTGATTGCAATTATTCGTTTTATACGATGGAAAAACTGTTGCATCTTTATCGTATTTTATGCTTCTGGCGTTGACTTCTTAGGCCGTAACTATTCGATCTGGTGGAGCAACGCCCTGGAGTGAAACCTGGGTTGCCCGGAACGTAGAAATGACCACTACTATCACACTGGTTGCAAATTATTCCTGCTAAACGATGGAACAGCTGTTGTATTTATATCGTATTTTATGCTTCTGGCGTTGACTTCTAAGAACCTAACTATTCGATCTGGTGGAGCAACGCCCTAGAGTGAAGCCTAGGTTGCTCGGAATGTAGAAATGACCATAAGTTGCATACTGGTTGCAATTATTCGTTTTATACGATCGAAAAACTGTTGTATTTATATTGTACTTTATGCTTCTGGCGTTGACTTCTAAGGCCCTAAATATTCGATCTGGTGGAGCAATGCCTCAGAGTTAAGTCTAGGATGCCCGAAATGCCGAAATGATCATTACTTTCACGCTTGTTGCAATTATTCCTGTTATGCGATGAAAAGACTGTTGTATTTTTATTGTATTTTATGCTTCAGGCGTGGACTTCTGAGGCCGTAGCTATTCGATGTGGTGGAAGAACGCCATACAGTGAAGCCTAGGTTGCTCGGAACGTAGAAATGACCACTACTTTCACACTGTTTGCAATTATTCATTTAATACGATGGAAATGCTGTTGTATTTATATCGTATTTTATGCTTCGGGCGTTGACTTCTTAGACCCTAACATTTCGATCTGGTGGAGCAACGCCCGGCAGTGAAACTTAGGTTATCCGGAACGTAGAAATGACCAGTCCATTCACACTGGTTGCAGTTATTTCTGTTAAACGATGGTAAAACTGTTGCATCTTTAATGTATTTTATGCTTCTGGCGCTGACTTCTAAGGCCGTAACTATTCGATCTGGTGGAGCAACGCCCTAGGGTGAAGGGTAGGTTGCGCTGAACGTAGCGATGACCATAACTTTCACAATGGTAGCAATTATTCGTTTTATACGATAGAAAAACTGTTCTATTTATTTTGTATTTTATGCTTCGGGCGTTGACTTCTAAGGCCCTAGCTATTCGATCTGGTCGAGCAATGCCCCAGAGTGAAGCCTCGGTTGCCCGGAACGTAGAAACGACCATAACTTCCACACTGGTTGCAATTACTCGTTTTATACGATGTAAAAGCTGTTGTATTTATATTGTATTTTATCCTTCTGGCGTTGAATTCTAAATCCATAGCTATTCGATCTGGTAGAGCAACGCCCTAGAGTGAAACCTAGGTTATCCGGAACGTAGAAATGACCAGTACATTCACACTGGTTGCAGTTATTCCTGTTAAACAATGGAAAAACTGTTGCATCTTTATTGTATTTTATGCTTCTGGCGTTGATTTCTAAGGCCCTAACTATTCGATCTGGTGGAGTAACGCCCTAGAGTGACGCCTAGGTTACCCGGAACGTAGAAATGGCCATTACTTTCACACTTTGCAATTATTCCTGTTACACGATGGAAAAACTGTTGCACCTTTATTGCGTTTTATGCTTCGGGCGTTGACTTCTAAGGCCCTAACTATTCGATCTGGTGGAGCAATGCCCTAGTGTGAAGCCTAGGTGGCCCGGAACATAGAAATGACCAGTACTTTCACACTGGTTGCAGTTATTCGTTTTATACAATGGGACAACTGTTCTATTTATTTTGCATTTTATGCTTCGGGCGTTGACTTCTAAGGGCCTAACTATTCGATCTGGTGGAGTAACGCCCTACAGTGACGCCTAGGTTACCCGGAACGTAGAAATGACCATTACTTTCACACTTGTTGCAGTTATTCCTGTTAAACAATGGAAAAACTGTTGCATCTTTATTGTATTTTATGCTTCTGGCGTTGATTTCTAAGGCCCTAACTATTCGATCTGGTGGAGCAACGCCCTAGAGTGACGCCTAGGTTACCCGGAACGTAGAAATGACCATTACATTCACACTGGTTGCAATTATTCCTGTTATACGATGGAAAAACTGTTGCATCTTTATTGTATTTTATGCTTCTGGCGTTGACTTCTTAGGCCCTAACTATTCGATCTGGTGGAGCAACGTCCTAGAGTGAAGCCTAGGTTGCCCGGAACGTAGAAATGACCATAACGTTCACACTGGTTACCATTATTCGTTTCATATGATGGAAAAGCTGTTGTATTTATATCGTATTTTATGTTTCTGGCGTTGACTTCTTAGGCCGTAACTATTCGATCTGGTGGAACAACGCACTAGGGTGAAGCCTAGGTTGCCCGGAACGTAGAAATGACCATAACTTTCACACAGGTAGCAATTATTCGTTTTATACATGGAAGAACTGTTCTATTTATTTTGGATTTTATGCTTCGGGCGTTGACTGCTATGGCCCTACCTATTCGATCTGGTGGAGCAACACCCTACAGTCAAGCCTAGTTTGTGCGGAACGTAGATATGACCATAACCTTCACACAGATTGTAATTATTAGTTTTATACGATTGAAAGACTGTTGTATTTATTTTGTAGTTTATGCTTCTGGCGTTGAATTCCAAGGCCCTAACACTTCGACCTGGTGGAGCAATGCCTCAGAGTTAAGTCTAGGTTGCCCGAAACGTCGAAATGATCGTTACTTTCACACTGGTTGTAATTATTCGTGCTATACGGTTGAAGAACTGTTGCATTTTTATTGTATTTTCTGCTTCTGTATTTGAATTCTAAGGTCCTAGCTATTCGATCTGGTGGGGCAACGTCCAAGAGTGAAGCCTATGTTGCCTGGAACGTAGAAATGACCATAAGTTTCACACTGGGTGCAATTATTCGTTTTATACGATGGAAAAGCTATTGTATTTATATTGTATTTTATGCTTCTGGCGTTGACTTCTTAGGCCCTAACTATTCGATCTTGTGGTGCAATGCCTCAGAGTTAAGTGTAGGATGCCCGAAACGTCGAAATGATCGCTACTTTCACACTGGTTGCAATTATTCATGCTATACGATTGAAGAACTCTTGCTTTTTTATTGTATTTTTTGCTTCTGTATTTGAATTCTAAGTTCCTAGCTATTCGATCTGGTGGTGCAACGCCCTAGAGTGAAACCTGGGTTACCCAGATCGTAGAAATGACCATCACTTTCACACTGGTTGCAATTATTCCTGTTATACGATGGTAAAACTGTTGTATTTTTATTGTATTGTATGCTTCAGGCGATGACTTCTAAGGCCCTAGCTATTCGATCTGGTGTAGCAACGCACTAGGGTGAAGCCTAGGTTGCCCGGAACGTAGAAATGACCAACTATTCCACTCTGGTAGCAATTATTCGTTTTATACATGGAAAAGCTGTTATATATATATTGCATTTAATGCTTCGGGCATTGAATTCTAAGTCCCTACCTATTCGATCTGGTGGAGCAACGCCCTAGAGTGAAGCCTAGGTTGCCCGGAACGTGGTTAAGACCATATCTTTCACAATCGTTGCAATTATTCCTGTTATACGATGGTAAAACTGTTGTATTTTTATTGTATTGTATGTTTCAGGCGATGACTTCTAAGGCCCTAACTATTCGATCTGGTGTAGCAACGCTCTAGGGTGAAGCCTAGGTTGCCCGAACATGGAAATGACCATAACTTTCACACTGTTTGCCATTATTCGTTTTATACGATGGAAAAGCTGTTGTATTTATATCGTATTTTATGTTTCTGGCGTTGACTTCTTAGGCCCTAACTATTCCATCTGGTGGAACAATGCACTAGCGTGAAGCCTAGGTTTCCCGGAACGTAGAAATGACCATAACTTTCACACTGGTAGGAATTATTCGTTTTGTACATGGAAGAGCTGTTCTATTTATTTTGTATTTTATGCTTCGGGCGTTGACTTCTATGGCCCTACCTATTCGATCTGGTGGAGCAACAACCTACAGTGAAGCCTAGTTTGTGCGGAACGTAGATATGACCATAACTTTCACACAGATTGTAATTATTCGTTTTATACGATTGAAAGGCTGTTGTATTTATTTTGTAGTTTATGCTTCTGGCGTTGAATTCCAAGGCCCTAACACTTCGACCTGGTGGGGCAACGCCACAGAGTTAAGCCTAGGATGCCTGGAACGTCGAAATGGTCATTACTTTCACAATGTTTGCAATTATTCATTTTATACGATGGTAAACTGTTGTACTTATATTGCATTTTATTCTTCTGGCGTTGACTTCTTAGGCCCTAGCTATTCGATCTGGTGGAGCAACGCCCTAAGGTGAAGCCTAGGTTACCAGGAACGTAGAAATGACCATTACTTTCACACTGTTTGCAAATATACATTATATACGATGGAAAGGCTATTGTATTTATATTGTATTTTATGCTTCTGGCGTTGACTTCTTAGGCCCTAACTATTTAAGCTGGTGGAGCACCGCCCTAGAGTGAACCCTAGGTTGCCCGGAACGTAGAACATACCATTACCTTCACACTGGTTGCAATTATTCCTGTTATACGATGGAAAAACTGTTGCATCTTTATTGTATTTTATGCTTCTGGCGTTGACTTCTTAGGCCCTAAATATTCCATCTGGTGGAACAATGCCCTAGGGTGAAGCCTCGGTTGCCCGGAACGTAGAAATGACCATAACTTTCACACTGGTAGCAATTATTCGTTTTATACGATGGAAAAGCTGTAGTATTTATATCGTATTTTATGCTTCTGGCGTTGACTTCTTAGGCCCTAACTATTCGATCTGGTGGAACAACGCCCTGGAGTGAAGCCTAAGTCGCCCGGAACGTAGAAATGACCATATCTTTCACACTGGTAGCAATTATTCGTTTTATACATGGAAAAACTGTTCTATTTATTTTGCATTTTATGCTTCTGGCATTGAATTCTAAGTCCCTAGCTATTCGATCTAGTGGGGTAACGCCCTAGAGTGAAGCCCAGGTTGCCCGGAACGCAGAAATGACCTGTACTTTCACACAGTTTGCAGTTATCCCTGGTATACGATGGAACAACTGTTGCATCTTTATTGTATTTTATGCTTCTGGCGTTGACTTCTTAGTCCCTAACTATTCGATCTGGTGGAGCATCGTCCTGGAGTGAAGCCTAGGTTGCCCGGAACGTACAAATGACCATATCATTCACACTGGTTACCATTCTTCGTTTTATACGATGGAAAAGCTGTTGTATTTGTATCGTATTTTATGCTTCTGGCGCTGACTTCTTAGGCCCTAACTATTCCATTTTGTGGAACAACGCCAAAGAGTGATGCCTAGGGTGCCCGGAACGTAGAAATGACCATTACCTTCACGCTTGTTGCAATTATTCCTGTTATACGATGAAAAAACTGTTGCATTTTTATTGCATTTTTTGCTTCAGGCGTTGACTTCTAAGGCCGTGCTATTCGATGTGGTGGAGCAACGCCCTAGAGTGACGCCTAGGTTGCCCGGCACGTAGAAATGACTATAACTTTCACACTGGTTACCATTATTCGTTTTATACGACGGAAAAGCTGTTGTATTTATATCGTATTTTATGCTTCTGGCGTTGACTTCTTAGGCCCTAACTATTCCATCTGGTGGAACAACGCCCAAGACTGATGCCTAGGGTGCCCGGAACGTAGAAATGACCATTACCTTCACGCTTGCTGCAATTATTCCTGTTATACGATGAAAAAACTTTTGTACTTTTATTGCATTTTATGCTTCAGTCGTTGACTTCTAAGGCCCTAACTGTTTGATGTGGTGGAGCAACGCCCTAGAGTGAAGCTTAGGTTGCCCGGAACGTAGAAATGACCATCACTTTCACACTGGTTGCAATAATTCCTGTTATACGATGGAAAAACTCTTGTATATTTATTGTATTTAATGCTTGGGGCGTTGAGTTCTATGGCCCTACCTATTCGATCTGGTGGAACAACGCCCTAGGGTGAAGCCTGGGTTGCCCGGAACGTAGAAATGACCAACTCTTTCACACTGGTAGCAATTATTCGTTTTATACATGGAAAATCGGTTCTATTTATTTTGTATTTTATGCTTCGGGCGTTGACTTCTAAGGCACTAACTATTCGATCTGGTGGAGCAACGCCCTAGAGTGTAGCCTAGGTTGCCCGGAACGTAGAAATGACCGTCACTTTCACACTGGTTGCAATTATTCCTGTTAGACGATGGAAAAACTGTTGTATTTTTATTGTATTTTATGCTTCTGGCGTTTAATTCTAAGTCCCTAGCTATTGGATATGGTGGAGCAATGCCCTAGAGTGAAGCCTAGGTTGCCCGGATCGTAGAAATGACCATTACTTTCACACTGGTTGCAATTATTCCTGTTATACAATGGAAAAACTGTTGTATTTTTATTGTATTTTATGCTTCTGGCGTTTAATTCTAAGTCCCTAGCTATTGGATATGGTGGAGCAATGCCCTAGAGTGAAGCCTAGGTTGCCCGGATCGTAGAAATGACCATTACTTTCACACTGGTTGCAATTATTCATTTTATACGATGGAAAAGCTGCTGTATTTATATTGTACTTTATGCTTCTGGCGTTGTCTTCTAAGGCCCTAGCTACTAGATGTGGTGGAGCAACGTCCTAGAGTGACGGCTAGGTTGCCGGGAACGTAGAAATGACCATTACTTTCACAATGTTTGCAATCATTCATTTTATGCGATGGAAAAACTGTTGTACTTATATTGTATTTTGTCCATCTCGCGTTGAATTCTAAGTCCCTAGCTGTTAGATCTGGTGGGGCAACGCCCTAGAGTGAAACCTCGGTTACCTGGAACGTAGAAATGACCATTACTTTCACACTGTTTGCAATTATCCATTTTATACGATGGAAAAGCTGTTCTATTTATTTTGTATTTTATGCTTCGGGCGTTGACTTCTAAGCCCCTAACTATTGGATCTGGTGGGGCAACGCACTAGAGTTAAGCCTAGGTTGCCTGGAACGGAGAAATAACCATAACTTTCACACTGGTTGCTATTATTCGTTTTATACGATGGAAATTAATTTATATATATTTTGTATTTTATGCTTCTGGCGTTGACTTCTTAAGCCCTACCTATTCTATCTGGTGGAACAACGCCCTAGAGCGAAGCCTAGGTTGCCCGGAACGTAGAAATGACCACCACATTCACACTGGTTGCAATTATTCCTGTTATTCGATGGAAAAACTGTTGCATCTTTATTGTATTTTATGCTTCTGGTGTTGACTTCTATGGCCATACCTATTCGATCTGGTGGAGTAACGCCCTAGTGTGAAGCCTAGGTTGCCCGGAACATAGAAATGACCATCACTTTCACAATGGTTGCAATTATTCCTGTTATACGATGGAAAAACTCTTGTATATTTATTGTATTTTATGCTTCGAGCGTTGACTTCTATGGCCCTAGCTATTCGATCTGGTGTAGCAACGCACTAGGATGAAGCCTAGGTTGCCCGGAACGTAGAAATGACCATAACTTTCACACTGGTTGCCATTATTCGTTTTATACGATGGAAAAGCTGTTGTATTTAATCGTATTTTATGCTTCTGGCGTTGACTTCTTAGGCCCCAACTATTCCATCTGGTGGGACAACGCCCTACCGTGAAGCCTAGGTTGCCCGGAACGTAGAAATGATCATAACTTTCACACTGGAAACAATTATTCGTTTTATACATGGAACAGCTGTTGTATTTATTTTGTATTTTATGCTTCGGGCGTAGACTTCTAAGGTCCTAACTATTCAATCGGGTGGAACAACGGCCTAGAGTGAAGCCTAGGTTGCCCGGAACGTAGAAATGACCATAGCTTTCACACTGGTTGCTATTATTCGTTTTATACGATGGAAAAACTGTTATATTTATATTGTATTTTATGGTTCAGGCGTTGACTTCTTAGGCCCTAATTATTCGATCTGTTGGAACAACGCCCCAGAGTGAAGCCTAGGTTGCCCGGAACGTAGAAATGACCATCACTTTCACACTGGTTGCAATAATTCCTGTTATACGATGGAAAAACTCTTGTATATTTATTGTATTTTATGCTTGGGCGTTGACTTCTATGGCCCTACCTATTCGATCTGGTAGAGCAACACCCTACAGTGAAGTCTAAGTTGCACGGACCGAAGTAATGACCATAACCTTCACACAGGTTGCAATTATACATTTTATACGATGGAAAAGCTGTTGCATTTATATCGTATTTTATGCTTCTGGCGCTGACTTCTTAGGCCCTAACTATTTAACCTGGTGGAGCACCGCCCTAGAGTGAAGCCTAGGTTGCCCGGAACGTACAAATGACCATTGCATTCACACTGGTTGCAATTATTCATGCTATACGGTTGAAGAACTGTTGCTTTTTTATTGTATTTTCTGCTTCTGTATTTGAATTCTAAGGTCCTAGCTATTCGATCTGGTGGTGCAACGCCCTAGAGTGAAACCTGGGTTACCCAGATCGTAGAAATGACCATCACTTTCACACTGGTTGCAATTATTCCTGTTATACGATGGTAAAACTGTTGTATTTTTATTGTATTTTATGCTTCAGGCGATGACTTCTAAGGCCCTAGCTATTCGATCTGGTGTTGCAACGCACTAGGATGAAGCCTAGGCTGCCCGGAACGTAGAAATGACCATAACTTTCACACTGGTTGCCATTATTCGTTTTATACGATGGAAAAGCTGTTGTATTTAATCGTATTTTATGCTTCTGGCGTTGACTTCTTAGGCCCCAACTATTCCATCTGGTGGGACAACGCCCTACGGTGAAGCCTAGGTTGCCCGGAACGTAGAAATGATCATAACTTTCACACTGGAAACAATTATTCGTTTTATACATGGAACAGCTGTTGTATTTATTTTGTATTTTATGCTTCGGGCGTAGACTTCTAAGGTCCTAACTATTCCATCGGGTGGAACAACGGCCTAGAGTGAAGCCTAGGTTGCCCGGAACGTAGAAATGACCATAACTTTCACACTGGTTGCAATTATTCATTTTATACGATGGAAAAACTGTTGTACTTATATTGTATTTTATTCTTATGGCGTTGAATTCTAAGTCCCTAGCTATTCAATCTGGTGGAGCAACGCCCTAGAGTGAAACCTAGGCTGCCCGGAACGTAGAAATGACCATAAATTTCATACTGTTTGCAATTATTCATTTTATACGATGGAAAAGCTGTTGTATTTATATTGCATTTTATTCTTCTGGCGTTGACTTTTAAGCCCGTAGCTATTAGATGTGGTGGAGCAACGCTCTAGAGTGTCGCATAGGTTGCCCGGAACGTAGAAATGACCATTACTTTCACAATGCTTGCATATATTCATTTTATACGATGGAAAAACTGTTGTACTTATATTGTATTTTATTCTTCTGTCGTTGAATTCTAAGTCCCCAGCTTTTCGATCTCGTGGAGCAACGCCCTAGAGTGAAACCTAGGTTACCCGGAACGTAGAAATGACCAGTACTTTCACACTGGTTGCAGTTATACCTGTTATACGATGGAAAAACTGTTGCACCTTTATTGTATTTTATGCTTCTGGCGTTGACATCTAAGGCCCTAACTGTTTGATCTGGTGGAGCAACGCCCTAGAGTGAAGCCTAGGTTGCCCGGAATGTAGAAATGACCATAACTTTCACACTGGTTGCTATTATTCGTTTTATACGATGGAAAATTGTTATATTTATATTGTATTTTATGCTTCTGGCGTTGACTTCTTGGGCCCTAACTATTCGATCTGGTGGAGCAATGCCTCAGAGTTAAGTCTAGGGTGCCCGAAACGGCGAAATAGTCATTACTTTCACGCTTGTTGCAATTATTCCTGTTATACCATGAAAAGACTGTTGTATTTTTATTGTATTTTGTGCCTCAGGCGTAGGCTTCTAAGGCCGTAGCTATTCGATATGGTGGAGCAACGCCCTACAGTGACGCCTAGGTTGCTCGGAATGTAGAAATGAACATAACTTTCACACTGGTTGCAATTATTCGTTTTATACGATGGGAAAACTGTTGCATCTTTATTGTATTTTATACTTCTGGCGTTTAATTCTAAGTCGCTAGCTATTTGATCTGGTGGAGCAACGACGTATAGTGAAGCCTAGGTTGCCCGGAACGTAGAAATGACAATTACTTTCACACTGTTTGCTATTATTCATTTTGTACGATGGAAAAGCTGTTGTATTTATATTGTATTTTATGCCTCTGGCGTTGACTTCTAAGGTCGTAGCTATTAGATGTGGTGGAGCAACGCCCTATAGTGACGCCTAGGTTGCCGGAACGTAGAAATGTCCAGTACTTTCATACTGTTTGCAGTTATTCCTGTTATACGATGGAAAAACTTTTGCATCTTTATTGTATTTTATGCCTCTGGCGTTGACTTCTAAGGACCTAGCTATTCGATTTGGCGGAGCACCGCCCTAGAGTGAAGCCTAGGTTGCTCAGAACGTAGAAATGACCATAACTTCCACACTGGTTGCAATTATTCGTTTTATACGATGGAAAAGCTGTTGTATTTATATCGTTTTTTATGCTTCTGGGGTTGACTTCTTAGGCCCTAACTACTCCATCTGGTGGAACAACGCCCTAGGGTAAAGCCCAGATTGCGCGGAACGTAGAAATGACCATAACTTTCACTCTGGTAGCAATTTTTCGTTTTATACGATGGAAAACCTGTTTTATTTATTTTGTATTTTAAGCTTCGGGCGTTGACTTCTAAGGCCCTAACTATTCGATCTGGTGGAGCAACGCCCTAGAGTGAAGCCTAGGTTGCCCGGAACGTAGAAATGACCATTACTTTCACACTGTTTGCAATTATTCCTTTTATACGATGGAAAAGCTGTTGTATTTATATCGTATTTTATGCTTCTGGTGTTGACTTCTAAGGACCTAACTATTCGATCTGGTGGAGCAGCGCCCTAGAGTGAAGCCTAGGTTGCTCGGAATGTAGAAATGGCCATAACTTTCACACTGATTGCAATTATTCGTTTTATACGATGGAAAAACTGTTGCATTTTTATCGTATTTTAAGCTTCTGGCGTTGACTTCTTAGGCCGTAACTATTCGATCTGGTGGAGCAACGCCCTGGAGTGAAACCTGGGTTGCCCGGAACGCAGAAATGACCACTACTATCACACTGGTTGCAAATTATTCCTGCTATACGATGGAAAAACTGTTGTATTTTTATTGCATTTTATGCTTCTGGCGTTCACTTCTTAGGCCCTAACTATTCGATCTGGTGGAACAACGGCCTAGGGTGAAGCCTAGGTAGCCCGGAACGTTGAAATGACCATAACTATCACACTGGTTGCAATTACTTGTTTTATACGATGGAAAAGCTGTTGTATTTATATCGTATTTTATGCTTCTGGCGTTGACTTCTTAGGCCCTAACTATTCCATCTGGTGGAACAGCGCCCTGGAGTGAAGCCTAGGTTGCCCGGAACGTAGAAATGACCATAGCTTTTACACTCGTAGCAATTATTCGTTTTATACAATGGTAAAACCGTTCTATTTATTATGTATTTTATGCTTCGGGCGTTGACTTCTAAGGCCCTAACTATTCAATCTGTTGGACCAACGCCCTAGGGTGAAGCCTAGGTTGCTCGGAAAGTAGAAATGACCATAACTTTCACACTGGTAGCAATTATTCGCTTTATACAATGGAAAAACTGTTCTATTTATATTGTATTTTATGCCTCTGGCGTTGTCTACTTAGGCACTAACTATTCGATCTTGTGGAACAACGCCCTGGAGTGAAGCCTAGGTTGCCCGGAACGTAGAAATGACCATAGCTTTTACACTCGTAGCAATTATTCGTTTTATACAATGGTAAAACCGTTCTATTTATTATGTATTTTATGCTTCGGGCGTTGACTTCTAAGGCCCTAATTATTCGATCTGGTAGAGCAATGCCTCAGAGTTAAGTCTAGGATGCCCGAAACGCCGAAATGATCATGACTTTCACGCTTGTTGCAATTATTCCTGTTATCCGATGAAAAGGCTGTTGTATTTTTATTATATTTTATGCTTCAGGCGTGGACTTCAGAGGCCGTATATATTCGATGTGGTGGACGAACGCCATACAGTGAAGCCTAGGTTGCCCGGAACGTAGAAATGACCACTACTTTCACACTGTTTGCAATTATTCATTTAATACGATGGAAATGCTGTTGTATTTATATCGTATTTTATGCTTCTGGCGTTGACTTCTTAGGCCCTAACTATTCGATCTGGTGGAACAACGCCGTAGAGTGAAGCCTAGGTTGCCCGAACGTAGAAATGACCATTACTTACACAGTTTTTGCAATTATTCCTTTTATACGATGGAAAAGCTGTTGTATTTATATCGTATTTTATGCTTCTGGCGTTGACTTCTAAGGACCTATCTATTCGATCTGGTGGAACAACGCCGTAGAGTGAAGCCTAGGTTGCCCGGAACGTAGAAATGACCATTACTTTCACACTGTTTGCAATTATTCCTTTAATACGATGGAACAGCTGTTGTATTTATATCGTATTTTATGCTTTAGCGTTGACTTCTAAGGACCTAAATATTCGATCTGGTGGAGCAACGCCCTAGAGTAAAGCCTAGGTTGCTCGGAATGTAGAAATGACCACAAGTTGCATACTGGTTGCAATTATTCGTTTTATACGATGGAAAAACTGTTGTATTTATATTGCATTTTATGCTTCTGGCGTTGACTTGTAAGTCCCTAAATATTAAATCTGGTGGAGCAGTTCCTCAGAGTTAAGTCTAGGATGCCCGAAACGCCGAAATGGTCATAACTTTCACGCTTGTTGCAATTATTCCTGTTATACGATGAAAAGACTGTTGTATTTTTATTGTATTTTATGCTCCTGGCGTTGACTTCTAAGGCCCTAACTATTCGATCTGGTGGAGCAACTCCCTGGAGTGAAGCATAGGTTGCCCGGAACGTGGAAATGACCAGAACTCTCACACTGGTTGCAATTATTCGTTTTATACGATGTAAAAGCTGTTGTATTTATATCGTATTTTATGCTTCTGGCGTTGACTTCTTAGGGCCTAACTATTCGACCTGGTGGAACAACGCCCTACAGTGAAACCTAGGTTGCCCGGGACTTAGAAATGACCATTACATTCACACTGGTTGGAATTATTCCTGTTATACGATGGAAAAGCTGTTGTATTTTTATTGTTTTCTATGCTTCTGGCGTTTAATTCTAAGTCGCTAGCTATTTGATCTGGTGGAGCAACGACCTAGAGTGAAGCCTAGGTTACCCGGTACGTAGAAATGACCAGTACTTTCATACTGTTTGCAGTTATTCCTGTTATACGATGGAAAAACTTTTGCATCTTTATTGTATTTTAAGCTTCTGGCGTTGACTTCTAAGGCCCTAGCTATTCGATTTGGTGGAGCAACGCCCTAGAGTGAAACCTAGGTTGCCAGGAACGTAGAAATGACCTGTACGTTCACACTGTTTGCAGTTATTCCTGTTATACGATGGAACAACTGTTGCATCTTTATTGTATTTTATGCTTCTGGCGTTGACTTCTTAGGCCCTAACTGTTCCATTTGGTGGAATAACGCCCAAGAGTGATGCCTAGGGTGCCCGGAACGTAGAAATGACCATTACCTTCACGCTTGCTGCAATTATTCCTGTTATACGATGATAAAACTGTTGTACTTTTATTGCATTTTATGCTTCAGTCGTTGACTTCTACGGCCGTAGCTATTCGATGTGGTGGAGTAATGCCCTAGAGTGAAACCTGGGTTACCCGGATCGTAGAAATGACCATCACTTTCACACTGGTTGCAATTATTCCTGCTATACAATGGAAAAGCTATTGTATTTTTATTTCATTTTATGCTTGGGGCATTGACTTCTAAGGCCCTAACTATTCAATCTGTTGGACCAACGCCCTAGGGTGAAGCCTAGGGTGCTCGGAAAGCAGAAATGACCATAAGTTTCATACTGGTTGCAATTATTCGTTTTATACGATGGAAAAACTGTTGTATTTATATTGTATTTTATGCTTCTGGCGTTGACTTCTAAGGCACTAACCATTCGATCTGGTGGAGCAACGCCCTAGAGTGAAGCCTAGGTTGCCCGGAACGTAGAAATGACCATAGCTTTCACACTGGTTGCTATTATTCGTTTAATACGATGGAAAAACTGTTATATTTATATTGTATTTAAGCTTGTGGCGTTGACTTCTTAGGCCCTAACTATTCGATCTGGTGGAACAACGCCCCAGAGTGAAGCCTAGGTTGCCCGGAACGTAGAAATGACCATCACTTTCACACTGGTTGCAATAATTCCTTTTATACGATGGAAAAACTCTTGTATATTTATTGTATTTAATGCTTGGGGCGTTGACTTCTATGGCCATACCTATTCGATCTGGTGGAACAACGCCCTAGGGTGAAGCCTGGGTTGCCTGGAACGTAGAAATGACCAACTCTTTCACACTGGTAGCAATTATTCGTTTTATACATGGAACATCTGTTCTATTTATTTTGTATTTTATGCTTCGGGCGTTGACTTCTAAGTCACTAACTATTCGATCTGGTGGAGCAACGCCCTAGAGTGTAGCCTAGGTTGCCCGGAACGTACAAATGACCATTACATTCACACTGGTTGCAATTATTCCTGTTATACGATGGAAAAACTGTTGCATCTTTATTGTATTTTATGCTTCTGGCGTTGACTTCTTAGGCGCTAACTATACGATCTGGTGGAGCAACGTCCTAGAGTGAAGCCTAGGTTGCCCGGAACGTAGAAATAACCATAACTTTCACACTGGTTACCGTTATTCGTTTTATATGATGGAAAAGCTGTTGTATTTATGTCGTATTTTATGTTTCTGGCGTTGACTTCTTAGGCCCTAACTATTCCATCTGGTGGAACAACGCACTAGGGTGAAGCCTAGGTTGCCCGGAACGTAGAAATGACCATAACTTTCACACTGGTAGCAATTATTCATTTTATACATGGAACAGCTGTTCTATTTATTTTGTATTTTATGCTTCGGGCGTTGACTTCTAAGGCCCTAACTGTTCGATCGGGTGGAGCAACGGCCTAGAGTGAAGCCTAGGTTGCCCGGAACGTAGAAATGACCATAGCTTTCACACTGGTTGCTATTATTCGTTTAATACGATGGAAAAACTGTTATATTTATATTGTATTTTATGCTTCTGGCGTTGACTTCTTAGGCCCTAACTATTCGATCTGGTGGAGCAACGTCCTAGAGTGAAGCCTAGTTTGCCCGGAACGTAGAAATGACCATAACTTTCACACTGGTTACCGTTATTCGTTTTATATGATGGAAAAGCTGTTGTATGTATATTGTATTTTGTGCTTCTGGCGTTGACTTCTTAGGCCCTAACTATTTAACCAGGTGGAGCACCACCCTAGAGTGAAGCCTAGGTTGCTCGGAACGTAGAACATACCATTACCTTCACACTGGTTGCAATTATTCCTGTCATACGATGGAAAAACTGTTGCATCTTTATTGTATTTTATGCTTCTGGCGTTGACTTCTTAGGCCCTAACTATTCCATCTGGTGGAACAACTCCCTAGGGTGAAGCCTAGGTTGCCCGGAACGTACAAATGACCATAACTTTCACACTGGTTACCATTATTCGTTTTATATGATGGAAAAGCTGTTGTATTTATATCGTATTTTATGTTTCTGGCGTTGACTTCTTAGGCCCTAACTATTCGATCTGGTGGAACAACGCACTAGGGTGAAGCCTAGGTTGCCCGGAACGTAGAAATGACCATAACTTTCACACTGGTAGCAATTATTCGTTTTATACATGGAAGAACTGTTCTATTTATTTTGTATTTTATGCTTCGGGCGTTGACTTCTATGGCCCTACCTATTCGATCTGGTGGAGCAACACCATACAGTGAAGCCTAGTTTGTGCGGAACGTAGATATGACCATAACCTTCATACAGATTGTAATTATTCGTTTTATACGATTGAAAGGCTGTTGTTTTTATTTTGTAGTTTATGCTTCTGGCGTTGAATTCCAAGGCCCTAACACTTCGACCTGGTGGAGCAATGCCTCAGAGTTAAGTCTAGGTTGCCCGAAACGTCGAAAATGATCGTTACTTTCACACTGGTTGTAATTATTCATGCTATACGGTTGAAGAACTGTTGCATTTTTATTGTATTTTCTGCTTCTGTATTTGAATTCTAAGGTCCTAGCTTTTCGATCTGGTGGGGCAACGTCCAAGAGTGATGCCTATGTTGCCCGGAACGTAGAAATGACCATAACTTTCACACTGGGTAGAATTATTCGTTTTATATGATGGAAAAGCTATTGTATTTATATTGTATTTTATGCTTCTGGCGTTGACTTCTTAGGCCCTAACTATTCGATCTTGTGGAGCAATGCCTCAGAGTTAAGTCTAGGATGCCCGAAACGTCGAAATGATCGTTACTTTCACACTGGTTGCAATTATTCATGCTGTACGATTGAAGAACTGTTGCATTTTTATTGTATTTTCTGCTTCTGTATTTGAATTCTAAGGTCCTAGCTATTCGATCTGGTGAGGCAACGTCCAAGAGTGAAGCCTAGGTTGCCCGGAACGTGGTTATGACCATATCTTTCACAATCGTTGCAATTATTCCTGTTATACGATGGTAAAACTGTTGTATTTTTATTGTATTGTATGCTTCAGGCGATGACTTCTAAGGCCCTAACTATTCGATCTGGTGTAGAGACGCACTAGGGTGAAGCCTAGGTTGCCCGGAACGTGGAAATGACCATAACTTTCACACTGTTTGCCATTATTCGTTTTATACGATGGAAAAGCTGTTGTATTTATATCGTATTTTATGCTTCTGGCGTTGACATCTTTGGCCCCAGCTATTCCATCTGGTGGAACAACGCCCTATGGTGAAGCCTAGGTTGCCGGAACCTAGAAATGATCATAACTTTCACACTGGAAACAATTATTCATTTTATACATGGAACAGCTGTTCTATTTATTTTGTATTTTATGCTTCGGGCGTTGACTTCTAAGGCACTAACTATTCGATCTGGTGGAGCAACGCCCTAGAGTGTAGCCTAGGTTGCCCGGAACGTACAAATGACCATTACATTCACACTGGTTGCAATTATTCCTGTTATACGATGGAAAAACTGTTGCATCTTTATTGTATTTTATGCTTCTGGCGTTGACTTCTTAGGCGCTAACTATACGATCTGGTGGAGCAACGTCCTAGAGTGAAGCCTAGGTTGCCCGGAACGTAGAAATAACCATAACTTTCACACTGGTTACCGTTATTCGTTTTATATGATGGAAAAGCTGTTGTATTTATGTCGTATTTTATGTTTCTGGCGTTGACTTCTTAGGCCCTAACTATTCCATCTGGTGGAACAACGCACTAGGGTGAAGCCTAGGTTGCCCGGAACGTAGAAATGACCATAACTTTCACACTGGTAGCAATTATTCATTTTATACATGGAACAGCTGTTCTATTTATTTTGTATTTTATGCTTCGGGCGTTGACTTCTAAGGCCCTAACTGTTCGATCGGGTGGAGCAACGGCCTAGAGTGAAGCCTAGGTTGCCCGGAACGTAGAAATGACCATAGCTTTCACACTGGTTGCTATTATTCGTTTAATACGATGGAAAAACTGTTATATTTATATTGTATTTTATGCTTCTGGCGTTGACTTCTTAGGCCCTAACTATTCGATCTGGTGGAGCAACGTCCTAGAGTGAAGCCTAGTTTGCCCGGAACGTAGAAATGACCATAACTTTCACACTGGTTACCGTTATTCGTTTTATATGATGGAAAAGCTGTTGTATGTATATTGTATTTTGTGCTTCTGGCGTTGACTTCTTAGGCCCTAACTATTTAACCAGGTGGAGCACCACCCTAGAGTGAAGCCTAGGTTGCTCGGAACGTAGAACATACCATTACCTTCACACTGGTTGCAATTATTCCTGTCATACGATGGAAAAACTGTTGCATCTTTATTGTATTTTATGCTTCTGGCGTTGACTTCTTAGGCCCTAACTATTCCATCTGGTGGAACAACTCCCTAGGGTGAAGCCTAGGTTGCCCGGAACGTACAAATGACCATAACTTTCACACTGGTTACCATTATTCGTTTTATATGATGGAAAAGCTGTTGTATTTATATCGTATTTTATGTTTCTGGCGTTGACTTCTTAGGCCCTAACTATTCGATCTGGTGGAACAACGCACTAGGGTGAAGCCTAGGTTGCCCGGAACGTAGAAATGACCATAACTTTCACACTGGTAGCAATTATTCGTTTTATACATGGAAGAACTGTTCTATTTATTTTGTATTTTATGCTTCGGGCGTTGACTTCTATGGCCCTACCTATTCGATCTGGTGGAGCAACACCATACAGTGAAGCCTAGTTTGTGCGGAACGTAGATATGACCATAACCTTCATACAGATTGTAATTATTCGTTTTATACGATTGAAAGGCTGTTGTATTTATTTTGTAGTTTATGCTTCTGGCGTTGAATTCCAAGGCCCTAACACTTCGACCTGGTGGAGCAATGCCTCAGAGTTAAGTCTAGGTTGCCCGAAACGTCGAAAATGATCGTTACTTTCACACTGGTTGTAATTATTCATGCTATACGGTTGAAGAACTGTTGCATTTTTATTGTATTTTCTGCTTCTGTATTTGAATTCTAAGGTCCTAGCTTTTCGATCTGGTGGGGCAACGTCCAAGAGTGATGCCTATGTTGCCCGGAACGTAGAAATGACCATAACTTTCACACTGGGTAGAATTATTCGTTTTATATGATGGAAAAGCTATTGTATTTATATTGTATTTTATGCTTCTGGCGTTGACTTCTTAGGCCCTAACTATTCGATCTTGTGGAGCAATGCCTCAGAGTTAAGTCTAGGATGCCCGAAACGTCGAAATGATCGTTACTTTCACACTGGTTGCAATTATTCATGCTGTACGATTGAAGAACTGTTGCATTTTTATTGTATTTTCTGCTTCTGTATTTGAATTCTAAGGTCCTAGCTATTCGATCTGGTGGGGCAACGTCCAAGAGTGAAGCCTAGGTTGCCCGGAACGTGGTTATGACCATATCTTTCACAATCGTTGCAATTATTCCTGTTATACGATGGTAAAACTGTTGTATTTTTATTGTATTGTATGCTTCAGGCGATGACTTCTAAGGCCCTAACTATTCGATCTGGTGTAGAGACGCACTAGGGTGAAGCCTAGGTTGCCCGGAACGTGGAAATGACCATAACTTTCACACTGTTTGCCATTATTCGTTTTATACGATGGAAAAGCTGTTGTATTTATATCGTATTTTATGCTTCTGGCGTTGACATCTTTGGCCCCAGCTATTCCATCTGGTGGAACAACGCCCTATGGTGAAGCCTAGGTTGCCGGAACCTAGAAATGATCATAACTTTCACACTGGAAACAATTATTCATTTTATACATGGAACAGCTGTTCTATTTATTTTGTATTTTATGCTTCGGGCGTTGACTTCTAAGGCACTAACTATTCGATCTGGTGGAGCAACGCCCTAGAGTGTAGCCTAGGTTGCCCGGAACGTACAAATGACCATTACATTCACACTGGTTGCAATTATTCCTGTTATACGATGGAAAAACTGTTGCATCTTTATTGTATTTTATGCTTCTGGCGTTGACTTCTTAGGCCCTAACTATTCGATCTGGTGGAGCAACGTCCTAGAGTGAAGCCTAGGTTGCCCGGAACGTAGAAATGACCATAACTTTCTCACTGGTTACCATTATTCGTTTTATATGATGGAAAAGCTGTTGTATTTATAACGTATTTTATGTTTCTGGCGTTGACTTCTTAGGCCCTAACTATTCGATCTGGTGGAGCAACGCCCTAGAGTGAAACCTACTTTGCCCGGAACGTAGAACTGACCATTACTTTCACACTGGTTGCAATTGTTCCTGTTATACGATGGAAAAACTGTTGCATCTTTATTGTATTTTATGCTTCGGGCGTTGACTTCTAAGGCCCTAACTATTCGATCTGGTGGAGCAACGCCCTAGAGTAAAGCCTAGGTTGCCCGGAACGTAGAAATGAACAGAACTTTCACACTGTTTGCTATTATTCGTTTTATACGATGGAAAAACTGTTATATTTATATTGTATTTTATGCTTCTGGCGTTGATTTCTTAGGCCCCAGCTTTTCGATCTGGTGGAACAACGCCCTAGAGTGAAGCCTAGGTTGCCCGGAACGTAGAAATGACCGTCACTTTCACACTGGTTGCAATTAATCCTGTTATACTATGGAAAAGCTCTTGTATATTTAATGTATTTTATGCTTCGGGCGTTGACTTCTAACGCCGTAGCTATTCGATGTGGTGGAGCAACGCCCTAGAGTGAAACCTAGGTTGCCCGGAACGTAGAAATTACCATACCTTTCACACTGGTTGCAATTATTCCTGTTATACGGTGGAAAACCTCTTGTAGATTTATTGTATTTTATGCTTCGGGCGTTGACTTCTATGGCCCTACCTATTCGATTTGGTGGAGCAGCACCCTACAGTGAAGCCTAGGTTGTCAGGAACGTAGAAATGAACATAACTTTCACACTGGTAGCAATTATTCGTTTTATACAATGGAAATACTGTTCTATTTATCTTGAGTTTAGTGCTTCGGGCGTTGGCTTCTAAGGCCCTAACTGTTTGAGCTGGTGGAGCAACGCCCTAGAGTGAAGCCTAGGTTGCCCGGAACGTAGAAATGACCACAACTTTCACACTGGCAGCAATTATTCGCTTTTTACAATGGAAAAACTGTTCTATTTATTTTGTATTTTATGCTTCGGCCGTGGACTTCTAAGGCCCTAACTACTCGATCTGGTGGAGCAACGCCCTAGAGTGAAGCATAGGTTGCCCGGAACGTAGAAATGACCTTCACTTTCACACTGGTTGCAATTATTCCTGTTATACGATGGAAAAGCTGTTGTATTTATATTGTATTTTATGCTTCTGTCGTAGACTTCTAAGGCCGTAGCAATTAGTTGTGGTGGAGCAACGCCCTAGAGTGACGCCTAGGTTGCCCGAACTTAGAAATGACCATCACTTTCACAATGTTTGCAATTATTCATTTTATACGATGGAAAAACTTTTGTACTTATATTGTATTTTATTCTTCTGGCGTTGAATTCCATGTCCCTAGCTATTCGATCTGGTGGAGCTACGCCCGAGAATGAAACCTAGGTTACCCGGAACGTAGAAATGACCAGTACTTTCACACTGTTTGCAGTTATTCCTGTTACTCGATAGAAAAACTGTTGCATCTTTATTGCATTTTATGCTTCGGCCGTGGACTTCTAAGGACCTAACTATTCGATCTGGTGGAGCAACGCCCTAGAGTGAAGCCTAGGTTGCCCGGAACGTAGAAATGACCACCACATTCACACTGGTTGCAATTATTCCTGTTATACGATGGAAAAGCTCATGTATATTTATTGCATTTTATGCTTCTGGCGTTGAGTTCTAAGGCCCTAACTATACGATCTGGTGGAGCAACGCCCTAGAGTGAAGCCTAGGTTGCCCGGAACGTAGAAATGATCATCACTTTCACACTGGTTGCAATTATTCCTGTTATACGATGGAAAAACTCTTGTATATTTATTGTATTTTATGCTCCGGGCGTTGACTTCTATGGCCCTACCTATTCGATCTGATGGAGCAACACCCTACAGTTAAGCCTAGGTTGCCCGGAACGTAGAAATAAACATAACTTTCACACTGGCAGCAATTATTCGCTTTATACAATGGAAAAACTGTTCTATTTATTTTGCATTTTATGCTTCGGCCGTGGACTCCTAAGGCCCTAACTACTCGATCTGGTGGAGCAACGCCCTAGAGTGACGCCTAGGTTGCCGGAACTTAGAAATGACCATTACTTTCACAATGTTTGCAATTATTCATTTTATACGATGGAAAAACTGTTGTACTTATATTGTATTTTATTCTTCTAGCGTTGAATTCTATGTCCCTAGCTATTCGATCTGGTGGAGCTACGCCCGAGAATGAAACCTAGGTTACCCGGAACGTAGAAATGACCAGTACTTTCACACTGTTTGCAGTTATTCCTGTTACTCGATGGAAAAACTGTTGCATCTTTATTGTATTTTATGATTCTGGCGTTGACTTCTAAGGCCGTAGCTATGAGATGTGGTGGAGCAACGCCGTAGAGTGACGCCCAGGTTGCCCGGAACGTAGAAATGACCATAAGTTTCATACTGGTTGCAATTATTCGTTTTATACGATGGATAAACTGTTGTATTTATATTGCATTTTATGCTTCTGGCGTTCACTTCTTAGGCCCTAACTATTCGATCTGGTGGAGCAATGCCTCAGAGTTAAGTCTAGGATGCCCGAAACGCCGAAATGATCATTACTTTCACGCTTGTTGCAATTATTCCTGTTATACCATGAAAAGACTGTTGTATTTTTATTGTATTTTGTGCCTCAGGCGTAGGCTTCTAAGGCCGTAGCTATTCGATATGGCGGAGCACCGCCCTAGAGTGAAGCCTAGGTTGCTCGGAACGTAGAAATGACCACTTCTTTCACACTGTTTGCAATTATTCATTTAATATGATGGAAAAGCTGTTGTATTTATATCGTATTTTATGCTTCGGGCGTTGACTTCTTAGGCCCTACCATTTCGATCTGGTGGAGCAACGCCCTACAGTGAAGCCTATGTTGCCCGGAACGTAGATATGACCATAACCTTCACACAGGTTGCAATTATTCGTTTTATACGGTGTAAAGGCTGTTGTGTTTATTTTGCATTTTATTCTTCTGGTGTTGACTTCTTAGGCCCTAACTATTCGATCTGGTGGAACAACGCCGTAGAGTGAAGCCTAGGTTGCCCGGAACGTAGAAATGCCCATTACTTTCACACTGTTTGCAATTATTCCTTTTATACTATGGAAAAGCTGTTGTATTTATATCGTATTTTATGCTTCTGGCGTTGACTTCTAAGGACCTAACTATTCGATCTGCTGGAGCAACGCCCTAGAGTGACGCCTAGGTTGCTCGGTATGTAGAAATGAACATAACTTTCACACTGGTTGCAATTATTCGTTTTATACGATGGGAAAACTGTTGCATCTTTATCGTATTTTATGCTTCTGGCGTTGACTTCTTAGGTCGTAACTATTCGACCTGGTGGAGCAACGCCCTGGAGAGAAACCTAGGTAGCCCGGAACGTAGAAATGACCACTACTATCACACTGGTTGCAAATTATTCCTGCTATACGATGGAAAAACTGTTGTATATTTATTGCATTTTATGCTTCGGGCATTGACTTCTAAGGCCCTAACTGTTCAATCTGTTGGAGCAACGCCCTTGGGTGAAGCCTAGGTTGCCCGGAACGCAGAAATGACCATAACTTTCACACTGGTTGCAATTATTCGTTTTATACGATGGAAAAACTGTTGTATTTATATTGTATTTTATGCTTCTGGCGTTCACTTCTCAGGCCCTAACTATTCGATCTGGTGGAACAACGCCCTAGAGTGAAGCCTAGGTTGCTCGAAATGTAGAAATGGCCATAACTTCCACACTGGTTGCGATTATTCATTCTATACGATGGAAAAACTGTTGTATTTATATTGTATTTTATGCTTCTGGCGTTGACTTCTTAGGCCCTAATTATTCGATCTGTTGGAACAACGCCCCAGAGTGAAGCCTAGGTTGCCCGGAACGTAGATATGACCATAACTTTTACACTGGTAGCAATTATTCGTTTTATACAATGGAAAAACTGTTCTATTTATTTTGCATTTTATGCTTCGGGCGTTGACTTCTAAGGCCCTAACTGATTGATCTGGAGGAGCAACGCCCTAGTGTGAAGCCTAGATTGCCCGGAACGTTGAAATGACCATAACTTTCACTCTAGTTGCTAATATTCGTTTTATACGATGGAAAAACTGTTATATTTATATTGTATTTTATTCTTATGGCGTTGAATTCTAAGTCCCTAGCTATGCGATCTGGTGGAGCAACGCCCTAGTGTGAAACCTAGGTTGCCCGGAACGTAGAAATGACCATAACTTTCACACTGGTAGCAATTATTCGTTTTATACATGGAAGAACTGTTCTATTTATTTTGTATTTTATGCTTCGGGCGTTGACTTCTATGGCCCTACCTATTCGATCTGGTGGAGCTACACCATACAGTGAAGCCTAGTTTGTGCGGAACGTAGATATGACCATAACCTTCACACAGATTGTAATTATTCGTTTTATACGATTGAAAGGCTGTTGTATTTATTTTGTAGTTTATGCTTCTGGCGTTGAATTCCAAGGCCCTAACACTTCGACCTGGTGGAGCAATGCCTCAGAGTTAAGTCTAGGTCGTCCGAAACGTCGAAAATGATCGTTACTTTCACACTGGTTGTAATTATTCATGCTATACGGTTGAAGAGCTGTTGCATTTTTATTGTATTTTCTGCTTCTGTATTTGAATTCTAAGGTCCTAGCTTTTCGATCTGGTGGGGCAACGTCCAAGAGTGAAGCCTATGTTGCCCGGAACGTAGAAATGACCATAACTTTCACACTGGGTAGAATTATTCGTTTTATATTATGGAAAAGCTATTGTATTTATATTGTATTTTATGCTTCTGGCGTTGACTTCTTAGGCCCTAACTATTCGATCTTGTGGAGCAATGCCTCAGAGTTAAGTCTAGGATGCCCGAAACGTCGAAATGATCGTTACTTTCACACTGGTTGCAATTATTCATGCTGTACGATTGAAGAACTGTTGCATTTTTATTGTATTTTCTGCTTCTGTATTTGAATTCTAAGGTCCTAGCTATTCGATCTGGTGGGGCAACGTCCAAGAGTGAAGCCTAGGTTGCCCGGAACGTGGTTATGACCATATCTTTCACAATCGTTGCAATTATTCCTGTTATACGATGGTAAAACTGTTGTGTTTTTATTGTATTGTATGCTTCAGGCGATGACTTCTAAGGCCCTAACTATTCGATCTGGTGTAGAGACGCACTAGGGTGAAGCCTAGGTTGCCCGGAACGTGGAAATGACCATAACTTTCACACTGTTTGCCATTATTCGTTTTATACGATGGAAAAGCTGTTGTATTTATATCGTATTTTATGCTTCTGGCGTTGACATCTTAGGCCCCAGCTATTCCATCTGGTGGAACAACGCCCTATGGTGAAGCCTAGGTTGCCGGAACCTAGAAATGATCATAACTTTCACACTGGAAACAATTATTCATTTTATACATGGAACAGCTGTTGTATTTATTTTGTATTTTATGCTTCGGGCGTTGACTTCTAAGGCACTAACTATTCGATCTGGTGGAGCAACGCCCTAGAGTGTAGCCTAGGTTGCCCGGAACGTACAAATGACCATTACATTCACACTGGTTGCAATTATTCCTGTTATACGATGGAAAAACTGTTGCATCTTTATTGTATTTTATGCTTCTGGCGTTGACTTCTTAGGCCCTAACTATTCGATCTGGTGGAGCAACGTCCTAGAGTGAAGCCTAGGTTGCCCGGAACGTAGAAATGACCATAACTTTCTCACTGGTTACCATTATTCGTTTTATATGATGGAAAAGCTGTTGTATTTATATGGTATTTTATGTTTCTGGCGTTGACTTCTTAGGCCCTAACTATTCGATCTGGTGGAGCAACGCCCTAGAGTGAAACCTACTTTGCCCGGAACGTAGAACTGACCATTACTTTCACACTGGTTGCAATTGTTCCTGTTATACGATGGAAAAACTGTTGCATCTTTATTGTATTTTATGCTTCGGGCGTTGACTTCTAAGGCCCTAACTATTCGATCTGGTGGAGCAACGCCCTAGAGTGAAGCCTAGGTTGCCCGGAACGTAGAAATGACCAGAACTTTCACACTGTTTGCTATTATTCGTTTTATACGATGGAAAAACTGTTATATTTATATTGTATTTTATGCTTCTGGCGTTGATTTTTTAGGCCCCAGCTTTTCGATCTGGTGGAACAACGCCCTAGAGTGAAGCCTAGGTTGCCCGGAACGTAGAAATGACCGTCACTTTCACACTGGTTGCAATTAATCCTGTTATACTATGGAAAAGCTCTTGTATATTTAATGTATTTTATGCTTCGGGCGTTGACTTCTAAGGCCGTAGCTATTCGATGTGGTGGAGCAACGCCCTAGAGTGACGCCTATGTTGCCTGGAACGTAGAAATGACCATTACTTTCACAATGTTTCCAATTATTCATTTTATACGATGGAAAAACTGTTGTACTTATATTGTATTTTCTTCTTATGGCGTTGAATTCTAAGTCCCTAGCTATGCGATCTGGTGGAGCAACGCCCTAGTGTGAAACCTAGGTTGCCCGGAACGTAGAAATTACCATACCTTTCACACTGGTTGCAATTATTCCTGTTATACGGTGGAAAACCTCTTGTAGATTTATTGTATTTTATGCTTCGGGCGTTGACTTCTATGGCCCTACATATTCGATTTGGTGGAGCAGCACCCTACAGTGAAGCCTAGGTTGTCAGGAACGTAGAAATGAACATAACTTTCACACTTATAGCAATTATTCGTTTTATACAATGGAAATACTGTTCTATTTATCTTGAGTTTAGTGCTTCGGGCGTTGGCTTCTAAGGCCCTAACTGTTTGAGCTGGTGGAGCAACGCCCTAGAGTGAAGCCTAGGTTGCCCGGAACGTAGAAATGACCACAACTTTCACACTGGCAGCAATTATTCGCTTTTTACAATGGAAAAACTGTTCTATTTATTTTGTATTTTATGCTTCGGCCGTGGACTTCTAAGGCCCTAACTACTCGATCTGGTGGAGCAACGCCCTAGAGTGAAGCATAGGTTGCCCGGAACGTAGAAATGACCTTTACTTTCACACTGGTTGCAATTATTCCTGTTATACGATGGAAAAGCTGTTGTATTTATATTGTATTTTATGCTTCTGTCGTAGACTTCTAAGGCCGTAGCAATTAGTTGTGGTGGAGCAACGCCCTAGAGTGACGCCTAGGTTGCCGGAACTTAGAAATGACCATTACTGTCACAATGTTTGCAATTATTCATTTTATACGATGGAAAAACTTTTGTACTTATATTGTATTTTATTCTTCTGGCGTTGAATTCCATGTCCCTAGCTATTCGATCTGGTGGAGCTACGCCCGAGAATGAAACCTAGGTTACCCGGAACGTAGAAATGACCAGTACTTTCACACTGTTTGCAGTTATTCCTGTTACTCGATGGAAAAACTGTTGCATCTTTATTGCATTTTATTCTTCGACCGTGGAGTTCTAAGGACCTAACTATTCGATCTGGTGGAGCAACGCCCTAGAGTGAAGCCTAGGTTGCCCGGAACGTAGAAATGACCACCACATTCACACTGGTTGCAATTATTCCTGTTATACGATGGAAAAGCTCTTGTATATTTATTGCATTTTATGCTTCTGGCGTTGAGTTCTAAGGCCCTAACTATACGATCTGGTGGAGCAACGCCCTAGAGTGAAGCCTAGGTTGCCCGGAACGTAGAAATGATCATCACTTTCACACTGGTTGCAATTATTCCTGTTATACGATGGAAAAACTCTTGTATATTTATTCTATTTTATGCTCCGGGCGTTGACTTCTATGGCCCTACCTATCGATCTGATGGAGCAACACCCTACAGTTAAGCCTAGGTTGCCCGGAACGTAGAAATAAACATAACTTTCACACTGGCAGCAATTATTCGCTTTATACAATGGAAAAACTGTTCTATTTATTTTGCATTTTATGCTTCGGCCGTGGACTCCTAAGGCCCTAACTACTCGATCTGGTGGAGCAACGCCCTAGAGTGACGCCTATGTTGCCGGAACTTAGAAATGACCATTACTTTCACAATGTTTGCAATTATTCATTTTATACGATGGAAAAACTGTTGTACTTATATTGTATTTTATTCTTCTGGCGTTGAATTCTATGTCCCTAGCTATTCGATCTGGTGGAGCTACGCCCGAGAATGAAACCTAGGTTACCCGGAACGTAGAAATGACCAGTACTTTCACACTGTTTGCAGTTATTCCTGTTACTCGATGGAAAAACTGTTGCATCTTTATTGTATTTTATGCTTCTGGCGTTGACTTCTAAGGCCGTAGCTATGAGATGTGGTGGAGCAACGCCGTAGAGTGACGCCCAGGTTCCCCGGAACGTAGAAATGACCATAAGTTTCATACTGGTTGCAATTATTCGTTTTATACGATGGAAAAACTGTTATATTTATATTGCATTTTATGCTTCTGGCGTTCACTTCTTAGGCCCTAGCTATTCGATCTGCTGGAGCAACGCCCTAGAGTGACGCCTAGGTTCCTCGGAACGTAGAAATGACCACAACTTTCACACTGGCAGCAATTATTCGCTTTTTACAATGGAAAAACTGTTCTATTTATTTTGTATTTTATGCTTCGGCCGTGGACTTCTAAGGCCCTAACTACTCGATCTGGTGGAGCAACGCCCTAGAGTGAAGCATAGGTTGCCCGGAACGTAGAAATGACCTTCACTTTCACACTGGTTGCAATTATTCCTGTTATACGATGGAAAAGCTGTTGTATTTATATTGTATTTTATGCTTCTGTCGTAGACTTCTAAGGCCGTAGCAATTAGTTGTGGTGGAGCAACGCCCTAGAGTGACGCCTAGGTTGCCCGAACTTAGAAATGACCATCACTTTCACAATGTTTGCAATTATTCATTTTATACGATGGAAAAACTTTTGTACTTATATTGTATTTTATTCTTCTGGCGTTGAATTCCATGTCCCTAGCTATTCGATCTGGTGGAGCTACGCCCGAGAATGAAACCTAGGTTACCCGGAACGTAGAAATGACCAGTACTTTCACACTGTTTGCAGTTATTCCTGTTACTCGATAGAAAAACTGTTGCATCTTTATTGCATTTTATGCTTCGGCCGTGGACTTCTAAGGACCTAACTATTCGATCTGGTGGAGCAACGCCCTAGAGTGAAGCCTAGGTTGCCCGGAACGTAGAAATGACCACCACATTCACACTGGTTGCAATTATTCCTGTTATACGATGGAAAAGCTCATGTATATTTATTGCATTTTATGCTTCTGGCGTTGAGTTCTAAGGCCCTAACTATACGATCTGGTGGAGCAACGCCCTAGAGTGAAGCCTAGGTTGCCCGGAACGTAGAAATGATCATCACTTTCACACTGGTTGCAATTATTCCTGTTATACGATGGAAAAACTCTTGTATATTTATTGTATTTTATGCTCCGGGCGTTGACTTCTATGGCCCTACCTATTCGATCTGATGGAGCAACACCCTACAGTTAAGCCTAGGTTGCCCGGAACGTAGAAATAAACATAACTTTCACACTGGCAGCAATTATTCGCTTTATACAATGGAAAAACTGTTCTATTTATTTTGCATTTTATGCTTCGGCCGTGGACTCCTAAGGCCCTAACTACTCGATCTGGTGGAGCAACGCCCTAGAGTGACGCCTAGGTTGCCGGAACTTAGAAATGACCATTACTTTCACAATGTTTGCAATTATTCATTTTATACGATGGAAAAACTGTTGTACTTATATTGTATTTTATTCTTCTAGCGTTGAATTCTATGTCCCTAGCTATTCGATCTGGTGGAGCTACGCCCGAGAATGAAACCTAGGTTACCCGGAACGTAGAAATGACCAGTACTTTCACACTGTTTGCAGTTATTCCTGTTACTCGATGGAAAAACTGTTGCATCTTTATTGTATTTTATGCTTCTGGCGTTGACTTCTAAGGCCGTAGCTATGAGATGTGGTGGAGCAACGCCGTAGAGTGACGCCCAGGTTGCCCGGAACGTAGAAATGACCATAAGTTTCATACTGGTTGCAATTATTCGTTTTATACGATGGATAAACTGTTGTATTTATATTGCATTTTATGCTTCTGGCGTTCACTTCTTAGGCCCTAACTATTCGATCTGGTGGAGCAATGCCTCAGAGTTAAGTCTAGGATGCCCGAAACGCCGAAATGATCATTACTTTCACGCTTGTTGCAATTATTCCTGTTATACCATGAAAAGACTGTTGTATTTTTATTGTATTTTGTGCCTCAGGCGTAGGCTTCTAAGGCCGTAGCTATTCGATATGGCGGAGCACCGCCCTAGAGTGAAGCCTAGGTTGCTCGGAACGTAGAAATGACCACTTCTTTCACACTGTTTGCAATTATTCATTTAATATGATGGAAAAGCTGTTGTATTTATATCGTATTTTATGCTTCGGGCGTTGACTTCTTAGGCCCTACCATTTCGATCTGGTGGAGCAACGCCCTACAGTGAAGCCTATGTTGCCCGGAACGTAGATATGACCATAACCTTCACACAGGTTGCAATTATTCGTTTTATACGGTGTAAAGGCTGTTGTGTTTATTTTGCATTTTATTCTTCTGGTGTTGACTTCTTAGGCCCTAACTATTCGATCTGGTGGAACAACGCCGTAGAGTGAAGCCTAGGTTGCCCGGAACGTAGAAATGCCCATTACTTTCACACTGTTTGCAATTATTCCTTTTATACTATGGAAAAGCTGTTGTATTTATATCGTATTTTATGCTTCTGGCGTTGACTTCTAAGGACCTAACTATTCGATCTGCTGGAGCAACGCCCTAGAGTGACGCCTAGGTTGCTCGGTATGTAGAAATGAACATAACTTTCACACTGGTTGCAATTATTCGTTTTATACGATGGGAAAACTGTTGCATCTTTATCGTATTTTATGCTTCTGGCGTTGACTTCTTAGGTCGTAACTATTCGACCTGGTGGAGCAACGCCCTGGAGAGAAACCTAGGTAGCCCGGAACGTAGAAATGACCACTACTATCACACTGGTTGCAAATTATTCCTGCTATACGATGGAAAAACTGTTGTATATTTATTGCATTTTATGCTTCGGGCATTGACTTCTAAGGCCCTAACTGTTCAATCTGTTGGAGCAACGCCCTTGGGTGAAGCCTAGGTTGCCCGGAACGCAGAAATGACCATAACTTTCACACTGGTTGCAATTATTCGTTTTATACGATGGAAAAACTGTTGTATTTATATTGTATTTTATGCTTCTGGCGTTCACTTCTCAGGCCCTAACTATTCGATCTGGTGGAACAACGCCCTAGAGTGAAGCCTAGGTTGCTCGAAATGTAGAAATGGCCATAACTTCCACACTGGTTGCGATTATTCATTCTATACGATGGAAAAACTGTTGTATTTATATTGTATTTTATGCTTCTGGCGTTGACTTCTTAGGCCCTAATTATTCGATCTGTTGGAACAACGCCCCAGAGTGAAGCCTAGGTTGCCCGGAACGTAGATATGACCATAACTTTTACACTGGTAGCAATTATTCGTTTTATACAATGGAAAAACTGTTCTATTTATTTTGCATTTTATGCTTCGGGCGTTGACTTCTAAGGCCCTAACTGATTGATCTGGAGGAGCAACGCCCTAGTGTGAAGCCTAGATTGCCCGGAACGTTGAAATGACCATAACTTTCACTCTAGTTGCTAATATTCGTTTTATACGATGGAAAAACTGTTATATTTATATTGTATTTTATTCTTATGGCGTTGAATTCTAAGTCCCTAGCTATGCGATCTGGTGGAGCAACGCCCTAGTGTGAAACCTAGGTTGCCCGGAACGTAGAAATGACCATAACTTTCACACTGGTAGCAATTATTCGTTTTATACATGGAAGAACTGTTCTATTTATTTTGTATTTTATGCTTCGGGCGTTGACTTCTATGGCCCTACCTATTCGATCTGGTGGAGCTACACCCTACAGTGAAGCCTAGTTTGTGCGGAACGTAGATATGACCATAACCTTCACACAGATTGTAATTATTCGTTTTATACGATTGAAAGGCTGTTGTATTTATTTTGTAGTTTATGCTTCTGGCGTTGAATTCCAAGGCCCTAACACTTCGACCTGGTGGAGCAATGCCTCAGAGTTAAGTCTAGGTCGTCCGAAACGTCGAAAATGATCGTTACTTTCACACTGGTTGTAATTATTCATGCTATACGGTTGAAGAGCTGTTGCATTTTTATTGTATTTTCTGCTTCTGTATTTGAATTCTAAGGTCCTAGCTTTTCGATCTGGTGGGGCAACGTCCAAGAGTGAAGCCTATGTTGCCCGGAACGTAGAAATGACCATAACTTTCACACTGGGTAGAATTATTCGTTTTATATTATGGAAAAGCTATTGTATTTATATTGTATTTTATGCTTCTGGCGTTGACTTCTTAGGCCCTAACTATTCGATCTTGTGGAGCAATGCCTCAGAGTTAAGTCTAGGATGCCCGAAACGTCGAAATGATCGTTACTTTCACACTGGTTGCAATTATTCATGCTGTACGATTGAAGAACTGTTGCATTTTTATTGTATTTTCTGCTTCTGTATTTGAATTCTAAGGTCCTAGCTATTCGATCTGGTGGGGCAACGTCCAAGAGTGAAGCCTAGGTTGCCCGGAACGTGGTTATGACCATATCTTTCACAATCGTTGCAATTATTCCTGTTATACGATGGTAAAACTGTTGTGTTTTTATTGTATTGTATGCTTCAGGCGATGACTTCTAAGGCCCTAACTATTCGATCTGGTGTAGAGACGCACTAGGGTGAAGCCTAGGTTGCCCGGAACGTGGAAATGACCATAACTTTCACACTGTTTGCCATTATTCGTTTTATACGATGGAAAAGCTGTTGTATTTATATCGTATTTTATGCTTCTGGCGTTGACATCTTAGGCCCCAGCTATTCCATCTGGTGGAACAACGCCCTATGGTGAAGCCTAGGTTGCCGGAACCTAGAAATGATCATAACTTTCACACTGGAAACAATTATTCATTTTATACATGGAACAGCTGTTGTATTTATTTTGTATTTTATGCTTCGGGCGTTGACTTCTAAGGCACTAACTATTCGATCTGGTGGAGCAACGCCCTAGAGTGTAGCCTAGGTTGCCCGGAACGTACAAATGACCATTACATTCACACTGGTTGCAATTATTCCTGTTATACGATGGAAAAACTGTTGCATCTTTATTGTATTTTATGCTTCTGGCGTTGACTTCTTAGGCCCTAACTATTCGATCTGGTGGAGCAACGTCCTAGAGTGAAGCCTAGGTTGCCCGGAACGTAGAAATGACCATAACTTTCTCACTGGTTACCATTATTCGTTTTATATGATGGAAAAGCTGTTGTATTTATATGGTATTTTATGTTTCTGGCGTTGACTTCTTAGGCCCTAACTATTCGATCTGGTGGAGCAACGCCCTAGAGTGAAACCTACTTTGCCCGGAACGTAGAACTGACCATTACTTTCACACTGGTTGCAATTGTTCCTGTTATACGATGGAAAAACTGTTGCATCTTTATTGTATTTTATGCTTCGGGCGTTGACTTCTAAGGCCCTAACTATTCGATCTGGTGGAGCAACGCCCTAGAGTGAAGCCTAGGTTGCCCGGAACGTAGAAATGACCAGAACTTTCACACTGTTTGCTATTATTCGTTTTATACGATGGAAAAACTGTTATATTTATATTGTATTTTATGCTTCTGGCGTTGATTTTTTAGGCCCCAGCTTTTCGATCTGGTGGAACAACGCCCTAGAGTGAAGCCTAGGTTGCCCGGAACGTAGAAATGACCGTCACTTTCACACTGGTTGCAATTAATCCTGTTATACTATGGAAAAGCTCTTGTATATTTAATGTATTTTATGCTTCGGGCGTTGACTTCTAAGGCCGTAGCTATTCGATGTGGTGGAGCAACGCCCTAGAGTGACGCCTATGTTGCCTGGAACGTAGAAATGACCATTACTTTCACAATGTTTCCAATTATTCATTTTATACGATGGAAAAACTGTTGTACTTATATTGTATTTTCTTCTTATGGCGTTGAATTCTAAGTCCCTAGCTATGCGATCTGGTGGAGCAACGCCCTAGTGTGAAACCTAGGTTGCCCGGAACGTAGAAATTACCATACCTTTCACACTGGTTGCAATTATTCCTGTTATACGGTGGAAAACCTCTTGTAGATTTATTGTATTTTATGCTTCGGGCGTTGACTTCTATGGCCCTACATATTCGATTTGGTGGAGCAGCACCCTACAGTGAAGCCTAGGTTGTCAGGAACGTAGAAATGAACATAACTTTCACACTTATAGCAATTATTCGTTTTATACAATGGAAATACTGTTCTATTTATCTTGAGTTTAGTGCTTCGGGCGTTGGCTTCTAAGGCCCTAACTGTTTGAGCTGGTGGAGCAACGCCCTAGAGTGAAGCCTAGGTTGCCCGGAACGTAGAAATGACCACAACTTTCACACTGGCAGCAATTATTCGCTTTTTACAATGGAAAAACTGTTCTATTTATTTTGTATTTTATGCTTCGGCCGTGGACTTCTAAGGCCCTAACTACTCGATCTGGTGGAGCAACGCCCTAGAGTGAAGCATAGGTTGCCCGGAACGTAGAAATGACCTTTACTTTCACACTGGTTGCAATTATTCCTGTTATACGATGGAAAAGCTGTTGTATTTATATTGTATTTTATGCTTCTGTCGTAGACTTCTAAGGCCGTAGCAATTAGTTGTGGTGGAGCAACGCCCTAGAGTGACGCCTAGGTTGCCGGAACTTAGAAATGACCATTACTGTCACAATGTTTGCAATTATTCATTTTATACGATGGAAAAACTTTTGTACTTATATTGTATTTTATTCTTCTGGCGTTGAATTCCATGTCCCTAGCTATTCGATCTGGTGGAGCTACGCCCGAGAATGAAACCTAGGTTACCCGGAACGTAGAAATGACCAGTACTTTCACACTGTTTGCAGTTATTCCTGTTACTCGATGGAAAAACTGTTGCATCTTTATTGCATTTTATTCTTCGACCGTGGAGTTCTAAGGACCTAACTATTCGATCTGGTGGAGCAACGCCCTAGAGTGAAGCCTAGGTTGCCCGGAACGTAGAAATGACCACCACATTCACACTGGTTGCAATTATTCCTGTTATACGATGGAAAAGCTCTTGTATATTTATTGCATTTTATGCTTCTGGCGTTGAGTTCTAAGGCCCTAACTATACGATCTGGTGGAGCAACGCCCTAGAGTGAAGCCTAGGTTGCCCGGAACGTAGAAATGATCATCACTTTCACACTGGTTGCAATTATTCCTGTTATACGATGGAAAAACTCTTGTATATTTATTCTATTTTATGCTCCGGGCGTTGACTTCTATGGCCCTACCTATCGATCTGATGGAGCAACACCCTACAGTTAAGCCTAGGTTGCCCGGAACGTAGAAATAAACATAACTTTCACACTGGCAGCAATTATTCGCTTTATACAATGGAAAAACTGTTCTATTTATTTTGCATTTTATGCTTCGGCCGTGGACTCCTAAGGCCCTAACTACTCGATCTGGTGGAGCAACGCCCTAGAGTGACGCCTATGTTGCCGGAACTTAGAAATGACCATTACTTTCACAATGTTTGCAATTATTCATTTTATACGATGGAAAAACTGTTGTACTTATATTGTATTTTATTCTTCTGGCGTTGAATTCTATGTCCCTAGCTATTCGATCTGGTGGAGCTACGCCCGAGAATGAAACCTAGGTTACCCGGAACGTAGAAATGACCAGTACTTTCACACTGTTTGCAGTTATTCCTGTTACTCGATGGAAAAACTGTTGCATCTTTATTGTATTTTATGCTTCTGGCGTTGACTTCTAAGGCCGTAGCTATGAGATGTGGTGGAGCAACGCCGTAGAGTGACGCCCAGGTTCCCCGGAACGTAGAAATGACCATAAGTTTCATACTGGTTGCAATTATTCGTTTTATACGATGGAAAAACTGTTATATTTATATTGCATTTTATGCTTCTGGCGTTCACTTCTTAGGCCCTAGCTATTCGATCTGCTGGAGCAACGCCCTAGAGTGACGCCTAGGTTCCTCGGAATGTAGAAATGAACATAACTTTCACACTGGCAGCAATTATTCGTTTTATACAATAGAAAAACTGTTCTATTTATTTTGTATTTTATGCTTCTGGCGTTCACTTCTTAGGCCCTAACTTTTCGATCTGGTGGAACAACGCCCTAGGGTGAAGCCTAGGTTGTCCGGAACGTAGATATGACCATAACTCTTACACTGGTAGCAATTATTCGTTTTATACAATGGAAAAACTGTTCTATTTATTTTGCATTTTATGCTTCGGGCGTTGACTTCTAAGGCCCTAACTGATTGATCTGGAGGAGCAACGCCCTAGTGTGAAGCCCAGATTGCCCGGAACGTTGAAATGACCATAACTTTCACTCTAGTTGCTAATATTCGTTTTATACGATGGAAAAACTGTTATATTTATATTGTACTTTATTCTTATGGCGTTGAATTCTAAGTCCCTAGCTATTCGATCTGGTAGAGCAACGCCGTAGAGTGAAACCTAGGTTACCCGGAACGTAGAAATGACCAGTACTTTCACACTGTTTGCAGTTATTCCTGTTATACGATGGAAAAACTGTTGCATCTTTATTGTATATTTTGCTTCTGGCGTTGACTTCTAAGGCCCTAACTATTGGATCAGATGAAGCAACGCCCTAGAGTGAAGCCTAGATTGCTCGAAATGTAGAAATGACCAGTACTTTCATACTGTTTGCAATTATTCATTTTATACGATGGAAAAGCTGTTGTATTTATATTGCATTTTATTCTTCTGGCGTTGACTTTTAAGGCCGTAGCTATTAGATGTGGTGGAGCAACGCTCTAGAGTGTCGCATAGGTTGCCCAGAACGTAGAAATGACCATTACTTTCACAATGCTTGCAAATATTCATTTTATACGATGGAAAAACTGTTGTACTTATATTGTATTTTATTCTTCTGTCGTTGAATTCTAAGTCCCTAGCTTTTCCATCTCGTGGAGCAACGCCCTAGAGTGAAACCTAGGTTACCCGGAACGTAGAAATGACCAGTACTTTCACACTGGTTGCAGTTATACCTGTTATACGATGGAAAAACTGTTGCACCTTTATTGTACTTTATGCTTCTGGCGTTGACATCTAAGGCCCTAACTGTTTGATCTGGTGGAGCAACGCCCTAGAGTGAAGCCTAGGTTGCCCGGAATGTAGAAATGACCATAACTTTCACACTGGTTGCTATTATTCGTTTTATACGATGGAAAAACTGTTATATTTATATTGTATTTTATGCTTCTGGCGTTGACTTCTTAGGCCCTAACTATTTGATCTGGTGGAGCAATGCCTCAGAGTTAAGTCTAGGATGCCCGAAACGCCGAAATGATCATTACTTTCACGCTTGTTGCAATTATTCCTGTTATACCATGAAAAGACTGTTGTATTTTTATTGTATTTTGTGCCTCAGGCGTAGGCTTCTAAGGCCGTAGCTATTCGATATGGTGGAGCACCGCCCTAGAGTGAAGCCTAGGTTGCCCGGAACGTAGAAATGACCACTTCTTTCACACTGTTTGCAATTATTCATTTAATATGATGGAAAAGCTGTTGTATTTATATCGTATTTTATGCTTCGGGCGTTGACTTCTTACGCCCTAACATTTCGATCTGGTGGAGCAACGCCCTACAGTGAAGCCTATGCTGCCCGGAACGTAGATATGACCTTAACCTTCACACAGGTTGCAATTATTCGTTTTATACGGTGTAAAGGCTGTTGTGTTTATTTTGCATTTTATTCTTCTGGTGTTGACTTCTTAGGCCCTAACTATTCGATCTGGTGGAACAACGCCGTAGAGTGAAGCCTAGGTTGCCCGGAACGTAGAAATGACCATTACTTTCACACTGTTTGCAATTATTCCTTTTATACTATGGAAAAGCTGTTGTGTTTATATCGTATTTTATGCTTCTGGCGTTGACTTCTAAGGACCTAACTATTCGATCTGCTGGAGCAACGCCCTAGAGTGACGCCTAGGTTGCTCGGAATGTAGAAATGACCATAAGTTTCATACTGCTTGCAATTATTCGTTTTAGACGATGGAAAAGCTGTTGTACTTATATAGTGTTTTATGCTTCTGGTGTTGACTTCTTAGGCCCTAGCTATCCTATCTGGTGGAGCAACGCCCTAGAGTGAAGCCTATGTTGCCCGGAACGTTGAAATGACCATAACTTTCACTCTAGTTGCTAATATTCGTTTTATACGATGGAAAAACTGTTATATTTATATTGTATTTTATTCTTATGGCGTTGAATTCTAAGTCCCTAGCTATGCGATCTGGTGGAGCAACGCCCTAGTGTGAAACCTAGGTTGCCCGGAACGTAGAAATGACCATAACTTTCACACTGGTAGCAATTATTCGTTTTATACATGGAAGAACTGTTCTATTTATTTTGTATTTTATGCTTCGGGCGTTGACTTCTATGGCCCTACCTATTCGATCTGGTGGAGCAACGCCCTAGAGTGACGCCTAGGTTGCCGGAACTTAGAAATGACCATTACTGTCACAATGTTTGCAATTATTCATTTTATACGATGGAAAAACTTTTGTACTTATATTGCATTTTATTCTTCTGGCGTTGAATTCCATGTCCCTAGCTATTCGATCTGGTGGAGCTACGCCCGAGAATGAAACCTAGGTTACCCGGAACGTAGAAATGACCAGTAGTTTCACACTGTTTGCAGTTATTCCTGTTACTCGATGGAAAAACTGTTGCATCTTTATTGTATTTTATGCTTCTGGCGTTGACTTCTAAGGCCGTAGCTATGAGATGTGGTGGAGCAACGCCGTAGAGTGACGCCCAGGTTGCCCGGAACGTGGAAATGACCATAACTTTCACACTGTTTGCCATTATTCGTTTTATACGATGGAAAAGCTGTTGTATTTATATCGTATTTTATGCTTCTGGCGTTGACATCTTAGGCCCCAGCTATTCCATCTGGTGGAACAACGCCCTATGGTGAAGCCTAGGTTGCCGGAACCTAGAAATGATCATAACTTTCACACTGGAAACAATTATTCATTTTATACATGGAACAGCTGTTGTATTTATTTTGTATTTTATGCTTCGGGCGTTGACTTCTAAGGCACTAACTATTCGATCTGGTGGAGCAACGCCCTAGACTGTAGCCTAGGTTGCCCGGAACGTACAAATGACCATTACATTCACACTGGTTGCAATTATTCCTGTTATACGATGGAAAAACTGTTGCATCTTTATTGTATTTTATGCTTCTGGCGTTGACTTCTTAGGCCCTAACTATTCGATCTGGTGGAGCAACGTCCTAGAGTGAAGCCTAGGTTGCCCGGAACGTAGAAATGACCATAACTTTCTCACTGGTTACCATTATTCGTTTTATATGATGGAAAAGCTGTTGTATTTATATGGTATTTTATGTTTCTGGCGTTGACTTCTTAGGCCCTAACTATTCGATCTGGTGGAGCAACGCCCTAGAGTGAAACCTACTTTGCCCGGAACGTAGAACTGACCATTACTTTCACACTGGTTGCAATTGTTCCTGTTATACGATGGAAAAACTGTTGCATCTTTATTGTATTTTATGCTTCGGGCGTTGACTTCTAAGGCCCTAACTATTCGATCTGGTGGAGCAACGCCCTAGAGTGAAGCCTAGGTTGCCCGGAACGTAGAAATGACCAGAACTTTCACACTGTTTGCTATTATTCGTTTTATACGATGGAAAAACTGTTATATTTATATTGTATTTTATGCTTCTGGCGTTGATTTTTTAGGCCCCAGCTTTTCGAGCTGGTGGAACAACGCCCTAGAGTGAAGCCTAGGTTGCCCGGAACGTAGAAATGACCGTCACTTTCACACTGGTTGCAATTAATCCTGTTATACTATGGAAAAGCTCTTGTATATTTAATGTATTTTATGCTTCGGGCGTTGACTTCTAAGGCCGTAGCTATTCGATGTGGTGGAGCAACGCCCTAGAGTGACGCCTATGTTGCCTGGAACGTAGAAATGACCATTACTTTCACAATGTTTCCAATTATTCATTTTATACGATGGAAAAACTGTTGTACTTATATTGTATTTTCTTCTTATGGCGTTGAATTCTAAGTCCCTAGCTATGCGATCTGGTGGAGCAACGCCCTAGTGTGAAACCTAGGTTGCCCGGAACGTAGAAATTACCATACCTTTCACACTGGTTGCAATTATTCCTGTTATACGGTGGAAAACCTCTTGTAGATTTATTGTATTTTATGCTTCGGGCGTTGACTTCTATGGCCCTACATATTCGATTTGGTGGAGCAGCACCCTACAGTGAAGCCTAGGTTGTCAGGAACGTAGAAATGAACATAACTTTCACACTGGTAGCAATTATTCGTTTTATACAATGGATATACTGTTCTATTTATCTTGAGTTTAGTGCTTCGGGCGTTGGCTTCTAAGGCCCTAACTGTTTGAGCTGGTGGAGCAACGCCCTAGAGTGAAGCCTAGGTTGCCCGGAACGTAGAAATGACCACAACTTTCACACTGGCAGCAATTATTCGCTTTTTACAATGGAAAAACTGTTCTATTTATTTTGTATTTTATGCTTCGGCCGTGGACTTCTAAGGCCCTAACTACTCGATCTGGTGGAGCAACGCCCTAGAGTGAAGCATAGGTTGCCCGGAACGTAGAAATGACCTTTACTTTCACACTGGTTGCAATTATTCCTGTTATACGATGGAAAAGCTGTTGTATTTATATTGTATTTTATGCTTCTGTCGTAGACTTCTAAGGCCGTAGCAATTAGTTGTGGTGGAGCAACGCCCTAGAGTGACGCCTAGGTTGCCGGAACTTAGAAATGACCATTACTGTCACAATGTTTGCAATTATTCATTTTATACGATGGAAAAACTTTTGTACTTATATTGTATTTTATTCTTCTGGCGTTGAATTCCATGTCCCTAGCTATTCGATCTGGTGGAGCTACGCCCGAGAATGAAACCTAGGTTACCCGGAACGTAGAAATGACCAGTACTTTCACACTGTTTGCAGTTATTCCTGTTACTCGATGGAAAAACTGTTGCATCTTTATTGCATTTTATGCTTCGACCGTGGACTTCTAAGGACCTAACTATTCGATCTGGTGGAGCAACGCCCTAGAGTGAAGCCTAGGTTGCCCGGAACGTAGAAATGACCACCACATTCACACTGGTTGCAATTATTCCTGTTATACGATGGAAAAGCTCTTGTATATTTATTGCATTTTATGCTTCTGGCGTTGAGTTCTAAGGCCCTAACTATACGATCTGGTGGAGCAACGCCCTAGAGTGAAGCCTAGGTTGCCCGGAACGTAGAAATGATCATCACTTTCACACTGGTTGCAATTATTCCTGTTATACGATGGAAAAACTCTTGTATATTTATTCTATTTTATGCTCCGGGCGTTGACTTCTATGGCCCTACCTATCGATCTGATGGAGCAACACCCTACAGTTAAGCCTAGGTTGCCCGGAACGTAGAAATAAACATAACTTTCACACTGGCAGCAATTATTCGCTTTATACAATGGAAAAACTGTTCTATTTATTTTGCATTTTATGCTTCGGCCGTGGACTCCTAAGTCCCTAACTACTCGATCTGGTGGAGCAACGCCCTAGAGTGACGCCTAGGTTGCCGGAACTTAGAAATGACCATTACTTTCACAATGTTTGCAATTATTCATTTTATACGATGGAAAAACTGTTGTACTTATATTGTATTTTATTCTTCTGGCGTTGAATTCTATGTCCCTAGCTATTCGATCTGGTGGAGCTACGCCCGAGAATGAAACCTAGGTTACCCGGAACGTAGAAATGACCAGTACTTTCACACTGTTTGCAGTTATTCCTGTTACTCGATGGAAAAACTGTTGCATCTTTATTGTATTTTATGCTTCTGGCGTTGACTTCTAAGGCCGTAGCTATGAGATGTGGTGGAGCAACGCCGTAGAGTGACGCCCAGGTTCCCCGGAACGTAGAAATGACCATAAGTTTCATACTGGTTGCAATTATTCGTTTTATACGATGGAAAAACTGTTATATTTATATTGCATTTTATGCTTCTGGCGTTCACTTCTTAGGCCCTAGCTATTCGATCTGCTGGAGCAACGCCCTAGAGTGACGCCTAGGTTCCTCGGAATGTAGAAATGAACATAACTTTCACACTGGCAGCAATTATTCGTTTTATACAATAGAAAAACTGTTCTATTTATTTTGTATTTTATGCTTCTGGCGTTCACTTCTTAGGCCCTAACTTTTCGATCTGGTGGAACAACGCCCTAGGGTGAAGCCTAGGTTGCCCGGAACGTAGATATGACCATAACTCTTACACTGGTAGCAATTATTCGTTTTATACAATGGAAAAACTGTTCTATTTATTTTGCATTTTATGCTTCGGGCGTTGACTTCTAAGGCCCTAACTGATTGATCTGGAGGAGCAACGCCCTAGTGTGAAGCCTAGATTGCCCGGAACGTTGAAATGACCATAACTTTCACTCTAGTTGCTAATATTCGTTTTATACGATGGAAAAACTGTTATATTTATATTGTACTTTATTCTTATGGCGTTGAATTCTAAGTCCCTAGCTATTCGATCTGGTAGAGCAACGCCGTAGAGTGAAACCTAGGTTACCCGGAACGTAGAAATGACCAGTACTTTCACACTGTTTGCAGTTATTCCTGTTATACGATGGAAAAACTGTTGCATCTTTATTGTATATTTTGCTTCTGGCGTTGACTTCTAAGGCCCTAACTATTGGATCAGATGAAGCAACGCCCTAGAGTGAAGCCTAGATTGCTCGAAATGTAGAAATGACCAGTACTTTCATACTGTTTGCAATTATTCATTTTATACGATGGAAAAGCTGTTGTATTTATATTGCATTTTATTCTTCTGGCGTTGACTTTTAAGGCCGTAGCTATTAGATGTGGTGGAGCAACGCTCTAGAGTGTCGCATAGGTTGCCCAGAACGTAGAAATGACCATTACTTTCACAATGCTTGCAAATATTCATTTTATACGATGGAAAAACTGTTGTACTTATATTGTATTTTATTCTTCTGTCGTTGAATTCTAAGTCCCTAGCTTTTCCATCTCGTGGAGCAACGCCCTAGAGTGAAACCTAGGTTACCCGGAACGTAGAAATGACCAGTACTTTCACACTGGTTGCAGTTATACCTGTTATACGATGGAAAAACTGTTGCACCTTTATTGTACTTTATGCTTCTGGCGTTGACATCTAAGGCCCTAACTGTTTGATCTGGTGGAGCAACGCCCTAGAGTGAAGCCTAGGTTGCCCGGAATGTAGAAATGACCATAACTTTCACACTGGTTGCTATTATTCGTTTTATACGATGGAAAAACTGTTATATTTATATTGTATTTTATGCTTCTGGCGTTGACTTCTTAGGCCCTAACTATTTGATCTGGTGGAGCAATGCCTCAGAGTTAAGTCTAGGATGCCCGAAACGCCGAAATGATCATTACTTTCACGCTTGTTGCAATTATTCCTGTTATACCATGAAAAGACTGTTGTATTTTTATTGTATTTTGTGCCTCAGGCGTAGGCTTCTAAGGCCGTAGCTATTCGATATGGTGGAGCACCGCCCTAGAGTGAAGCCTAGGTTGCCCGGAACGTAGAAATGACCACTTCTTTCACACTGTTTGCAATTATTCATTTAATATGATGGAAAAGCTGTTGTATTTATATCGTATTTTATGCTTCGGGCGTTGACTTCTTAGGCCCTAACATTTCGATCTGGTGGAGCAACGCCCTACAGTGAAGCCTATGCTGCCCGGAACGTAGATATGACCTTAACCTTCACACAGGTTGCAATTATTCGTTTTATACGGTGTAAAGGCTGTTGTGTTTATTTTGCATTTTATTCTTCTGGTGTTGACTTCTTAGGCCCTAACTATTCGATCTGGTGGAACAACGCCGTAGAGTGAAGCCTAGGTTGCCCGGAACGTAGAAATGACCATTACTTTCACACTGTTTGCAATTATTCCTTTTATACTATGGAAAAGCTGTTGTGTTTATATCGTATTTTATGCTTCTGGCGTTGACTTCTAAGGACCTAACTATTCGATCTGCTGGAGCAACGCCCTAGAGTGACGCCTAGGTTGCTCGGAATGTAGAAATGACCATAAGTTTCATACTGCTTGCAATTATTCGTTTTAGACGATGGAAAAGCTGTTGTACTTATATAGTGTTTTATGCTTCTGGTGTTGACTTCTTAGGCCCTAGCTATCCTATCTGGTGGAGCAACGCGCTAGAGTGAAGCCTATGTTGCCCGGAACGTTGAAATGACCATAACTTTCACTCTAGTTGCTAATATTCGTTTTATACGATGGAAAAACTGTTATATTTTTATTGTATTTTATTCTTATGGCGTTGAATTCTAAGTCCCTAGCTATGCGATCTGGTGGAGCAACGCCCTAGTGTGAAACCTAGGTTGCCCGGAACGTAGAAATGACCATAACTTTCACACTGGTAGCAATTATTCGTTTTATACATGGAAGAACTGTTCTATTTATTTTGTATTTTATGCTTCGGGCGTTGACTTCTATGGCCCTACCTATTCGATCTGGTGGAGCAACGCCCTAGAGTGACGCCTAGGTTGCCGGAACTTAGAAATGACCATTACTGTCACAATGTTTGCAATTATTCATTTTATACGATGGAAAAACTTTTGTACTTATATTGTATTTTATTCTTCTGGCGTTGAATTCCATGTCCCTAGCTATTCGATCTGGTGGAGCTACGCCCGAGAATGAAACCTAGGTTACCCGGAACGTAGAAATGACCAGTACTTTCACACTGTTTGCAGTTATTCCTGTTACTCGATGGAAAAACTGTTGCATCTTTATTGCATTTTATGCTTCGACCGTGGACTTCTAAGGACCTAACTATTCGATCTGGTGGAGCAACGCCCTAGAGTGAAGCCTAGGTTGCCCGGAACGTAGAAATGACCACCACATTCACACTGGTTGCAATTATTCCTGTTATACGATGGAAAAGCTCTTGTATATTTATTGCATTTTATGCTTCTGGCGTTGAGTTCTAAGGCCCTAACTATACGATCTGGTGGAGCAACGCCCTAGAGTGAAGCCTAGGTTGCCCGGAACGTAGAAATGATCATCACTTTCACACTGGTTGCAATTATTCCTGTTATACGATGGAAAAACTCTTGTATATTTATTCTATTTTATGCTCCGGGCGTTGACTTCTATGGCCCTACCTATCGATCTGATGGAGCAGCACCCTACAGTTAAGCCTAGGTTGCCCGGAACGTAGAAATAAACATAACTTTCACACTGGCAGCAATTATTCGCTTTATACAATGGAAAAACTGTTCTATTTATTTTGCATTTTATGCTTCGGCCGTGGACTCCTAAGGCCCTAACTACTCGATCTGGTGGAGCAACGCCCTAGAGTGACGCCTAGGTTGCCGGAACTTAGAAATGACCATTACTTTCACAATGTTTGCAATTATTCATTTTATACGATGGAAAAACTGTTGTACTTATATTGTATTTTATTCTTCTGGCGTTGAATTCTATGTCCCTAGCTATTCGATCTGGTGGAGCTACGCCCGAGAATGAAACCTAGGTTACCCGGAACGTAGAAATGACCAGTAGTTTCACACTGTTTCGCAGTTATTCCTGTTACTCGATGGAAAAACTGTTGCATCTTTATTGTATTTTATGCTTCTGGCGTTGACTTCTAAGGCCGTAGCTATGAGATGTGGTGGAGCAACGCCGTAGAGTGACGCCCAGGTTGCCCGGAACGTAGAAATGACCATAAGTTTCATACTGGTTGCAATTATTCGTTTTATACGATGGAAAAACTGTTATATTTATATTGCATTTTATGCTTCTGGCGTTCACTTCTTAGGCCCTAACTTTTCGATCTGGTGGAACAACGCCCTAGGGTGAAGCCTAGGTTGCCCGGAACGTAGATATGACCATAACTCTTACACTGGTAGCAATTATTCGTTTTATACAATGGAAAAACTGTTCTATTTATTTTGCATTTTATGCTTCGGGCGTTGACTTCTAAGGCCCTAACTGATTGATCTGGAGGAGCAACGCCCTAGTGTGAAGCCTAGATTGCCCGGAACGTTGAAATGACCATAACTTTCACTCTAGTTGCTAATATTCGTTTTATACGATGGAAAAACTGTTATATTTATATTGTATTTTATTCTTATGGCGTTGAATTCTAAGTCCCTAGCTATTCGATCTGGTAGAGCAACGCCGTAGAGTGAAACCTAGGTTACCCGGAACGTAGAAATGACCAGTACTTTCACACTGTTTGCAGTTATTCCTGTTATACGATGGAAAAACTGTTGCATCTTTATTGTATATTTTGCTTCTGGCGTTGACTTCTAAGGCCCTATCTATTGGATCAGATGAAGCAACGCCCTAGAGTGAAGCCTAGATTGCTCGAAATGTAGAAATGACCAGTACTTTCATACTGTTTGCAATTATTCATTTTATACGATGGAAAAGCTGTTGTATTTATATTGTATTTTATGCTTCTGGCGTTGACTTCTTAGGCCCTAACTATTTGATCTGGTGGAGCAATGCATCAGAGTTAAGTCTAGGATGCCCGAAACGCCGAAATGATCATTACTTTCACGCTTGTTGCAATTATTCCTGTTATACCATGAAAAGACTGTTGTATTTTTATTGTATTTTGTGCCTCAGGCGTAGGCTTCTAAGGCCGTAGCTATTCGATATGGTGGAGCACCGCCCTAGAGTGAAGCCTAGGTTGCCCGGAACGTAGAAATGACCACTTCTTTCACACTGTTTGCAATTATTCATTTAATATGATGGAAAAGCTGTTGTATTTATATCGTATTTTATGCTTCGGGCGTTGACTTCTTAGGCCCTAACATTTCGATCTGGTGGAGCAACGCCCTACAGTGAAGCCTATGTTGCCCGGAACGTAGATATGACCTTAACCTTCACACAGGTTGCAATTATTCGTTTTATACGGTGTAAAGGCTGTTGTGTTTATTTTGCATTTTATTCTTCTGGTGTTGACTTCTTAGGCCCTAACTATTCGATCTGGTGGAACAACGCCGTAGAGTGAAGCCTAGGTTGCCCGGAACGTAGAAATGACCATTACTTTCACACTGTTTGCAATTATTCCTTTTATACTATGGAAAAGCTGTTGTGTTTATATCGTATTTTATGCTTCTGGCGTTGACTTCTAAGGACCTAACTATTCGATCTGCTGGAGCAACGCCCTAGAGTGACGCCTAGGTTGCTCGGAATGTAGAAATGACCATAAGTTTCATACTGCTTGCAATTATCCGTTTTAGACGATGGAAAAGCTGTTGTACTTATATAGTGTTTTATGCTTCTGGTGTTGACTTCTTAGGCCCTAACTATTCTGTCTGGTGGAGCAACGCCCTAGAGTGAATCCTATGTTGCCCGGAACGTTGAAATGACCATAACTTTCACTCTAGTTGCTAATATTCGTTTTATACGATGGAAAAACTGTTATATTTATATTGTATTTTATTCTTATGGCGTTGAATTCTAAGTCCCTAGCTATGCGATCTGGTGGAGCAACGCCCTAGTGTGAAACCTAGGTTGCCCGGAACGTAGAAATGACCATAACTTTCACACTGGTAGCAATTATTCGTTTTATACATGGAAGAACTGTTCTATTTATTTTGTATTTTATGCTTCGGGCGTTGACTTCTATGGCCCTACCTATTCGATCTGGTGGAGCAACACCCTACAGTGAAGCCTAGTTTGTGCGGAACGTAGATATGACCATAACCTTCACACAGATTGTAATTATTCGTTTTATACGATTGAAAGGCTGTTGTATTTATTTTGTAGTTTATGCTTCTGGCGTTGAATTCCAAGGCCCTAACACTTCGACCTGGTGGAGCAATGCCTCAGAGTTAAGTCTAGGTTGCCCGAAACGTCGAAAATGATCGTTACTTTCACACTGGTTGTAATTATTCATGCTATACGGTTGAAGAGCTGTTGCATTTTTATTGTATTTTCTGCTTCTGTATTTGAATTCTAAGGTCCTAGCTTTTCGATCTGGTGGGGCAACGTCCAAGAGTGAAGCCTATGTTGCCCGGAACGTAGAAATGACCATAACTTTCACACTGGGTAGAATTATTCGTTTTATATGATGGAAAAGCTATTGTATTTATATTGTATTTTATGCTTCTGGCGTTGACTTCTTAGGCCCTAACTATTCGATCTTGTGGAGCAATGCCTCAGAGTTAAGTCTAGGATGCCCGAAACGTCGAAATGATCGTTACTTTCACACTGGTTGCAATTATTCATGCTGTACGATTGAAGAACTGTTGCATTTTTATTGTATTTTCTGCTTCTGTATTTGAATTCTAAGGTCCTAGCTATTCGATCTGGTGGGGCAACGTCCAAGAGTGAAGCCTAGGTTGCCCGGAACGTGGTTATGACCATATCTTTCACAATCGTTGCAATTATTCCTGTTATACGATGGTAAAACTGTTGTATTTTTATTGTATTGTATGCTTCAGGCGATGACTTCTAAGGCCCTAACTATTCGATCTGGTGTAGAGACGCACTAGGGTGAAGCCCAGGTTGCCCGGAACGTGGAAATGACCATAACTTTCACACTGTTTGCCATTATTCGTTTTATACGATGGAAAAGCTGTTGTATTTATATCGTATTTTATGCTTCTGGCGTTGACATCTTAGGCCCCAGCTATTCCATCTGGTGGAACAACGCCCTATGGTGAAGCCTAGGTTGCCGGAACCTAGAAATGATCATAACTTTCACACTGGAAACAATTATTCATTTTATACATGGAACAGCTGTTCTATTTATTTTGTATTTTATGCTTCTGGCGTTGACTTCTTAGGCCCTAACTATTCGATCTGGTGGAGCAACGTCCTAGAGTGAAGCCTAGGTTGCCCGGAACGTAGAAATGACCATAACTTTCTCACTGGTTACCATTATTCGTTTTATATGATGGAAAAGCTGTTGTATTTATATGGTATTTTATGTTTCTGGCATTGACTTCTTAGGCCCTAACTATTCGATCTGGTGGAGCAACGCCCTAGAGTGAAACCTACTTTGCCCGGAACGTAGAACTGACCATTACTTTCACACTGGTTGCAATTGTTGCTGTTATACGATGGAAAAACTGTTGCATCTTTATTGTATTTTATGCTTCGGGCGTTGACTTCTAAGGCCCTAACTATTCGATCTGGTGGAGCAACGCCCTAGAGTGAAGCCTAGGTTGCCCGGAACGTAGAAATGACCAGAACTTTCACACTGTTTGCTATTATTCGTTTTATACGATGGAAAAACTGTTATATTTATATTGTATTTTATGCTTCTGGCGTTGATTTCTTAGGCCCCAGCTTTTCGATCTGGTGGAACAACGCCCTAGAGTGAAGCCTAGGTTGCCCGGAACGTAGAAATGACCGTCACTTTCACACTGGTTGCAATTAATCCTGTTATACTATGGAAAAGCTCTTGTATATTTAATGTATTTTATGCTTCGGGCGTTGACTTCTAAGGCCGTAGCTATTCGATGTGGTGGAGCAACGCCCTAGAGTGACGCCTATGTTGCCTGGAACGTAGAAATGACCATTACTTTCACAATGTTTCCAATTATTCATTTTATACGATGGAAAAACTGTTGTACTTATATTGTATTTTCTTCTTATGGCGTTGAATTCTAAGTCCCTAGCTATGCGATCTGGTGGAGCAACGCCCTAGTGTGAAACCTAGGTTGCCCGGAACGTAGAAATTACCATACCTTTCACACTGGTTGCAATTATTCCTGTTATACGGTGGAAAACCTCTTGTAGATTTATTGTATTTTAAGCTTCGGGCGTTGACTTCTATGGCCCTACCTATTCGATTTGGTGGAGCAGCACCCTACAGTGAAGCCTAGGTTGTCAGGAACGTAGAAATGAACATAACTTTCACACTGGTAGCAATTATTCGTTTTATACAATGGAAATACTGTTCTATTTATCTTGAGTTTAGTGCTTCGACCGTGGACTTCTAAGGACCTAACTATTCGATCTGGTGGAGCAACGCCCTAGAGTGAAGCCTAGGTTGCCCGGAACGTAGAAATGACCACCACATTCACACTGGTTGCAATTATTCCTGTTATACGATGGAAAAGCTCTTGTATATTTATTGCATTTTATGCTTCTGGCGTTGAGTTCTAAGGCCCTAACTATACGATCTGGTGGAGCAACGCCCTAGAGTGAAGCCTAGGTTGCCCGGAACGTAGAAATGATCATCACTTTCACACTGGTTGCAATTATTCCTGTTATACGATGGAAAAACTCTTGTATATTTATTCTATTTTATGCTCCGGGCGTTGACTTCTATGGCCCTACCTATCGATCTGATGGAGCAGCACCCTACAGTTAAGCCTAGGTTGCCCGGAACGTAGAAATAAACATAACTTTCACACTGGCAGCAATTATTCGCTTTATACAATGGAAAAACTGTTCTATTTATTTTGCATTTTATGCTTCGGCCGTGGACTCCTAAGGCCCTAACTACTCGATCTGGTGGAGCAACGCCCTAGAGTGACGCCTAGGTTGCCGGAACTTAGAAATGACCATTACTTTCACAATGTTTGCAATTATTCATTTTATACGATGGAAAAACTGTTGTACTTATATTGTATTTTATTCTTCTGGCGTTGAATTCTATGTCCCTAGCTATTCGATCTGGTGGAGCTACGCCCGAGAATGAAACCTAGGTTACCCGGAACGTAGAAATGACCAGTAGTTTCACACTGTTTCGCAGTTATTCCTGTTACTCGATGGAAAAACTGTTGCATCTTTATTGTATTTTATGCTTCTGGCGTTGACTTCTAAGGCCGTAGCTATGAGATGTGGTGGAGCAACGCCGTAGAGTGACGCCCAGGTTGCCCGGAACGTAGAAATGACCATAAGTTTCATACTGGTTGCAATTATTCGTTTTATACGATGGAAAAACTGTTATATTTATATTGCATTTTATGCTTCTGGCGTTCACTTCTTAGGCCCTAACTTTTCGATCTGGTGGAACAACGCCCTAGGGTGAAGCCTAGGTTGCCCGGAACGTAGATATGACCATAACTCTTACACTGGTAGCAATTATTCGTTTTATACAATGGAAAAACTGTTCTATTTATTTTGCATTTTATGCTTCGGGCGTTGACTTCTAAGGCCCTAACTGATTGATCTGTAGGAGCAACGCCCTAGTGTGAAGCCTAGATTGCCCGGAACGTTGAAATGACCATAACTTTCACTCTAGTTGCTAATATTCGTTTTATACGATGGAAAAACTGTTATATTTATATTGTATTTTATTCTTATGGCGTTGAATTCTAAGTCCCTAGCTATTCGATCTGGTAGAGCAACGCCGTAGAGTGAAACCTAGGTTACCCGGAACGTAGAAATGACCAGTACTTTCACACTGTTTGCAGTTATTCCTGTTATACGATGGAAAAACTGTTGCATCTTTATTGTATATTTTGCTTCTGGCGTTGACTTCTAAGGCCCTATCTATTGGATCAGATGAAGCAACGCCCTAGAGTGAAGCCTAGATTGCTCGAAATGTAGAAATGACCAGTACTTTCATACTGTTTGCAATTATTCATTTTATACGATGGAAAAGCTGTTGTATTTATATTGTATTTTATGCTTCTGGCGTTGACTTCTTAGGCCCTAACTATTTGATCTGGTGGAGCAATGCATCAGAGTTAAGTCTAGGATGCCCGAAACGCCGAAATGATCATTACTTTCACGCTTGTTGCAATTATTCCTGTTATACCATGAAAAGACTGTTGTATTTTTATTGTATTTTGTGCCTCAGGCGTAGGCTTCTAAGGCCGTAGCTATTCGATATGGTGGAGCACCGCCCTAGAGTGAAGCCTAGGTTGCCCGGAACGTAGAAATGACCACTTCTTTCACACTGTTTGCAATTATTCATTTAATATGATGGAAAAGCTGTTGTATTTATATCGTATTTTATGCTTCGGGCGTTGACTTCTTAGGCCCTAACATTTCGATCTGGTGGAGCAACGCCCTACAGTGAAGCCTATGTTGCCCGGAACGTAGATATGACCTTAACCTTCACACAGGTTGCAATTATTCGTTTTATACGGTGTAAAGGCTGTTGTGTTTATTTTGCATTTTATTCTTCTGGTGTTGACTTCTTAGGCCCTAACTATTCGATCTGGTGGAACAACGCCGTAGAGTGAAGCCTAGGTTGCCCGGAACGTAGAAATGACCATTACTTTCACACTGTTTGCAATTATTCCTTTTATACTATGGAAAAGCTGTTGTGTTTATATCGTATTTTATGCTTCTGGCGTTGACTTCTAAGGACCTAACTATTCGATCTGCTGGAGCAACGCCCTAGAGTGACGCCTAGGTTGCTCGGAATGTAGAAATGACCATAAGTTTCATACTGCTTGCAATTATCCGTTTTAGACGATGGAAAAGCTGTTGTACTTATATAGTGTTTTATGCTTCTGGTGTTGACTTCTTAGGCCCTAACTATTCTGTCTGGTGGAGCAACGCCCTAGAGTGAATCCTATGTTGCCCGGAACGTTGAAATGACCATAACTTTCACTCTAGTTGCTAATATTCGTTTTATACGATGGAAAAACTGTTATATTTATATTGTATTTTATTCTTATGGCGTTGAATTCTAAGTCCCTAGCTATGCGATCTGGTGGAGCAACGCCCTAGTGTGAAACCTAGGTTGCCCGGAACGTAGAAATGACCATAACTTTCACACTGGTAGCAATTATTCGTTTTATACATGGAAGAACTGTTCTATTTATTTTGTATTTTATGCTTCGGGCGTTGACTTCTATGGCCCTACCTATTCGATCTGGTGGAGCAACACCCTACAGTGAAGCCTAGTTTGTGCGGAACGTAGATATGACCATAACCTTCACACAGATTGTAATTATTCGTTTTATACGATTGAAAGGCTGTTGTATTTATTTTGTAGTTTATGCTTCTGGCGTTGAATTCCAAGGCCCTAACACTTCGACCTGGTGGAGCAATGCCTCAGAGTTAAGTCTAGGTTGCCCGAAACGTCGAAAATGATCGTTACTTTCACACTGGTTGTAATTATTCATGCTATACGGTTGAAGAGCTGTTGCATTTTTATTGTATTTTCTGCTTCTGTATTTGAATTCTAAGGTCCTAGCTTTTCGATCTGGTGGGGCAACGTCCAAGAGTGAAGCCTATGTTGCCCGGAACGTAGAAATGACCATAACTTTCACACTGGGTAGAATTATTCGTTTTATATGATGGAAAAGCTATTGTATTTATATTGTATTTTATGCTTCTGGCGTTGACTTCTTAGGCCCTAACTATTCGATCTTGTGGAGCAATGCCTCAGAGTTAAGTCTAGGATGCCCGAAACGTCGAAATGATCGTTACTTTCACACTGGTTGCAATTATTCATGCTGTACGATTGAAGAACTGTTGCATTTTTATTGTATTTTCTGCTTCTGTATTTGAATTCTAAGGTCCTAGCTATTCGATCTGGTGGGGCAACGTCCAAGAGTGAAGCCTAGGTTGCCCGGAACGTGGTTATGACCATATCTTTCACAATCGTTGCAATTATTCCTGTTATACGATGGTAAAACTGTTGTATTTTTATTGTATTGTATGCTTCAGGCGATGACTTCTAAGGCCCTAACTATTCGATCTGGTGTAGAGACGCACTAGGGTGAAGCCCAGGTTGCCCGGAACGTGGAAATGACCATAACTTTCACACTGTTTGCCATTATTCGTTTTATACGATGGAAAAGCTGTTGTATTTATATCGTATTTTATGCTTCTGGCGTTGACATCTTAGGCCCCAGCTATTCCATCTGGTGGAACAACGCCCTATGGTGAAGCCTAGGTTGCCGGAACCTAGAAATGATCATAACTTTCACACTGGAAACAATTATTCATTTTATACATGGAACAGCTGTTCTATTTATTTTGTATTTTATGCTTCTGGCGTTGACTTCTTAGGCCCTAACTATTCGATCTGGTGGAGCAACGTCCTAGAGTGAAGCCTAGGTTGCCCGGAACGTAGAAATGACCATAACTTTCTCACTGGTTACCATTATTCGTTTTATATGATGGAAAAGCTGTTGTATTTATATGGTATTTTATGTTTCTGGCATTGACTTCTTAGGCCCTAACTATTCGATCTGGTGGAGCAACGCCCTAGAGTGAAACCTACTTTGCCCGGAACGTAGAACTGACCATTACTTTCACACTGGTTGCAATTGTTGCTGTTATACGATGGAAAAACTGTTGCATCTTTATTGTATTTTATGCTTCGGGCGTTGACTTCTAAGGCCCTAACTATTCGATCTGGTGGAGCAACGCCCTAGAGTGAAGCCTAGGTTGCCCGGAACGTAGAAATGACCAGAACTTTCACACTGTTTGCTATTATTCGTTTTATACGATGGAAAAACTGTTATATTTATATTGTATTTTATGCTTCTGGCGTTGATTTCTTAGGCCCCAGCTTTTCGATCTGGTGGAACAACGCCCTAGAGTGAAGCCTAGGTTGCCCGGAACGTAGAAATGACCGTCACTTTCACACTGGTTGCAATTAATCCTGTTATACTATGGAAAAGCTCTTGTATATTTAATGTATTTTATGCTTCGGGCGTTGACTTCTAAGGCCGTAGCTATTCGATGTGGTGGAGCAACGCCCTAGAGTGACGCCTATGTTGCCTGGAACGTAGAAATGACCATTACTTTCACAATGTTTCCAATTATTCATTTTATACGATGGAAAAACTGTTGTACTTATATTGTATTTTCTTCTTATGGCGTTGAATTCTAAGTCCCTAGCTATGCGATCTGGTGGAGCAACGCCCTAGTGTGAAACCTAGGTTGCCCGGAACGTAGAAATTACCATACCTTTCACACTGGTTGCAATTATTCCTGTTATACGGTGGAAAACCTCTTGTAGATTTATTGTATTTTAAGCTTCGGGCGTTGACTTCTATGGCCCTACCTATTCGATTTGGTGGAGCAGCACCCTACAGTGAAGCCTAGGTTGTCAGGAACGTAGAAATGAACATAACTTTCACACTGGTAGCAATTATTCGTTTTATACAATGGAAATACTGTTCTATTTATCTTGAGTTTAGTGCTTCGGCCGTGGACTTCTAAGGCCCTAACTACTCGATCTGGTGGAGCAACGCCCTAGAGTGTAGCCTAGGTTGCCCGGAACGTACAAATGACCATTACATTCACACTGGTTGCAATTATTCCTGGTATACGATGGAAAAACTGTTGCATCTTTATTGTATTTTATGCTTCTGGCGTTGACTTCTTAGGCCCTAACTATTCGATCTGGTGGAGCAACGTCCTAGAGTGAAGCCTAGGTTGCCCGGAACGTAGAAATGACCTTTACTTTCACACTGGTTGCAATTACTCCTGTTATACGATGGAAAAGCTGTTGTATTTATATTGTATTTTATGCTTCTGTCGTAGACTTCTAAGGCCGTAGCAATTAGTTGTGGTGGAGCAACGCCCTAGAGTGACGCCTAGGTTGCCGGAACTTAGAAATGACCATTACTTTCACAATGTTTGCAATTATTCATTTTATACGATGGAAAAACTTTTGTACTTATATTGTACTTTATTCTTATGGCGTTGAATTCTAAGTCCCTAGCTATTCGATCTGGTAGAGCAACGCCGTAGAGTGAAACCTAGGTTACCCGGAACGTAGAAATGACCAGTACTTTCACACTGTTTGCAGTTATTCCTGTTATACGATGGAAAAACTGTTGCATCTTTATTGTATATTTTGCTTCTGGCGTTGACTTCTAAGGCCCTAACTATTGGATCAGATGAAGCAACGCCCTAGAGTGAAGCCTAGATTGCTCGAAATGTAGAAATGACCAGTACTTTCATACTGTTTGCAATTATTCATTTTATACGATGGAAAAGCTGTTGTATTTATATTGCATTTTATTCTTCTGGCGTTGACTTTTAAGGCCGTAGCTATTAGATGTGGTGGAGCAACGCTCTAGAGTGTCGCATAGGTTGCCCAGAACGTAGAAATGACCATTACTTTCACAATGCTTGCAAATATTCATTTTATACGATGGAAAAACTGTTGTACTTATATTGTATTTTATTCTTCTGTCGTTGAATTCTAAGTCCCTAGCTTTTCCATCTCGTGGAGCAACGCCCTAGAGTGAAACCTAGGTTACCCGGAACGTAGAAATGACCAGTACTTTCACACTGGTTGCAGTTATACCTGTTATACGATGGAAAAACTGTTGCACCTTTATTGTACTTTATGCTTCTGGCGTTGACATCTAAGGCCCTAACTGTTTGATCTGGTGGAGCAACGCCCTAGAGTGAAGCCTAGGTTGCCCGGAATGTAGAAATGACCATAACTTTCACACTGGTTGCTATTATTCGTTTTATACGATGGAAAAACTGTTATATTTATATTGTATTTTATGCTTCTGGCGTTGACTTCTTAGGCCCTAACTATTTGATCTGGTGGAGCAATGCCTCAGAGTTAAGTCTAGGATGCCCGAAACGCCGAAATGATCATTACTTTCACGCTTGTTGCAATTATTCCTGTTATACCATGAAAAGACTGTTGTATTTTTATTGTATTTTGTGCCTCAGGCGTAGGCTTCTAAGGCCGTAGCTATTCGATATGGTGGAGCACCGCCCTAGAGTGAAGCCTAGGTTGCCCGGAACGTAGAAATGACCACTTCTTTCACACTGTTTGCAATTATTCATTTAATATGATGGAAAAGCTGTTGTATTTATATCGTATTTTATGCTTCGGGCGTTGACTTCTTAGGCCCTAACATTTCGATCTGGTGGAGCAACGCCCTACAGTGAAGCCTATGCTGCCCGGAACGTAGATATGACCTTAACCTTCACACAGGTTGCAATTATTCGTTTTATACGGTGTAAAGGCTGTTGTGTTTATTTTGCATTTTATTCTTCTGGTGTTGACTTCTTAGGCCCTAACTATTCGATCTGGTGGAACAACGCCGTAGAGTGAAGCCTAGGTTGCCCGGAACGTAGAAATGACCATTACTTTCACACTGTTTGCAATTATTCCTTTTATACTATGGAAAAGCTGTTGTGTTTATATCGTATTTTATGCTTCTGGCGTTGACTTCTAAGGACCTAACTATTCGATCTGCTGGAGCAACGCCCTAGAGTGACGCCTAGGTTGCTCGGAATGTAGAAATGACCATAAGTTTCATACTGCTTGCAATTATTCGTTTTAGACGATGGAAAAGCTGTTGTACTTATATAGTGTTTTATGCTTCTGGTGTTGACTTCTTAGGCCCTAGCTATCCTATCTGGTGGAGCAACGCGCTAGAGTGAAGCCTATGTTGCCCGGAACGTTGAAATGACCATAACTTTCACTCTAGTTGCTAATATTCGTTTTATACGATGGAAAAACTGTTATATTTTTATTGTATTTTATTCTTATTGCGTTGAATTCTAAGTCCCTAGCTATGCGATCTGGTGGAGCAACGCCCTAGTGTGAAACCTAGGTTGCCCGGAACGTAGAAATGACCATAACTTTCACACTGGTAGCAATTATTCGTTTTATACATGGAAGAACTGTTCTATTTATTTTGTATTTTATGCTTCGGGCGTTGACTTCTATGGCCCTACCTATTCGATCTGGTGGAGCAACGCCCTAGAGTGACGCCTAGGTTGCCGGAACTTAGAAATGACCATTACTGTCACAATGTTTGCAATTATTCATTTTATACGATGGAAAAACTTTTGTACTTATATTGTATTTTATTCTTCTGGCGTTGAATTCCATGTCCCTAGCTATTCGATCTGGTGGAGCTACGCCCGAGAATGAAACCTAGGTTACCCGGAACGTAGAAATGACCAGTACTTTCACACTGTTTGCAGTTATTCCTGTTACTCGATGGAAAAACTGTTGCATCTTTATTGCATTTTATGCTTCGACCGTGGACTTCTAAGGACCTAACTATTCGATCTGGTGGAGCAACGCCCTAGAGTGAAGCCTAGGTTGCCCGGAACGTAGAAATGACCACCACATTCACACTGGTTGCAATTATTCCTGTTATACGATGGAAAAGCTCTTGTATATTTATTGCATTTTATGCTTCTGGCGTTGAGTTCTAAGGCCCTAACTATACGATCTGGTGGAGCAACGCCCTAGAGTGAAGCCTAGGTTGCCCGGAACGTAGAAATGATCATCACTTTCACACTGGTTGCAATTATTCCTGTTATACGATGGAAAAACTCTTGTATATTTATTCTATTTTATGCTCCGGGCGTTGACTTCTATGGCCCTACCTATCGATCTGATGGAGCAGCACCCTACAGTTAAGCCTAGGTTGCCCGGAACGTAGAAATAAACATAACTTTCACACTGGCAGCAATTATTCGCTTTATACAATGGAAAAACTGTTCTATTTATTTTGCATTTTATGCTTCGGCCGTGGACTCCTAAGGCCCTAACTACTCGATCTGGTGGAGCAACGCCCTAGAGTGACGCCTAGGTTGCCGGAACTTAGAAATGACCATTACTTTCACAATGTTTGCAATTATTCATTTTATACGATGGAAAAACTGTTGTACTTATATTGTATTTTATTCTTCTGGCGTTGAATTCTATGTCCCTAGCTATTCGATCTGGTGGAGCTACGCCCGAGAATGAAACCTAGGTTACCCGGAACGTAGAAATGACCAGTAGTTTCACACTGTTTCGCAGTTATTCCTGTTACTCGATGGAAAAACTGTTGCATCTTTATTGTATTTTATGCTTCTGGCGTTGACTTCTAAGGCCGTAGCTATGAGATGTGGTGGAGCAACGCCGTAGAGTGACGCCCAGGTTGCCCGGAACGTAGAAATGACCATAAGTTTCATACTGGTTGCAATTATTCGTTTTATACGATGGAAAAACTGTTATATTTATATTGCATTTTATGCTTCTGGCGTTCACTTCTTAGGCCCTAGCTATTCGATCTGCTGGAGCAACGCCCTAGAGTGACGCCTAGGTTCCTCGGAATGTAGAAATGAACATAACTTTCACACTGGCAGCAATTATTCGTTTTATACAATAGAAAAACTGTTCTATTTATTTTGTATTTTATGCTTCTGGCGTTCACTTCTTAGGCCCTAACTTTTCGATCTGGTGGAACAACGCCCTAGGGTGAAGCCTAGGTTGCCCGGAACGTAGATATGACCATAACTCTTACACTGGTAGCAATTATTCGTTTTATACAATGGAAAAACTGTTCTATTTATTTTGCATTTTATGCTTCGGGCGTTGACTTCTAAGGCCCTAACTGATTGATCTGGAGGAGCAACGCCCTAGTGTGAAGCCTAGATTGCCCGGAACGTTGAAATGACCATAACTTTCACTCTAGTTGCTAATATTCGTTTTATACGATGGAAAAACTGTTATATTTATATTGTATTTTATTCTTATGGCGTTGAATTCTAAGTCCCTAGCTATTCGATCTGGTAGAGCAACGCCGTAGAGTGAAACCTAGGTTACCCGGAACGTAGAAATGACCAGTACTTTCACACTGTTTGCAGTTATTCCTGTTATACGATGGAAAAACTGTTGCATCTTTATTGTATATTTTGCTTCTGGCGTTGACTTCTAAGGCCCTATCTATTGGATCAGATGAAGCAACGCCCTAGAGTGAAGCCTAGATTGCTCGAAATGTAGAAATGACCAGTACTTTCATACTGTTTGCAATTATTCATTTTATACGATGGAAAAGCTGTTGTATTTATATTGCATTTTATTCTTCTGGCGTTGACTTTTAAGGCCGTAGCTATTAGATGTGGTGGAGCAACGCTCTAGAGCGTCGCATAGGTTGCCCGGAACGTAGAAATGACCATTACTTTCACAATGCTTGCAAATATTCATTTTATACGATGGAAAAACTGTTGTACTTATATTGTATTTTATTCTTCTGTCGTTGAATTCTAAGTCCCTAGCTTTTCGATCTCGTGGAGCAACGCCCTAGAGTGAAACCTAGGTTACCCGGAACGTAGAAATGACCAGTACTTTCACACTGGTTGCAGTTATACCTGTTATACGATGGAAAAACTGTTGCACCTTTATTGTACTTTATGCTTCTGGCGTTGACATCTAAGGCCCTAACTGTTTGATCTGGTGGAGCAACGCCCTAGAGTGAAGCCTAGGTTGCCCGGAATGTAGAAATGACCATAACTTTCACACTGGTTGCTATTATTCGTTTTATACGATGGAAAAACTGTTATATTTATATTGTATTTTATGCTTCTGGCGTTGACTTCTTAGGCCCTAACTATTTGATCTGGTGGAGCAATGCATCAGAGTTAAGTCTAGGATGCCCGAAACGCCGAAATGATCATTACTTTCACGCTTGTTGCAATTATTCCTGTTATACCATGAAAAGACTGTTGTATTTTTATTGTATTTTGTGCCTCAGGCGTAGGCTTCTAAGGCCGTAGCTATTCGATATGGTGGAGCACCGCCCTAGAGTGAAGCCTAGGTTGCCCGGAACGTAGAAATGACCACTTCTTTCACACTGTTTGCAATTATTCATTTAATATGATGGAAAAGCTGTTGTATTTATATCGTATTTTATGCTTCGGGCGTTGACTTCTTAGGCCCTAACATTTCGATCTGGTGGAGCAACGCCCTACAGTGAAGCCTATGTTGCCCGGAACGTAGATATGACCTTAACCTTCACACAGGTTGCAATTATTCGTTTTATACGGTGTAAAGGCTGTTGTGTTTATTTTGCATTTTATTCTTCTGGTGTTGACTTCTTAGGCCCTAACTATTCGATCTGGTGGAACAACGCCGTAGAGTGAAGCCTAGGTTGCCCGGAACGTAGAAATGACCATTACTTTCACACTGTTTGCAATTATTCCTTTTATACTATGGAAAAGCTGTTGTGTTTATATCGTATTTTATGCTTCTGGCGTTGACTTCTAAGGACCTAACTATTCGATCTGCTGGAGCAACGCCCTAGAGTGACGCCTAGGTTGCTCGGAATGTAGAAATGACCATAAGTTTCATACTGCTTGCAATTATCCGTTTTAGACGATGGAAAAGCTGTTGTACTTATATAGTGTTTTATGCTTCTGGTGTTGACTTCTTAGGCCCTAACTATTCTGTCTGGTGGAGCAACGCCCTAGAGTGAAGCCTATGTTGCCCGGAACGTTGAAATGACCATAACTTTCACTCTAGTTGCTAATATTCGTTTTATACGATGGAAAAACTGTTATATTTATATTGTATTTTATTCTTATGGCGTTGAATTCTAAGTCCCTAGCTATGCGATCTGGTGGAGCAACGCCCTAGTGTGAAACCTAGGTTGCCCGGAACGTAGAAATGACCATAACTTTCACACTGGTAGCAATTATTCGTTTTATACATGGAAGAACTGTTCTATTTATTTTGTATTTTATGCTTCGGGCGTTGACTTCTATGGCCCTACCTATTCGATCTGGTGGAGCAACACCCTACAGTGAAGCCTAGGTTGTCAGGAACGTAGAAATGAACATAACTTTCACACTGGTAGCAATTATTCGTTTTATACAATGGAAATACTGTTCTATTTATCTTGAGTTTAGTGCTTCGGCCGTGGACTTCTAAGGCCCTAACTACTCGATCTGGTGGAGCAACGCCCTAGAGTGTAGCCTAGGTTGCCCGGAACGTACAAATGACCATTACATTCACACTGGTTGCAATTATTCCTGGTATACGATGGAAAAACTGTTGCATCTTTATTGTATTTTATGCTTCTGGCGTTGACTTCTTAGGCCCTAACTATTCGATCTGGTGGAGCAACGTCCTAGAGTGAAGCCTAGGTTGCCCGGAACGTAGAAATGACCTTTACTTTCACACTGGTTGCAATTACTCCTGTTATACGATGGAAAAGCTGTTGTATTTATATTGTATTTTATGCTTCTGTCGTAGACTTCTAAGGCCGTAGCAATTAGTTGTGGTGGAGCAACGCCCTAGAGTGACGCCTAGGTTGCCGGAACTTAGAAATGACCATTACTTTCACAATGTTTGCAATTATTCATTTTATACGATGGAAAAACTTTTGTACTTATATTGCATTTTATGCTTCGGCCGTGGACTTCTAAGGACCTAACTATTCGATCTGGTGGAGCAACGCCCTAGAGTGAAGCCTAGGTTGCCCGGAACGTAGAAATGGCCACCACATTCACACTGGTTGCAATTATTCCTGTTATACGATGGAAAAGCTCTTGTATATTTATTGCATTTTATGCTTCTGGCGTTGAGTTCTAAGGCCCTAACTATACGATCTGGTGGAGCAACGCCCTACAGTTAAGCCTAGGTTGCCCGGAACGTAGAAATAAACATAACTTTCACACTGGCAGCAATTATTCGCTTTATACAATGGAAAAACTGTTCTATTTATTTTGCATTTTATGCTTCGGCCGTGGACTCCTAAGGCCCTAACTACTCGATCTGGTGGAGCAACGCCCTAGAGTGACGCCTAGGTTGCCGGAACTTAGAAATGACCATTACTTTCACAATGTTTGCAATTATTCATTTTATACGATGGAAAAACTGTTGTACTTATATTGTATTTTATTCTTCTGGCGTTGAATTCTATGTCCCTAGCTATTCGATCTGGTGGAGCTACGCCCGAGAATGAAACCTAGGTTACCCGGAACGTAGAAATGACCAGTACTTTCACACTGTTTGCAGTTATTCCTGTTACTCGATGGAAAAACTGTTGCATCTTTATTGTATTTTATGCTTCTGGCGTTGACTTCTAAGGCCGTAGCTATGAGATGTGGTGGAGCAACGCCGTAGAGTGACGCCCAGGTTGCCCGGAACGTAGAAATGACCATAAGTTTCATACTGGTTGCAATTATTCGTTTTATACGATGGAAAAACTGTTGTATTTATATTGCATTTTATGCTTCTGGCGTTCACTTCTTAGGCCCTAGCTATTCGATCTGCTGGGGCAACGCCCTAGAGTGACGCCTAGGTTCCTCGGAATGTAGAAATGAACATAACTTTCACACTGGCAGCAATTATTCGTTTTATACAATAGAAAAACTGTTCTATTTATTTTGTATTTTATGCTTCTGGCGTTCACTTCTTAGGCCCTAACTTTTCGATCTGGGGGAACAACACCCTAGGGTGAAGCCTAGGTTGCCCGGAACGTAGATATGACCATAACTCTTACACTGGTAGCAATTATTCGTTTTATACAATGGAAAAACTGTTCTATTTATTTTGCATTTTATGCTTCGGGCGTTGACTTCTAAGGCCCTAACTGATTGATCTGGAGGAGCAACGCCCTAGTGTGAAGCCTAGATTGCCCGGAACGTTGAAATGACCATAACTTTCACTCTAGTTGCTAATATTCGTTTTATACGATGGAAAAACTGTTATATTTATATTGTATTTTATTCTTATGGCGTTGAATTCTAAGTCCCTAGCTATTCGATCTGGTAGAGCAACGCCGTAGAGTGAAACCTAGGTTACCCGGAACGTAGAAATGACCAGTACTTTCACACTGTTTGCAGTTATTCCTGTTATACGATGGAAAAACTGTTGCATCTTTATTGTATATTTTGCTTCTGGCGTTGACTTCTAAGGCCCTAACTATTGGATCAGATGAAGCAACGCCCTAGAGTGAAGCCTAGATTGCTCGAAATGTAGAAATGACCAGTACTTTCATACTGTTTGCAATTATTCATTTTATACGATGGAAAAGCTGTTGTATTTATATTGCATTTTATTCTTCTGGCGTTGACTTTTAAGGCCGTAGCTATTAGATGTGGTGGAGCAACGCTCTAGAGTGTCGCATAGGTTGCCCGGAACGTAGAAATGACCATTACTTTCACAATGCTTGCAAATATTCATTTTATACGATGGAAAAACTGTTGTACTTATATTGTATTTTATTCTTCTGTCGTTGAATTCTAAGTCCCTAGCTTTTCGATCTCGTGGAGCAACGCCCTAGAGTGAAACCTAGGTTACCCGGAACGTAGAAATGACCAGTACTTTCACACTGGTTGCAGTTATACCTGTTATACGATGGAAAAACTGTTGCACCTTTATTGTACTTTATGCTTCTGGCGTTGACATCTAAGGCCCTAACTGTTTGATCTGGTGGAGCAACGCCCTAGAGTGAAGCCTAGGTTGCCCGGAATGTAGAAATGACCATAACTTTCACACTGGTTGCTATTATTCGTTTTATACGATGGAAAAACTGTTATATTTATATTGTATTTTATGCTTCTGGCGTTGACTTCTTAGGCCCTAACTATTTGATCTGGTGGAGCAATGCCTCAGAGTTAAGTCTAGGATGCCCGAAACGCCGAAATGATCGTTACCTTCACGCTTGTTGCAATTATTCCTGTTATACCATGAAAAGACTGTTGTATTTTTATTGTATTTTGTGCCTCAGGCGTAGCCTTCTAAGGCCGTAGCTATTCGATATGGTGGAGCACCGCCCTAGAGTGAAGCCTAGGTTGCCCGGAACGTAGAAATGACCACTTCTTTCACACTGTTTGCAATTATTCATTTAATATGATGGAAAAGCTGTTGTATTTATATCGTATTTTATGCTTCGGGCGTTGACTTCTTAGGCCCTAACATTTCGAACTGGTGGAGCAACGCCCTACAGTGAAGCCTATGTTGCCCGGAACGTAGATATGACCTTAACCTTCACACAGGTTGCAATTATTCGTTTTATACGGTGTAAAGGCTGTTGTGTTTATTTTGCATTTTATTCTTCTGGTGTTGACTTCTTAGGCCCTAACTATTCGATCTGGTGGAACAACGCCGTAGAGTGAAGCGTAGGTTGCCCGGAACGTAGAAATGACCATTACTTTCACACTGTTTGCAATTATTCCTTTTATACTATGGAAAAGCTGTTGTGTTGATATCGTATTTTATGCTTCTGGCGTTGACTTCTAAGGACCTAACTATTCGATCTGCTGGAGCAACGCCCTAGAGTGACGCCTAGGTTGCTCGGAATGTAGAAATGACCATAAGTTTCATACTGCTTGCAATTATTCGTTTTAGACGATGGAAAAGCTGTTGTATTTATATAGTGTTTTATGCTTCTGGTGTTGACTTCTTAGGCCCTAACTATTCTATCTGGTGGAGCAACGCCCTAGAGTGAAGCCTATGTTGCCCGGAACGTAGATATGACCTTAACCTTCACACAGGTTGCAATTATTCGTTTTATACGGTGTAAAGGCTGTTGTGTATATTTTGCATTTTATTCTTCTGGTGTTGACTTCTTAGGCCCTAACTATTCGATCTGGTGGAACAACGCCGTAGAGTGAAGCCTAGGTTGCCCGGAACGTAGAAATGACCATTACTTTCACACTGTTTGCAATTATTCCTTTTATACTATGGAAAAGCTGTTGTGTTTATATCGTATTTTATGCTTCTGGCGTTGACTTCTAAGGACCTAACTATTCGATCTGCTGGAGCAACGCCCTAGAGTGACGCCTAGGTTGCTCGGAATGTAGAAATGAACATAACTTTCACACTGGTTGCAATTATTCGTTTTATACGATGGGAAAACTGTTGCATCTTTATCGTATTTTATGCTTCTGGCGTTGACTTCTTAGGCGGTAACTATTCGATCTGGTGGAGCAACACCCTGGAGAGAAACCTAGGTAGCCCGGAACGTAGTAATGACCACTACTATCACACTGGTTGCAAATTATTCCTGCTATACGATGGAAAAACTGTTGTATATTTATTGCATTTTATGCTTCGGGCATTGACTTCTAAGGACCTAACTATTCAATCTGTTGGAGCAACGCCCTTGGATGAAGCCTAGGTTGCCCGGAACGCAGAAATGACCATAACTTTCACACTGGTTGCAATTATTCGTTTTATACGATGGAAAAACTGTTGTATTTATATTGTATTTTATGCTTCTGGCGTTCACTTCTCAGGCCCTAACTATTCGATCTGGTGGAACAACGCCCTAGAGTGAAGCCTAGGTTGCTCGAAATGTAGAAATGGCCATAACTTTCACACTGGTTGCGATTATTCATTCTATACGATGGAAAAACTGTTGTATTTATATTGTATTTTATGCTTCTGGCGTTGACTTCTTAGGCCCTAATTATTCGATCTGTTGGAACAACGCCCCAGAGTGAAGCCTAGGTTGCCCGGAACGTAGTAATGACCATCACTTTCACACTGGTTGCAATAATTCCTGTTATACGATGGAAAAACTCTTGTATATTTATTGTATTTTATGCTTGGGCGTTGACTTCTATGGCCCTACCTATTCGATCTGGTAGAGCAACACCCTACAGTGAAGCCTAGGTTGCACGGACCGAAGATATGACCATAACCTTCACACAGGTTGCAATTATTCATTTTATACGATGGAAAAGCTGTTGTATTTATATCGTATTTTATGCTTCTTGCGCTGACTTCTTAGGCCCTAACTATTCCATTTGGTGGAACAACGCCCAAGAGTGATGGCTAGGGTGCCCGGAACGTAGAATGGACAATTACCTTCACGCTTGTTGCAATTGTTCCTGTTATACGATGAAAAAACTGTTGCATTTTTATTGCATTTTTTGCTTCAGGCGTTGACTTCTAAGGCCGTAGCTATTCGATGTGGTGGAGTATTGCCCTAGAGTGAAACCTGGGTTACCCGGATCGTAGAAATGACCATCACTTTCACACTGGTTGCAATTATTCCTGTTATACAATGGAAAAGCTGTTGTATTTTTATTTCATTTTATGCTTCGGGCATTGACTTCTAAGGCCCTAACTATTCAATCTGTTGGAGCAACGCCCTAGGGTAAAGCCTAGGTTGCTCGGAGAGTAGAAATGACCATAAGTTTCATACTGGCTGCAATTAATCGTTTTATACGATGGAAAAACTGTTGTATTTATATTGTATTTTATGCTTCTGGCGTTGACTTCTAAGGCACTAACCATTCGATCTGGTGGAGCAACGCCCTAGAGTGAAGCCTAGGTTGCCCGGAACGTAGAATTGGCCATAACTTTCACACTGGTTGCTATTATTCGTTTTATACGATGGAAAAACTGTTATATTTATATTGTATTTTATGCTTCTTGCGCTGACTTCTTAGGCCCTAACTATTCCATTTGGTGGAACAACGCCCCAGAGTGATGGCTAGGGTGCCCGGAACGTAGAATGGACAATTACCTTCACGCTTGTTGCAATTGTTCCTGTTATACGATGAAAAAACTGTTGCATTTTTATTGCATTTTTTGCTTCAGGCGTTGACTTCTAAGGCCGTAGCTATTCGATGTGGTGGAGTATTGCCCTAGAGTGAAACCTGGGTTACCCGGATCGTAGAAATGACCATCACTTTCACACTGTTTGCAGTTATTCCTGTTATACGATGGAACAACTGTTGCATCTTTATTGTATTTTATTCTTCTGGCGTTGACTTCTAAGGCACTAACCATTCGATCTGGTGGAGCAACGCCCTAGAGTGAAGCCTAGGTTGCCCGGAACGTAGAATTGGCCATAACTTTCACACTGGTTGCTATTATTCGTTTTATACGATGGAAAAACTGTTATATTTATATTGTATTTTATGCTTCTGGCGTTGACTTCTTAGGCCCTAGCTATTCGATATGGAGGAACGACGCCCTAGAGTGAAGCCTAGGTTCCCTGGAACGTAGAAATGACCATCACTTTCAAGCTGGTTGCAATTATTCCTGTTATACGATGGAAAAACTGTTGCATCTTTATTGTATTTTATGCTTCTGGCGTTGACTTCTTAGGCCCTAACTATTCCATCTGGTGGAACAACGCCCTAGGGTGAAGCCTAGGTTGCCCGGAACGTAGAAATGACCAACTATTTCACACTGGTAGCAATTATTCGTTTTATACATGGAAAAGCTGTTATATATATATTGCATTTTATGCTTCTGGCATTGAATTCTAAGTCCCTAGCTGTTCGATCTGGTGGAGCAACGCCCTAGAGTGAAACCTGGATTACCCGGAACGTCGAAATGACCTGTACTTTCACACTGTTTGCAGTTATTCCTGTTATACGATGGAACAACTGTTGCATCTTTATTGTATTTTATTCTTCTGGCGTTGACTTCTTAGGCCCTAACTATTCGATCTCGTGGACCATCGTCCTAGAGTGAAGCCTAGGTTGCCCGGAACGTAGAAATGACCATAACTTTCACACTTGTTACCATTATTCGTTTTATACGATGGAAAAGCTGTTGCATTTGTATCGTATTTTATGCTTCTGTCGTTGACTTCTTAGGCCCTAACTATTCCATCTGGTGGAACAACGCCCAAGAGTGATGCCTAGGGTGCCCGGAACGTCGAAATGACCATTACCTTCACGCTTGCTGCAATTATTCCTGTTATACGATGAAAAAACTGTTGTACTTTTATTGCATTTTATGCTTCAGTCGTTGACTTCTACGGCCGTAGCTATTCGATGTGGTGGAGTAATGCCCTAGAGTGAAACCTGGGTTACCCGGAACGTAGAAATGACCATCACTTTCAAACTGGTTGCTATTATTCCTGTTATACAATGGAAAAGCTGTTGGATTTTTATTTCATTTTATGCTCCGGGCATTGACTTCTAAGGCCCTAACTATTCAATCTGTTGGAGCAACGCCCTAGGGTGAAGCCTAGGTTGCTCGGAAAGTAGAAATGACCATAAGTTTCATACTGGTTGCAATTTTTCGTTTTATACGATGAAAAAACTGTTGTATTTATATTGTATTTTATGCTTCTGGCGTTGACTTCTAAGGCACTAACCATTCGATCTGGTGGAGCAACGCCCTAGAGTGAAGCCTAGGTTGCCCGGAACGTAGAATTGGCCATCACTTTCAAACTGGTTGCAATTAATCCTGTTATACGATGGAAAAACTGTTGTATTTTTATTGCCTTTTATGCTTCGGGCGTTGACTTCTAAGGCCCTAACTATTCAATCTGTTGGAGCAACGCAATATGGTGAAGCCTAGGTTGCCCGGGAAGTAGAAATGACGTTAACTTTCATACTGGTTGCAGTTATTCGTTTTATACGATGGAAAAACTGTTCTATTTATTTTGTATTTAATGCTTCGGGCGTTGGCTTCTAAGACCCTAACTGTTTGATCTGGTGGAACAACGCCCTAGAGTGAAGCCTAGGTTACCCGGAACGTAGAAATGACCAGTACTTTCATACTGTTTGCAGTTATTCCTGTTATACGATGGAAAAACTTTTGCATCTTTATTGTATTTTATGCTCCTGGCGTTGACTTCTAAGGCCCTAGCTATTCGATCTGCTGGAGCCACGCCCTAGAGTGACGCCTAGGTTGCTCGGAATGTAGAAATGAACATAACTTTCACACTGGCAGCAATTATTCGTTTTATACAATAGAAAAACTGTTCTATTTATTTTGTATTTTATGCTTCTGGCGTTCACTTCTTAGGCCCTAACTTTTCGATCTGGTGGAACAACGCCCTAGGGTGAAGCCTAGGTTGCTCGGAATGTAGAAATGAACATAACTTTCACACTGGCAGCAATTATTCGTTTTATACAATAGAAAAACTGTTCTATTTATTTTGTATTTTATGCTTCTGGCGTTCACTTCTTAGGCCCTAACTTTTCGATCTGGTGGAACAACGCCCTAGGGTGAAGCCTAGGTTGCCCGGAACGTAGATATGACCATATCTTTTACACTGGTAGCAATTATTCGTTTTATACAATGGAAAAACTGTTCTATTTATTTTGCATTTTATGCTTCGGGCGTTGACTTCTAAGGCCCTATCTGATTGATCTGGAGGAGCAACGCCCTAGTGTGAAGCCTAGATTGCCCGGAACGTTGAAATGACCATAACTTTCACTCTAGTTGCTAATATTCGTTTTATACGATGGAAAAACTGTTATATTTATATTGTATTTTATTCTTATGGCGTTGAATTCTAAGTCCCTAGCTATTCGATCTGGTAGAGCAACGCCCTAGAGTGAAACCTAGGTTACCCGGAACGTAGAAATGACCAGCACTTTCACACTGTTTGCAGTTATTCCTGTTATACGATGGAAAAACTGTTGCATCTTTATTGTATATTTTGCTTCTAGCGATGACTTCTAAGGCCCTAACTATTCGATCAGAGGAAGCAACGCCCTAGAGTGAAGCCTAGGTTGCTCGAAATGTAGAAATGACCATAACTTTCACACTGGTTGCAATTATTCATTTTATACGATGGAAAAACTGTTGTACTTATATTGTATTTTATTCTTATGGCGTTGAATTCTAAGTCCCTAGCTATTCAATCTGGTGGAGCAACGCCCTAGAGTGAAACCTAGGTTACCCGGAACGTAGAAATGACCAGTACTTTCACACTGGTTGCAGTTATACCTGTTATACGATTGAAAAACTGTTGCACCTTTGTTGTGTTTTATGCTTCTGGCGTTGACATCTAAGGCCCTAACTGTTTGATCTGGTGGAGCAACGCCCTAGGGTGAAGCCTAGGTTGCCCGGAACGTAGATATGACCATAACTTTTACACTGGTAGCAATTATTCGTTTTATACAATGGAAAAACTGTTCTATTTATTTTGCACTTTATGCTTCGGGCGTTGACTTCTAAGGCCCTAACTGATTGATCTGGTGGAGCAACACCCTAGAGTGAAACCTAAGTTACCCGGAACGTAGAAATGACCAGTACTTTCATACTGTTTGCAATAATTCATTTTATACGGTGTAAAGGCTGTTGTGTTTATTTTGTATTTTATTCTTCTGGTGTTGACTTCTTAGGCCCTAACTATTCGATCTGGTGGAACAACGCCGTAGAGTGAAGCCTAGGTTGCCCGGAACGTAGAAATGACCATTACTTTCACACTGGTTGCAATTGTTCGTTTTATACGATGGAAAAACTATTGCATCTTTATCGTATTTTATGCTTCTGGCGTTGACTTCTTAGGCCGTAACTATTCGATCTGGTGGAGCAACGCCCTGGAGAGAAACCTAGGTAGCCCGGAACGTAGAAATGACCACTACTATCACACTGGTTTCAAATTATTCCTGCTATACGATGGAAAAACTGTTGTATATTTATTGCATTTTATGATTCGGGCATTGACTTCTAAGGCCCTAACTATTCAATCTGTTGGAGCAACGCCTTTGGGTGAAGCCTAGGTTGCCCGGAACGCAGAAATGACCATAACTTTCACACTGGTTGCAATTATTCGTTTTATACGATGGAAAAACTGTTGTATTTATAGTGTGTTTTATGCTTCTGGCGTTCACTTCTCAGGCCCTAACTATTCGATCTGGTGGAACAACGCCCTAGAGTGAAGCCTAGGTTGCTCGAAATGTAGAAATGGCTATAACTTTCACACTGGTTGCAATTATTCATTCTATACGATGGAAAAACTGTTGTATTTATGTTGTATTTTATCCTTCTGGCGTTGACTTCTTAGGCCCCAACTATTCCATCTGGTGGGACAATGCCCTACGGTGAAGCCTAGGTTGCCCGGAACGTAGAAATGATCATAACTTTCACACTGGAAACAATTATTCGTTTTATACATGGAACAGCTGTTCTATTTATTTTGTATTTTATGCTTCGGGCGTTGACTTCTAAGGTCCTAACTATTCGATCGGGTGGAACAACGGCCTAGAGTGAAGCCTAGGTTGCCCGGAACGTAGAAATGACCATAGCTTTCACACTGGTTGCTATTATTCGTTTTATACAATGGAAAAACTGTTATATTTATATTGTATTTTATGCTTCTGGCGTTGACTTCTTAGGCCCTAATTATTCGATCTGTTGGAACAACGCCCCAGAGTGAAGCCTAGGTTGCCCGGAACGTAGAAATGATCATCACTTTCACACTGGTTGCAATAATTCCTGTTATACGATGGAAAAACTCTTGTATATATATTGTATTTTATGCTTGGGCGTTGACTTCCATGGCCCTACCTATTCGATCTGGTAGAGCAACACCCTACAGTGAAGCCTAGGTTGCACGGACCGAAGGTATGACCATAACCTTCACACAGGTTGCAATTATTCATTTTATACGATGGAAATGCTGTTGTATTTATATCGTATTTTATGCTTCTTGCGCTGACTTCTTAGGCCCTAACTAGTCCATCTGGTGGAACAACGCCCTAGGGTGAAGCCTCGGTTGCCAGGAACGTAGAAATGACCATAACTTTCACACTGGCAGCAATTATTCGTTTTATACGATGGAAATGCTGTAGTATTTATACCGTATTTTATGCTTCTGGCGTTGACTTCTTAGGCCCTAACTATTCCATCTGGTGGAACAACGCCCTGGAGTGAAGCCTAGGTTGCCCGGAACGTAGAAATGACCATAACTTTCACACTGGTTACCATTATTCGTTTTATACGATGGAAAAGCTGTTGCATTTGTATCGTATTTTATGCTTCTGGCGTTGACTTCTTAGGCCCTAACTATTCCATCTGGTGGAACAACGCCCAAGAGTGATGCCTAGGGTGCCCGGAACGTAGAAATGACCATTACCTTCACGCTTGCTGCAATTATTCCTGTTATACGATGAAAAAACTGTTGTACTTTTATTGCATTTTATGCTTCAGTCGTTGACTTCTACGGCCGTAGATATTCGACGTGGTGGAGTAATGCCCTAGAGTGAAACCTGGGTTACCCGGAACGTAGAAATGACCATCACTTTCAAACTGGTTGCTATTATTCCTGTTATACAATGGAAAAGCTGTTGCATTTTTATTTCATTTTATGCTTCGGGCATTGACTTCTAAGGCCCTAACTATTCAATCTGTTGGAGCAACGCCCTAGGGTGAAGCCTAGGTTGCTCGGAAAGTAGAAATGACCATAAGTTTCATACTGGTTACAATTTTTCGTTTTATACGATGGAAAAACTGTTGTATTTATATTGTATTTTATGCTTCTGGCGTTGACTTCTAAGGCACTAACCATTCGATCTGGTGGAGCAACGCCCTAGAGTGAAGCCTAGGTTGCCCGGAACGTAGAATTGGCCATCACTTTCAAACTGGTTGCAATTAATCCTGTTATACGATGGAAAAACTGTTGTATTTTTATTGCCTTTTATGCATCGGGCGTTGACTTCTAAGGCCCTAACTATTCAATCTGTTGGAGCAACGCAATAGGGTGAAGCCTAGGTTGCTCGGAATGTAGAAATGAACATAACTTTCACACTGGCAGCAATTATTCGTTTTATACAATAGAAAAACTGTTCTATTTATATTGTATTTTATGCTTCTGGCGTTCACTTCTTAGGCCCTAACTTTTCGATCTGGTGGAACAACGCCCTAGGGTGAAGCCTAGGTTGCCCGGAACGTAGATATGACCATATCTTTTACACTGGTAGCAATTATTCGTTTTATACAATGGAAAAACTGTTCTATTTATTTTGCATTTTATGCTTCGGGCGTTGACTTCTAAGGCCCTAACTGATTGATCTGGAGGAGCAACGCCCTAGTGTGAAGCCTAGATTGCCCGGAACGTTGAAATGACCATAACTTTCACTCTAGTTGCTAATATTCGTTGTATACGATGGAAAAACTGTTATATTTATATTGTATTTTATTCTTGTGGCGTTGAATTCTAAGTCCCTAGCTATTCGATCTGGTAGAGCAACGCCCTAGAGTGAAACCTAGGTTACCCGGAACGTAGAAATGACCAGTACTTTCACACTGTTTGCAGTTATTCCTGTTATACGATGGAAAAACTGTTGCATCTTTATTGTATATTTTGCTTCTAGCGTTGACTTCTAAGGCCCTAACTATTCGATCAGACGAAGCAACGCCCTAGAGTGAAGCCTAGGTTGCTCGAAATGAAGAAATGACCATTACTTTCACACTGTTTGCAATTATTCCTTTTATACTATGGAAAAGCTGTTGTATTTATATCGTATTTTATGCTTCTGGCGTTGACTTCTAAGGACCTAACTATTCGATCTGCTGGAGCAACGCCCTAGAGTGACGCCTAGGTTGCTCGGAATGTAGAAATGACCATAACTTTCACACTGGTTGCAATTATTCGTTTTATACGATGGAAAAACTGTTGCATCTTTATCGTATTTTATGCTTCTGGCGTTGACTTCTTAGGCCGTAACTATTCGATCTGGTGGAGCAACGCCCTGGAGAGAAACCTAGGTAGCCCGGAACGTAGAAATGACCACTACTATCACACTGGTTTCAAATTATTCCTGCTATACGATGGAAAAACTGTTGTATATTTATTGCATTTTATGCTTCGGGCATTGACTTCTAAGGCCCTAACTATTCAATCTGTTGGAGCAACGCCTTTGGGTGAAGCCTAGGTTGCCCGGAACGCAGAAATGACCATAACTTTCACACAGGTTGCAATTATTCGTTTTATACGATGGAAAAACTGTTGTATTTATATTGTGTTTTATGCTTCTGGCGTTCACTTCTCAGGCTCTAACTATTCGATCTGGTGGAACAACGCCCTAGAGTGAAGCCTAGGTTGCTCGAAATGTAGAAATGGCTATAACTTTCACACTGGTTGCAATTATTCATTCTATACGATGGAAAGACTGTTGTATTTATGTTGTATTTTATCCTTCTGGCGTTGACTTCTTAGGCCCCAACTATTCCATCTGGTGGGACAACGCCCTACGGTGAAGCCTAGGTTGCCCGGAACGTAGAAATGATCATAACTTTCACACTGGAAACAATTATTCGTTTCATACGATGGAAAAGCTGTAGTATTTATATCGTATTTTATGCTTCTGGCGTTGACTTCTTAGGCCCTAACTATTCAATCTGTAGGAGCAACGTCCTAGGGTGAAGCCTAGGTTGCCCGGAACATAGAAATGACCATAACTTTCACACTGGTTGCAATTATTCGTTTTATACGATGGAAAAGCTGTTGTATTTATATCGTATTTTATGCTTCTGGCGTTGACTTCTTAGGCCCTAACTATTCCATCTGGTGGAACAACGCCCTAGGGAGAAGCGTAGGTTGCCCGGAAAGTAGAAATGACCATAACTTTCACACTGGTTTTAATTATTCGTTTTATACGATGGAAAAGCTGTTGTATTTGTATCGTATTTTATGCTTCTGGCGTTGACTTCTTAGGCCCTAACTATTCCATTTGGTGGAACAACGCCCAAGAGTGACGCCTAGGGTACCCGGAACGTAGAAATGACCATTACCTTCACGCTTGTTGTAATTATTCCTGTTATACGATGAAAAAACTGTTGTACTTTTATTGCATTTTATGCTTCAGTCGTTGACTTCTACGGCCGTAGCTATTCGATGTGGTGGAGTATTGCCCTAGAGTGAAACCTGGGTTTCCCGGATCGTAGAAATGACCATCACTTTCACACTGGTAGCAATTATTCCTGTTCTACAATGGAAAAGCTGTTGTATTTTTATTTCATTTTATGCTTCTGACGTTGACTTCTTAGGCCCCAACTATTCCTTCTGGTGGAACAACGCCCTAGGTTGAAGCCTAGGTTGCCCGGAACGTAGAAATGAACAACTATTTCACACTGGTAGCAATTATTCGTTTTATACATGGAAAAGCTGTTATATATATATTGCATTTTATGCTTCTGGCATTGAATTCTAAGGCCCTAACTATTCAATCTGTTGGAGCAACGCCGTTGGGTGAAGCCTAGGTTGCCCGGAACGCTGAAATGACCATAACTTTCACACTGGTTGCAATTATTCGTTTTATACGATGGAAAAACTGTTGTATTTATATTGTATTTTATGCTTCTGGCGTTCACTTCTTAGGCCCTAACTATTCGATCTGGTGGAACAACGCCCTAGAGTGAAGCCTAGGTTGCTCGAAATGTAGAAATGGCCATAACTTTCACACCGGTTGCAATTATTCATTCTATACGATGGAAAAACTGTTGTATTTATGTTGTATTTTATCCTTCTGGCGTTGACTTCTTAGGCCCTAACTATTTGATCTGGTGGAGCAACGCCCTAAAGTGAAGCCTAGGTTGCCCGGAACGTAGAAGTGACCATAACTTCCACACTGGTTGCAATTATTCATTTAATATGATGGAAAAGCTGTTGTATTTATATCGTATTTTATGCTTCGGTCGTTGACTTCTTAGGCCCTAACATTTCGATCTTGTGAAGCAACGCCCTACTGTGAAGCCTAGGTTGCCCGGAACGTGGATATGACCATAACCTTCACACAGGTTGCAATTACTCGTTTTATACGGTGTAAAGGCTGTTGTGTTTATTTTGTATTTTATTCTTCTGGTGTTGACTTCTTAGGCCCTAACTATTCGATCTCGTGGTACAACGCCGTAGAGTGAAGCCTAGGTTGCCCGGAACGTAGAAATGACCATTACTATAACACTGGTTGCAAATTATTCCTGCTATACGATGGAAAAACTGTTGCATTTTTATTGCATTTTATGCTTCGGGCATTGACTTCTAAGGCCCTAACTATTCGATCTGGTGGAGCAACGCCCTAGAGTGAAGCCTAGGTTGCTCGGAATGTAGAAATGACCATAACTTTCACACTGGTTGCAATTATTCGATTTATACGATGGAAAAACTGTTGCATCTCTATCGTATTTTATGCTTCTGACGTTGACTTCTTAGTCCGTAACTATTCGATCTGGTGGAGCAACGCCCTGGAGTGAAACCTAGGTTGCCCGGAACGCAGAAATGACCACTACTATCACACTCGTTGCAAATTATTCCTGCTATACGATGGAAAAACTGTTGTATTTTTATTGCATTTTATGCTTCGGGCATTGACTTCTAAGGCCCTAACTACTCAATCAGTAGGAGCAATGTCCTAGGGTGAAGCCTAGGTTGCCCGGAGCATAGAAATGACCATAACTTTCACACTGGTTGCAATTATTCGTTTTATACGATGGAAAAGCTGTTGTATTTATATCGTATTTTATGCTTCTGGCGTTGACTTCTTAGGCCATAACTATTCCATCTGGTGGAACAACGCCCTAGGGTGAAGCCTAGGTTGCGCGGAACGTAGAAATGGCCATAACTTTCACACTGGTAGCAATTATTCGTTTTATACGATGGAAAAACTGTTTTATTTAATTTGCATTTTATGCTTCTGGCGTTGACTTCTAAGGCCCTAACAATTCGATCTGGTGGAGCAACGCCCAAGAGTGAAGCCTAGGTTGCCCGGTAAGTAGAAATGACCATAACTTTCATCCTGGTTGCAATTATTCGTTTTATATGATGGAAAAACTGTTGTATTTATATAGTGTTTTATGCTTCTGGCGTTGACTTCTTAGTCCCTAACTATTCCATCTGGTGGAACAACGCCCTAGGGTGAAGCCTAGGTTACCTGGAACGTAGAAATGACCATCACTTTCACACTGGTTGCAATTATTCGTTTTATACGATGGAAAAACTGTTGTATTTATATTGTATTTTATGCTTCTGGCGTTCACTTCTTAGGCCCTAACTATTCGATCTGGTGGAACAACGCCCTAGAGTGAAGCCTAGGTTGCTCGAAATGTAGAAATGGCCATAACTTTCACACCGGTTGCAATTATTCATTCTATACGATGGAAAAACTGTTGTATTTATGTTGTATTTTATCCTTCTGGCGTTGACTTCTTAGGCCCTAACTATTTGATCTGGTGGAGCAACGCCCTAAAGTGAAGCCTAGGTTGCCCGGAACGTAGAAGTGACCATAACTTCCACACTGGTTGCAATTATTCATTTAATATGATGGAAAAGCTGTTGTATTTATATCGTATTTTATGCTTCTGACGTTGACTTCTTAGTCCGTAACTATTCGATCTGGTGGAGCAACGCCCTGGAGTGAAACCTAGGTTGCCCGGAACGCAGAAATGACCACTACTATCACACTCGTTGCAAATTATTCCTGCTATACGATGGAAAAACTGTTGTATTTTTATTGCATTTTATGCTTCGGGCATTGACTTCTAAGGCCCTAACTACTCAATCAGTAGGAGCAATGTCCTAGGGTGAAGCCTAGGTTGCCCGGAACATAGAAATGACCATAACTTTCACACTGGTTGCAATTATTCGTTTTATACGATGGAAAAGCTGTTGTATTTATATCGTATTTTATGCTTCTGGCGTTGACTTCTTAGGCCATAACTATTCCATCTGGTGGAACAACGCCCTAGGGAGAAGCGTAGGTTGCCCGGAAAGTAGAAATGACCATAACTTTCACACTGGTATTAATTATTCGTTTTATACGATGGAAAAACTGTTCTATCTATTTTGTATTTTAAGCTTCGGGCGTTGACTTCTAAGGCCCTAACTATTCGATCTGGTGGAGCATCGTCCTGGAGTGAAGTCTAGGTTGCCCGGAACGTAGAAATGACCATAACATTCACACTGGTTACCATTATTCGTTTTATACGATGGAAAAGCTGTTGTATTTGTATCGTATTTTATGCTTCTGGCGCTGACCTCTTAGGCCCTAACCATTCCATTTGGTGGAACAACGCCCAAGAGTGATGCCTAGGGTGCCCGGAACGTAGAAATGACCATTACCTTCACGCTTGTTGCAATTATTCCTGTTATACGATGAAAAAACTGTTGCATTTTTATTGCATTTTTTGCTTCAGGCGTTGACTTCTAAGGCCGTAGCTATTCGATGTGGTGGAGCAACGCCCAAGAGTGACGCCTAGGTTGCGCAGCACGTAGGAATGACTATAACTTTCACACTGGTTACCATTATTCGTTTTATACGATGGAAAAGCTGTTGTATTTATATCGTATTTTATGCTTCTGGCGTTGACTTCTTAGGCCCTAACTATTCCATCTGGTGGAACAACGCCCAAGACTGATGCCTAGGGTGCCCGGAACGTAGAAATGACCATTACCTTCAGGCTTGCTGCAATTATTCCTGTTATACGATGAAAAAACTGTTGTACTTTTATTGCATTTTATGCTTCAGTCGTTGACTTCTACGGCCGTAGCTATTCGATGTGGCGGAGTATTGCCCTAGAGTGAAACCTGGGTTACCCGGATCGTAGAAATGACCATCACTTTCACACTGGTAGCAATTATTCCTGTTATACGATGGAAAAACTGTTGCACTTTTATTGCATTTTATGCTTCGGGCATTGACTTCTTAGTCCGTAACTATTCGATCTGGTGGAGCAACGCCCTGGAGTGAAACCTAGGTTGCCCGGAACGCAGAAATGACCACTACTATCACACTCGTTGCAAATTATTCCTGCTATACGATGGAAAAACTGTTGTATTTTTATTGCATTTTATGCTTCGGGCATTGACTTCTAAGGCCCTAACTACTCAATCTGTAGGAGCAATGTCCTAGGGTGAAGCCTAGGTTGCCCGGAACATAGAAATGACCATAACTTTCACACTGGTTGCAATTATTCGTTTTATACGATGGAAAAGCTGTTGTATTTATATCGTATTTTATGCTTCTGGCGTTGACTTCTTAGGCCCTAACTATTCCATCTGGTGGAACAACGCCCTAGGGTGAAGCCTAGGTTGCGCGGAACGTAGAAATGGCCATAACTTTCACACTGGTAGCAATTATTCGTTTTATACGATGGAAAAACTGTTTTATTTAATTTGCATTTTATGCTTCTGGCGTTGACTTCTAAGGCCCTAACAATTCGATCTGGTGGAGCAACGCCCAAGAGTGAAGCCTAGGTTGCCCGGTAAGTAGAAATGACCATAACTTTCATCCTGGTTGCAATTATTCGTTTTATATGATGGAAAAACTGTTGTATTTATATAGTGTTTTATGCTTCTGGCGTTGACTTCTTAGTCCCTAACTATTCCATCTGGTGGAACAACGCCCTAGGGTGAAGCCTAGGTTACCTGGAACGTAGAAATGACCATCACTTTCACACTGGTAGCAATTATTCGTTTTATACGATGGAAAAACCGTTTTATTTATTTTGTATTTTATGCTTCTGGCGTTGACTTCTAAGGCCCTAACTATTCGATCTGGTGGAGCAGCGCCCTAGAGTGGGGCCTAGGTTGCCCGGAACGGAGAAAGGACCATAACTTTCACGCCGGTAGCAATTATTCGTTTTATACGATGGAAAAACTGTTCTATTTATTTTGTATTTTATGCTTCGGGCGTTGATTTCTAAGGCCCTCACTATTCAATCTGTTGGCGCAACGACCAAGGGTGAAGCCTATGTTGCCCGGAAAGTAGAAATAACGTTAACTTTCATACTGGTTGCAATTATTCGTTTTATACGATGGAAAAACTGTTTGATTTATTTTGTATTTTATGCTTCGGGCGTTGACTTCTAAGGCCCTATCTATTCGATCTGGTGTCGCAACGCCCTAGAGTGACGCCTAGGTTGCCCGGAACGTAGAAATGACCATTACTTTCACAATGTTTGCAAATATACATTATATACGATGGAAAATCTGTTGTATTTATGTTGTATTTTATGCTTCTGGCGTTGACTTCTTAGGCCCTAACAATTTGATCTGGTGGAGCACCGCCCGAAAGTGAAGCCTAGGTTGCCCGGAACGTAGAAAAGACCATTACCTTCACACTGGTTGCAATTATTCGTTTTATACGATGGAAAAACTGTTGTATTTATATCGTATTTTATGCTTCGGGCGTTGATTTCTAAGGCCCTCACTATTCAATCTGTTGGCGCAACGACCAAGGGTGAAGCCTATGTTGCCCGGAAAGTAGAAATAACGTTAACTTTCATACTGGTTGCAATTATTCGTTTTATACGATGGAAAAACTGTTCTATTTATTTTGTATTTTATGCTTCGGGCGTTGACTTCTAAGGCCCTAACTATTCAATCTGTTGGTGCAACGACCAAGGGTGAAGCCTATGTTGCCCGGAAAGTAGAAATGACGTTAACTTTCATACTGGTTGCAATTATTCGTTTTATGCGATGGAAAAACTGTTCTATTTATTCTGTATTTTATGATTCGGGCGTTGACTTCTAAGGCCCTAGCTATTCGATCTGGTCGAGCAACGCCCTAGAGTGAAGCCTAGGTTGCCCGGAACGTAGAAATGACCATAACTTCCACAATGGTTGCAATTATTCGTTTTATACGATGGAAAAGCTATTGTAGTTATATCGAATTTTATGCTTCTGGCGTTGACTTCTTAGGCCCTCACTATTCCATCTGGTGGAACAACGCCCTAGGGTGCAGCCAGGTTGCCCGGAACGGAGAAATGACCATAACTTTCACACTGTTTGCAGTTATTCCTGTTATACGATGGAAAAACTTTTGCATCTTTATTGTACTTTATGCTTCTGGCGTTGACTTCTAAGGCCCTAGCTATTCGATTTGGTGGAGCAGCGCCCGAGAGTGAAGCCTAGGTTGCCCGGAACGTAGAAATGACCATAACTTTCACACTGGTTGCTATCATTCGTTTTATACGATGGAAAAACTGTTATATTTATATTGTATTTTATGCTTCTGGCGCTGACTTCTTAGGCCCTAACTGTTCGATCTGGTGGAACAACGTCATAGGGTGAAGCCTAGGATGCCCGGAAAGTAGAAATGACCATAACTTTCACACTGGCTGCAATTATTCGTTTTATACGATGGAAAAGCTGTGGCATCTTTATCGTATTTTATTCATCTGGGGTTGACTTCTAAGGCCGTAGCTATTAGATGTGGTGGAGCAACGCCCTAGAGTGACGCCTAGGTTGCCCGGAACGTAGAAATGACCATTACTTTCACAATGTTTGCAATTATTCATTTTATACGATGGAAAAGCTTTTGTACTTATATTGTATTTTATTCTTCTGGCGTTGACTTCTTAGGCCCTAATTATTCGATCTGGTGGAACAACGCCCTAGAGTGAAGACTAGGTTGCAAGGAACATGGAAATGACCATTACTTTCACACTGTTTGCAGTTATTCCTGTTATACGATGGAAAAACTTTTGCATCTTTATTGTATTTTATGCTTCTGGCGTTGACTTCTAAGGCCCTAGCTATTCGGTTTGGTGGAGCAACGCCCGAGAGTGGGGCCTAGGTTGCCCGGAACATAGAAATGACCATTACTTTCACACTGTTTGCAAATATACATTATATACGATGGAAAATCTGTTGTATTTATGTTGTATTTTATGCTTCTGGCGTTGACTTCTTAGGCCCTAACTATTTGATCTGGTGGCGCAACGCCCCAGAGTGAAGCCTAGGTTGCCCGGAACGTAGAAACGACCATAACTTTCACACTGGTTGCTATCATTCGTTTTATACGATGGAAAAACTGTTATATTTATATTGTATTTTATGCTTCTGGCGTTGACTTCTTAGGCCCTAACTGTTCGATCTGGCGGAACAACGTCCTAGGGTGAAGCCTAGGATGCCCGGAACGTAGAAATGACCATAACTTTTACACTGGTAGCTATTATTCGTTTTATACAATGGAAAAACCGTTCTATTTATTTTGTGTTTTATGCGTCGGGCGTTGACTTCTAAGGGCCTAACTATTCAATCTGTTGGTGCAACGACCTAGAGTGAAGCCTAGGTTGCCCGGAACGGAGAAATGACCATTACTTTCACACTGGTTGCAATTATTCGTCTTATACGATGGAAAAGCTGTTGTATTAATATCGTATTTTATGCTTCCGGCGTTGACTTCTTAGGCCCTAACTATTCCATCTGGTGGAACAACGCCCTTGGGTGAAGCCTAGGTTGCGCGGAACGTAGCAATGACCATAACTTTCACACTGGTAGCAATTATTCGTTTTATACGATGGAAAAACTGTTCTATTTAATTTGTATTTTATGCTTCGGGCATTGACTTCTAAGGCCCTAGCTATTCTATCTGGTCGAGCGACGCCCTAGAGTGAACCCTAGGTTGCCCGGAACGTAGAAATGACCACAACTTTTACACTGGTAGCTATTATTCGTTTTATACTATGGAAAAGCTGTTCTATCTATTTTGCATTTTATGCTTCGGGCGTTGACTTCTAACGCCCTAACTGATTGACCTGGTGGAGCAACGCCCTAGAGTGAAGCCTAGATTGCCAGGAACGTTGAAATGACCATAACCTAGACAACTGGTTGCTATTATTCGTTTTATACGATGGAAAAACTGGTATATTTATATTGTATTTTATTCTTATGGCGGTGACTTCTTAGGCCCTAACTATTCGATCTGGTGGAGCAACGCCCTAGAGTGAAGCCTAGGTTGCCCGGTACGTAGAAATGACCATCACTTTCAAACTGGTTGCAATTATTCCTGTTATACGATGGAAAAACTGTTGCACCTTTATTGTATTTAATGCTTCTGGCGTTGACTTCACAGGCCCTAACTATTCGATGTGGTGGAGCAACGTCCTAGAGTGAAGCCTAGGTTGACCGGAACGTAGAAATGACCATAACTTTCACACTGGTTACCATTATTCGTTTTATACGATGGAAAAGCTGTTGTATTTATATCGTATTTTATGCTTCTGGCGTTGACTTCTTAGGCCCTAACTATTCCATCTGGTGGAACAACGCCCTAGTGTGAAGCCTAGGTTGCCCGAGAAGTAGAAATGACCATAACCTTCACACTGGTTGCTATTATTCGTTTTATACGATGGAAACGCTGTTAGATTTATATTGCATATTATGCTTCTGGCATTGAATTCTAAGTCCCTAGCTATTCCATCTGGTGGAGCAACACCCTAGCGTGAAGCCTGGGTTGCCCGGAACGTAGAAATGTCCATTACTTCCACACTGGTTGTAAATATACATTACATACGATGGAAAAGCTGTTGTACTTATATTGTAATTTATGCTTCTGGCGTTGACTTCTTAGGTCCTAGCAATTTGATCCGGTGGCGCAACGCCCTAGAGTGACACCTAGGTTGACCGGAACGTAGAAATGACCATTACTTTCACAATGTCTGCAATTATTCATTTTATACGGTGGAAAAACTGTTGTACTTATATTGTATTTTATCCTTCTGGCGTTGAATTCTAAGTCCCTAGCTATCCGATCTGGTGGAGCAACGCCCTAGTGTGAAACCTAGGTTACCCGGAACGTAGAAATGGCCATTACCTTCACACTGTTTGCAATCATTCATTTTATACGATGGCAAAGCTGTTGTACTTATGTTGTATTTTATGCTTCGGGCGTTGACTTCTAAGGCCCTAACTATTCGATTTGGGTGGAGCATCGCCCTACAGTGAAGCCTTGGTTGCCCGGAACGTAGAAATGACCATTACTTTCACAATGTCTGCAATTATTCATTTTATACGATGGAAAAGCTGTTGTATTTATATTGTATTTTATACTCCTGGCGTTGACTTCTAAGTCCCTAGCTATTCGATCTGGTGGAGCAACGCCCTAGTGTGAAACCTAAGTTACCCGGAACGTAGAAATGTCCAGTACTTTCAGACTGGTTGCTGTTATTCGTTTCATACGATGGAAAAGCTGTTATATTTATTTTGCATTTTATGCTTCGGGCGTTGACTTCTAAGGCCCTAACTATTCGATCTGGTAGAGCATCGTCCTGGAGTGAAGTCTAGGTTGCCCGGAACGTAGAAGTGACCATAACTTCCACACTGGTTGCAATTATTCATTTAATATGATGGAAAAGCTGTTGTATTTATATCGTATTTTATGCTTCGGTCGTTGACTTCTTAGGCCCTAACATTTCGATCTTGTGAAGCAACGCCCTACTGTGAAGCCTAGGTTGCCCGGAACGTGGATATGACCATAACCTTCACACAGGTTGCAATTACTCGTTTTATACGGTGTAAAGGCTGTTGTGTTTATTTTGTATTTTATTCTTCTGGTGTTGACTTCTTAGGCCCTAACTATTCGATCTCGTGGTACAACGCCGTAGAGTGAAGCCTAGGTTGCCCGGAACGTAGAAATGACCATTACTATAACACTGGTTGCAAATTATTCCTGCTATACGATGGAAAAACTTTTGCATTTTTATTGCATTTTATGCTTCGGGCATTGACTTCTAAGGCCCTAACTATTCGATCTGGTGGAGCAACGCCCTAGAGTGAAGCCTAGGTTGCTCGGAATGTAGAAATGACCATAACTTTCACACTGGTTGCAATTATTCGATTTATACGATGGAAAAACTGTTGCATCTCTATCGTATTTTATGCTTCTGACGTTGACTTCTTAGTCCGTAACTATTCGATCTGGTGGAGCAACGCCCTGGAGTGAAACCTAGGTTGCCCGGAACGCAGAAATGACCACTACTATCACACTCGTTGCAAATTATTCCTGCTATACGATGGAAAAACTGTTGTATTTTTATTGCATTTTATGCTTCGGGCATTGACTTCTAAGGCCCTAACTACTCAATCAGTAGAAGCAATGTCCTAGGGTGAAGCCTAGGTTGCCCGGAACATAGAAATGACCATAACTTTCACACTGGTTGCAATTATTCGTTTTATACGATGGAAAAGCTGTTGTATTTATATCGTATTTTATGCTTCTGGCGTTGACTTCTTAGGCCATAACTATTCCATCTGGTGGAACAACGCCCTAGGGAGAAGCGTAGGTTGCCCGGAAAGTAGAAATGACCATAACTTTCACACTGGTATTAATTATTCGTTTTATACGATGGAAAAACTGTTCTATCTATTTTGTATTTTATGCTTCGGGCGTTGACTTCTAAGGCCCTAACTATTCGATCTGGTGGAGCATCGTCCTGGAGTGAAGTCTAGGTTGCCCGGAACGTAGAAATGACCATAACATTCACACTGGTTACCATTATTCGTTTTATACGATGGAAAAGCTGTTGTATTTGTATCGTATTTTATGCTTCTGGCGCTGACCTCTTAGGCCCTAACCATTCCATTTGGTGGAACAACGCCCAAGAGTGATGCCTAGGGTGCCCGGAACGTAGAAATGACCATTACCTTCACGCTTGTTGCAATTATTCCTGTTGTACGATGAAAAAACTGTTGCATTTTTATTGCATTTTTTGCTTCAGGCGTTGACTTCTAAGGCCGTAGCTATTCGATGTGGTGGAGCAACGCCCAAGAGTGACGCCTAGGTTGCGCAGCACGTAGGAATGACTATAACTTTCACACTGGTTACCATTATTCGTTTTATACGATGGAAAAGCTGTTGTATTTATATCGTATTTTATGCTTCTGGCGTTGACTTCTTGGGCCCTAACTATTCCATCTGGTGGAACAACGCCCAAGACTGATGCCTAGGGTGCCCGGAACGTAGAAATGACCATTACCTTCAGGCTTGCTGCAATTATTCCTGTTATACGATGAAAAAACTGTTGTACTTTTATTGCATTTTATGCTTCAGTCGTTGACTTCTACGGCCGTAGCTATTCGATGTGGCGGAGTATTGCCCTAGAGTGAAACCTGGGTTACCCGGATCGTAGAAATGACCATCACTTTCACACTGGTAGCAATTATTCCTGTTATACGATGGAAAAACTGTTGCACTTTTATTGCATTTTATGCTTCGGGCATTGACTTCTTAGTCCGTAACTATTCGATCTGGTGGAGCAACGCCCTGGAGTGAAACCTAGGTTGCCCGGAACGCAGAAATGACCACTACTATCACACTCGTTGCAAATTATTCCTGCTATACGATGGAAAAACTGTTGTATTTTTATTGCATTTTATGCTTCGGGCATTGACTTCTAAGGCCCTAACTACTCAATCTGTAGGAGCAATGTCCTAGGGTGAAGCCTAGGTTGCCCGGAACATAGAAATGACCATAACTTTCACACTGGTTGCAATTATTCGTTCTATACGATGGAAAAGCTGTTGTATTTATATCGTATTTTATGCTTCTGGCGTTGACTTCTTAGGCCCTAACTATTCCATCTGGTGGAACAACGCCCTAGGGTGAAGCCTAGGTTGCGCGGAACGTAGAAATGGCCATAACTTTCACACTGGTAGCAATTATTCGTTTTATACGATGGAAAAAGTGTTTTATTTAATTTGCATTTTATGCTTCTGGCGTTGACTTCTAAGGCCCTAACAATTCGATCTGGTGGAGCAACGCCCAAGAGTGAAGCCTAGGTTGCCCGGTAAGTAGAAATGACCATAACTTTCATCCTGGTTGCAATTATTCGTTTTATATGATGGAAAAACTGTTGTATTTATATAGTGTTTTATGCTTCTGGCGTTGACTTCTTAGTCCCTAACTATTCCATCTGGTGGAACAACGCCCTAGGGTGAAGCCTAGGTTACCTGGAACGTAGAAATGACCATCACTTTCACACTGGTAGCAATTATTCGTTTTATACGATGGAAAAACCGTTTTATTTATTTTGTATTTTATGCTTCTGGCGTTGACTTCTAAGGCCCTAACTATTCGATCTGGTGGAGCAGCGCCCTAGAGTGGGGCCTAGGTTGCCCGGAACGGAGAAAGGACCATAACTTTCACGCCGGTAGCAATTATTCGTTTTATACGATGGAAAAACTGTTCTATTTATTTTGTATTTTATGCTTCGGGCGTTGATTTCTAAGGCCCTCACTATTCAATCTGTTGGCGCAACGACCAAGGGTGAAGCCTATGTTGCCCGGAAAGTAGAAATAACGTTAACTTTCATACTGGTTGCAATTATTCGTTTTATACGATGGAAAAACTGTTTGATTTATTTTGTATTTTATGCTTCGGGCGTTGACTTCTAAGGCCCTATCTATTCGATCTGGTGTCGCAACGCCCTAGAGTGACGCCTAGGTTGCCCGGAACGTAGAAATGACCATTACTTTCACAATGTTTGCAAATATACATTATATACGATGGAAAATCTGTTGTATTTATGTTGTATTTTATGCTTCTGGCGTTGACTTCTTAGGCCCTAACAATTTGATCTGGTGGAGCACCGCCCGAAAGTGAAGCCTAGGTTGCCCGGAACGTAGAAAAGACCATTACCTTCACACTGGTTGCAATTATTCGTTTTATACGATGGAAAAACTGTTGTATTTATATCGTATTTTATGCTTCGGGCGTTGATTTCTAAGGCCCTCACTATTCAATCTGTTGGCGCAACGACCAAGGGTGAAGCCTATGTTGCCCGGAAAGTAGAAATAACGTTAACTTTCATACTGGTTGCAATTATTCGTTTTATACGATGGAAAAACTGTTCTATTTATTTTGTATTTTATGCTTCGGGCGTTGACTTCTAAGGCCCTAACTATTCAATCTGTTGGTGCAACGACCAAGGGTGAAGCCTATGTTGCCCGGAAAGTAGAAATGACGTTAACTTTCATACTGGTTGCAATTATTCGTTTTATGCGATGGAAAAACTGTTCTATTTATTCTGTATTTTATGATTCGGGCGTTGACTTCTAAGGCCCTAGCTATTCGATCTGGTCGAGCAACGCCCTAGAGTGAAGCCTAGGTTGCCCGGAACGTAGAAATGACCATAACTTCCACAATGGTTGCAATTATTCGTTTTATACGATGGAAAAGCTATTGTAGTTATATCGAATTTTATGCTTCTGGCGTTGACTTCTTAGGCCCTCACTATTCCATCTGGTGGAACAACGCCCTAGGGTGCAGCCAGGTTGCCCGGAACGGAGAAATGACCATAACTTTCACACTGTTTGCAGTTATTCCTGTTATACGATGGAAAAACTTTTGCATCTTTATTGTACTTTATGCTTCTGGCGTTGACTTCTAAGGCCCTAGCTATTCGATTTGGTGGAGCAGCGCCCGAGAGTGAAGCCTAGGTTGCCCGGAACGTAGAAATGACCATAACTTTCACACTGGTTGCTATCATTCGTTTTATACGATGGAAAAACTGTTATATTTATATTGTATTTTATGCTTCTGGCGCTGACTTCTTAGGCCCTAACTGTTCGATCTGGTGGAACAACGTCATAGGGTGAAGCCTAGGATGCCCGGAAAGTAGAAATGACCATAACTTTCACACTGGCTGCAATTATTCGTTTTATACGATGGAAAAGCTGTGGCATCTTTATCGTATTTTATTCATCTGGGGTTGACTTCTAAGGCCGTAGCTATTAGATGTGGTGGAGCAACGCCCTAGAGTGACGCCTAGGTTGCCCGGAACGTAGAAATGACCATTACTTTCACAATGTTTGCAATTATTCATTTTATACGATGGAAAAGCTTTTGTACTTATATTGTATTTTATTCTTCTGGCGTTGACTTCTTAGGCCCTAATTATTCGATCTGGTGGAACAACGCCCTAGAGTGAAGACTAGGTTGCAAGGAACATGGAAATGACCATTACTTTCACACTGTTTGCAGTTATTCCTGTTATACGATGGAAAAACTTTTGCATCTTTATTGTATTTTATGCTTCTGGCGTTGACTTCTAAGGCCCTAGCTATTCGGTTTGGTGGAGCAACGCCCGAGAGTGGGGCCTAGGTTGCCCGGAACATAGAAATGACCATTACTTTCACACTGTTTGCAAATATACATTATATACGATGGAAAATCTGTTGTATTTATGTTGTATTTTATGCTTCTGGCGTTGACTTCTTAGGCCCTAACTATTTGATCTGGTGGCGCAACGCCCCAGAGTGAAGCCTAGGTTGCCCGGAACGTAGAAACGACCATAACTTTCACACTGGTTGCTATCATTCGTTTTATACGATGGAAAAACTGTTATATTTATATTGTATTTTATGCTTCTGGCGTTGACTTCTTAGGCCCTAACTGTTCGATCTGGCGGAACAACGTCCTAGGGTGAAGCCTAGGATGCCCGGAACGTAGAAATGACCATAACTTTTACACTGGTAGCTATTATTCGTTTTATACAATGGAAAAACCGTTCTATTTATTTTGTGTTTTATGCGTCGGGCGTTGACTTCTAAGGGCCTAACTATTCAATCTGTTGGTGCAACGACCTAGAGTGAAGCATAGGTTGCCCGGAACGGAGAAATGACCATTACTTTCACACTGGTTGCAATTATTCGTCTTATACGATGGAAAAGCTGTTGTATTAATATCGTATTTTATGCTTCCGGCGTTGACTTCTTAGGCCCTAACTATTCCATCTGGTGGAACAACGCCCTTGGGTGAAGCCTAGGTTGCGCGGAACGTAGCAATGACCATAACTTTCACACTGGTAGCAATTATTCGTTTTATACGATGGAAAAACTGTTCTATTTAATTTGTATTTTATGCTTCGGGCATTGACTTCTAAGGCCCTAGCTATTCTATCTGGTCGAGCGACGCCCTAGAGTGAACCCTAGGTTGCCCGGAACGTAGAAATGACCACAACTTTTACACTGGTAGCTATTATTCGTTTTATACTATGGAAAAGCTGTTCTATCTATTTTGCATTTTATGCTTCGGGCGTTGACTTCTAACGCCCTAACTGATTGACCTGGTGGAGCAACGCCCTAGAGTGAAGCCTAGATTGCCAGGAACGTTGAAATGACCATAACCTAGACAACTGGTTGCTATTATTCGTTTTATACGATGGAAAAACTGGTATATTTATATTGTATTTAATGCTTCTGGCGTTGACTTCACAGGCCCTAACTATTCGATGTGGTGGAGCAACGTCCTAGAGTGAAGCCTAGGTTGACCGGAACGTAGAAATGACCATAACTTTCACACTGGTTACCATTATTCGTTTTATACGATGGAAAAGCTGTTGTATTTATATCGTATTTTATGCTTCTGGCGTTGACTTCTTAGGCCCTAACTATTCCATCTGGTGGAACAACGCCCTAGTGTGAAGCCTAGGTTGCCCGATAAGTAGAAATGACCATAACCTTCACACTGGTTGCTATTATTCGTTTTATACGATGGAAAAGCTGTTAGATTTATATTGCATATTATGCTTCTGGCATTGAATTCTAAGTCCCTAGCTATTCCATCTGGTGGAGCAACACCCTAGCGTGAAGCCTGGGTTGCCCGGAACGTAGAAATGTCCATTACTTCCACACTGGTTGTAAATATACATTACATACGATGGAAAAGCTGTTGTACTTATATTGTAATTTATGCTTCTGGCGTTGACTTCTTAGGTCCTAGCAATTTGATCCGGTGGCGCAACGCCCTAGAGTGACACCTAGGTTGACCGGAACGTAGAAATGACCATTACTTTCACAATGTCTGCAATTATTCATTTTATACGGTGGAAAAACTGTTGTACTTATATTGTATTTTATCCTTCTGGCGTTGAATTCTAAGTCCCTAGCTATCCGATCTGGTGTAGCAACGCCCTAGTGTGAAACCTAGGTTACCCGGAACGTAGAAATGGCCATTACCTTCACACTGTTTGCAATCATTCATTTTATACGATGGCAAAGCTGTTGTACTTATGTTGTATTTTATGCTTCGGGCGTTGACTTCTAAGGCCCTAACTATTCGATTTGGGTGGAGCATCGCCCTACAGTGAAGCCTTGGTTGCCCGGAACGTAGAAATGACCATTACTTTCACAATGTCTGCAATTATTCATTTTATACGATGGAAAAGCTGTTGTATTTATATTGTATTTTATACTCCTGGCGTTGACTTCTAAGTCCCTAGCTATTCGATCTGGTGGAGCAACGCCCTAGTGTGAAACCTAAGTTACCCGGAACGTAGAAATGTCCAGTACTTTCAGACTGGTTGCTGTTATTCGTTTCATACGATGGAAAAGCTGTTATATTTATTTTGCATTTTATGCTTCGGGCGTTGACTTCTAAGGCCCTAACTATTCGATCTGGTGGAGCAACGCCCTAGAGTGAAGCCTAGGTTGCCCGGAACGTAGAAATGACCATTACTTCCACAATGTCTGCAATTATTCATTTCATACGATGGAAAAACTGTTGTACTTATATCGTATTTTATCCTTCTGGCGTTGAGTTCTAAGTCCCTAGCTATTCGGTCTGGTGGAGCAACGCCCTAGTGTGAAACCTAGGTTACCCGGAACGTAGAAATGACCATTACTATCACACTGGTTACCATTATTCGTGTTATATGATGGAAAAGCTGTTGTATTTATATCGTATTTTATGCTTCTGGCGTTGACATTGAAGGCCGTAGCTATTAGATGTGGTGGGGCAACGCCCTAGAGTGTCGCATGCGTTGCCCGTAACGTAGAAATGACCATTACTTTCACAATGTTTGCAAATATTCATTTCATACGATGGAAAAACTGTTGTACTTATATTGTATTTTATCCTTCTGGCGTTGAATTCTAAGTGCCTAGCTATTCTATGTGGTGGAGCAACGCCCTAGAGTGAAACCTAGGTTACCCGGAACGTAGAAATGACCAGTACTTTCACACTGGTTGGAGTTATCCGTTTTATACAATGGAAAAGCTGTTCTATTTATTTTGCATTTTATGCTTCGGGCGCTGACTTCTAAGGCCCTAGCTATTCCATCTGGTGGAGCAACACCCTAGCGAGAAGCCTAGGTTGCCCGGAACGTGAGATGACCATTACGTCCACACTGCTTGCAAATATACATTATATACGATGGAAAAGCTGTTGTACTTATATTGTAATTTATGCTTCTGGCGTTGACTTCTTAGGCCGTAACTATTTGATCTGGTGGAGCACCGCCCTAGAGAGAAGCCTAGGTTACCCGGAACGTAGAAATGACCAGTACTTTCACACTGTTGGCAGTTATTCCTTTTATACGATGCAAAAGCTGTTGCATCTTTATTGAATTTTATGCTTCTGGCGTTGACTTCGAAGGCACTAACTATTCGATCTGGTGGAGCAACGCCCTAGAGTGAAGCCTAGGTTTCCCGTAACGTAGAAATGACCATCACTTTCAAACTGGTTGCAATTATTCCTGTTATATGATGGAAAAACTGTTGTATTTTTATTGCATTTTATGCTTCGGGCATTGTCTTCTAAGGTCCTAACTATTCAATCTGTTGGAGCAACGCCCTATGGTGAAGCCTAGGTTGCCCGGAAAGTAGAAATGACAATAACTTTCATACTGGTTGCAATTATTCGTTTTATACGATGGAAAAGCTGTTGCATCTTTATTGCATTTTATGATTCTGTCGTTGACGTCTAAGGCCGTAGGTATCAGATGTGGTGGAGCAACGCACTAGAGTGACGCCTAGGTTGCCCGGAACGTAGAAATGACCATTACTTTCGCAATGTTTAAAATTATTCATTTCATACGATGGAAAAACTGTTGTACTTATATTGTATTTTATGCTTCTGGCGTTGACTTCTAAGGCACTAACTATTCGATCTGGTGGAACAACGCCCTGGGGTGTAGCCTAGGTTGCCCTGAACGTAGAAATGACCATAAATTTCAACTGGTTGCTATTATTCGTTTTATACGATGGAAAAACTGTTCTATTTGTTTTGTATTTTATGCTTCGGGAGTTAACTTCTAAGGCCCTAACTGTTTGATCTGGTGGAGCAATGCCCTAGAGTGAAGCCTAGGTTGCCCGGAACGTAGAAATGACCTCAACTATCACACTGATTGCTATTATTCGTTTTATACGCTGGAAAAACTGTTATATTTATCTTGTATATTATGCTTCTGGCGTTGCCTTCTAAGGCACTACCTATTCCATCTGGTGGAGCAACACCCTAGTGTGCAGCCTAGGTTGCCCGGAACGTAGAAATGACCATTACTTTCACACTGTTTGCAATTATTCATTTTATACGATGTAAAAGCTGTTGCATTTATATTGTATTTTATGCTCCTGGCATTGAATTCTAAGTCCCTAGATATTCCATCTGGTGGAGCAATACCCTAGCGTTAAGCCTAGGTTGCCCGGAACGTAGAAATGTCCATTACTTCCACACTGGTTGTAAATATACATTACATACGATGGAAAAGCTGTTGTACTTATATTGTAATTTATGCTTCTGGCGTTGACTTCTTAGGCCCTAGCTATTTTATCTGGTGGAGCAACACCCTAGCGTGATGCCTAGGTTGCCCGGAACGTTGAAATGACCATAACTTTCACACTGGTTGCTATTATTCCTTTTATACGATGGAAAAGCTGTTAAATTTATATTGCATTTTATGCTTCTGGCTTTGAATTCTCAGTCCCTAGCAATTCCATCTGGTGGAGCAACACCCTAGAGTGACGCCTAGGTTGCCCGGAACGTAGAAGTGACCATTACTTCCACACTGTTTGCGAATATACATTATATACGATGGAAAAGCTGTTGTACTTATATTGTAATTTATGCTTCTGGCGTTGACTTCTTAGGCCCTAACTATTTGATCTGGTGGAGCACCGCCCTAGAGTGAAGCCTAGGTTGCCCGGAACGTAGAACATACCATTACCTTCACACTGGTTGCAATTATTCCTGTTATACGATGGAAAAACTGTTGCAGCTTTATTCTATTTTAGCTTCTGGCGTTGACTTCATAGGCCCTAACTATTCGATCTGGTGGAGCAACGTCCTAGAGTGAAGCCTAGGTTGCTCGGAACGTAGAAATGGCCATTACCTTCACACTGTTTGCAATTATTCGTTTTATACGATGGCAAAGCTGTTGTACTTATATTGTATTTTAAGCTTCGGGCGTTGACTTCTAAGGCCCTAGCTATTCGATCTTGTGGAGCAACGCCCTAGTGTGAAACCTAGGTTACCCGGAACGTAGAAATGTCCAGTACTTTCAGACTGGTTGCTGTTATTCGTTTCATACGATGCAAAAGCTGTTATATTTATTTTGCATTTTATGCTTCGGGCGTTGACTTCTAAGGCCCTAGCTATTCCATCTGGTGGAGCAACACCCTAGCGTTAAGCCTAGGTTGCCCGGAACGTAGAAATGTCCATTACTTCCACACTGGTTGTAAATATACATTACATACGATGGAAAAGCTGTTGTACTTATATTGTAATTTATGCTTCTGGCGTTGACTTCTTAGGCCCTAGCTATTTTATCTGGTGGAGCAACACCCTAGCGTGATGCCTAGGTTGCCCGGAACGTTGAAATGACCATAACTTTCACACTGGTTGCTATTATTCCTTTTATACGATGGAAAAGCTGTTGTATTTATATTGTATTTTATACTCCTGGCGTTGACTTCTAAGTCCCTAGCTATTCGATCTGGTGGAGCAACGCCCTAGTGTGAAACCTAAGTTACCCGGAACGTAGAAATGTCCAGTACTTTCAGACTGGTTGCTGTTATTCGTTTCATACGATGGAAAAGCTGTTATATTTATTTTGCATTTTATGCTTCGGGCGTTGACTTCTAAGGCCCTAACTATTCGATCTGGTGTAGCAACGCCCTAGAGTGAAGCCTAGGTTACCCGGAACGTAGAAATGACCATAACTTTCACACTGGTTGCTGTTATTCGTTTCATACGATGGCAAAGCTGTTGTACTTATATTGTATTTTAAGCTTCGGGCGTTGACTTCTAAGGCCCTAGCTATTCGATCTGGTGGAGCAACGCCCTAGTGTGAAACCTAGGTTACCCGGAACGTAGAAATGTCCAGTACTTTCAGACTGGTTGCTGTTATTCGTTTCATACGATGGAAAAGCTGTTATATTTATTTTGCATTTTATGCTTCGGGCGTTGACTTCTAAGGGCCTAGCTATTCCATCTGGTGGAGCAACACCCTAGAGTGCAGCCTAGGTTAACCGGAACGTAGAAATGACCATTACTTTCACACTGTTTGCAATTATTCATTTTATACGATGGAAAAGCTGTTGTATTTATATTGTATTTAATGCTCCTGGCGTTGCCTTCTTAGGCCCTAACAGTTCGATCTGGTGGAACAACGCCCTAGAGTGAAGCCTAGGTTACCCGGAACGTAGAAATGACCAGTACTTTCACACTGTTTGCAGATACTCCTGCTATACGATGGAAAAACTGTTGCATCTTTATTGAATTTTATGCTTCTGGCGTTGACTTCTAAGGCACTAACTATTCTATCTGGTGGAGCAACGTCCTAGAGTGTCGCATGGGTTGCCCGGAACGTTGAAATGACCATCACTTTCTAACTGGTTGCAATTATTCCTGTTATATGATGGAAAAACTGTTGTATTTTTATTGCATTTTATGCTTCGTGCATTGACTTCTAAGGTCCTAACTATTCAATCTGTAGGAGCAACGCCCTAGAGTGAAGCCTAGGTTGCCCGGAACGTAGAATCGGCCATCACTTTCAAACTGGTTGCAATTATTCCTGTTATATGATGGAAACACTGTTGTACTTTTATTGCATTTTATGCTTCGGGCATTGACTTCTGAGGCCGTAGCTATTCGATGTGGTGGATGAACGCCATAGAGTGAAGCCAAGGTTGCTCGGAACGAAGAAATGACCATAACTTTCATACTGGTTGCAATCATTCGTTTTATATGATGGAAGAACTGTTGTATTTATATTGTATTTTATGCTGCTGGCGTTCACTTCTTAGGACCTAACTATTCAATCTGGTGGAACAACGCCCTGGGGTGAAGCCTAGGTTGCCCGGAACGTAGAAATGACCATAACTTTCACACTGGTTGCTATTATTCGTTTTATACGATGGAAAAACTGTTCTATTTATTTTGTATTTTATGCTTCGGGCGTTGACTTCTAAGGCCCTAACTGTTTGATCTCGTGGAGTAACGCCCTAGAGTGAAGCCGAGGTCGCCCGGGACGTAGAAATGACCATCACTTTCACACGTGTTGCAATTATTCCTGTTATAGGATGGAAAGACTGTTGTATTTTTATTGTATTTTATGCTTCAGGCGTTGACTTCTGAGGCCGTAGCTATTCGATGTGGTGGAAGAACGCCATAGAGTGAAGCCTAGGTTGCCCGGAACGTAGAAATGACCAGAACTTTCATACTGGTTGCAATTATTCGTTTTATGTGATGGAAAAACTGTTGTATTTATATTGTATTTTATGCTGCTGGGGTTCACTTCTTCGGCCCTAACTATTCGATCTGGTGGAACAACGCCCTGGGGTGAAGCCTTGGTTGCCCGAAACGTAGAAATGACCATAACTTTCACGCTGGTTGCTATTATTCGTTCTATACGATGGAAAAACTGTTATATTTATATTGTATTTTATGCTTCTGGCGTTGATTTCTTAGGCCCTAACTATTCAATCTGGTGGAACAACACCCTAGAGTGAGGCCTAGGTTGCCCGGAACGTAGAAATGACCATAACTTTCACGCTGGTTGCTATTATTCGTTTTATACGATGGAAAAGCTGTTATATTTATATTGTATTTTATGCTTCTGGCGTTGATTTCTTAGGCCCTAACTATTCAATCTGGTGGAGCAACACCCTAGAGTGAGGCCTAGGTTGCCCGGAACGTAGAAATGACCATCACTTCCATACGGGTAGCAATTATTCGTTTTATACGATGGAAAAACTGTTGTATTTATATTGTATTTTATGCTTCTGGCGTTGACTTCTAAGGCACTAACTATTCGATCTGGTGGAGCAACGCCCTAGAGTGAAGCATAGATTACCCGGAACGTAGTAATGACCAGTACTAGCACACTGTTTGCAGTTATTCCTGTTATACGATGGAAAGCTGTTGCATCTTTATCGTGTTTTACGCTTCTGGCGTTGACTTCTAAGGCCCTAACTATTCGATCTGGTCGAGCAAGGCCCTAGACTGAAGCCTAGGTTGCCCGGAACGTAGAAATGACCATAACATTCACACTGGTTGCCATTAATCGTTTTCTACGATGGAAAAGCTGTTGTATTTATATGGTATTTTATGCTTCTGGCGTTGACTTCTTAGGCCCTAACTATTCGTTCTGGTGGAGCAACGACCTAGAGTGAAGCCTAGGTTGCTCGGAACGTAGTAATGGCCATTACCTTCACACTGGTTGCCATTAATCGTTTTCTACGATGGAAAAGCTGTTGTATTTATTTCGTATTTTATGCTTCTGGCGTTGACTTCTAAGGCACTAACTATTCGATCTGGTGGAGCAACGCCCTAGAGTGAAGCCTAGGTTGCCCGGGAAGTAGAAATGACCATAACTTTCACACTGGTTGCTATTATTCGTTTTATACGATGGAAAAGCTGTTATATTTATATTGCATATTATGCTTCTGGCATTGAATTCTAAGTCGCTAGCTATTCGATCTGGTGGAGCAACGCCCTAGCGTGATGCCTAGGTTGCCCGGAACGTTGAAATGACCATAACTTTCACACTGGTTGCTATTATTCCTTTTATACGATGGAAAAGCTGTTAAATTTATATTGCACTTTATGCTTCTGGCATTGAATTCCCAGTCCCTATCAATTCCATCTGGTGGAGCAACACCATAGAGTGAAGCCTAGGTTGCCCGGAACGTAGAAGTGACCATTACATCCACACTGTTTGCAAATATACATTATATACGATGGAAAAGCTGTTGTACTTATATTGTAATTTATGATTCTGGCGTTGACTTCTTAGGCCCTAACTATTTGATCTGGTGGAGCACCGCCCTAGAGTGAAGCCTAGGTTGTCCGGAACGTAGAACATACCATTACCTTCACACTGGTTGCAATTATTCCTGTTATACGATGGAAAAACTGTTGCACCTTTATTGTATTTTATGCTTCTGGCGTTGACTGCATAGGCCCAAGCCATTCGATCTGGTGGAGCAACGTCCTAGAGTGAAGCCTAGGTTGACCGGCACGTAGAAATGACCATAACTTTCACACTGGTTACCATTATTCGTTTTATATGATGGAAAAGCTGTTGTATTTATATCGTATTTTATGCTTCTCTCGTTGACTTTGAAGGCCGTAGCTATTAGATGTGGTGGAGCAACGCCCTAGAGTGTCACATGGGTTGCGCGGGACGTAGAAATGACCATTACTTTCACAATGTTTGCAAATATTCATTTTATACGATGGAAAAACTGTTGTACTTATATTGTATTTTATTCTTCTCGCGTTGAATTCTAAGTCCCTAGCTATTCTATCTGGTGGAGCAACGCCCTAGAGTGAAGCGTAGGTTGCTCGGAACGTAGAAATGGCCATTACCTTCACACTGTTTGCAATTATTCGTTTTATACGATGGAAAAGCTGTTGTACTCATATTGTAATTTATGCTTCTGGCGTTGACTTCTTAGGCCCTATCTATTTGATCTGGTGGAGCACCACCCTAGAGTGAAGCCTAGGTTGCCCGGAACGTAGAAATGACCATTACTTTCACAATGTTTGCAAATATTCATTTTATATGATGGAAAAGCTGTTGTATTTATATCGTATTTTATGCTTCTGGCATTGACTTTGAAGGCCGTAGCTATTAGATGTGGTGGAGCAACGCCCTAGAGTGTCGCATGGGTTGCCCGGAACGTAGAAATGACCATTACTTTCACAATGTTTGCAAATATTCATTTTATACGATGGAAAAACTGTTGTACTTATATTGTATTTTATTCTTCTGGCGTTGAATTCTGAGTCCCTAGCTATTCTATCTGGTGGAACAACGCCCTGGGGTGAAGCCTAGGTTGCCCGAAACGTAGAAATGACCATAACTTTCACGCTGGTTGCTATTATTCGTTTTATACGATGGAAGAACTGTTGTATTTATATTGTATTTTATGCTGCTGGCGTTCACTTCTTAGGCCCTAACTATCCAATCTGGTGGAACGACGCCCTGGGGTGAAGCCTAGGTTGCCCGGAACGTAGAAATGACCATAACTTTCACACTGGTTGCTATTATTCGTTTTATACGATGGAAAAACTGTTCTATTTATTTTGTATTTTATGCTTCGGGCGTTGACTTCTAAGGCCCTAACTGTTTGATCTGGGTGAGCAACGCCCTAGAGTGAAGCCGAGGCTGCCCGGAACGTAGAAATGACCATCACTTTCACACGGGTTGCAATTATTCCTGTTATAGGATGGAAAGACTGTTGTATTTTTATTGTATTTTATGCTTCAGGCGTTGACTTCTGAGGCCGTAGCTAATCGATGTGGTGGAAGAACGCCATAGGGTGAAGCCTAGGTTGCCCGGAACGTAGAAATGACCAGAACTTTCATACTGGTTGCAATTATTCGTTTTATATGATGGAAAAACTGTTGTATTTATATTGTATTTAATGCTGCTGGCGTTCACTTCTTCGGCCCTAACTATTCGATCTGGTGGAACAACGCCCTGGGATGAAGCCTAGGTTGCCCGAAACGTAGAAATGACCATAACTTTCACGCTGGTTGCTATTATTCGTTTTATACCATGGAAAAACTGTTATATTTATATTGTATTTTATGCTTCTGGCGTTGATTTCTTAGGCCCTAACTATTCAATCTGGTGGAACAACACCCTAGAGTGAGGCCTAGGTTGCCCGGAACGTAGAAATGACCATCACTTCCATACGGGTAGCAATTATTCGTTTTATACGATGGAAAAACTGTTGTATTTATATTGTATTTTATGCTTCTGTCGTTGACTTCTAAGGCACTAACTATTCGATCTGGTGGAGCAACGCCCTAGAGTGAATCCTAGATTACACTGAACGTAGTAATGACCAGTACTATCACACTGTTTGCAGTTATTCCTGTTATACGATGGAAAAACTGTTGCACCTTTATTGTATTTTAGCTTCTGGCGTTGACTTCATAGGCCCTAACTATTCGATCTGGTGGAGCAACGTCCTAGAGTGAAGCCTAGGTTGACCGGAACGTAGAAATGACAATAACTTTCACACTGGTTACCATTATTCGTTTTATACGATGGAAAAGCTGTTGTATTTATATAGTATTTTATGCTTCTGGCGTTGACTTCTTAGGCCCTAACTATTCCATCTGGTGGAGCTACGCCCTAGAGTGAAGCCTAGGTTGCCCGGGAAGTAGAAATGACCATAACTTTCACACTGGTTGCTATTATTCGTTTTATACGATGGAAAAGCTGTTATATTTATATTGCATATTATGCTTCTGGCATTGAATTCTAAGTCGCTAGCTATTCGATCTGGTGGAGCAACGCCCTAGCGTGATGCCTAGGTTGCCCGGAACGTTGAAATGACCATAACTTTCACACTGGTTGCTATTATTCCTTTTATACGATGGAAAAGCTGTTAAATTTATATTGCACTTTATGCTTCTGGCATTGAATTCCCAGTCCCTATCAATTCCATCTGGTGGAGCAACACCATAGAGTGAAGCCTAGGTTGCCCGGAACGTAGAAGTGACCATTACATCCACACTGTTTGCAAATATACATTATATACGATGGAAAAGCTGTTGTACTTATATTGTATTTTATGCTTCAGGCGTTGACTTCTGAGGCCGTAGCTATTCGATGTGGTGGAAGAACGCCATAGGGTGAAGCCTAGGTTGCCCGGAACGTAGAAATGACCAGAACTTTCATACTGGTTGCAATTATTCGTTTTATATGATGGAAAAACTGTTGTATTTATATTGTATTTTATGCTGCTGGCGTTCACTTCTTCGGCCCTAACTATTCGATCTGGTGGAACAACGCCCTGGGGTGAAGCCTAGGTTGCCCGAAACGTAGAAATGACCATAACTTTCACGCTGGTTGCTATTATTCGTTTTATACGATGGAAAAACTGTTATATTTATATTGTATTTTATGCTTCTGGCGTTGATTTCTTAGGCCCTAACTATTCAATCTGGTGGAACAACACCCTAGAGTGAGGCCTAGGTTGCCCGGAACGTAGAAATGACCATCACTTCCATACGGGTAGCAATTATTCGTTTTATACGATGGAAAAACTGTTGGATTTATATTGTATTTTATGCTTCTGTCGTTGACTTCTTAGGCCCTAACTATTCCATCTGGTGGAGCAACGCCCTATAGTGAAGCCTAGGTTGCCCGGAAAGTAGAAATGACCATAACTTTCATACTGGTTGCAATTATTCGTTTTATATGATGGAAAAACTGTTGTATTTATATTGTATTTTATGCTTCTGGCGTTCACTTCTTATGACCTAACTATTACTTTCACACTGTTTGCAATTATTCCTTTTATACCATGGAAAAGCTGTTGTATTTATATCGTATTTTATGCTTCTGGCGTTGACTTCTAAGGACCTAACTATTCGATCTGGTCGAGCAACGCCATAGAGTGAAGCCTAGGTTGCTCGGAATATAGAAATGACCATAACTTTCACACTGGTTGCAATTATTCGTTTTCTGCGATGGAAAAACTGTTGTATTTATATTGTATTTTATGCTTCTGGCGTTCACTTCATAGGGCCTAACTATTCGATCTGATGGAACAATGCCCCAGGGTGAAGCCTAGGTTGTCCGGAACGTAGAAATGACCATAACTTTTTCACTGGTAGCAATTATTCGTTTTATACAATGGAAAAACTGTTCTATTTATTTTGTATATTATGCTTCGGGCGTTTACTTCTTTGGCCCTGACAATTCGATCTGGTGGAGCAACGCCCTAGAGCGAAGCCTATGTTCCCTGGAACGTACAAATGACCATAACTTTCACACTGGTTGCAATTATTCGTTTTTTACAATGGAAAAGCTGTTGTATTTATATTGTATTTTATGCCTCTGGCGTTGACTTCTAAGGCCCTAGCTATTCGATCTAGTGGAGCAACGCCCTAGAGTGAAGTCTAGGTTGCCCGGAACGTAGAAATGACCATCACTTTCAAACTGGTTGCAATTAATCCTGTTATACGATGGAAAAACTGTTGTATTTTTATTGCATTTTATGCTTCGGGCGTTGACTTATAAGGCCCTGACTATTCAATCTGTTGGAGCAACGCCCTAGAGTGAAGCCTAGGTTGCTCGGAATGTAGAAATGACCATAACTTTCACACTGGCTGCAATTATCCGTTTTATACGATAGAAAGACTGTTGTATTTATATTGTATTTTATGCTTCTGGCGTTCACTTCTTAGGCCCTAACTATTCGATCTGGTGGAACAACGCCCTAGGGTGAAGCCTAGGTTGCCCGGAACGTAGAAATGACCATAACTTTTACACTGGTAGCAATTATTCGTTTTATACAATGGTAAAACTGTTCTATTTATTTTGTATTGAATGCTTCGGGCGTTGGCTTCTAAGGCTCTAACTGTTTGATCTGGTGGAGCAACGCCCTAGAGTGAAGCCTCGGTTGCCCGGAACGTAGAAATGACCATAACTTTCACACTGGTAGCTATTATTCGTTTTATACGATGGAAAAACTGTTATATTTATATTGTATTTTATGCTTCAGGCGTTGACTTCTGAGGCCGTAGCTATTCGATGTGGTGGAAGAACGTCATAGAGTGAAGCCTAGGTTGCCCGGAACGTAGAAATGTCCATATCTTTCACACGGTTTGCAATAATTCATTTTATACGGTGGCAAAGCTCTTGCATTTATATTGTATTTTACGCTTCTGGCGTTGACTCCTTAGGCCCTAACTATTCAATCTGGTGGAGCAATGCCTCAGAGTTAAGTCTAGGATGCCCGAAACGCCGAAATGATCATTACTTTCACGCATGTTGCTATTATTCCGGTTATACGATGAAAAGACTGTTGTATTTTTATTGTATTTTATGCTTCAGGCGTAGGCTTCTAAGGCCGTAGCAATTCGATATGGTGGAGCACCGCCCTAGAGTGAAGCCTAGGTTGCTCGGAACGCAGAAATGACCACTACTTTCACACAGTTTGCAATTATTTATTTAATACGATGGAAAAGCTGTTGTATTTATATCGTATTTTATGCTTCGGGCGTTGACTTCTTAGGCCCTAACACTTCGATCTGGTGGAGCAACGCCCTACAGTGAAGCATAGGTTGCCCGGAACGTAGATATGACCATAACCTTCACACAGGTTGCAATTATTCGTTTTATACGGTGTAAAGGCTTTTGTATTTATTTTGTATTTTATTCTTCTGGTGTTGACTTCTTAGGCCCTAACTATTCGATCTGGTGGAACAACGCCGTAGAGTGAAGCCTAGGTTGCCCGGGACGTAGAAATGACCATTACTTTCACACTGTTTGCAATTATTCCTTTTATACCATGGAAAAGCTGTTGTATTTATATCGTATTTTATGCTTCTGGCGTTGACTTCTAAGGACCTAACTATTCGATCTGGTGGAGCAACGCCCTAGAGTGAAGCCTAGGTTGCTCGGAATATAGAAATGACCATAACTTTCACACTGGTTGCAATTATTCGTTTTCTGCGATTGAAAAACTGTTGTATTTATATTGTATTTTATGCTTCTGGCGTTCACTTCTTAGGGACTAACTATTCGATCTGATGGAACAATGCCCCAGGGTGAAGCCTAGGTTGCCCGGAACGTAGAAATGACCATAACTTTTACACTGGTAGCAATTATTCGTTTTATACAATGGAAAAACTGTTCTATTTATTTTGTATTTAATGCTTCGGGCGTTGGCTTCTAAGGCCCTAACTGTTTGATCTGGTGGAGCAACGCCCTAGAGTGAAGCCTCGGTTGCCCGGAACGTAGAAATGACCATAACTTTCACACTGGTTGCAATTATTCATTTTATACGGTGGCAAAGCTCTTGCATTTATATTGTATTTTACGCTTCTGGCGTTGACTCCTTAGGCCCTAACTATTCAATCTGGTGGAGCAATGCCTCAGAGTTAAGTCTAGGATGCCCGAAACGCCGAAATGATCATTACTTTCACGCATGTTGCTATTATTCCGGTTATACGATGAAAAGACTGTTGTATTTTTATTGTATTTTATGCTTCAGGCGTAGGCTTCTAAGGCCGTAGCAATTCGATATGGTGCAGCACCGCCCTAGAGTGAAGCCTAGGTTGCTCGGAACGCACAAAAGACCACTACTTTCACACAGTTTGTTATTATTTATTTAATACGATGGAAAAGCTGTTGTATTTATATCGTATTTTATGCTTCGGGCGTTGACTTCTTAGGCCCTAACTATTCGATCTGGTGGAACAATGCCCCAGGGTGAAGCCTAGGTTGCCCGGAACGTAGAAATGACCATAACTTTTACACTGGTAGCAATTATTCGTTTTATACAATGGAAAAACTGTTCTATTTATTTTGTATATTATGCTTCGGGCGTTTACTTCTTTGGCCCTAACAATACGATCTGGTGGAGCAACGCCCTAGAGCGAAGCCAATGTTCCCTGGAACGTACAAATGACCATAACTTTCACACTGGTTGCAATTATTCGTTTTTTACAATGGAAAAGCTGTTGTATTTATATTGTATTTTATGCCTCTGGCGTTGACTTCTAAGGCCCTAGCTATTCGATCTAGTGGAGCAACGCCCTAGAGTGAAGTCTAGGTTGCCGGAACGTAGAAATGACCATCACTTTCAAACTGGTTGCAATTAATCCTGTTATACGATGGAAAAACAGTTGTATTTTTATTGCATTTTATGCTTCGGGCGTTGACTTATAAGTCCCTGACTATTCAATCTGTTGGAGCAACGCCCTAGAGTAAAACCTAGGTTGCCCGGAACGTAGAAATGACCGTAACATTTACACTGGTAGCAATTATTCGTTTTACACAATGGAAAAACTTTTCTTTTTATTTTGTATTTTATACTTCGGGCGTTGACTTCTAAGGCCGTAACTATTTGATCTGGTGGAGCAACGCCCTAGAGTGAAGCCTAGGTTGCCCGGAACGAAGAAATGACAATTACTTTCACACTGTTTGCAATTATTCGTTTTTTACGATGGAAAAGCTGTTGTATTTATATTGCATTATATGCCTCTGGCGTTGACTTCTAAGGCCCTAGCTATTCGATCTAGTGGAGCAACGCCCTAGAGTGAAGCCTAGGTTGCCCGGAACGTAGAAATGACCATTACTTTCACACTGTTTGCAATTATTCCTTTTATACCATGGAAAAGCTGTTGTATTTATATCGTATTTTATGCTTCTGGCGTTGACTTCTAAGGACCTAACTATTCGATCTGGTGGAGCAACGCCCTAGAGTGAAGCCTAGGTTGCTCGGAATATAGAAATGACCATAACTTTCAAACTGGTTGCAATTATTCGTTTTCTGCGATGGAAAAACTGTCGTATTTATATTGTATTTTATGCTTCTGGCGTTCACTTCTTAGGGCCTAACTATTCGATCTGATGGAACAATGCCCCAGGGTGAAGCCTAGGTTGCCCGGAACGTAGAAATGACCATAACTTTTACACTGGTAGCTATTATTCGTTTTATAAAATGGAAAAACTGTTCTATTTATTTTGTATATTATGCTTCGGGCGTTTACTTCTTTGGCCCTAACAATTCGATCTGGTGGAGCAACGCCCTAGAGCGAAGCCTATGTTCCCTGGAACGTACAAATGACCATAACTTTCACACTGGTTGCAATTATTCGTTTTTTACAATGGAAAAGCTGTTGTATTTATATTGTATTTTATGCCTCTGGCGTTGACTTCTAAGGCCCTAGCTATTCGATCTAGTGGAGCAACGCCCTAGAGTGAAGTCTAGGTTGCCCGGAACGTAGAAATGACCATCACTTTCAAACTGGTTGCAATTAACCCTGTTATACGATGGAAAAACAGTTGTATTTTTATTGCATTTTATGCTTCGGGCGTTGACTTATAAGGCCCTGACTATTCAATCTGTTGGAGCAACGCCCTAGAGTGAAACCTAGGTTGCTCGGAATGTAGAAATGACCATAACTTTCACACTGGCTGCAATTATTCGTTTTATACGATAGAAAAACTCTTGTATTTATAATGTATTTTATGCTTCTGGCGTTCACTTCTTAGGCCCTAACTATTCGATCTGGCGGAACAACGCCCTAGGGTGAAGCCTAGGTTGCCCGGAACGTAGAAATGACCATAACTTTTACAATGGTTGCAATTATTCGTTTTATACAATGGAAAAACTGTTGTATTTATATTGTATTTTATGCTTCTGGCGTTGACTTCTTAGGCCCTAGCTATTCGGTCTGGTGGAGCAATGCCTCAGAGTTAAGTCTAGGATGCCCGAAACGCCGAAATGATCATTACTTTCACGCTTGTTGCAATTATTCCTGTTATACAATGAAAAGACCGTTGTATTTTAATTGTATTTTATGCTTCAGGCGTCGGCTTCTAAGGCCGTAGCTATTCGATATGGTGGAGCACCGCCCTAGAGTGAAGCCTAGGTTGCTCGGAATATACAAATGACCATAACTTTCACACTGGCTGCAAATATTCGTTTTCTACGATGGAGAAACTGTTGTATTTATATTGTATTTTATGCTTCTGGCGTTCACTTCTTAGGGCCTAACTGTTCGATCTGATGGAACAATGCCCTAGGATGAAGCCTAGGTTGCCCGGAACGTAGAAATGACCATCACTTTTACACTGGTAGCAATTATTCATTTTATACAATGGAAAAACTGTTCTATTTATTTTGTATTTTATGCTTCGGGCGTTGACTTCTTAGGCCCTAACTATTCGATCTGGTGGAACAACGCCCTAGAGTGAAGCCTAGGTTGCTCGGAATATACAAATGACCATAACTTTCACACTGGCTGCAAATATTCGTTTTCTACGATGGAGAAACTGTTGTATTTATATTGTATTTTATGCTTCTGGCGTTCACTTCTTAGGGCCTAACTGTTCGATCTGATGGAACAATGCCCTAGGATGAAGCCTAGGTTGCCCGGAACGTAGAAATGACCATCACTTTTACACTGGTAGCAATTATTCATTTTATACAATGGAAAAACTGTTCTATTTATTTTGTATTTTATGCTTCGGGCGTTGACTTCTTAGGCCCTAACTATTCGATCTGGTGGAACAACGCCCTAGAGTGAAGCCTAGGTTGCTCGGAACGCAGAAATGACCACTACTTTCACACAGTTTGCAATTATTTATTTAATACGATGGAAAAGCTGTTGTATTTATATCGTATTTTATGCTTCGGGCGTTGACTTCTTAGGCCCTAACACTTCGATCTGGTGGAGCAACGCCCTACAGTGAAGCATAGGTTGCCCGGAACGTAGATATGACCATAACCTTCACACAGGTTGCAATTATTCGTTTTATACGGTGTAAAGGCTTTTGTATTTATTTTGTATTTTATTCTTCTGGTGTTGACTTCTTAGGCCCTAACTATTCGATCTGGTGGAACAACGCCGTAGAGTGAAGCCTAGGTTGCCCGGGACGTAGAAATGACCATTACTTTCACACTGTTTGCAATTATTCCTTTTATACCATGGAAAAGCTGTTGTATTTATATCGTATTTTATGCTTCTGGCGTTGACTTCTAAGGCCGTAGCTATTCGATATGGTGGAGCACCGCGCTAGAGTGAAGCCTAGGTTGCTCGGAATATACAAATGACCATAACTTTCACACTGGCTGCAATTATTCGTTTTCTACGATGGAAAAACTGTTGTATTTATATTGTATTTTATGCTTCTGGCGTTCACTTCTTAGGGCCTAACTGTTCGATCTGATGGAACAATGCCCCAGGGTGAAGCCTAGGGTGCCCGGAACGTAGAAATGACCATAACTTTTACACTGGTAGCAATTATTCGTTTTATACAATGGAAAAACTGATCTATTTATTTTGTATTTTATGCTTCGGGCGTTGACCTCTAAGGACCTTACTGTTTGATCTGGTGGAGCAACGCCCTAGAGTGAAACCTAGGTTGCCTGGAACGTATAAATGACCATAACTTTTACACTGGTAGCAATTATTCGTTTTATACAATGGAAAAACTGTTCTATTTATTTTGTATTTTATGCTTCGGGCGTTGACTTTTTTGGCCCTAACAATTCGACCTGGTGGAGCAACGCCCTAGAGTGAAGCCTAGGTTGCCCGGAACGTAGAAATGACCTTCACTATCAAACTGGTTGCAATTAATCCTGTTATACGATGGAAAAACTGTTGTATTTTTATTGCATTTTATGCTTCTGGCGTTCACTTCTTAGGCCCTAACTATTCGATCTGGTGGAACAACGCCCTAGGGTGAAGCCTAGGTTGCCCCGAACGAAGAAATGACCATAAGTTTCATAATGGTTGCAATTATTCGTTTTATACGATGGAAAAACTGTTGTATTTCTATTGTATTTTATGCTTCGGGCGTTGACTTCTTAGGCCCTAACACTTCGATCTGGTGGAGCAACGCCCTACAGTGAAGCCTAGGTTGCCCGGAACGTAGATATGACCATAACCTTCACACAGGTTGCAATTATTCGTTTTATACGATAGAAAAACTCTTGTATTTATATTGTATTTTATGCTTCTGGCGTTCACTTCTTAGGCCCTAACTATTCGATCTGGTGGAACAACGACCTAGGGTGAAGCCTAGGTTGCCCGGAACGTAGAAATGACCATAACTTTTACACTGGTTGCAATTATTCGTTTTATACAATGGAAAAACTGTTGTATTTATATTGTATTTTATGCTTCTGGCGTTGACTTCTTAGGCCCTAGCTATTCGGTCTGGTGGAGCAATGCCTCAGAGTTAAGTCTAGGATGCCCGAAACGCCGAAATGATCATTACTTTCACGCTTGTTGCAATTATTCCTGTTATACAATGAAAAGACCGTTGTATTTTAATTGCATTTTATGCTCCAGGCGTAGGCTTCTAAGGCCGTAGCTATTCGATATGGTGGAGCACCGCCCTAGAGTGAAGCCTAGGTTGCTCGGAATATACAAATGACCATAACCTTCACACTGGCTGCAAATATTCGTTTTCTACGATGGAGAAACTGTTGTATTTATATTGTATTTTATGCTTCTGGCGTTCACTTCTTAGGGCCTAACTGTTCGATCTGATGGAACAATGCCCTAAGATGAAGCCTAGGTTGCCCGGAACGTAGAAATGACCATCACTTTTACACTGGTAGCAATTATTCATTTTATACAATGGAAAAACTGTTCTATTTATTTTGTATTTTATGCTTCGGGCGTTGACTTCTTTGGCCCTAACAATTCGACCTGGTGGAGCAACGCCCTAGAGTGAAGCCTAGGTTGCCCGGAACATGGAAATGACCACTACTTTCACACTGTTTGCAGTTATTCCTGTTATACGATGGAAAGACTTTTGCATCTTTATTGTATTTTATGCTTCTGGCGTTCACTTCTTGGGCCCTAACTATTCAATCTGGTGGAGCAACGCCCTAGGGTGAAGCCTAGGTTGCCCGGAACGTAGAAATGACCATAACATTTACACTGGTAGCAATTATTCGTTTTACACAATGGAAAAACTTTTCTCTTTATTTTGTATTTTATACATCGGGCGTTGACTTCTAAGGCCGTAACTGTTTGATCTGGTGGAGCAACGCCCTAGAGTGAAGCCTAGGTTGCCCGGAACGAAGAAATGACAATTACTTTCACACTGTTTGCAATTATTCGTTTTTTACGATGGAAAAGCTGTTGTATTTATATTGTATTATATGCCTCTGGCGTTGACTTCTAAGGCCCTAGCTATTCGATCTAGTGGAGCAACGCCCTAGAGTGAAGCCTAGGTTGCCCGGAACGTAGAAATGACCATTACTTTCACACTGTTTGCAATTATTCCTTTTATACCATGGAAAAGCTGTTGTATTTATATCGTATTTTATGCTTCTGGCGTTGACTTCTAAGGACCTAACTATTCGATCTGGTGGAGCAACGCCCTAGAGTGAAGCCTAGGTTGCTCGGAATATAGAAATGACCATAACTTTCACACTGGTTGCAATTATTCGTTTTCTGCGATGGAAAAACTGTTGTATTTATATTGTATTTTATGCTTATGGCGTTCACTTCTTAGGGCCTAACTATTCGATCTGATGGAACAATGCCCCAGGGTGAAGCCTAGGTTGCCCGGAACGTAGAAATGACCATAACTTTTACACTGGTAGCAATTATTCGTTTTATACAATGGAAAAACTGTTCTATTTATTTTGTATATTATGCTTCGGGCGTTTACTTCTTTGGCCCTAACAATTCGATCTGGTGGAGCAACGCCCTAGGGCGAAGCCTATGTTCCCTGGAACGTACAAATGACCATCGCTTTCAAACGGGTTGCAATTATTCCTGTTATAGGATGGAAAGGCTGTTGTATTTTTATTGCATTTTATGCTTCTGGCGTTCACTTCTTAGGCCCTGACTATTCGATCTGGTGGAACAACGCCCTAGGGTGATGCCTAGGTTGCCCGGAACGTAGAAATGACCATAACTTTTACACTGGTAGCAATTATTCGTTTTATACAATGGAAAAACTGATCTATTTATTTTGTATTTTATGCTTCGGGCGTTGACCTCTAAGGACCTTACTGTTTGATCTGGTGGAGCAACGCCCTAGAGTGAAACCTAGGTTGCCTGGAACGTAGAAATGACCATAACTTTTACACTGGTAGCAATTATTCGTTTTATACAATGGAAAAACTGTTCTATTTATTTTGTATTTTATGCTTCGGGCGTTGACTTCTTTGGCCCTAACAATTCGACCTGGTGGAGCAACGCCCTAGAGTGAAGCCTAGGTTGCCCGGAACATGGAAATGACCACTACTTTCACACTGTTTGCAGTTATTCCTGTTATACGATGGAAAAACTTTTGCATCTTTATTGTATTTTATGCTTCTGGCGTTGACTTCTAAGGCCCTAGATATTCGGTTTGGTGGAGCAACGCCCGAGAGTGGGGCCTAGGTTGCCCGGAACATAGAAATGACCATTACTTTCACACTGTTTGCAAATATACATTATATACGATGGAAAATCTGTTGTATTTATGTTGTACTTTATGCTTCTGGCGTTGACTTCTTAGGCCCTAACTATTTGATCTGGTGGCGCAACGCCCCAGAGTGAAGCCTAGGTTGCCCGGAACGGAGAAATGACCATTACTTTCACACTGGTTGCAATTATTCGTCTTATACGATGGAAAAGCTGTTGTATTAATATTGTATTTTATGCTTCCGGCGTTGACTTCTTGGGCCCTAACTATTCCATCTGGTGGAACAACGCCCTTGGGTGAAGCCTAGGTTGCGCGGAACGTAGCAATGACCATAACTTTCACACTGGTAGCAATTATTCGTTTTATACGATGGAAAAACTGTTCTATTTAATTTGTATTTTATGCTTCGGGCATTGACTTCTAAGACCCTAGCTATTCTATCTGGTCGAGCGACGCCCTAGAGTGAAGCCTAGGTTGCCCGGAACGTAGAAATGACCATAACTTCCACACTGGTTGCAATTATTCGTTTTATACGATGGAAAAGCTGTTGTATTTATATCGTATTTTATGCTTCTGGCGTTGACTTCTAAGGCCCTAGCTATTCGATTTGGTGGAGCAACGCCCGTGAGTGGAGCCTAGGTTGCCCGGTACGTAGAAATGACCATTCCTTTCACACTGTTTGCAAATATACATTATATACGATGGAAAATCAGTTGTATTTATGTTGAATTTTATGCTTCTGGCGTTGACTTCTTAGGCCCTAACTATTTGATCTGGTGGTGCACCGCCCTAGAGCGAAGCCTTGGTTGCCCTGAACGTAGAAAAGACCATTACCTTCACACTGGTTGCAATTATTCCTGTTTTACGATGGAAAAACTGTTGCATCTTAATTGTATTTTATGCTTCTGGCGTTGATTTCTAAGGCCCTAATTATTCGATCTGGTGGAGCAACGCCCTACAGTGAAGCCTAGGTTGCCCGGAACGTAGAAATGACCATTACATTCACACTGGTTGCAATTATTCGTCTTATACGATGGAAAAGCTGTTGTATTTATATCGTATTTTATGCTTCCGGCGTTGACTTCTTAGGCCCTAACTATTCCATCTGGTGGAACAACGCCCTTGGGTGAAGCCTAGGTTGCCCGGAACGTTGAAAAGACCATTACCTTCACACTGGTTGCAATTATTCGTTTTATACGATGGAAAAACTGTTTTATTTATTTTGTATTTTATGCTTCCGGCGTTGACTTCTAAGGCCCTATCTATTCTATCTGGTCGAACGACGCCCTAGAGTGTAGCCTAGGTTGCCCGGAACGTAGAAATGACCATAACTTTTACACTGGTTGCAATTATTCGTTTTCTACGATGGAGAAACTGTTGTATTTATATTGTATTTTATGCTTCTGGCGTTCACTTCTTAGGGCCTAACTGTTCGATCTGATGGAACAATGCCCTAAGATGAAGCCTAGGTTGCCCGGAACGTAGAAATGACCATCACTTTTACACTGGTAGCAATTATTCATTTTATACAATGGAAAAACTGTTCTATTTATTTTGTATTTTATGCTTCGGGCGTTGACTTCTTTGGCCCTAATAATTCGATCTGGTGGAGCAACGCCCTAGCGTGAAGCCTAGGTTCCCTGGAACGTACAAATGACCATCGCTTTCAAACGGGTTGCAATTATTCCTGTTATAGGATGGAAAGACTGTTGTATTTTTATTGCATTTTATGCTTCTGGCGTTCACTTCTTAGGCCCTGACTATTCGATCTGGTGGAACAACGCCCTAGGGTGAAGCCTAGGTTGCCCGGAACGTAGAAATGACCATAACTTTTACACTGGTAGCAATTATTCGTTTTATACAATGGAAAAACTGATCTATTTATTTTGTATTTTATGCTTCGGGCGTTGACCTCTAAGGACCTTACTGTTTGATCTGGTGGAGCAACGCCCTAGAGTGAAACCTAGGTTGCCTGGAACGTAGAAATGACCATAACTTTTACACTGGTAGCAATTATTCGTTTTATACAATGGAAAAACTGTTCTATTTATTTTGTATTTTATGCTTCGGGCGTTGACTTCTTTGGCCCTAACAATTCGACCTGGTGGAGCAACGCCCTAGAGTGAAGCCTAGGTTGCCCGGAACATGGAAATGACCACTACTTTCACACTGTTTGCAGTTATTCCTGTTATACGATGGAAAAACTTTTGCATCTTTATTGTATTTTATGCTTCTGGCGTTGACTTCTAAGGCCCTAGCTATTCGGTTTGGTGGAGCAACGCCCGAGAGTGGGGCCTAGGTTGCCCGGAACATAGAAATGACCATTACTTTCACACTGTTTGCAAATATACATTATATACGATGGAAAATCTGTTGTATTTATGTTGTATTTTATGCTTCTGGCGTTGACTTCTTAGGCCCTAACTATTTGATCTGGTGGCGCAACGCCCCAGAGTGAAGCCTAGGTTGCCCGGAACGGAGAAATGACCATTACTTTCACACTGGTTGCAATTATTCGTCTTATACGATGGAAAAGCTGTTGTATTAATATTGTATTTTATGCTTCCGGCGTTGACTTCTTAGGCCCTAACTATTCCATCTGGTGGAACAACGCCCTTGGGTGAAGCCTAGGTTGCGCGGAACGTAGCAATGACCATAACTTTCACACTGGTAGCAATTATTCGTTTTATACGATGGAAAAACTATTCTATTTATTTTGTATTTTATGCTTCGGGCGTTGACTTCTAAGGCCCTAACTATTCAATCTGTTGGAGCAACGCCCTAGGGTGAAGCCTAGGGTGCCCGGAAAGTAGAAGTGACCATAACTTTCATACTGGTTGCAATTATTCGTATTATACGATGAAAAAACTGTTGTATTTATATTGTATTTTATGCTTCTGGCGTTCACTTCTTAGGCCCTAACTATTCGAACTGGTGAAACAACGCCCTAGGGTGAAGCCTAGGTTGCCCGGGACGTAGAAATGACCATTACTTTCACACTGGTAGCAATTATTCGTTTTATACAATGGAAAAACTGTTCCATTTATTTTGTATTTTATGCTTCGGGCGTTGACTTCTGAGGCCCTAACATTTGATCTGGTGGAGCAACGCCCTAGAGTGAAGCCTAGGTTGACCGGAACGTAGAAATGACAATAACTTTCACACTGGTTGCAATTATTCCTGTTCTACGATGGACAAAATGTTGTATTGATATCGTATTTTATGCTTCTGGCGTTGACGTCTAAGGACCTAACTATTCGATCTGGTGGAGCAACGCTCTAGAGTGAAGTCTAGGTTGCTCGGAATGTAGGAATGACCATAAATTTCACACTGGTTGCAATTATCCATTTTATACGATGGAAAAACTGTTGCATCTTTATCGTATTTTATGCTTCTGGTGTGGACTTCTAAGGCCCTAACTATTCGATCTGGTGGAGCAACGCCCTAGAGTGAAGCCTAGGTTGCCCGGAACGTAGAAATGACCACAACTTTTACACTGGTAGCTATTATTCGTTTTATACAATGGAAAAGCTGTTCTATCTATTTTGCATTTTATGCTTCGGGCGTTGACTTCTAACGCCCTAACTGATTGACCTGGTGGAGCAACGCCCTAGAGTGAAGCCCAGATTGCCAGGAACGTTGAAATGACCATAACCTAGACAACTGGTTGCTATTATTCGTTTTATACGATGGAAAAACTGGTATATTTATATTGTATTTTATTCTTATGGCGGTGACTTCTTAGGCCCTAACTATTCGATCTGGTGGAGCAACGCCCTAGAGTGAAGCCTAGGTTGCCCGGTACGTAGAAATGACCATCACTTTCAATCTGGTTGCAATTATTCCTGTTATACGATGGAAAAACTGTTGCACCTTTATTGTATTTAATGCTTCTGGCGTTGACTTCACAGGCCCTAACTATTCGATGTGGTGGAGCAACGTCCTAGAGTGAAGCCTAGGTTGACCGGAACGTAGAAATGACCATACCTTTCACACTGGTTACCATTATCCGTTTTATACGATGGAAAAGCTGTTGTATTCATATCGTATTTTATGCTTCTGGCGTTGACTTCTTAGGCCCTAACTATTCCATCTGGTGGAACAACGCCCTAGTGTGAAGCCTAGGTTGCCCGAGAAGTAGAAATGACCATAACCTTCACACTGGTTGCTATTATTCGTTTTATACGATGGAAAAGCTGTTAGATTTATATTGCATATTATGCTTCTGGCATTGAATTCTAAGTCCCTAGCTATTCCATCTGGTGGAGCAACACTCTAGCGTGAAGCCTGGGTTGCCCGGAACGTAGAAATGTCCATTACTTCCACACTGGTTGTAAATATACATTACATACGATGGAAAAGCTGTTGTACTTATATTGTAATTTATGCTTCTGGCGTTGACTTCTTAGGCCCTAGCTATTTGATCCGGTGGCGCAACGCCCTAGAGTGACACCTAGGTTGACCGGAACGTAGAAATGACCATTACTTTCACAATGTCTGCAATTATTCATTTTATACGGTGGAAAAACTGTTGTACTTATATTGTATTTTATCCTTCTGGCGTTGAATTCTAAGTCCCTAGCTATCCGATCTGGTGGGGCAACGCCCTAGTGTGAAACCTAGGTTACCCGGAACGTAGAAATGGCCATTACCTTCACACTGTTTGCAATTATTCATTTTATACGATGGCAAAGCTGTTGTACTTATGTTGTATTTTATGCTTCGGGCGTTGACTTCTAAGGCCCTAACTATTCGATTTGGGTGGAGCAACGCCCTACAGTGAAGCCTTGGTTGCCCGGAACGTAGAAATGACCATTACTTTCACAATGTCTGCAATTATTCATTTTATACGATGGAAAAGCTGTTGTATTTATATTGTATTTTATGCTCCTGGCGTTGACTTCTAAGTCCCTAGCTATTCGATCTGGTGGAGCAACGCCCTAGTGTGAAACCTAAGTTACCCGGAACGTAGAAATGTCCAGTACTTTCAGACTGGTTGCTGTTATTCGTTTCATACGATGGAAAAGCTGTTATATTTATTTTGCATTTTATGCTTCGGGCGTTGGCTTCTAAGGCCCTAACTATTCGATCTGGTGGAGCAACGCCCTAGAGTGAAGCCTAGGTTGCCCGGAACGTAGAAATGACCATAACTTCCACACTGGTTGCAATTATTCGTTTTATACGATGGAAAAGCTGTTGCATCTTTATTGCATTTTATGATTCTGTCGTTGACGTCTAAGGCCGTAGCTATCAGATGTGGTGGAGCAACGCACTAGAGTGACGCCTAGGTTGCCCGGAACGTAGAAATGACCATTACTTTCGCAATGTTTAAAATTATTCATTTCATACGATGGAAAAACTGTTGTACTTATATTGTATTTTATGCTTCTGGCGTTGACTTCTAAGGCACTAACTATTCGATCTGGTGGAACAACGCCCTGGGGTGTAGCCTAGGTTGCCCGGAACGTAGAAATGACCATAACTTTCAACTGGTTGCTATTATTCGTTTTATACGCTGGAAAAACTGTTATATTTATCTTGTATATTATGCTTCTGGCGTTGCCTTCTAAGGCACTACCTATTCCATCTGGTGGAGCATCACTCTACAGTGAAGCCTAGGTTGCCCGGAACGTAGAAATGACCAGTACTTTCACACTGGTTACAGTTATTCATTTTATAAGATGGAAAAACTGTTGTACTTATATTGTATTTTATCCTTCTGGCGTTGAATTCTAAGTCCCTAGCTATTCGATCTGGTGGAGCAACGCCCTAGTGTGAAACCTAGGTTACCCGGAACGTAGAAATGACCAGTACTTTCATACTGGTTGCTGTTATTCGTTTCATACGATGGAAAAGCTGTTGCATTTATATTGTATTTTATGCTCCTGGCATTGAATTCTAAGTCCCTAGATATTCCATCTGGTGGAGCAATACCCTAGCGTTAAGCCTAGGTTGCCCGGAACGTAGAAATGTCCATTACTTCCACACTGGTTGTAAATATACATTACATACGATGGAAAAGCTGTTGTACTTATATTGTAATTTATGCTTCTGGCGTTGACTTCTTAGGCCCTAGCTATTTTATCTGGTGGAGCAACACCCTAGCGTGATGCCTAGGTTGCCCGGAACGTTGAAATGACCATAACTTTCACACTGGTTGCTATTATTCCTTTTATACGATGGAAAAGCTGTTAAATTTATATTGCATTTTATGCTTCTGGCATTGAATTCTCAGTCCCTAGCAATTCCATCTGGTGGAGCAACACCCTAGAGTGACGCCTAGGTTGCCCGGAACGTAGAAGTGACCATTACTTCCACACTGTTTGCGAATATACATTATATACGATGGAAAAGCTGTTGTACTTATATTGTAATTTATGCTTCTGGCGTTGACTTCTTAGGCCCTAACTATTTGATCTGGTGGAGCACCGCCCTAGAGTGAAGCCTAGGTTGCCCGGAACGTAGAACATACCATTACCTTCACACTGGTTGCAATTATTCCTGTTAGACGATGGAAAAACTGTTGCAGCTTTATTCTATTTTAGCTTCTGGCGTTGACTTCATAGGCCCTAACCATTCGATCTGGTGGAGCAACGTCCTAGAGTGAAGCCTAGGTTGACCGGAACGTAGAAATGACCATAACATTCACACTGGTTGCCATTAGTCGTTTTCTACGATGGAAAAGCTGTTGTATTTATATCGTATTTTATACATCTGGCGTTGACTTCTTAGGCCCTAACTATTCGATCTGGTGGACCAACGCCCTAGAGTGAAGCCTAGGTTGCTCGGAACGTAGAAATGGCCATTACCTTCACACTGTTTGCAATTATTCGTTTTATACGATGGCAAAGCTGTTGTACTTATATTGTATTTTAAGCTTCGGGCGTTGACTTCTAAGGCCCTAGCTATTCGATCTGGTGGAGCAACGCCCTAGTGTGAAACCTAGGTTACCCGGAACGTAGAAATGTCCAGTACTTTCAGACTGGTTGCTGTTATTCGTTTCATACGATGCAAAAGCTGTTATATTTATTTTGCATTTTGTGCTTCGGGCGTTGACTTCTAAGGCCCTAGCTATTCCATCTGGTGGAGCAACACCCTAGCGTTAAGCCTAGGTTGCCCGGAACGTAGAAATGTCCATTACTTCCACACTGGTTGTAAATATACATTACATACGATGGAAAAGCTGTTGTACTTATATTGTAATTTATGCTTCTGGCGTTGACTTCTTAGGCCCTAGCTATTTTATCTGGTGGAGCAACACCCTAGCGTGATGCCTAGGTTGCCCGGAACGTTGAAATGACCATAACTTTCACACTGGTTGCTATTATTCCTTTTATACGATGGAAAAGCTGTTAAATTTATATTGCATTTTATGCTTCTGGCATTGAATTCTCAGTCCCTAGCAATTCCATCTGGTGGAGCAACACCCTAGAGTGACGCCTAGGTTGCCCGGAACATAGAAGTGACCATTACTTCCACACTGTTTGCGAATATACATTATATACGATGGAAAAGCTGTTGTACTTATATTGTAATTTATGCTTCTGGCGTTGACTTCTTAGGCCCTAACTATTTGATCTGGTGGAGCACCGCCCTAGAGTGAAGCCTAGGTTGCCCGGAACGTAGAACATACCATTACCTTCACACTGGTTGCAATTATTCCTGTTATACGATGGAAAAACTGTTGCAGCTTTATTCTATTTTAGCTTCTGGCGTTGACTTCATAGGCCCTAACTATTCGATCTGGTGGAGCAACGTCCTAGAGTGAAGCCTAGGTTGCTCGGAACGTAGAAATGGCCATTACCTTCACACTGTTTGCAATTATTCGTTTTATACGATGGCAAAGCTGTTGTACTTATATTGTATTTTAAGCTTCGGGCGTTGACTTCTAAGGCCCTAGCTATTAGATCTGGTGGAGCAACGCCCTAGTGTGAAACCTAGGTTATCCGGAACGTAGAAATGTCCAGTACTTTCAGACTGGTTGCTGTTATTCGTTTCATACGATGGAAAAGCTGTTATATTTATTTTGCATTTTATGCTTCGGGCGTTGACTTCTAAGGCCCTAGCTATTCCATCTGGTGGAGCAACACCCTAGAGTGCAGCCTAGGTTAACCGGAACGTAGAAATGACCATTACTTTCACACTGTTTGCAATTATTCATTTTATACGATGGAAAAGCTGTTGTATTTATATTGTATTTAAGGCTCCTGGCGTTGCCTTCTTAGGCCCTAACAGTTCGATCTGGTGGAACAACGCCCTAGAGTGAAGCCTAGGTTACCCGGAACGTAGAAATGACCAGTACTTTCACACTGTTTGCAGATACTCCTGCTATACGATGGAAAAACTGTTGCATCTTTATTGAATTTTATGCTTCTGGCGTTGACTTCTAAGGCACTAACTATTCTATCTGGTGGACCAACGTCCTAGAGTGAAACCTAGGTTGCCCGGAACGTTGAAATGACCATCACTTTCTAACTGGTTGCAATTATTCCTGTTATATGATGGAAAAACTGTTGTATTTTTATTGCATTTTATGCTTCGTGCATTGACTTCTAAGGTCCTAACTATTCAATCTGTAGGAGCAACGCCCTAGAGTGAAGCCTAGGTTGCCCGGAACGTAGAATCGGCCATCACTTTCAAACTGGTTGCAATTATTCCTGTTATATGATGGAAACACTGTTGTACTTTTATTGCATTTTATGCTTCGGGCATTCACTTCTGAGGCCGTAGCTATTCGATGTGCTGGATGAACGCCATAGAGTGAAGCCAAGGTTGCTCGGAACGAAGAAATGACCATAACTTTCATACTGGTTGCAATCATTCGTTTTATATGATGGAAGAACTGTTGTATTTATATTGTATTTTATGCTGCTGGCGTTCACTTCTTAGGACCTAACTATTCAATTTGGTGGAACAACGCCCTGGGGTGAAGCCTAGGTTGCCCGGAACGTAGAAATGACCATAACTTTCACACTGGTTGCTATTATTCGTTTTATACGATGGAAAAACTGTTCTATTTATTTTGTATTTTATGCTTCGGGCGTTGACTTCTAAGGCCCTAACTGTTTGATCTGGTGGAGTAACGCCCTAGAGTGAAGCCGAGGTCGCCCGGGACGTAGAAATGACCATCACTTTCACACGGGTTGCAATTATTCCTGTTATAGGATGGAAAGACTGTTGTATTTTTATTGTATTTTATGCTTCAGACGTTGACTTCTGAGGCCGTAGCTATTCGATGTGGTGGAAGAACGGCATAGAGTGAAGCCTAGGTTGCCCGGAACGTAGAAATGACCACGACTTTCATACTGGTTGCAATTATTCGTTTTATATGATGGAAAAACTGTTGTATTTATATTGTATTTTATGCTGCTGGGGTTCACTTCTTCGGCCCTAACTATTCGATCTGGTGGAACAACGCCCTGGGGTGAAGCCTTGGTTGCCCGAAACGTAGTAATGACCATAACTTTCACGCTGGTTGCTATTATTCGTTTTATACGATGGAAAAACTGTTATATTTATATTGTATTTTATGCTTCTGGCGTTGATTTCTTAGGCCCTAACTATTCAATCTGGTGGAACAACACCCTAGAGTGAGGCCTAGGTTGCCCGGAACGTAGAAATGACCATAACTTTCACGCTGGTAGCTATTATTCGTTTTATACGATGGAAAAGCTGTTGTACTTATGTTGTATTTTATGCTTCGGGCGTTGACTTCTAAGGCCCTAACTATTCGATTTGGGTGGAGCAACGCCCTACAGTGAAGCCTTGGTTGCCCGGAACGTAGAAATGACCATTACTTTCACAATGTTTGCAAATATTCATTTCATACGATGGAAAAACTGTTGTACTTATATTGTATTTTATCCTTCTGACGTTGAATTCTAAGTGTCTAGCTATTCTATGTGGTGGAGCAACGCCCTAGAGTGAAACCTAGGTTACCCGGAACGTAGAAATGACCAGTACTTTCACACTGGTTGGAGTTATCCGTTTTATACAATGGAAAAGCTGTTCTATTTATTTTGCATTTTATGCTTCGGGCGCTGACTTCTAAGGCCTTAGCTATTCCATCTGGTGGAGCAACACCCTAGCGAGAAGCCTAGGTTGCCCGGAACGTGAAATGACCATTACTTCCACACTGCTTGCAAATATACATTATATACGATGGAAAAGCTGTTGTACTTATATTGTAATTTATGCTTCTGGCGTTGACTTCTTAGGCCGTAACTATTTGATCTGGTGGAGCACCGCCCTAGAGAGAAGCCTAGGTTACCCGGAACGTAGAAATGACCAGTACTTTCACACTGTTGGCAGTTACTCCTTTTATACGATGCAAAAGCTGTTGCATCTTTATTGAATTTTATGCTTCTGGCGTTGACTTCGAAGGCACTAACTATTCGATCTGGTGGAGCAATGCCCTAGAGTGAAGCCTAGGTTTCCCGTAACGTAGAAATGACCATCACTTTCAAACTGGTTGCAATTATTCCTGTTATATGATGGAAAAACTGTTGTATTTTTATTGCATTTTATGCTTCGGGCATTGTCTTCTAAGGTCCTAACTATTCAATCTGTTGGAGCAACGCCCTAGGGTGAAGCCTAGGTTGCCCGGAAAGTAGAAATGACAATAACTTTCATACTGGTTGCAATTATTCGTTTTATACGATGGAAAAGCTGTTGCATCTTTATTGCATTTTATGATTCTGTCGTTGACGTCTAAGGCCGTAGCTATCAGATGTGGTGGAGCAACGCACTAGAGTGACACCTAGGTTGCCCGGAACGTAGAAATGACCATTACTTTCGCAATGTTTAAAATTATTCATTTCATACGATGGGAAAACTGTTGTACTTATATTGTATTTTATGCTTCTGGCGTTGACTTCTAAGGCACTAACTATTCGATCTGGTGGAACAACGCCCTGGGGTGTAGCCTAGGTTGCCCGGAACGTAGAAATGACCATAACTTTCAACTGGTTGCTATTATTCGTTTTATACGATGGAAAAACTGTTCTATTTGTTTTGTATTTTATGCTTCGGGCGTTAACTTCTAAGGCCCTAACTGTTTGATCTGGTGGAGCAACGCCCTAGAGTGAAGCCTAGGTTGCCCGGAACGTAGAAATGACCTCAATTTTCACACTGATTGCTATTATTCGTTTTATACGCTGGAAAAACTGTTATATTTATCTTGTATATTATGCTTCTGGCGTTGCCTTCTAAGGCACTACCTATTCCATCTGGTGGAGCATCACTCTACAGTGAAGCCTAGGTTGCCCGGAACGTAGAAATGACCAGTACTTTCACACTGGTTACAGTTATTCATTTTATAAGATGGAAAAACTGTTGTACTTATATTGTATTTTATCCTTCTGGCGTTGAATTCTAAGTCCCTAGCTATTCGATCTGGTGGAGCAACGCCCTAGTGTGAAGCCTAGGTTACCCGGAACGTAGAAATGACCAGTACTTTCATACTGGTTGCTGTTATTCGTTTCATACGATGGAAAAGCTGATATATTTAAATTGCATTTTATGTTTCGGGCGTTGACTTCTAAGGCCCTAGCTATTCCATGTGGTGGAGCAACACCCTAGAGTGCAGCCTAGGTTGCCCGGTACGTAGAAATGACCATTACTTTCACACTGTTTGCAATTATTCATTTTATACGATGGAAAAGCTGTTGTATTTATATTGTATTTTATGCTCCTGGCATTGAATTCTAAGTCCCTAGATATTCCATCTGGTGGAGCAATACCCTAGCGTTAAGCCTAGGTTGCCCGGAACGTAGAAATGTCCATTACTTCCACACTGGTTGTAAATATACATTACATACGATGGAAAAGCTGTTGTACTTATATTGTAATTTATGCTTCTGGCGTTGACTTCTTAGGACCTAGCTATTTTATCTGGTGGAGCAACACCCTAGCGTGATGCCTAGGTTGCCCGGAACGTTGAAATGACCATAACTTTCACACTGGTTGCTATTATTCCTTTTATACGATGGAAAAGCTGTTAAATTTATATTGCATTTTATGCTTCTGGCATTGAATTCTCAGTCCCTAGCAATTCCATCTGGTGGAGCAACACCCTAGAGTGACGCCTAGGTTGCCCGGAACATAGAAGTGACCATTACTTCCACACTGTTTGCGAATATACATTATATACGATGGAAAAGCTGTTGTACTTATATTGTAATTTATGCTTCTGGCGTTGACTTCTTAGGCCCTAACTATTTGATCTGGTGGAGCACCGCCCTAGAGTGAAGCCTAGGTTGCCCGGAACGTAGAACATACCATTACCTTCACACTGGTTGCAATTATTCCTGTTATACGATGGAAAAACTGTTGCAGCTTTATTCTATTTTAGCTTCTGGCGTTCACTTCATAGGCCCTAACTATTCGATCTGGTGGAGCAACGCCCTAGAGTGAAGCCTAGGTTGCTCGGAACGTAGAAATGGCCATTACCTTCACACTGTTTGCAATTATTCGTTTTATACGATGGCAAAGCTGTTGTACTTATATTGTATTTTAAGCTTCGGGCGTTGACTTCTAAGGCCCTAGCTATTCGATCTGGTGGAGCAACGCCCTAGTGTGAAACCTAGGTTACCCGGAACGTAGAAATGTCCAGTACTTTCAGACTGGTTGCTGTTATTCGTTTCATACGATGGAAAAGCTGTTATATTTATTTTGCATTTTATGCTTCGGGCGTTGACTTCTAAGGCCCTAGCTATTCCATCTGCTGGAGCAACACCCTAGAGTGCAGCCTAGGTTAACCGGAACGTAGAAATGACCATTACTTTCACACTGTTTGCAATTATTCATTTTATACGATGGAAAAGCTGTTGTATTTATATTGTATTTACTGCTCCTGGCGTTGCCTTCTTAGGCCCTAACAGTTCGATCTGGTGGAACAACGCCCTAGAGTGAAGCCTAGGTTACCCGGAACGTAGAAATGACCAGTACTTTCACACTGGTTGCTATTATTCGTTTTATACGATGGAAAAACTGTTCTATTTATTTTGTATTTTATGCTTCGGGCGTTGACTTCTAAGGCCCTAACTGTTTGATCTGGTGGAGTAACGCCCTAGAGTGAAGCCGAGGTCGCCCGGGACGTAGAAATGACCATCACTTTCACACGGGTTGCAATTATTCCTGTTATAGGATGGAAAGACTGTTGTATTTTTATTGTATTTTATGCTTCAGACGTTGACTCCTGAGGCCGTAGCTATTCGATGTGGTGGAAGAACGGCATAGAGTGAAGCCTAGGTTGCCCGGAACGTAGAAATGACCACAACTTTCATACTGGTTGCAATTATTCGTTTTATATGATGGAAAAACTGTTGTATTTATATTGTATTTTATGCTGCTGGGGTTCACTTCTTCGGCCCTAACTATTCGATCTGGTGGAACAACGCCCTGGGGTGAAGCCTTGGTTGCCCGAAACGTAGTAATGACCATAACTTTCACGCTGGTTGCTATTATTCGTTTTATACGATGGAAAAACTGTTATATTTATATTGTATTTTATGCTTCTGGCGTTGATTTCTTAGGCCCTAACTATTCAATCTGGTGGGACAACACCCTAGAGTGAGGCCTAGGTTGCCCGGAACGTAGAAATGACCATAACTTTCACGCTGGTAGCTATTATTCGTTTTATACGATGGCAAACCTGTTGTACTTATATTGTATTTTAAGCTTCGGGCGTTGACTTCTAAGGCCCTAGCTATTCGATCTGGTGGAGCAACGCCCTAGTGTGAAACCTAGGTTACCCGGAACGTAGAAATGTCCAGTACTTTCAGACTGGTTGCTGTTATTCGTTTCATACGATGGAAAAGCTGTTATATTTATTTTGCATTTTATGCTTCGGGCGTTGACTTCTAAGGCCCTAGCTATTCCATCTGGTGGAGCAACACCCTAGAGTGCAGCCTAGGTTAACCGGAACGTAGAAATGACCATTACTTTCACACTGTTTGCAATTATTCATTTTATACGATGGAAAAGCTGTTGTATTTATATTGTATTTACTGCTCCTGGCGTTGCCTTCTTAGGCCCTAACAGTTCGATCTGGTGGAACAACGCCCTAGAGTGAAGCCTAGGTTACCCGGAACGTAGAAATGACCAGTACTTTCACACTGGTTGCTATTATTCGTTTTATACGATGGAAAAACTGTTCTATTTATTTTGTATTTTATGCTTCGGGCGTTGACTTCTAAGGCCCTAACTGTTTGATCTGGTGGAGTAACGCCCTAGAGTGAAGCCGAGGTCGCCCGGGACGTAGAAATGACCATCACTTTCACACGGGTTGCAATTATTCCTGTTATAGGATGGAAAGACTGTTGTATTTTCATTGTATTTTATGCTTCAGACGTTGACTTCTGAGGCCGTAGCTATTCGATGTGGTGGAAGAACGGCATAGAGTGAAGCCTAGGTTGCCCGGAACGTAGAAATGACCACAACTTTCATACTGGTTGCAATTATTCGTTTTATATGATGGAAAAACTGTTGTATTTATATTGTATTTTATGCTGCTGGGGTTCACTTCTTCGGCCCTAACTATTCGATCTGGTGGAACAACGCCCTGGGGTGAAGCCTTGGTTGCCCGAAACGTAGTAATGACCATAACTTTCACGCTGGTTGCTATTATTCGTTTTATACGATGGAAAAACTGTTATATTTATATTGTATTTTATGCTTCTGGCGTTGATTTCTTAGGCCCTAACTATTCAATCTGGTGGAACAACACCCTAGAGTGAGGCCTAGGTTGCCCGGAACGTAGTAATGACCATAACTTTCACGCTGGTAGCTATTATTCGTTTTATACGATGGAAAAGCTGTTGTACTTATGTTGTATTTTATGCTTCGGGCGTTGACTTCTAAGGCCCTAACTATTCGATTTGGGTGGAGCAACGCCCTACAGTGAAGCCTTGGTTGCCCGGAACGTAGAAATGACCATTACTTTCACAATGTTTGCAAATATTCATTTCATACGATGGAAAAACTGTTGTACTTATATTGTATTTTATCCTTCTGACGTTGAATTCTAAGTGTCTAGCTATTCTATGTGGTGGAGCAACGCCCTAGAGTGAAACCTAGGTTACCCGGAACGTAGAAATGACCAGTACTTTCACACTGGTTGGAGTTATCCGTTTTATACAATGGAAAAGCTGTTCTATTTATTTTGCATTTTATGCTTCGGGCGCTGACTTCTAAGGCCCTAGCTATTCCATCTGGTGGAGCAACACCCTAGCGAGAAGCCTAGGTTGCCCGGAACGTGAAATGACCATTACTTCCACACCGCTTGCAAATATACATTATATACGATGGAAAAGCTGTTGTACTTATATTGTAATTTATGCTTCTGGCGTTGACTTCTTAGGCCGTAACTATTTGATCTGGTGGAGCACCGCCCTAGAGAGAAGCCTAGGTTACCCGGAACGTAGAAATGACCAGTACTTTCACACTGTTGGCAGTTATTCCTTTTATACGATGCAAAAGCTGTTGCATCTTTATTGAATTTTATGCTTCTGGCGTTGACTTCGAAGGCACTAACTATTCGATCTGGTGGAGCAACGCCCTAGAGTGAAGCCTAGGTTTCCCGTAACGTAGAAATGACCATCACTTTCAAACTGGTTGCAATTATTCCTGTTATATGATGGAAAAACTGTTGTATTTTTATTGCATTTTATGCTTCGGGCATTGTCTTCTAAGGTCCTAACTATTCAATCTGTTGGAGCAACGCCCTAGGGTGAAGCCTAGGTTGCCCGGAAAGTAGAAATGACAATAACTTTCATACTGGTTGCAATTATTCGTTTTATACGATGGAAAAGCTGTTGCATCTTTATTGCATTTTATGATTCTGTCGTTGACGTCTAAGGCCGTAGCTATCAGATGTGGTGGAGCAACGCACTAGAGTGACACCTAGGTTGCCCGGAACGTAGAAATGACCATTACTTTCGCAATGTTTAAAATTATTCATTTCATACGATGGGAAAACTGTTGTACTTATATTGTATTTTATGCTTCTGGCGTTGACTTCTAAGGCACTAACTATTCGATCTGGTGGAACAACGCCCTGGGGTGTAGCCTAGGTTGCCCGGAACGTAGAAATGACCATAACTTTCAACTGGTTGCTATTATTCGTTTTATACGATGGAAAAACTGTTCTATTTGTTTTGTATTTTATGCTTCGGGCGTTAACTTCTAAGGCCCTAACTGTTTGATCTGGTGGAGCAACGCCCTAGAGTGAAGCCTAGGTTGCCCGGAACGTAGAAATGACCTCAATTTTCACACTGATTGCTATTATTCGTTTTATACGCTGGAAAAACTGTTATATTTATCTTGTATATTATGCTTCTGGCGTTGCCTTCTAAGGCACTACCTATTCCATCTGGTGGAGCATCACTCTACAGTGAAGCCTAGGTTGCCCGGAACGTAGAAATGACCAGTACTTTCACACTGGTTACAGTTATTCATTTTATAAGATGGAAAAACTGTTGTACTTATATTGTATTTTATCCTTCTGGCGTTGAATTCTAAGTCCCTAGCTATTCGATCTGGTGGAGCAACGCCCTAGTGTGAAGCCTAGGTTACCCGGAACGTAGAAATGACCAGTACTTTCATACTGGTTGCTGTTATTCGTTTCATACGATGGAAAAGCTGATATATTTATTTTGCATTTTATGCTTCGGGCGTTGACTTCTAAGGCCCTAGCTATTCCATCTGGTGGAGCAACACCCTAGAGTGCAGCCTAGGTTAACCGGAACGTAGAAATGACCATTACTTTCACACTGTTTGCAATTATTCATTTTATACGATGGAAAAGCTGTTGTATTTATATTGTATTTACTGCTCCTGGCGTTGCCTTCTTAGGCCCTAACAGTTCGATCTGGTGGAACAACGCCCTAGAGTGAAGCCTAGGTTACCCGGAACGTAGAAATGACCAGTACTTTCACACTGTTTGCAGATACTCCTGCTATACGATGGAAAAACTGTTGCATCTTTATTGAATTTTATGCTTCTGGCGTTGACTTCTAAGGCATTAACTATTCTATCTGGTGGAGCAACGTCCTAGAGTGAAGCCTAGGTTGCCCGGAACGTTGAAATGACCATCACTTTCTAACTGGTTGCAGTTATTCCTGTTATACGATGGAAAGCTGTTGCATCTTTATCGTGTTTTATGCTTCTGGCGTTGACTTCTAAGGCCCTAACTATTCGATCTGGTCGAGCAAGGCCCTAGACTGAAGCCTAGGTTGCCCGGAACGTAGAAGTGACCATAACATTCACACTGGTTGCCATTAATCTTTTTCTACGATGGAAAAGCTGTTGTATTTATATGGTATTTTATGCTTCTGGCGTTGACTTCTTAGGCCCTAACTATTCGTTCTGGTGGAGCAACGACCTAGAGTGAAGCCTAGGTTGCTCGGAACGTAGTAATGGCCATTACCTTCACACTGGTTGCCATTAATCGTTTTCTACGATGGAACAGCTGTTGTATTTATATCGTATTTTATGCTTCTGGCGTTGTCTTCTAAGGCCCTAACTATTCGATCTGGTGGAGCAACGCCCTAGAGTGAAGCCTAGATTACCCGGAACGTAGTAATGACCAGTACTATCACACTGTTTGCAGTTATTCCTGTTATACAATGGAAAGCTGTTGCATCTTTATCGTATTTAATGCTTCTGGCGTTGACTTCTAAGGCCCTAACTATTCGATCTGGTGGAGCAAGGCCCTAGACTGAAGCCTAGGTTGCCCGGAACGTAGAAATGACCATAACATTCACACTGGTTGCCATTAATCGTTTTCTACGATGGAAAAGCTGTTGTATTTATATCGTATTTTATGCTTCTGGCGTTGACTTCTTAGGCCCTAACTATTCGATCTGGTATAGCAACGCCCTAGAGTGAAGCCTAGGTTGCTCGGAACGTAGAAATGGCCATTACCTTCACACTGTTTGCAATTATTCATTTTATACGATGGCAAAGCTGTTGTACTTATATTGTATTTTATGCTTCGGGCGTTGTCTTCTAAGGCCCTAACTATTCGATTTGGGTGGAGCAACGCCCTACAGTGAAGCCTTGGTTGCCCGGAACGTAGAAATGACCATTACTTTCACAATGTCTGCAATTATTCATTTTATACGATGGAAAAGCTGTTGTATTTATATTGTATTTTATGCCCCTGGCGTTGACTTCTAAGTCCCTAGCTATTCGATCTGGTGGAGCAACGCCCTAGTGTGAAACCTAGGTTACCCGGAACGTAGAAATGTCCAGTACTTTCAGACTGGTTGCTGTTATTCGTTTCATACGATGGAAAAGCAGTTATATTTATTTTGCATTTTATGCTTCGGGCGTTGACTTCTAAGGCCCTAGCTATTCCATCTGGTGGAGCAACACCCTAGAGTGCAGCCTAGGTTGCCCGGAACGTAGAAATGACCGTTACTTTCACACTGTTTGCAATTATTCATTTTATACGATGGAAAAGCTGTTGTACTCATATTGTAATTTATGCTTCTGGCGTTGACTTCTTAGGCCCTAACTATTTGATCTGGTGGAGCACCGCCCTAGAGTGAAGCCTAGGTTGCCCGGAACGTAGAAATGACCATTACTTTCACAATGTTTGCAAATATTCATTTTATACGATGGAAAAACTGTTGCTCCTTTATTGTATTTTAGCTTCTGGCGTTGACTTCATAGGCCCTAACTATTCGATCTGGTGGAGCAACGTCCTAGAGTGAAGCCTAGGTTGACCGGAACGTAGAAATGACAATAACTTTCACACTGGTTAACATTATTCGTTTTATACGATGGAAAAGCTGTTGTATTTATATCGTATTTTATGCTTCTGGCGTTGACTTCTTAGGCCCTAACTATTCCATCTGGTGGAGCAACGCCCTAGAGTGAAGCCTAGGTTGCCCGGGAAGTAGAAATGACCATAACTTTCACACTGGTTGCTATTATTCGTTTTATACGATGGAAAAGCTGTTATATTTATATTGCATATTATGCTTCTGGCATTGAATTCTAAGTCCCTAGCTATTCGATCTGGTGGAGCAACGCCCTAGCGTGATGCCTAGGTTGCCCGGAACGTTGAAATGACCATAACTTTCACACTGGCTGCTATTATTCCTTTTATACGATGGAAAAGCTGTTAAATTTATATTGCACTTTATGCTTCTGGCATTGAATTCCCAGTCCCTATCAATTCCATCTGGTGGAGCAACACCATAGAGTGAAGCCTAGGTTGCCCGGAACGTAGAAGTGACCATTACATCCACACTGTTTGCAAATATACATTATATACGATGGAAAAGCTGTTGTACTTATATTGTAATTTATGATTCTGGCGTTGACTTCTTAGGCCCTAACTATTTGATCTGGTGGAGCACCGCCCTAGAGTGAAGCCTAGGTTGTCCGGAACGTAGAACATACCATTACCTTCACCCTGGTTGCAATTATTCCTGTTATACGATGGAAAAACTGTTGCACCCTTATTGTATTTTATGCTTCTGGCGTTGACTGCATAGGCCCAAGCCATTGGATCTGGTGGAGCAACGTCCTAGAGTGAAGCCTAGGTTGACCGGCACGTAGAAATGACCATAACTTTCACACTGGTTACCATTATTCGTTTTATATGATGGAAAAGCTGTTGTATTTATATCGTATTTTATGCTTCTCTCGTTGACTTTGAAGGCCGTAGCTATTAGATATGGTGGAGCAACGCCCTAGAGTGTCACATGGGTTGCGCGGGACGTAGAAATGACCATTACTTTCACAATGTTTGCAAATAATCATTTTATACGATGGAAAAACTGTTGTACTTATATTGTATTTTATTCTTCTCGCGTTGAATTCTAAGTCCCTAGCTATTCTATCTGGTGGAGCAACGCCCTAGTGTGAAACCTAGGTTACCCGGAACGTAGACATGACCGTTACTTTCACACTGTTTGCAATTATTCATTTTATACGATGGAAAAGCTGTTGTATTTATATTGTATTTTATGCTCCTGGCGTTGACTTCTTAGGCCGTAGCTATTAGATGTGGTGGAGCAACGCCCTAGAGTGACGCCTAGGTTGACCGGAACGTAGAAATGGCCATTACTTTCACAATGTCTGCAATTATTCATTTTATACGATGGAAAAACTGTTGTACTTATATTGTATTTTATTCTTCTCGCGTTGAATTCTAAGTCCCTAGCTATTCTATCTGGTGGAGCCACGCCCTAGTGTGAAACCTAGGTTACCCGGAACGTAGAAATGACCAGTACTTTCACACTGGTTGCAGTTATTCATTTTATACGATGGAAAAACTGTTCTATTTATTTTGCATTTTATGCTTCGGGCGTTGACTTCTAAGGCGCTAACTATTCAATCTGTTGGAGCAACGCCCTAGGGTGTATCCTAGGTTGCCCGGAAAGTAGAAATGACCATAACTTTCATACTGGTTGCTATTATTCCTTTTATACGATGGAAAAGCTGTTATATGTATATTGCATATTATGCTTCTGGCATTGAATTCTATGTCCCTAGCTATTCGATCTGGTGGAGCAACACCCTAGCGTGATGCCTAGGTTGCCCGGAACGTTGAAATGACCATAACTTTCACACTGGTTGCTATTATTCCTTTTATACGATGGAAAAGCTGTAAAATTTATATTGCATTTTATGCTTCTGGCATTGAATTCTCAGTCCATAGCAATTCCATCTGGTGGAGCGACACCCTAGAGTGACGCCTAGGTTGCCCGGAACATAGAAGTGACCATTACTTCCACACTGTTTGCAAATATACATTATATACGATGGAAAAGCTGTTGTATTTATATCGTATTTTATGCTTCTGGCGTTGACTTCTTAGGCCCTAACTATTCGATCTGGTGGAGCAACGCCCTAGAGTGAAGCCTAGGTTGCTCGGAACGTAGAAATGGCCATTACCTTCACACTGTTTGCAATTATTCGTTTTATACGATGGCAAAGCTGTTGTACTTATATTGTATTTTATGCTTCTGGCGTTGATTTCTTAGGCCCTAACTATTCAATCTGGTGGAACAACACCCTAGAGTGAGGCCTAGGTTGCCCGGAACGTAGAAATGACCATCACTTCCATACGGGTAGCAATTATTCGTTTTATACGATGGAAAAACTGTAGGATTTATATTGTATTTTATGCTTCTGGCGTTGACTTCTTAGGCCCTAACTATTCCACCTGGTGGAGCAACGCCCTATAGTGAAGCCTAGGTTGCCCGGAAAGTAGAAATGACCATAACTTTCATACTGGTTGCAATTATTCGTTTTATATGTAGGAAAAACTGTTGTATTTATATTGTATTTTATGCTTCTGGCGTTCACTTCTTATGACCTAACTATTACTTTCACACTGTTTGCAATTATTCCTTTTATACCATGGAAAAGCTGTTGTATTTATATCGTATTTTATGCTTCTGGCGTTGACTTCTAAGGACCTAACTATTCGATCTGGTCGAGCAACGCCCTAGAGTGAAGCCTAGGTTGCTCGGAATATAGAAATGACCATAACTTTCACACTGGTTGCAATTATTCGTTTTCTGCGATGGAAAAACTGTTGTATTTATATTGTATTTTATGCTTCTGGCGTTCACTTCTTAGGGCCTAACTATTCGATCTGATGGAACAATGCCCCAGGGTGAAGCCTAGGTTGCCCGGAACGTAGAAATGACCATAACTTTTTCACTGGTAGCAATTATTCGTTTTATACAATGGAAAAACTGTTCTATTTATTTTGTATATTATGCTTCGGGCGTTTACTTCTTTGGCCCTAACAATTCGATCTGGTGGAGCAACGCCCTAGAGCGAAGCCTATGTTCCCTGGAACGTACAAATGACCATAACTTTCACACTGGTTGCAATTATTCGTTTTTTACAATGGAAAAGCTGTTGTATTTATATTGTATTTTATGCCTCTGGCGTTGACTTCTAAGGCCCTAGCTATTCGATCTAGTGGAGCAACGCCCTAGAGTGAAGTCTAGGTTGCCCGGAACGTAGAAATGACCATCACTTTCAAACTGGTTGCAATTAATCCTGTTATACGATGGAAACACTGTTGTATTTTTATTGCATTTTATGCTTCGGGCGTTGACTTATAAGGCCCTGACTATTCAATCTGTTGGAGCAACGCCCTAGAGTGAAGCCTAGGTTGCTCGGAATGTAGAAATGACCATAACTTTCACACTGGCTGCAATTATTCGTTTTATACGATAGAAAAACTGTTGTATTTATATTGTATTTTATGCTTCTGGCGTTCACTTCTTAGGCCCTAACTATTCGATCTGGTGGAACAACGCCCTAGGGTGAAGCCTAGGTTGCCCGGAACGTAGAAATGACCATAACTTTTACACTGGTAGCAATTATTCGTTTTATACAATGGAAAAACTGTTCCATTTATTTTGTATTGAATGCTTCGGGCGTTGGCTTCTAAGGCCCTAACTGTTTGATCTGGTGGAGCAACGCCCTAGAGTGAAGCCTCGGTTGCCCGGAACGTAGAAATGACCATAACTTTCACGCTGGTTGCTATTATTCGTTTTATACGATGGAAAAACTGTTATATTTATATTGTATTTTATGCTTCAGGCGTTGACTTCTGAGGCCGTGGCTATTCGATGTGGTTGAAGAACGTCATAGAGTGAAGCCTAGGTTGCCCGGAACGTAGAAATGTCCATATCTTTCACACGGTTTGCAATTATTCATTTTATACGGTGGCAAAGCTCTTGCATTTATATTGTATTTTACGCTTCTGGCGTTGACTCCTTAGGCCCTAACTATTCAATCTGGTGGAGCAATGCCTCAGAGTTATGTCTAGGATGCCCGAAACGCCGAAATGATCATTACTTTCACGCATGTTGCTATTATTCCGGTTATACCATGAAAAGACTGTTGTATTTTTATTGTATTTTATGCTTCAGGCGTAGGCTTCTAAGGCCGTAGCAATTCGATATGGTGGAGCACCGCCCTAGAGTGAAGCCTAGGTTGCTCGGAACGCAGAAATGACCACTACTTTCACACAGTTTGCAATTATTTATTTAATACGATGGAAAAGCTGTTGTATTTATATCGTATTTTATGCTTCGGGCGTTGACTTCTTAGGCCCTAACACTTCGATCTGGTGGAGCAACGCCCTACAGTGAAGCCTAGGTTGCCCGGAACGTAGATATGACCATAACCTTCACACAGGTTGCAATTATTCATTTATACGGTGTAAAGGCTTTTGTATTTATTTTGTATTTTATTCTTCTGGTGTTGACTTCTTAGGCCCTAACTATTCGATCTGGTGGAACAACGCCGTAGAGTGAAGCCTAGGTTGCCCGGGACGTAGAAATGACCATTACTTTCACACTGTTTGCAATTATTCCTTTTATACCATGGAAAAGCTGTTGTATTTATATCGTATTTTATGCTTCTGGCGTTGACTTCTAAGGACCTAACTATTCGATCTGGTGGAGCAACGCCCTAGAGTGAAGCCTAGGTTGCTCGGAATATAGAAATGACCATAACTTTCACACTGGTTGCAATTATTCGTTTTCTGCGATGGAAAATCTGTTGTATTTATATTGTATTTTATGCTTCTGGCGTTCACTTCTTAGGGACTAACTATTCGATCTGATGGAACAATGCCCCAGGGTGAAGCCTAGGTTGCCCGGAACGTAGAAATGACCATAACTTTTACACTGGTAGCAATTATTCGTTTTATACAATGGAAAAACTGTTCTATTTATTTTGTATTTAATGCTTCGGGCGTTGGCTTCTAAGGCCCTAACTGTTTGATCTGGTGGAGCAACGCCCTAGAGTGAAGCCTCGGTTGCCCGGAACGTAGAAATGACCATAACTTTCACACTGGTTGCAATTATTCATTTTATACGGTGGCAAAGCTCTTGCATTTATATTGTATTTTACGCTTCTGGCGTTGACTCCTTAGGCCCTAACTATTCAATCTGGTGGAGCAATGCCTCAGAGTTAAGTCTAGGATGCCCGAAACGCCGAAATGATCATTACTTTCACGCATGTTGCTATTATTCCGGTTATACGATGAAAAGACTGTTGTATTTTTATTGTATTTTATGCTTCAGGCGTAGGCTTCTAAGGCCGTAGCAATTCGATATGGTGCAGCACCGCCCTAGAGTGAAGCCTAGGTTGCTCGGAACGCAGAAATGACCACTACTTTCACACAGATTGCAAATATTTATTTAATACGATGGAAAAGCTGTTGTATTTATATCGTATTTTATGCTTCGGGCGTTGACTTCTTAGGCCCTAACACTTCGATCTGGTGGAGCAACGCCCTACAGTGAAGCCTAGGTTGCCCGGAACGTAGATATGACCATAACCATCACACAGGTTGCAATTATTCGTTTTATACGGTGTAAAGGCTTTTGTATTTATTTTGTATTTTATTCTTCTGGTGTTGACTTCTTAGGCCCTAACTATTCGATCTGGTGGAACAACGCCGTAGAGTGAAGCCTAGGTTGCCCGGAACGTAGAAATGACCATTACTTTCACACTGTTTGCAATTATTCCTTTTATACCATGGAAAAGCTGTTGTATTTATATCGTATTTTATGCTTCTGGCGTTGACTTCTAAGGACCTAACTATTCGATCTGGTGGAGCAACGCCCTAGAGTGAAGCCTAGGTTGCCCGGAACGTAGAAATGACCATTACTTTCACACTGTTTGCAATTATTCGTTTTATACGATGGAAAAACTGTTGTATTTATATTGTATTTTATGCTTCTGGCGTTCGCTTCTTAGGGCCTAACTGTTCGATCTGATGGAACAATGCCCTAGGATGAAGCCTAGGTTGCCCGGAACGTAGAAATGACCATAACTTTTACACTGGTAGCAATTATTCGTTTTATACAATGGAAAAACTGATCTATTTATTTTGTATTTTATGCTTCGGGCGTTGACCTCTAAGGACCTTACTGTTTGATCTGGTGGAGCAACGCCCTAGAGTGAAACCTAGGTTGCCTGGAACGTATAAATGACCATAACTTTTACACTGGTAGCAATTATTCGTTTTATACAATGGAAAAACTGTTCTATTTATTTTGTATTTTATGCTTCGGGCGTTGACTTCTTTGGCCCTAACAATTCGACCTGGTGGAGCAACACCCTAGAGTGAAGCCTAGGTTGCCCGGAACGTAGAAATGACCTTCACTATCAAACTGGTTGCAATTAATCCTGTTATACGATGGAAAAACTGTTGTATTTTTATTGCATTTTATGCTTCTGGCGTTCACTTCTTAGGCCCTAACTATTCGATCTGGTGGAACAACGCCCTAGGGTGAAGCCTAGGTTGCCCCGAACGTAGAAATGACCATAAGTTTCATAATGGTTGCAATTATTCGTTTTATACGATGGAAAAACTGTTGTATTTCTATTGTATTTTATGCTTCGGGCGTTGACTTCTTAGGCCCTGACACTTCGATCTGGTGGAGCAACGCCCTACAGTGAAGCCTAGGTTGCCCGGAACGTAGATATGACCATAACCTTCACACAGGTTGCAATTATTCGTTTTTTACGGTGTAAAGGCTGTTGTATTTATTTTGTATTTTATTCTTCTGGTGTTGACTTCTTAGGCCCTAACTATTCGATCTGGTGGAACAACGCCGTAGAGTGAAGCCTAGGTTGCCCGGAACGTAGAAATGACCATTACTTTCACACTGTTTGCAATTATTCCTTTTATACCATGGAAAAGCTGTTGTATTTATATCGTATTTTATGCTTCTAGCGTTGACTTCTAAGGACCTAACTATTCGATCTGGTGGAGCAACGCCCTAGAGTGAAGCCTAGGTTGCCCGGAACGTAGAAATGACCATTACTTTCACACTGTTTGGAATTATTCCTTTTATACCATGGAAAAGCTGTTGTATTTATATCGTATTTTATGCCTCTGGCGTTGACTTCTAAGGCCCTAGCTATTCGATCTAGTGGAGCAACGCCCTAGAGTGAAGTCTAGGTTGCCCGGAACGTAGAAATGACCATCACTTTCAAACTGGTTGCAATTAATCCTGTTATACGATGGAAAAACAGTTGTATTTTTATTGCATTTTATGCTTCGGGCGTTGACTTATAAGGCCCTGACTATTCAATCTGCTGGAGCAACGCCCTAGAGTGAAACCTAGGTTGCTCGGAATGTAGAAATGACCATAACTTTCACACTGGCTGCAATTATTCGTTTTATACGATAGAAAAACTGTTGTATTTATATTGTATTTTATGCTTCTGGCGTTCACTTCTTAGGCCCTAACTATTCGATCTGGTGGAACAACGCCCTAGGGTGAAGCCTAGGTTGCCCGGAACGTAGAAATGACCATAACTTTTACACTGGTTGCAATTATTCGTTTTATACAATGGAAAAACTGTTGTATTTATATTGTATTTTATGCTTCTGGCGTTGACTTCTTAGGCCCTAGCTATTCGGTCTGGTGGAGCAATGCCTCAGAGTTAAGTCTAGGATGCCCGAAACGCCGAAATGATCATTACTTTCACGCTTGTTGCAATTATTCCTGTTATACAATGAAAAGACCGTTGTATTTTTATTGTATTTTATGCTTCAGGCGTAGGCTTCTAAGGCCGTAGCTATTCGATATGGTGGAGCACCGCCCTAGAGTGAAGCCTAGGTTGCTCGGAACGTAGAAATGACCATAACTTTTACACTGGTTGCAATTATTCGTTTTATACAATGGAAAAACTGTTGTATTTATATTGTATTTTATGCTTCTGGCGTTGACTTCTTAGGCCCTAGCTATTCGGTCTGGTGGAGCAATGCCCTAGGATGAAGCCTAGGTTGCCCGGAACGTAGAAATGACCATAACTTTTACACTGGTTGCAATTATTCGTTTTCTGCGATGGAAAAACTGTTGTATTTATATTGTATTTTATGCTTCTGGTGTTCACTACTTAGGGCCTAACTATTCGATCCGATGGAACAATGCCCTAGGGTGAAGCCTAGGTTGCCCGGAACGTAGAGATGACCATAACTTTTACACTGGTAGCAATTATTCGTTTTATACAATGGAAAAACTGTTCTATTTATTTTGTATATTATGCTTCGGGCGTTTACTTCTTTGACCCTAACAATTCGATCTGGTGGAGCAACGCCCTAGAGCGAAGCCTATGTTCCCAGGAACGTACAAATGACCATAACTTTCACACTGGTTGCAATTATTCGTTTTTTACAATGGAAAAGCTGTTGTATTTATATTGTATTTTATGCCTCTGGCGTTGACTTCTAAGGCCCTAGCTATTCGATCTAGTGGAGCAACGCCCTAGAGTGAAGTCTAGGTTGCCCGGAACGTAGAAATGACCATCACTTTCAAACTGGTTGCAATTAATCCTGTTATACGATGGAAAAACAGTTGTATTTTTATTGCATTTTATGCTTCGGGCGTTGACTTATAAGGCCCTGACTATTCAATCTGTGGGAGCAACGCCCTAGAGTGAAACCTAGGTTGCTCGGAATGTAGAAATGACCATAACTTTCACACTGGCTGCAATTATTCGTTTTATACGATAGAAAAACTGTTGTATTTATATTGTATTTTATGCTTCTGGCGTTGACTTCTAAGGACCTAACTATTCGATCTGGTGGAGCAACGCCCTAGAGCGAAGCCTATGTTCCCAGGAACGTACAAATGACCATAACTTTCACACTGGTTGCAATTATTCGTTTTTTACAATGGAAAAGCTGTTGTATTTATATTGTATTTTATGCCTCTGGCGTTGACTTCTAAGGCCCTAGCTATTCGATCTAGTGGAGCAACGCCCTAGAGTGAAGTCTAGGTTGCCCGGAACGTAGAAATGACCATCACTTTCAAACTGGTTGCAATTAATCCTGTTATACGATGGAAAAACAGTTGTATTTTCATTGCATTTTATGCTTCGGGCGTTGACTTATAAGGCCCTGACTATTCAATCTGTTGGAGCAACGCCCTAGAGTGAAACCTAGGTTGCTCGGAATGTAGAAATGACCATAACTTTCACACTGGCTGCAATTATTCGTTCTATACGATAGAAAAACTGTTGTATTTATATTGTATTTTATGCTTCTGGCGTTGACTTCTTAGGCCCTAGCTATTCGGTCTGGTGGAGCAATGCCTCAAAGTTAAGTCTAGGATGCCCGAAACGCCGAAATGATCATTACTTTCACGCTTGTTGCAATTATTCCTGTTATACAATGAAAAGACCGTTGTATTTTTATTGTATTTTATGCTTCAGGCGTAGGCTTCTAAGGCCGTAGCTATTCGATATAGTGGAGCACCGCCCTAGAGTGAAGCCTAGGTTGCTCGGAATATACAAATGACCATAACTTTCACACTGGCTGCAATTATTCGTTTTCTACGATGGAAAAACTGTTGTATTTATATTGTATTTTATGCTTCTGGCGTTCACTTCTTAGGGCCTAACTGTTCGATCTGATGGAACAATGCCCTAGGATGAAGCCTAGGTTGCCTGGAACGTAGAAATGACCATAACTTTTACACTGGTAGCAATTATTCGTTTTATACAATGGAAAAACTGATCTATTTATTTTGTATTTTATGCTTCTGGCGTTCACTTCTTAGGGCCTAACTGTTCGATCTGATGGAACAATGCCCTAGGATGAAGCCTAGGTTGCCCGGAACGTAGAAATGACCATAACTTTTACACTGGTAGCAATTATTCGTTTTATACAATGGAAAAACTGATCTATTTATTTTGTATTTTATGCTTCGGGCGTTGACCTCTAAGGACCTTACTGTTTGATCTGGTGGAGCAACGCCCTAGAGTGAAACCTAGGTTGCCTGGAACGTATAAATGACCATAACTTTTACACTGGTAGCAATTATTCGTTTTATACAATGGAAAAACTGTTCTATTTATTTTGTATTTTATGCTTCGGGCGTTGACTTCTTTGGCCCTAACAATTCGACCTGGTGGAGCAACACCCTAGAGTGAAGCCTAGGTTGCCCGGAACGTAGAAATGACCTTCACTATCAAACTGGTTGCAATTAATCCTGTTATACGATGGAAAAACTGTTGTATTTTTATTGCATTTTATGCTTCTGGCGTTCACTTCTTAGGCCCTAACTATTCGATCTGGTGGAACAATGCCCTAGGGTGAAGCCTAGGTTGCCCCGAACGTAGAAATGACCATAAGTTTCATAATGGTTGCAATTATTCGTTTTATACGATGGAAAAACTGTTGTATTTCTATTGTATTTTATGCTTCGGGCGTTGACTTCTTAGGCCCTAACACTTCGATCTGGTGGAGCAACGCCCTACAGTGAAGCCTAGGTTGCCCGGGACGTAGATATGACCATAACCTTCACACAGGTTGCAATTATTCGTTTTTTACGGTGTAAAGGCTGTTGCATTTATTTTGTATTTTATTCTTCTGGTGTTGACTTCTTAGGCCCTAACTATTCGATCTGGTGGAACAACGCCGTAGAGTGAACCCTAGGCTGCCCGGAACGTATAAATGACCATTACTTTCACACTGTTTGCAATTATTCCTTTTATACGTTGGATAAGCTGCTGTATTTATATCGTATTTTATGCTTCTGGCGTTGACTTCTAAGGACCTAACTATTCGATCTGGTGGAGCAACGCCCTAGAGTGAAGCCTAGGTTGCTGGGAATATAGAAATGACCATAACTTTCACACTGGTTGCAATTATTCGTTTTATACGGTGTAAAGGCATTTGTATTTATTTTGTATTTTATTCTTCTGGTGTTGACTTCTTAGGCCCTAACTATTCGATCTGGTGGAACAACGCCGTAGAGTGAAGCCTAGGTTGCCCGGAACGTAGAAATGACCATTACTTTCACACTGTTTGCAATTATTCCTTTTATACCATGGAAAAGCTGTTGTATTTATATCGTATTTTATGCTTCTGGCGTTGACTTCTAAGGACCTAACTATTCGATCTGGTGGAGCAACGCCCTAGAGTGAAGCCTAGGTTGCTCGGAGTATAGAAATGACCATAACTTTCACACTGGTTGCAATTATTCGTTTTCTGCGATGGAAAAACTGTTGTATTTATATTGTATTTTATGCTTCTGGTGTTCACTTCTTAGGGCCTAACTATTCGATCCGATGGAACAATGCCCTAGGGTGAAGCCTAGGTTGCCCGGAACGTAGAGATGACCATAACTTTTACACTGGTAGCAATTATTCGTTTTATACAATGGAAAAACTGTTCTATTTATTTTGTATATTATGCTTCGGGCGTTTACTTCTTTGACCCTAACAATTCGATCTGGTGGAGCAACGCCCTAGAGCGAAGCCTATGTTCCCAGGAACGTACAAATGACCATAACTTTCACACTGGTTGCAATTATTCGTTTTTTACAATGGAAAAGCTGTTGTATTTATATTGTATTTTATGCCTCTGGCGTTGACTTCTAAGGCCCTAGCTATTCGATCTAGTGGAGCAACGCCCTAGAGTGAAGTCTAGGTTGCCCGGAACGTAGAAATGACCATCACTTTCAAACTGGTTGCAATTAATCCTGTTATACGATGGAAAAACAGTTGTATTTTTATTGCATTTTATGCTTCGGGCGTTGACTTATAAGGCCCTGACTATTCAATCTGTTGGAGCAACGCCCTAGAGTGAAACCTAGGTTGCTCGGAATGTAGAAATGACCATAACTTTCACACTGGCTGCAATTATTCGTTTTATACGATAGAAAAACTGCTGTATTTATATTGTATTTTATGCTTCTGGCGTTGACTTCTAAGGACCTAACTATTCGATCTGGTGGAGCAACGCCCTAGAGCGAAGCCTATGTTCCCAGGAACGTACAAATGACCATAACTTTCACACTGGTTGCAATTATTCGTTTTTTACAATGGAAAAGCTGTTGTATTTATATTGTATTTTATGCCTCTGGCGTTGACTTCTAAGGCCCTAGCTATTCGATCTAGTGGAGCAACGCCCTAGAGTGAAGTCTAGGTTGCCCGGAACGTAGAAATGACCATCACTTTCAAACTGGTTGCAATTAATCCTGTTATACGATGGAAAAACAGTTGTATTTTTATTGCATTTTATGCTTCGGGCGTTGACTTATAAGGCCCTGACTATTCAATCTGTTGGAGCAACGCCCTAGAGTGAAACCTAGGTTGCTCGGAATGTAGAAATGACCATAACTTTCACACTGGCTGCAATTATTCGTTTTATACGATAGAAAAACTGTTGTATTTATATTGTATTTTATGCTTCTGGCGTTGACTTCTTAGGCCCTAGCTATTCGGTCTGGTGGAGCAATGCCTCAAAGTTAAGTCTAGGATGCCCGAAACGCCGAAATGATCATTACTTTCACGCTTGTTGCAATTATTCCTGTTATACAATGAAAAGACCGTTGTATTTTTATTGTATTTTATGCTTCAGGCGTAGGCTTCTAAGGCCGTAGCTATTCGATATAGTGGAGCACCGCCCTAGAGTGAAGCCTAGGTTGCTCGGAATATACAAATGACCATAACTTTCACACTGGCTGCAATTATTCGTTTTCTACGATGGAAAAACTGTTGTATTTATATTGTATTTTATGCTTCTGGCGTTCACTTCTTAGGGCCTAACTGTTCGATCTGATGGAACAATGCCCTAGGATGAAGCCTAGGTTGCCCGGAAAGTAGAAATGACCATAACTTTTACACTGGTAGCAATTATTCGTTTTATACAATGGAAAAACTGATCTACTTATTTTGTATTTTATGCTTCGGGCGTTGACCTCTAAGGACCTTACTGTTTGATCTGGTGGAGCAACGCCCTAGAGTGAAACCTAGGTTGCCTGGAACGTATAAATGACCATAACTTTTACACTGGTAGCAATTATTCGTTTTATACAATGGAAAAACTGTTCTATTTATTTTGTATTTTATGCTTCGGGCGTTGACTTCTTTGGCCCTAACAATTCGACCTGGTGGAGCAACGCCCTAGAGTGAAGCCTAGGTTGCCCGGAACGTAGAAATGACCTTCACTATCAAACTGGTTGCAATTAATCCTGTTATACGATGGAAAAACTGTTGTATTTTTATTGCATTTTATGCTTCTGGCGTTCACTTCTTAGGCCCTAACTATTCGATCTGGTGGAACAATGCCCTAGGGTGAAGCCTAGGTTGCCCCGAACGTAGAAATGACCATAAGTTTCATAATGGTTGCAATTATTTGTTTTATACGATGGAAAAACTGTTGTATTTCTATTGTATTTTATTCTTCGGGCGTTGACTTCTTAGGCCCTAACACTTCGATCTGGTGGAGCAACGCCCTACAGTGAAGCCTAGGTTGCCCGGAACGTAGATATGACCATAACCTTCACACAGGTTGCAATTATTCGTTTTTTACGGTGTAAAGGCTGTTGTATTTATTTTGTATTTTATTCTTCTGGTGTTGACTTCTTAGGCCCTAACTATTCGATCTGGTGGAACAACGCCGTAGAGTGAACCCTAGGCTGCCCGGAACGTATAAATGACCATTACTTTCACACTGTTTGCAATTATTCCTTTTATACGTTGGATAAGCTGCTGTATTTATATCGTATTTTATGCTTCTGGCGTTGACTTCTAAGGACCTAACTATTCGATCTGGTGGAGCAACGCCCTAGAGTGAAGCCTAGGTTGCTGGGAATGTAGAAATGACCATAACTTTCACACTGGTTGCAATTATTCGTTTTATACGATGGAAAAACTGTTGTATTTATATTGTATTTTATGCTTCTGGCGTTCACTTCTTGGGCCCTAACTATTCAATCTGGTGGAACAACGCCCTAGGGTGAAGCCTAGGTTGCCCGGAACGTAGAAATGACCATAACATTTACACTGGTAGCAATTATTCGTTTTATACAATGGAAAAACTTTTCTTTTTATTTTGTATTTTATACTTCGGGCGTTGACTTCTAAGGCCGTAACTGTTTGATCTGGTGGAGCAACGCCCTAGAGTGAAGCCTAGGTTGCCCGGAACGAAGAAATGACAATTACTTTCACACTGTTTGCAATTATTCGTTTTTTACGATGGAAAAGCTGTTGTATTTATATCGTATTATATGCCTCTGGCGATGACTTCTAAGGCCCTAGCTATTCGATCTAGTGGAGCAACGCCCTAGAGTGAAGCCTAGGTTGCCCGGAACGTAGAAGTGACCATTACTTTCACACTGTTTGCAATTATTCCTTTTATACCATGGAAAAGCTGTTGTATTTATATCGTATTCTATGCTTCTGGCGTTGACTTCTAAGGACCTAACTATTCGATCTGGTGGAGCAACGCCCTAGAGTGAAGCCTAGGTTGCTCGGAATATAGAAATGACCATAACTTTCACACTGGTTGCAATTATTCGTTTTCTGCGATGGAAAAACTGTTGTATTTATATTGTATTTTATACTTCTGGCGTTCACTTCTTAGGGCCTAACTATTCGATCTGATGGAACAATGCCCCAGGGTGAAGCCTAGGTTGCCCGGAACGAAGAAATGACCATAGCTTTTACACTGGTAGCAATTATTCGTTTTATACAATGGAAAAACTGTTCTATTTATTTTGTATATTATGCTTCGGGCGTTTACTTCTTTGGCCCTAACAATTCGATCTGGTGGAGCAACGCCCTAGAGCGAAGCCTATGTTCCCTGGAACGTACAAATGACCATAACTTTCACACTGGTTGCAATTATTCGTTTTTTACAATGGAAAAGCTGTTGTATTTATATTGTATTTTATGCCTCTGGCGTTGACTTCTAAGGCCCTAGCTATTCGATCTAGTGGAGCAACGCCCTAGAGTGAAGTCTAGGTTGCCCGGAACGTAGAAATGACCATCACTTTCAAACTGGTTGCAATTAATCCTGTTATACGATGGAAAAACAGTTGTATTTTTATTGCATTTTATGCTTCGGGCGTTGACTTATAAGGCCCTGACTATTCAATCTGTTGGAGCAACGCCCTAGAGTGAAGCCTAGGTTGCCCGGAACGTAGAAATGACCATAACTTTTACACTGGTTGCAATTATTCGTTTTATACAATGGAAAAACTGTTGTATTTATATTGTATTTTATGCTTCTGGCGTTGACTTCTTAGGCCCTAGCTATTCGGTCTGGTGGAGCAATGCCTCAGAGTTAAGTCTAGGATGCCCGAAACGCCGAAATGATCATTACTTTCACGCTTGTTGCAATTATTCCTGTTATACAATGAAAAGACCGTTGTATTTTTATTGTATTTTATGCTTCAGGCGTAGGCTTCTAAGGCCGTAGCTATTCGATATGGTGGAGCACCGCCCTAGAGTGAAGCCTAGGTTGCTCGGAATATACAAATGACCATAACTTTCACACTGGCTGCAATTATTCGTTTTCTACGATGGAAAAACTGTTGTATTTATATTGTATTTTATGCTTCTGGCGTTCACTTCTTAGGGCCTAACTGTTCGATCTGATGGAACAACGCCCTAGGATGAAGCCTAGGTTGCCCGGAACGTAGAAATGACCATAACTTTTACACTGGTAGCAATTATTCGTTTTATACAATGGAAAAACTGATCTATTTATTTTGTATTTTATGCTTCGGGCGTTGACCTCTAAGGACCTTACTGTTTGATCTGGTGGAGCAACGCCCTAGAGTGAAACCTAGGTTGCCTGGAACGTATAAATGACCATAACTTTTACACTGGTAGCAATTATTCGTTTTATACAATGGAAAAACTGTTCTATTTATTTTGTATTTTATGCTTCGGGCGTTGACTTCTTTGGCCCTAACAATTCGACCTGGTGGAGCAACACCCTAGAGTGAAGCCTAGGTTGCCCGGAACGTAGAAATGACCTTCACTATCAAACTGGTTGCAATTAATCCTGTTATACGATGGAAAAACTGTTGTATTTTTATTGCATTTTATGCTTCTGGCGTTCACTTCTTAGGCCCTAACTATTCGATCTGGTGGAACAATGCCCTAGGGTGAAGCCTAGGTTGCCCCGAACGTAGAAATGACCATAAGTTTCATAATGGTTGCAATTATTCGTTTTATACGATGGAAAAACTGTTGTATTTCTATTGTATTTTATGCTTCGGGCGTTGACTTCTTAGGCCCTAACACTTCGATCTGGTGGAGCAACGCCCTACAGTGAAGCCTAGGTTGCCCGGAACGTAGATATGACCATAACCTTCACACAGGTTGCAATTATTCGTTTTTTACGGTGTAAAGGCTGTTGTATTTATTTTGTATTTTATGCTTCTGGCGGTCACTTCTTAGGCCCTAACTATTCGATCTGGTGGAACAACGCCCTAGGGTGAAGCCTAGGTTGCCCGGAACGTAGAAATGACCATAACTTTTACACTGGTTGCAATTATTCGTTTTATACAATGGAAAAACTGTTGTATTTATATTGTATTTTATGCTTCTGGCGTTGACTTCTTAGGCCCTAGCTATTCGGTCTGGTGGAGCAATGCCTCAGAGTTAAGTCTAGGATGCCCGAAACGCCGAAATGATCATTACTTTCACGCTTGTTGCAATTATTCCTGTTATACAATGAAAAGACCGTTGTATTTTTATTGTATTTTATGCTTCAGGCGTAGGCTTCTAAGGCCGTAGCTATTCGATATGGTGGAGCACCGCCCTAGAGTGAAGCCTAGGTTGCTGGGAATATACAAATGACCATAACTTTCACACTGGCTGCAATTATTCGTTTTCTACGATGGAAAAACTGTTGTATTTATATTGTATTTTATGCTTCTGGCGTTCACTTCTTAGGGCCTAACTGTTCGATCTGATGGAACAATGCCCTAGGATGAAGCCTAGGTTGCCCGGAACGTAGAAATGACCATAACTTTTACACTGGTAGCAATTATTCGTTTTATACAATGGAAAAACTGATCTATTTATTTTGTATTTTATGCTTCGGGCGTTGACCTCTAAGGACCTTACTGTTTGATCTGGTGGAGCAACGCCCTAGAGTGAAACCTAGGTTGCCTGGAACGTATAAATGACCATAACTTTTACACTGGTAGCAATTATTCGTTTTATACAATGGAAAAACTGTTCTATTTATTTTGTATTTTATGCTTCGGGCGTTGACTTCTTTGGCCCTAACAATTCGACCTGGTGGAGCAACGCCCTAGAGTGAAGCCTAGGTTGCCCGGAACGTAGAAATGACCTTCACTATCAAACTGGTTGCAATTAATCCTGTTATACGATGGAAAAACTGTTGTATTTTTATTGCATTTTATGCTTCTGGCGTTCACTTCTTAGGCCCTAACTATTCGATCTGGTGGAACAACGCCCTAGGGTGAAGCCTAGGTTGCCCCGAACGTAGAAATGACCATAAGTTTCATAATGGTTGCAATTATTTGTTTTATACGATGGAAAAACTGTTGTATTTCTATTGTATTTTATTCTTCGGGCGTTGACTTCTTAGGCCCTAACACTTCGATCTGGTGGAGCAACGCCCTACAGTGAAGCCTAGGTTGCCCGGAACGTAGATATGACCATAACCTTCACACAGGTTGCAATTATTCGTTTTTTACGGTGTAAAGGCTGTTGTATTTATTTTGTATTTTATTCTTCTGGTGTTGACTTCTTAGGCCCTAACTATTCGATCTGGTGGAACAACGCCGTAGAGTGAACCCTAGGCTGCCCGGAACGTATAAATGACCATTACTTTCACACTGTTTGCAATTATTCCTTTTATACGTTGGATAAGCTGCTGTATTTATATCGTATTTTATGCTTCTGGCGTTGACTTCTAAGGACCTAACTATTCGATCTGGTGGAGCAACGCCCTAGAGTGAAGCCTAGGTTGCTGGGAATGTAGAAATGACCATAACTTTCACACTGGTTGCAATTATTCGTTTTATACGATGGAAAAACTGTTGTATTTATATTGTATTTTATGCTTCTGGCGTTCACTTCTTGGGCCCTAACTATTCAATCTGGTGGAACAACGCCCTAGGGTGAAGCCTAGGTTGCCCGGAACGTAGAAATGACCATAACATTTACACTGGTAGCAATTATTCGTTTTATACAATGGAAAAACTTTTCTTTTTATTTTGTATTTTATACTTCGGGCGTTGACTTCTAAGGCCGTAACTGTTTGATCTGGTGGAGCAACGCCCTAGAGTGAAGCCTAGGTTGCCCGGAACGAAGAAATGACAATTACTTTCACACTGTTTGCAATTATTCGTTTTTTACGATGGAAAAGCTGTTGTATTTATATTGTATTATATGCCTCTGGCGTTGACTTCTAAGGCCCTAGCTATTCGATCTAGTGGAGCAACGCCCTAGAGTGAAGCCTAGGTTGCCCGGAACGTAGAAATGACCATTACTTTCACACTGTTTGCAATTATTCCTTTTATACCATGGAAAAGCTGTTGTATTTATATCGTATTTTATGCTTCTGGCGTTGACTTCTAAGGACCTAACTATTCGATCTGGTGGAGCAACGCCCTAGAGTGAAGCCTAGGTTGCTCGGAATATAGAAATGACCATAACTTTCACACTGGTTGCAATTATTCGTTTTCTGCGATGGAAAAACTGTTGTATTTATATTGTATTTTATGCTTCTGGCGTTCACTTCTTAGGGCCTAACTATTCGATCTGATGGAACAATGCCCCAGGGTGAAGCCTAGGTTGCCCGGAACGTAGAAATGACCATAACTTTTACACTGGTAGCAATTATTCGTTTTATACAATGGAAAAACTGTTCTATTTATTTTGTATATTATGCTTCGGGCGTTTACTTCTTTGGCCCTAACAATTCGATCTGGTGGAGCAACGCCCTAGAGCGAAGCCTATGTTCCCTGGAACGTACAAATGACCATAACTTTCACACTGGTTGCAATTATTCGTTTTTTACAATGGAAAAGCTGTTGTATTTATATTGTATTTTATGCCTCTGGCGTTGACTTCTAAGGCCCTAGCTATTCGATCTAGTGGAGCAACGCCCTAGAGTGAAGTCTAGGTTGCCCGGAACGTAGAAATGACCATCACTTTCAAACTGGTTGCAATTAATCCTGTTATACGATGGAAAAACAGTTGTATTTTTATTGCATTTTATGCTTCGGGCGTTGACTTATAAGGCCCTGACTATTCAATCTGTTGGAGCAACGCCCTACAGTGAAACCTAGGTTGCTCGGAATGTAGAAATGACCATAACTTTCACACTGGCTGCAATTATTCGTTTTATACGATAGAAAAACTCTTGTATTTATATTGTATTTTATGCTTCTGGCGTTCACTTCTTAGGCCCTAACTAATCGATCTGGTGGAACAACGCCCTAGGGTGAAGCCTAGGTTGCCCGGAACGTAGAAATGACCATAACTTTTACACTGGTTGCAATTATTCGTTTTATACAATGGAAAAACTGTTGTATTTATATTGTATTTTATGCTTCTGGCGTTGACTTCTTAGGCCCTAGCTATTCGGTCTGGTGGAGCAATGCCTCAGAGTTAAGTCTAGGATGCCCGAAACGCCGAAATGATCATTACTTTCACGCTTGTTGCAATTATTCCTGTTATACAATGAAAAGACCGTTGTATTTTAATTGTATTTTATGCTTCAGGCGTAGGCTTCTAAGGCCGTAGCTATTCGATATGGTGGAGCACCGCCCTAGAGTGAAGCCTAGGTTGCTCGGAATATACAAATGACCATAACTTTCACACTGGCTGCAAATATTCGTTTTCTACGATGGAGAAACTGTTTTATTTATATTGTATTTTATGCTTCTGGCGTTCACTTCTTAGGGCCTAACTGTTCGATCTGATGGAACAATGCCCTAGGATGAAGCCTAGGTTGCCCGGAACGTAGAAATGACCATCACTTTTACACTGGTAGCAATTATTCATTTTATACAATGGAAAAACTGTTCTATTTATTTTGTATTTTATGCTTCGGGCGTTGACTTCTTTGGCCCTAACAATTCGATCTGGTGGAGCAACGCCCTAGAGTGAAGCCTAGGTTCCCTGGAACGTACAAATGACCATCGCTTTCAAACGGGTTGCAATTATTCCTGTTATAGGATGGAAAGACTGTTGTATTTTTATTGCATTTTATGCTTCTGGCGTTCACTTCTTAGGCCCTGACTATTCGATCTGGTGGAACAACGCCCTAGGGTGAAGCCTAGGTTGCCCGGAACGTAGAAATGACCATAACTTTTACACTGGTAGCAATTATTCGTTTTATACAATGGAAAAACTGATCTATTTATTTTGTATTTTATGCTTCGGGCGTTGACCTCTAAGGACCTTACTGTTTGATCTGGTGGAGCAACGCCCTAGAGTGAAACCTAGGTTGCCTGGAACGTAGAAATGACCATAACTTTTACACTGGTAGCAATTATTCGTTTTATACAATGGAAAAACTGTTCTATTTATTTTGTATTTTATGCTTCGGGCGTTGACTTCTTTGGCCCTAACAATTCGACCTGGTGGAGCAACGCCCTAGAGTGAAGCCTAGGTTGCCCGGAACGTAGAAATGACCTTCACTATCAAACTGGTTGCAAGTAATCCTGTTATACGATGGAAAAACTGTTGTATTTTTATTGCATTTTATGCTTCTGGCGTTCACTTCTTAGGCCCTAACTATTCGATCTGGTGGAACAACGCCCTAGGGTGAAGCCTAGATTGCCCCGAACGTAGAAATGACCATAAGTTTCATAATGGTTGCAATTATTCGTTTTCTGCGATGGAAAAACTGTTGTATTTATATTGTATTTTATGCTTCTGGCGTTCACTTCTTAGGGCCTAACTATTCGATCTGATGGAACAATGCCCCAGGGTGAAGCCTAGGTTGCCCGGAACGTAGAAATGACCATAACTTTTACACTGGTAGCAATTATTCGTTTTATACAATGGAAAAACTGTTCTATTTATTTTGTATATTATGCTTCGGGCGTTTACTTCTTTGGCCCTAACAATTCGATCTGGTGGAGCAACGCCCTAGAGCGAAGCCTATGTTCTCTGGAACGTACAAATGACCATAACTTTCACACTGGTTGCAATTATTCGTTTTTTACAATGGAAAAGCTGTTGTATTTATATTGTATTTTATGCCTCTGGCGTTGACTTCTAAGGCCCTAGCTATTCGATCTAGTGGAGCAACGCCCTAGAGTGAAGTCTAGATTGCCCGGAACGTAGAAATGACCATCACTTTCAAACTGGTTGCAATTAATCCTGTTATACGATGGAAAAACTGTTGTATTTTTATTGCATTTTATGTTTCGGGCGTTGACTTATAAGGCCCTGACTATTCAATCTGTTGGAGCAACGCCCTAGAGTGAAGCCTAGGTTGCTCGGAATGTAGAAATGACCATAACTTTCACACTGGCTGCAATTATTCGTTTTATACGATAGAAAAACTGTTGTATTTATATTGTATTTTATGCTTCTGGCGTTCACTTCTTAGGCCCTAACTATTCGATCTGGTGGAACAACGCCCTAGGGTGAAGCCCAGGTTGCCCGGAACGTAGAAATGACCATAACTTTTACACTGGTAGCAATTATTCGTTTTATACAATGGAAAAACTGTTCTATTTATTTTGTATTTAATGCTTCGGGCGCTGGCTTCTAAGGCCCTAACTGTTTGATCTGGTGGAGCAACGCCCTAGAGTGAAGCCTCGGTTGCCCGGAACGTAGAAATGACCATAACTTTCACACTGGTTGCTATTATTCGTTTTATACGATGGCAAAGCTCTTGCATTTATATTGTATTTTACGCTTCTGGCGTTGACTCCTTAGGCCCTAACTATTCAATCTGGTGGAGCAATGCCTCAGAGTTAAGTCTAGGATGCCCGAAACGCCGAAATGATCATTACTTTCACGCATGTTGCTATTATTCCGGTTATACGATGAGAAGACTGTTGTATTTTTATTGTATTTTATGCTTCAGGCGTAGGCTTCTAAGGCCGTAGCAATTCGATATGGTGGAGCACCGCCCTAGAGTGAAGCCTAGGTTGCTCGGAACGCAGAAATGACCACTACTTTCACACAGTTTGCAATTATTTATTTAATACGATGGAAAAGCTGTTGTATTTATATCGTATTTTATGCTTCGGGCGTTGACTTCTTAGGCCCTAACCCTTCGATCTGGTGGAGCAACGCCCTACAGTGAAGCCTAGGTTGCCCGGAACGTAGATATGACCATGACCTTCACACAGGTTGCAATTATTCGTTTTATACGGTGTAAAGGCTTTTGTATTTATTTTGTATTTTATTCTTCTGGTGTTGACTTCTTAGGCCCTAACTATTCGATCTGGTGGTACAACGCCGTAGAGTGAAGCCTAGGTTGCCCGGAACGTAGAAATGACCATTACTTTCACACTGTTTGCAATTATTCCTTTTATACCATGGAAAAGCTGTTGTATTTATATCGTATTTTATGCTTCTGGCGTTGACTTCTAAGGACCTAACTATTCGATCTGGTGGAGCAACGCCCTAGAGTGAAGCCTAGGTTGCTCGAAATATAGAAATGACCATAACTTTCACACTGGTTGCAATTATTCGTTTTCTGCGATGGAAAGACTGTTGTATTTTTATTGCATTTTATGCTTCTGGCGTTCACTTCTTAGGCCCTGACTATTCGATCTGGTGGAACAACGCCCTAGGGTGAAGCCTAGGTTGCCCGGAACGTAGAAATGACCATAACTTTTACACTGGTAGCAATTATTCGTTTTATACAATGGAAAAACTGATCTATTTATTTTGTATTTTATGCTTCGGGCGTTGACCTCTAAGGACCTTACTGTTTGATCTGGTGGAGCAACGCCCTAGAGTGAAACCCAGGTTGCCTGGAACGTAGAAATGACCATAACTTTTACACTGGTAGCAATTATTCGTTTTATACAATGGTAAAACTGTTCTATTTATTTTGTATTTTATGCTTCGGGCGTTGACTTCTTTGGCCCTAACAATTCGACCTGGTGGAGCAACGCCCTAGAGTGAAGCCTAGGTTGCCCGGAACGTAGAAATGACCTTCACTATCAAACTGGTTGCAATTAATCCTGTTATACGATGGAAAAACTGTTGTATTTTTATTGCATTTTATGCTTCTGGCGTTCACTTCTTAGGCCCTAACTATTCGATCTGGTGGAACAACGCCCTAGGGTGAAGCCTAGGTTGCCCCGAACGTAGAAATGACCATAAGTTTCATAATGGTTGCAATTATTCGTTTTCTGCGATGGAAAAACTGTTGTATTTATATTGTATTTTATGCTTCTGGCGTTCACTTCTTAGGGCCTAACTATTCGATCTGATGGAACAATGCCCCAGGGTGAAGCCTAGGTTGCCCGGAACGTAGAAATGACCATAACTTTTACACTGGTAGCAATTATTCGTTTTATACAATGGAAAAACTGTTCTATTTATTTTGTATATTATGCTTCGGGCGTTTACTTCTTTGGCCCTAACAATTCGATCTGGTGGAGCAACGCCCTAGAGCGAAGCCTATGTTCTCTGGAACGTACAAATGACCATAACTTTCACACTGGTTGCAATTATTCGTTTTTTACAATGGAAAAGCTGTTGTATTTATATTGTATTTTATGCCTCTGGCGTTGACTTCTAAGGCCCTAGCTATTCGATCTAGTGGAGCAACGCCCTAGAGTGAAGTCTAGGTTGCCCGGAACGTAGAAATGACCATCACTTTCAAACTGGTTGCAATTAATCCTGTTATACGATGGAAAAACTGTTGTATTTATATCGTATTTTATGCTTCGGGCGTTGACTTCTTAGGCCCTAACCCTTCGATCTGGTGGAGCAACGCCCTACAGTGAAGCCTAGGCTGCCCGGAACGTAGATATGACCATGACCTTCACACAGGTTGCAATTATTCGTTTTATACGGTGTAAAGGCTTTTGTATTTATTTTGTATTTTATTCTTCTGGTGTTGACTTCTTAGGCCCTAACTATTCGATCTGGTGGTACAACGCCGTAGAGTGAAGCCTAGGTTGCCCGGAACGTAGAAATGACCATTACTTTCACACTGTTTGCAATTATTCCTTTTATACCATGGAAAAGCTGTTGTATTTATATCGTATTTTATGCTTCTGGCGTTGACTTCTAAGGACCTAACTATTCGATCTGGTGGAGCAACGCCCTAGAGTGAAGCCTAGGTTGCCCGGAACGTAGAAATGACCATAACTTTTACACTGGTAGCAATTATTCGTTTTATACAATGGAAAAACTGTTCTATTTATTTTGTATATTATGCTTCGGGCGTTTACTTCTTTCGCCCTAACAATTCGATCTGGTGGAGCAACGCCCTACAGCGAAGCCTATGTTCCCTGGAACGTACAAATGACCATAACTTTCACACTGGTTGCAATTATTCGTTTTTTACAATGGAAAAGCTGTTGTATTTATATTGTATTTTATGCCTCTGGCGTTGACTTCTAAGGCCCTAGCTATTCGATCTAGTGGAGCAACGCCCTAGAGTGAAGTCTAGGTTGCCCGGAACGTAGAAATGACCATCACTTTCAAACTGGTTGCAATTAATCCCGTTATACGATGGAAAAACAGTTGTATTTTTGTTGCATTTTATGCTTCGGGCGTTGACTTATAAGGCCCTGACTATTCAATCTGTTGGAGCAACGCCCTAGAGTGAAACCTAGGTTGCTCGGAATGTAGAAATGACCATAACTTTCACACTGGCTGCAATTATTCGTTTTCTACGATGGAAAAGCTGCTGTATTAATATCGTATTTTATGCCTCTGGCGTTGACTTCTAAGGACTTAACTATTCGATCTGGTGGAGCAACGCCCTAGAGTGAAGCCTAGGTTGCCCGGAACGTAGAAATGACCATAAGTTTCATAATGGTTGCAATTATTCGTTTTATACGATGGAAAAACTGTTGCATTTCCATTGTATTTTATGCTTCGGGCGTTGACTTCTTAGTCCCTAACACTTCGATCTGGTGGAGCAACGCCCTACAGTGAAGCCTAGGTTGCCCGGAACGTAGATATGGCCATAACCTTCACACAGGTTGCAATTATTCGTTTTATACGGTGTAAAGGCTGTTGTATTTATTTTGTATTTTATTCTTCTGGTGTTGACTTCATAGGCCCTAACTATTCGATCTGGCGGAACAAAGCCGTAGAGTGAAGCCTAGGTTGCCCGGAACGTAGAAATGACCATTACTTTCACACTGTTTGCAATTATTCCTTTTATACGATGGAAAAACTGTTCCATTTATTTTGTATTTTATTCTTCGGGCGTTGACTTCTTTGGCCCTAACAATTCGATCTGGTGGAGCAACGCCCTAGAGTGAGGCCTAGGTTGCCGGGAACGTACAAATGACCATCACTTTCACACGGATTGCAATTATTCCTGTTATAGGATGGAAAGGCTGTTGTATTTTTATTGCATTTTATGCTTCTGGCGTTCACTTCTTAGGCCCTAACTATTCGATCTGGTGGAGCAACGCCCTAGAGCGAAGCCTATGTTCTCTGGAACGTACAAATGACCATAACTTTCACACTGGTTGCAATTATTCGTTTTTTACAATGGAAAAGCTGTTGTATTTATATTGTATTTTATGCCTCTGGCGTTGACTTCTAAGGCCCTAGCTATTCGATCTAGTGGAGCAACGCCCTAGAGTGAAGTCTAGATTGCCCGGAACGTAGAAATGACCATCACTTTCAAACTGGTTGCAATTAATCCTGTTATACGATGGAAAAACTGTTGTATTTTTATTGCATTTTATGTTTCGGGCGTTGACTTATAAGGCCCTGACTATTCAATCTGTTGGAGCAACGCCCTAGAGTGAAGCCTAGGTTGCTCGGAATGTAGAAATGACCATAACTTTCACACTGGCTGCAATTATTCGTTTTATACGATAGAAAAACTGTTGTATTTATATTGTATTTTATGCTTCTGGCGTTCACTTCTTAGGCCCTAACTATTCGATCTGGTGGAACAACGCCCTAGGGTGAAGCCCAGGTTGCCCGGAACGTAGAAATGACCATAACTTTTACACTGGTAGCAATTATTCGTTTTATACAATGGAAAAACTGTTCTATTTATTTTGTATTTAATGCTTCGGGCGTTGGCTTCTAAGGCCCTAACTGTTTGATCTGGTGGAGCAACGCCCTAGAGTGAAGCCTCGGTTGCCCGGAACGTAGAAATGACCATAACTTTCACACTGGTTGCTATTATTCGTTTTATACGATGGCAAAGCTCTTGCATTTATATTGTATTTTACGCTTCTGGCGTTGACTCCTTAGGCCCTAACTATTCAATCTGGTGGAGCAATGCCTCAGAGTTAAGTCTAGGATGCCCGAAACGCCGAAATGATCATTACTTTCACGCATGTTGCTATTATTCCGGTTATACGATGAGAAGACTGTTGTATTTTTATTGTATTTTATGCTTCAGGCGTAGGCTTCTAAGGCCGTAGCAATTCGATATGGTGGAGCACCGCCCTAGAGTGAAGCCTAGGTTGCTCGGAACGCAGAAATGACCACTACTTTCACACAGTTTGCAATTATTTATTTAATACGATGGAAAAGCTGTTGTATTTATATCGTATTTTATGCTTCGGGCGTTGACTTCTTAGGCCCTAACCCTTCGATCTGGTGGAGCAACGCCCTACAGTGAAGCCTAGGTTGCCCGGAACGTAGATATGACCATGACCTTCACACAGGTTGCAATTATTCGTTTTATACGGTGTAAAGGCTTTTGTATTTATTTTGTATTTTATTCTTCTGGTGTTGACTTCTTAGGCCCTAACTATTCGATCTGGTGGTACAACGCCGTAGAGTGAAGCCTAGGTTGCCCGGAACGTCTGAAATGACCATTACTTTCACACTGTTTGCAATTATTCCTTTTATACCATGGAAAAGCTGTTGTATTTATATCGTATTTTATGCTTCTGGCGTTGACTTCTAAGGACCTAACTATTCGATCTGGTGGAGCAACGCCCTAGACTGAAGCCTAGGTTGCTCGAAATATAGAAATGACCATAACTTTCACACTGGTTGCAATTATTCGTTTTCTGCGATGGAAAGACTGTTGTATTTTTATTGCATTTTATGCTTCTGGCGTTCACTTCTTAGGCCCTGACTATTCGATCTGGTGGAACAACGCCCTAGGGTGAAGCCTAGGTTGCCCGGAACGTAGAAATGACCATAACTTTTACACTGGTAGCAATTATTCGTTTTATACAATGGAAAAACTGATCTATTTATTTTGTATTTTATGCTTCGGGCGTTGACCTCCAAGGACCTTACTGTTTGATCTGGTGGAGCAACGCCCTAGAGTGAAACCTAGGTTGCCTGGAACGTAGAAATGACCATAACTTTTACACTGGTAGCAATTATTCGTTTTATACAATGGTAAAACTGTTCTATTTATTTTGTATTTTATGCTTCGGGCGTTGACTTCTTTGGCCCTAACAATTCGACCTGGTGGAGCAACGCCCTAGAGTGAAGCCTAGGTTGCCCGGAACGTAGAAATGACCTTCACTATCAAACTGGTTGCAATTAATCCTGTTATACGATGGAAAAACTGTTGTATTTTTATTGCATTTTATGCTTCTGGCGTTCACTTCTTAGGCCCTAACTATTCGATCTGGTGGAACAACGCCCTAGGGTGAAGCCTAGGTTGCCCCGAACGTAGAAATGACCATAAGTTTCATAATGGTTGCAATTATTCGTTTTCTGCGATGGAAAAACTGTTGTATTTATATTGTATTTTATGCTTCTGGCGTTCACTTCTTAGGGCCTAACTATTCGATCTGATGGAACAATGCCCCAGGGTGAAGCCTAGGTTGCCCGGAACGTAGAAATGACCATAACTTTTACACTGGTAGCAATTATTCGTTTTATACAATGGAAAAACTGTTCTATTTATTTTGTATATTATGCTTCGGGCGTTTACTTCTTTGGCCCTAACAATTCGATCTGGTGGAGCAACGCCCTAGAGCGAAGCCTATGTTCTCTGGAACGTACAAATGACCATAACTTTCACACTGGTTGCAATTATTCGTTTTTTACAATGGAAAAGCTGTTGTATTTATATTGTATTTTATGCCTCTGGCGTTGACTTCTAAGGCCCTAGCTATTCGATCTAGTGGAGCAACGCCCTAGAGTGAAGTCTAGGTTGCCCGGAACGTAGAAATGACAATCACTTTCAAACTGGTTGCAATTAATCCTGTTATACGATGGAAAAACTGTTGTATTTATATCGTATTTTATGCTTCGGGCGTTGACTTCTTAGGCCCTAACCCTTCGATCTGGTGGAGCAACGCCCTACAGTGAAGCCTAGGCTGCCCGGAACGTAGATATGACCATGACCTTCACACAGGTTGCAATTATTCGTTTTATACGGTGTAAAGGCTTTTGTATTTATTTTGTATTTTATTCTTCTGGTGTTGACTTCTTAGGCCCTAACTATTCGATCTGGTGGTACAACGCCGTAGAGTGAAGCCTAGGTTGCCCGGAACGTAGAAATGACCATTACTTTCACACTGTTTGCAATTATTCCTTTTATACCATGGAAAAGCTGTTGTATTTATATCGTATTTTATGCTTCTGGCGTTGACTTCTAAGGACCTAACTATTCGATCTGGTGGAGCAACGCCCTAGAGTGAAGCCTAGGTTGCCCGGAACGTAGAAATGACCATAACTTTTACACTGGTAGCAATTATTCGTTTTATACAATGGAAAAACTGTTCTATTTATTTTGTATATTATGCTTCGGGCGTTTACTTCTTTCGCCCTAACAATTCGATCTGGTGGAGCAACGCCCTACAGCGAAGCCTATGTTCCCTGGAACGTACAAATGACCATAACTTTCACACTGGTTGCAATTATTCGTTTTTTACAATGGAAAAGCTGTTGTATTTATATTGTATTTTATGCCTCTGGCGTTGACTTCTAAGGCCCTAGCTATTCGATCTAGTGGAGCAACGCCCTAGAGTGAAGTCTAGGTTGCCCGGAACGTAGAAATGACCATCACTTTCAAACTGGTTGCAATTAATCCCGTTATACGATGGAAAAACAGTTGTATTTTTGTTGCATTTTATGCTTCGGGCGTTGACTTATAAGGCCCTGACTATTCAATCTGTTGGAGCAACGCCCTAGAGTGAAACCTAGGTTGCTCGGAATGTAGAAATGACCATAACTTTCACACTGGCTGCAATTATTCGTTTTCTACGATGGAAAAGCTGCTGTATTAATATCGTATTTTATGCCTCTGGCGTTGACTTCTAAGGACTTAACTATTCGATCTGGTGGAGCAACGCCCTAGAGTGAAGCCTAGGTTGCCCGGAACGTAGAAATGACCATAAGTTTCATAATGGTTGCAATTATTCGTTTTATACGATGGAAAAACTGTTGCATTTCCATTGTATTTTATGCTTCGGGCGTTGACTTCTTAGTCCCTAACACTTCGATCTGGTGGAGCAACGCCCTACAGTGAAGCCTAGGTTGCCCGGAACGTAGATATGGCCATAACCTTCACACAGGTTGCAATTATTCGTTTTATACGGTGTAAAGGCTGTTGTATTTATTTTGTATTTTATTCTTCTGGTGTTGACTTCATAGGCCCTAACTATTCGATCTGGCGGAACAAAGCCGTAGAGTGAAGCCTAGGTTGCCCGGAACGTAGAAATGACCATTACTTTCACACTGTTTGCAATTATTCCTTTTATACGATGGAAAAACTGTTCCATTTATTTTGTATTTTATTCTTCGGGCGTTGACTTCTTTGGCCCTAACAATTCGATCTGGTGGAGCAACGCCCTAGAGTGAGGCCTAGGTTGCCGGGAACGTACAAATGACCATCACTTTCACACGGATTGCAATTATTCCTGTTATAGGATGGAAAGGCTGTTGTATTTTTATTGCATTTTATGCTTCTGGCGTTCACTTCTTAGGCCCTAACTATTCGATCTGGTGGAACAACGCCCTAGGGTGAAGCCTATGTTGCCCGGAACGTAGAAATGACCATAACTTTCAAACTGGTTGCAATTAATCCTGTTATACGATGGAGAAACTGTTGTATTTTTATTGCATTTTATGCTTCGGGCGTTGACTTATAAGGCCCTGACTATTCAATCTGTTGGAGCAACGCCCTAGAGTGAAGCCTAGGTTGCTCGGAATGTAGAAATGACCATAACTTTCACACTGGCTGCAATTATTCGTTTTATACGATAGAAAAACTGTTGTATTTATATTGTATTTTATGCTTCTGGCGTTCACTTCTTAGGCCCTAACTATTCGATCTGGTGGAACAACGCCCTAGGGTGAAGCCTAGGTTGCCCGGAACGTAAAAATGACCATAACTTTTACACTGGTAGCAATTATTCATTTTATACACTGGAAAAACTGTTGTATTTATATTGTATTTTATGCTTCTGGCGTTGACTTCTTAGGCCCTAACTATTCGATCTGGTGGAGCAATGCCTCAGAGTTAAGTCTAGGATGCCCGAAACGCCGAAATGATCATTACTTTCACGCTTGTTGCAATTATTCCTGTTATACGATGAAAAGACCGTTGTATTTTTATTGTATGTTATGCTTCAGGCGTAGGCTTCTAAGGCCGTAGCTATTCGATATGGTGGAGCACCGCCCTAGAGTGAAGCCTAGGTTGCTCGGAATATACAAATGACCATAACTTTCACACTGGCTGCAATTATTCGTTTTCTACGATGGAAAAACTGTTGTATTTATATTGTATTTTATGCTTCTGGCGTTCACTTCTTAGGGCCTAACTGTTCGATCTGATGGAACAATGCCCTAGGATGAAGCCTAGGTTGCCCGGAACGTAGAAATGACCATAACTTTTACACTGGTAGCAATTATTCGTTTTATACAATGGAAAAACTGTTCTATTTATTTTGTATTTTATGCTTCGGGCGTTGACTTCTTTGGCCCTAACAATTCGATCTCGTGGTGCAACGCCCTAGAGTGAAGCCTAGGTTGCCCGGAACGTAGATATAACCATTACTTTCACACTGTTTGCAATTATCCCTTCTATACGATGGAAAAGCTGCTGTATTAATATCGTATTTTATGCTTCTGGCGTTGACTTCTAAGGACTTAACTATTCGATCTGGTGGAGCAACGCCCTAGAGTGAAGACTAGGTTGCCCGGAACGTAGAAATGACCATAAGTTTCATAATGGTTGCAATTATTCGTTTTATACGATGGAAAAACTGTTGCATTTCCATTGTATTTTATGCTTCGGGCGTTGACTTCTTTGTCCCTAACACTTCGATCTGGTGGAGCAACGCCCTACAGTGAAGCCTAGGTTGCCCGGAACGTAGATATGGCCATAACCTTCACACAGGTTGCAATTATTCGTTTTATACGGTGTAAAGGCTGTTGTATTTATTTTGTATTTTATTCTTCTGGTGTTGACTTCTTAGGCCCTAACTATTCGATCTGGCGGAACAAAGCCGTAGAGTGAAGCCTAGGTTGCCCGGAACGTAGAAATGACCATTACTTTCACACTGTTTGCAATTATTCCTTTTATACGATGGAAAAACTGTTCTATTTATTTTGTATTTTATTCTTCGGTCGTTGACTTCTTTGGCCCTAACAATTCGATCTGGTGGAGCAACGCCCTAGAGTGAAGCCTAGGTTGCCTGGAACGTACAAATGACCATCACTTTCACACGGATTGCAATTATTCCTGTTATAGGATGGAAAGGCTGTTGTATTTTTATTGCATTTTATGCTTCTGGCGTTCACTTCTTAGGCCCTGACTATTCGATCTGGTGGAACAACGCCCTAGGGTGAAGCCTAGGTTGCCCGGAACGTAGAAATGACCATAACTTTTACACTGGTAGCAATTATTCGTTTTATACAATGGAAAAACTGTTCTATTTATTTTGTACTTTATGCTTCGGGCGTTGACTTCTAAGGCCCTAACTGTTTGATCTGGTGGAGCAACGCCCTAGAGTGAAGCCTAGGTTGCCCGGAACGTAGAAATGGCCATCACTTTCAAACTGGTTGCAATTAATCCTGTTATACGATGGAAAAACTGTTGTATTTATATTGTATTTCATGCTTCTGGCGTTGACTTCTTAGGCCCTAACTATTCGATCTGGTGGAGCAATGCCTCAGAGTTAAGTCTAGGATGCCCGAAACGCCGAAATGATCATTACTTTCACGCTTGTTGCAATTATTCCTGTTATACGATGAAAAGACCGTTGTATTTTTATTGTATTTTATGCTTCAGGCGTAGGCTTCTAAGGCCGTAGCTATTCGATATGGTGGAGCACCGCCCTAGAGTGAAGCCTAGGTTGCACGGAACGTAGAAATGACCATAACTTTTACACTGGTAGCAATTATTCGTTTTATACCATGGAAAAACTGTTCTATTTATTTTGTGTTTTATGCTTCGGGCGTTGACTTCTAAGGCCCTAACTGTTTGATCTGGTGGAGCAACGCCCTAGAGTGAAGCCTAGGTTGCACGGAACGTAGAAATGACCATTACTTTCACACTGGGTACAATTATTCCTTTTATGCGATGGAAAGGCTGTTGTATTTATATTGTATTTTATGCTTCTGGCGTGCACTTCTTAGGCCCTAACTATTCGATTTGGTGGAACAAGGCCGTAGGGTGAAGCCTAGGTTGCCCGGAACGTAGAAATGATCATAACTTTTACACTGGTAGCAATTATCCGTTTTATACAATGGAAAAACTGTTCTATTTATTTTGTATTTTATGCTTCGGGCGTTGACTTCTAAGGCCCTAACTGTTTGATCTGGTGGAGCAACGCCTTAGAGTGAAGCCTAGGCTGCCCGGAACGTAGAAATGACCATTACTTTCACACTGGTTGCAATTATTCGATTTATACGATGGACAAACTGTTGTATTTATATTGTATTTTATGCTTCTGGCGTTCACTTGTTAGTCCCTAACTATTCGATCTGGTGGAACAACGCCCTAGGGTGAAGCCTAGGTTACCCGGAACGTAGAAATGACCACCACTCTCACACGGGTTGCAATTATTCCCGTTATAGGATGGAAAAGCTGTTGTATTTATATCGTATTTAATGCTTCTGGCGTAGACTTCTAAGGCCCTTGCTATTCGATCTAGTGGAGCAACGCCCTAGAGTGAAGCCTATGTTGCCCGGAACGTAGAAATGACCATCACTTTCAAACTGGTTGCAATTAAACCTGTTATACGATGGAAAAACTGTTGTATTTTTATTGCATTTTATGCTTCGGGCGTTGACTTCTAAGGCCCTAACTATTCAATCTGTTGGTGCAACGCCCTAGAGTGAAGCCTAGGTTGCTCGGAATGTAGAAATGACCATTACTTTCACGCTGGTTGCAATTACTCGTTTTATACGATGGAAAAAGTGTTGTATTTATATTGTATTTAATGCTTCTGGCGTTCACTTCTTAGGCCCTAACTATTCGAGCTGATGGAACAACGCCCTAGAGTGAAGCCTAGGTTGCCCGGAATGTAGAAATAACCATAACTTTCACACTGGTTGCAATTATTCGTTTTATACGATGGAAGAACTGTTGTATTTATATTGTATTTTATGCTTCTGGCGTTCACTTCTTAGGCCCTAACTATTCGATCTGGTGGAACAACGCCCTAGGGTGAAGCCTAGGTTGCCCGGAACGTAGAAATGACCATAACTTTTACACTGGTAGCAATTATTCGTTTTATACAATGGAAAAACTGTTCTATTTATTTTGTATTTTATGCTTCGGGCGTTGACTTCTAAGGCCATAACTGTTTGATCTGGTGGAGCAACGCCCTAGAGTGAAGCCTAGGTTGCCCGGAACGTAGAAATGACCATTACTTTCACACTGTTTGCAATTATTCCTTTTATACGATGGAAAAGCTGTTGTATTTATATCGTATTTTATGCTTCTGGCGTTGACTTCTATGGCCCTAGCTATTCGATCTAGTGGAGCAACGCCCTAGAGTGAAGCCTAGGTTGCCCGGAACGTAGAAATGACCATCACTTTCAAACTGGTTGCAATTAATCCTGTTATACGATGGAAAAACTGTTGTATTTTTATTGCATTTTATGCTTTGTGCGTTGACTTCTAAGGCCCTAACTATTCAATCTGTTGGAGCAACGCCCTAGAGTGAAGCCTAGGTTGCTCGGAATGCAGAAATGACCATAACGTTCACACTGGCTGCAATTATGCGTTTTATACGATGGAAAAACTGTTGTATTTATATTGTATTTTATGCTTCTGGCGTTGACTTCTATGGCCCTAGCTATTCGATCTAGTGGAGCAACGCCCTAGAGTGAAGTCTAGGCTGCCCGGAACGTCGAAATGACCATCACTTTCAAACTGGTTGCAATTAATCCTGTTATACCATGGAAAAGCTGTTGTATTTATATCGTATTGTATGCTTCTGGCGTTGACATCTAAGGACCTATCTGTTTGATCTGGTGGAGCAACGCCCTTGGGTGAAGCCTAGGTTGCTCAGAATATAGAAATGACAATTACTTCCACACTGTTTGCAATTATTCCTTTTATACGATGCAAAAGCTGTTTTATTTATATCGCATTTTATGCTTCTGGCGTTGACTTCTGTGGCCCTAGCTATTCGATCTAGTGGAGCAACGCCCTAGAGTGAAACCTAGGTTGCCCGGAACGTAGAAATGACCATCACTTTCAAACGGGTTGCAATTTATCCTGTTATACGATGGAAAAACTGTTGTATTTTTATTGCATTTTATGCTTCGGGTGTTGATTTCTTAGGCCCTAACACTTCGATCTGGTGGAGCAACGCCCTACAGTGAAGCCTAGGTTGCCCGGAACGTAGATATGACCATAACCTTCACACAGGTTGCAATTATTCGTTTTATACGGTGTAAAGGCTGTTGTATTTATTTTGTATTTTATTCTTCTGGTGTTGACTTCTTAGGCCCTAACTATTCGATCTGGTGGAACAACGCCGTAGAGTGAAGCCTAGGTTGCCCGGAACGTAGAAATGATCATAACTTTTACACTGGTAGCAATTATCCGTTTTATACAATGGAAAAACTGTTCTATTTATTTTGTATTTTATGCTTCGGGCGTTGACTTCTAAGGCCCTAACTGTTTGATCTGGTGGAGCAACGCCCTAGAGTGAAGCCTAGGTTGCCCGGAACGTAGAAATGACCATTACTTTCACACTGTTTGCAATTATTCCTTCTATACGATGGAAAAGCTGTTGCATTTATATCGTATTTTATGCTTCTGGCGTCGTCTTCTAAGGCCCTAGCTATTCGATCTAGTGGAGCAACGCCTTAGAGTGAAGCCTGGGCTGCCCGGAACGTAGAAATGACCATTACTTTCACACTGGTTGCAATTATTCGATTTATACGATGGACAAACTGTTGTATCTATATTGTATTTTATGCTTCTGGCGTTCACTTGTTAGTCCCTAACTATTCGATCTGGTGGAACAACGCCCTAGGGTGAAGCCTAGGTTACCCGAAACGTAGAAATGACCATCACTCTCACACGGGTCGCAATTATTCCTGTTATAGGATGGAAAAGCTGTTGTATTTATATCGTATTTTATGCTTTTGGCGTTGGCTTCTAAGGCCCTAGCTATTCGATCTAGTGGAGCAACGCCCTAGAGTGAAGCCTAGGTTGCCCGGAACGTAGAAATGACCATTACATTCACACTGGTTGCAATGATTCGATTTATACGATGGACAAACTGTTGTATTTATATTGTATTTTATGCTTCTGGCGTTCACTTGTTAGTCCCTAACTATTCGATCTGGTAGAACAACGCCCTAGGGTGAAGCCTAGGTTGCCCGGAACGTAGAAATGACCATAACTTTTACACTGGTAGCAATTATTCGTTTTATACAAAGGAAAAACTGTTCTATTTATTTTGTATTTTATGCTTCGGGCGTTGACTTCTGAGGCCCTAACTGTTTGATCTGGTGGAGCAACGCCCTAGAGTGAAGCCTAGGTTGCCCGGAACGTAGAAATGACCATTACTTTCACACTGTTTGCATTTATTCCTTTTATATGATGGAAAAGCTGTTGTATTTATATCGTATTTTATGCTTCTGGCGTTGACTTCTATGGCCCTAGCTATTCAATCTAGTGGAGCAGCGCCCTAGAGTGAAGCCTAGGTGGCCCGGAACGTAGAAATGACCATCACTTTCAAACTGGTTGCAATTAATCCTGTTATACGATGGAAAAACTGTTGTATTTTTATTGCATTTTATGCTTCGGGCGTTGACTTCTAATGCCCTAACTATTCGATCTGGTGGAACAACGCCCTAGAGTGAAGCCTAGGTTGCTCGGAATGTAGAAATGACCATAACTTTCACATTGGTTGCAATTATTCGTTTTATACGATGGAAAAACTGTTGTATTTATATTGTATTTTATGCTTCTGGCGTTCACTTCTTAGGCCCTAACTATTCAATCTGGTGGAACAACGCCCTAGGGTGAAGCCTAGGTTGCCCGGAACGTAGAAATGACCATAACTCTTACACTGGTAGCAATTATTCGTTTTATACAATGGAAAAACTGTTGTATTTATATGGTATTTTATGCTTCTGGCGTTGACTTCTTAGGCCCTAACTATTCGATCTGGTGGAGCAATGCCTCAGAGTTAAGACTAGGATGCCCGAAACGCCGAAATGATCATTACTTTCACGCTTGTTGCAATTATTCCTGTTATACGATGAAAAGACCGTTGTATTTTTATTGTATTTTATGCTTCAGGCGTAGGCTTCTAAGGCCGTAGCTATTCGATATGGTGGAGCTCCGCCCTAGAGTGAAGCCTAGGCTGCCCGGAACGTAGAAACGACCATAACTTTTACACTGGTAGCAATTATTCGTTTTATACGATGGAAAAACTGTTGTATTTATATTGTATTTTATGCTTCTGGCGTTCACTTCTTAGGCCCTAACTGTTTGATATGGTGGAGCAACGCCCTAGAGTGAAGCCTAGGTTGCCCGTGACGTAGAAGTGACCAACACTTTCAAACTGGCTGCAATTAATCCTGTTATACGATGGAAAAACTGTTGTATTTTTATTGCATTTTATGCTTCGGGCGCTGACTTCTAAGGCCCTAACTATTCAATCTGTTGGAGCAACGCCCTAGAGTGAAGCCTAGGTTACCCGGAACGTAGAAATGACCATCACTTTCAAACTGGTTGCAATTATTCGTTTTATACGAGGGAAAAACTGTTGTATTTATATTGTATTTTATGCTTCTGGCGTTGACTTCTAAGGACCTAACTATTCGACCTGGTGGAGCAACGCCCTACAGTGATGCCTAGGTTTCCCGGAACGTGGATATGACCATAACCTTCACACTGGTTGCAAATTATTCCTGCTATACGATGGAAAAACTGTTGTATTTTTATTGCCTTTTATGCTTCGGGCATTGGCTTCTAAGGCCCTAGCTATGCAATCTGTTGGAGCAACGCCCTAGTGGGAAGCCTAGGTTGCCCAGAACGTAGAAATGACCATAACTTTCACACTGGTTGCAATTATTCGTTTTGTACGATGGAAAAGCTGTTGTATTTATATCGTATTTTATGCTTCTGGCGTTGACTTCTTAGGCCCTAACTATTCCATCTGTTGGAACAACGCCCTAGGGTGAAGTCTAGGTTGCCCGGAAAGTAGAAGTGACCATAACTTTCACACTGGTAGCAATTATTCGTTTTATACGATGGAAAAACTGATCTATTTATTTTATACTTTATGCTTCGGGCGTTGACTTCTAAGGCCCTAACTATTAGATCTGGTGGAGCAACGCCCTAGTGTGAAGCCTAGGTTGCGCGGTACGTAGAAATGACCATCACTATCAAACTGGCTGCAATTATTTGTTTTATACGATGGAAAAGCTGTTGTTTTTATATCGTATTTTATGCTTCTGGCGTTGACTTCTAAGGCCCTAACTATTCGATCTGGTGGAGCAACGCCCTACAGTGATGCCTAGGTTGCCCGGAACGTAGATATGACCATAACCTTCACACTGGTTGCAAATTATTCCTGCTATACGATGGAAAAACTGTTGTATTTTTATTGCATTTTATGCATCGGGCATTGACGTCTAAGGCCCTAACTATGCAATCTGTTGGATCAACGCCCTAGGGGGAAGCCTAGGTTGCCCGCAACGTAGAAATGACCATAACTTTCACACTGGTTGCAACTATTCGTTTTATACGATGGAAAAGCTGTTGTATTTATATCGTATTTTATGCTTCTGGCGTTGACTTCTTAGGCCCTAACTATTCCATCTGGTGGAACAACTCCCTAGGGTGAAGTCTAGGTTGCCCGGAAAGTAGAAATGACCTTAACTTGCACACTGGTAGCAATTATTCGTTTTATACGATGGAAAAACAGTTCTATTTATTTTATACTTTATGCTTCGGGCGTTGACTTCTAAGGCCCTAACTATTCGATCTGGTGGAGAAACGCCCTAGAGTGAAGCCTAGGTTGCCCGGTACGTTGAAATGACCATCACTTTCAAACTGGTTGCAATTATTCGTTTTATACGATGGAAAATCTGTTGTATTTATATTGTATTTTATGCTTCTGGCGTTGACTTCTAAGGACCTAACTATTCGATCTGGTGGAGCAACGCCCTACAGTGATGCCTAGGTTGCCCGGAATGTAGATAGGACCATAACCTTCACACTGGTTGCAAATTATTCCTGCTATACGATGGAAAAACTGTTGTATTTTTATTGCATTTTATGCATCGGGCATTGACGTCTAAGGCCCTAACTATGCAATCTGTTGGATCAACGCCCTAGGGGGAAGCCTAGGTTGCCCGCAACGTAGAAATGACCATAACTTTCACACTGGTTGCAACTATTCGTTTTATACGATGGAAAAGCTGTTGTATTTATATCGTATTTTATGCTTCTGGCGTTGACTTCTTAGGCCCTAACTATTCCATCTGGTGGAACAACTCCCTAGGGTGAAGTCTAGGTTGCCCGGAAAGTAGAAATGACCTTAACTTGCACACTGGTAGCAATTATTCGTTTTATACGATGGAAAAACAGTTCTATTTATTTTATACTTTATGCTTCGGGCGTTGACTTCTAAGGCCCTAACTATTCGATCTGGTGGAGAAACGCCCTAGAGTGAAGCCTAGGTTGCCCGGTACGTTGAAATGACCATCACTTTCAAACTGGTTGCAATTATTCGTTTTATACGATGGAAAATCTGTTGTATTTATATTGTATTTTATGCTTCTGGCGTTGACTTCTAAGGACCTAACTATTCGATCTGGTGGAGCAACGCCCTACAGTGATGCCTAGGTTGCCCGGAATGTAGATAGGACCATAACCTTCACACTGGTTGCAAATTATTCCTGCTATACGATGGAAAAACTGTTGTATTTTTATTGCATTTTAGGCTTCGGGCATTGGCTTCTAAGGCCCTAACTATGCAATCTGTTGGAGCAACGCCCTAGGGGGAAGCCTAGGTTGCCCGGAACGTAGAAATGACCATAACTTTAACACTGGTTGCAATTATTCGTTTTATACGATGGAAATGCTGTTGTATTTATATCGTATTTTATGCTTCTGGCGTTGACTTCTTAGGCCCTAGCTATTCAATCTGGTGGATCAACGCCCTAGGGGGAAGCGTAGGTTGCCCGGAAAGTAGAAATGACCATAACTTTCACACTGGTAGCAATTATTCATTTTATACGATGGAAAAACTGTTCTATTTATTTTGTATTTTATGCTTCGGGCGTTGACTTCTAAGGCCCTGACTATTCCATCTGGTGGAACAACGCCCTAGGGTAAAGCCCAGTTTGCGCGGAACGCAGAAATGACCATAACTTTCACACTGGTAGCAATTATTCGTTTTATACGATGGAAAAACTGTTTTATTTATTTTGTATTTTATGCTTCGGGCGTTGACTTCTGAGGCCCTAACTATACGACCTGGTGGAGCAACGCCCTAGAGTGAAGCCTAGATTGCCCGGAACGTAGAAATGACCATAACTTTCACACTGGTTGCTATCTTTCGTTTTATACGATGGAAAGACTGTTATATTTATATGGTATTTTATGCTTCTGGCGTTGACTTCTTAGGCCCTAACTGTTCGATCTGGTGGAACAACGCCCTAGGGTGAAGCCTAGGTTGCCGGGAAAGTAGAAATGACCATAACTTTCACACTGGTTGCAATTATTCGTTTTATACGATGGAAAAGCTATGGCATCTTTATTGTATTTTATTCATCTGGGGCTGACTTCTAAGGCCGTAGCTATTAGATGTGGTGGAGCAACGCCCTACGGTGACGCCTAGGTTGCCCGGAACGTAGAAATGACCATTACTTTCACAATGTTTGTAATTATTCATTATATACGATGGAAAATCTGTTTTATTTTTGTTGTATTTTATGCTTCTGGCGTTGACTTCTTAGGCCCTAACTATTTGATCTGGTGGTGCACCGCCCTAGAGTGAAGCCTAGGTTGTCCGGAACGTAGAAATGACCATAACTTCCACACTGGTTGTAATTATTCGTTTTACATGATGGAAAAGCTGTAGTATTTATATCGTATTTTATGCTTCTGGCGTTGACTTCTTAGGCCCTAACTATTCCATCTGGTGGAACAACGCCCTAGGGTAAAGCCCAGGTTGCGCGGAACGCAGAAATGACCATAACTTTCACACTGGTAGCAATTATTCGTTTTATACGATGGAAAAACAGTTTTATTTATTTTGTATTTTATGCATCGGGCGTTGACTTCTGAGGCCCTAACTATTCGATCTGGTGGAGCAACGCCCTAGAGTGAAGCCTAGGTTGCCCGGAACGTAGAAATGACCATAACTTTCACGCTGGTTGCTATCTTTCGTTTTATACGATGGAAAGACTGCTCTATTTATTTTGTATTTTATACTTCGGGCGTTGACTTCTGAGGCCCTAACTATTCAATCTGTTCGTGCAACGCCCTAGGGTGAAGCCTAGGTTGCCCGGAAAGTAGAAATGACCATAACTTTCATACTGGTTGTAATTATTCGTTTTATATGGTGGAAAAACTGTTGTATTTATATTGTATTTTATGCTTCTGGCGTTGACTTCTAAGGCCCTAACTATTCGATCAGGTGGAGCAACGCCCTAGAGTGAAGCCTAGGTTGCTCGAAATGTAGAAATGACCATAACTTTCACACTGGTTGCAATTATTCGTTTTATACTATGGAAAAGCTGTTGTATTTATATCGTATTTTATGCTTCTGGCGTTGACTTCTTAGGCTCTAACTATTCCACTGGTAGCAATTATTCGTTTTATACAATGGAAAAACTGTTCTATTTATTTTGTATTTAATGCTTCGTGCGTCGACTTCTAAGCCCCTAACTGTTTGATCTGGAGAAGCAACGCCCTAGAGTGAAGCCTAGGTTGCCCGGAACGTAGAAATGACCATAACTTTCACACTGGTTTCTATTATTCGTTTTATACGATGGAAAAACTGTTATATTTATTTTGTATTTAATGCTTCGGGCGTTGACTTCTAAGGCCCTAACTATTCGATCAGGTGGAGCAACGCCCTAGAGTGAAGCCTGGGTTGCTCGGAATGCAGAAATGACCATATCTTTCACACTGGTTGCAATTTTTCATTTTATACGATGGAAAAACTGTGGTACGTATATTGTATTTTATTCTTATGGCGTTGAATTCTAAGTCGCTAGCTATTCGATCTGGTGGAGCAACGCCCTAGAGTGAAACCTAGGTTACCCGGAACGTAGAAATGTCCAGTACTTTCATACTGTTTGCAATTATTCCTTTTATACGATGGAAAAGCTGTTGTATTTTTATTGCATTTTATGCTTCGGGCGTTGACTTATAAGGCCCTGACTGTTCAATCTGTTGGAGCAACGCCCTAGAGTGAAGCCTAGGTTGCTCGGAATGTAGAAATGACCATAACTTTCACACTGGCTGCAATTATTCGTTTTATACGATAGAAAAACTGTTGTATTTATATTGTATTTTATGCTTCTGGCGTTCACTTCTTAGGCCCTAACTATTCGATCTGGTGGAACAACGCCCTAGGGTGAAGCCTAGGTTGCCCGGAACGTAGAAATGACCATAACTTTTACACTGGTAGCAATTATTCATTTTATACACTGGAAAAACTGTTGTATTTATATTGTATTTTATGCTTCTGGCGTTGACTTCTTAGGCCCTAGCTATTCGATCTGGTGGAGCAATGCCTCAGAGTTAAGTCTAGGATGCCCGAAACGCCGAAATGATCATTACTTTCACGCTTGTTGCAATTATTCCTGTTATACGATGAAAAGACGGTTGTATTTTTATTGTATGTTATGCTTCAGGCGTAGGCTTCTAAGGCCGTAGCTATTCGATATGGTGGAGCACCGCCCTAGAGTGAAGCCTAGGTTGCTCGGAATATACAAATGACCATAACTTTCACACTGGCTGCAATTATTCGTTTTCTACGATGGAAAAACTGTTGTATTTATATTGTATTTTATGCTTCTGGCGTTCACTTCTTAGGGCCTAACTGTTCGATCTGATGGAACAATGCCCTAGGATGAAGCCTAGGTTGCCCGGAACGTAGAAATGACAATACCTTTTACACTGGTAGCAATTATTCATTTTATACAATGGAAAAACTGTTCTATTTATTTTGTATTTTATGCTTCGGGCGTTGACTTCTTTGGCCCTAACAATTCGATCTCGTGGAGCAACGCCCTAGAGTGAAGCCTAGGTTGCCTGGAACGTACAAATGACCATCACTTTCACACGGATTGCAATTATTCCTGTTATAGGATGGAAAGACTGTTGTATTTTTATTGCATTTTATGATTCTGGCGTTCACTTCTTAGGCCCTAACTATTCGATCTTGTGGAACAACGCCCTAGGGTGAAGCCTAGGTTGCCCGGAACGTAGAAATGACCATAACTTTTACACTGGTAGCCATTATTCGTTTTATACAATGGAAAAACTGTTCTATTTATTTTGTATTTTATGCTTCGGGCGTTGACTTCTTTGGCCCTAACAATTCGATCTCGTGGAGCAACGCCCTAGAGTGAAGCCTAGGTTGCCCGGAACGTAGATATAACCATTACTTTCACACTGTTTGCAATTATCCCTTCTATACGATGGAAAAGCTGCTGTATTAATATCGTATTTTATGCTTCTGGCGTTGACTTCTAAGGACTTAACTATTCGATCTGGTGGAGCAACGCCCTAGAGTGAAGCCTAGGTTGCCCGGAACGTAGAAATGACCATAAGTTTCATAATGGTTGCAATTATTCGTTTTATACGATGGAAAGGCTGTTGTATTTATTTTGTATTTTATTCTTCTGGTGTTGACTTCTTAGGCCCTAACTATTCGATCTGGCGGAACAAAGCCGTAGAGTGAAGCCTAGGTTGCCCGGAACGTAGAAATGACCATTACTTTCACACTGTTTGCAATTATTCCTTCTATACGATGGAAAAACTGTTCTATTTATTTTGTATTTTATTCTTCGGGCGTCGACTTCTTTGGCCCTAACAATTCGATCTGGTGGAGCAACGCCCTAGAGTGAAACCTAGGTTGCCTGGAACGTACAAATGACCATCACTTTCACACGGATTGCAATTATTCCTGTTATAGGATGGAAAGGCTGTTGTATTTTTATTGCATTTTATGCTTCTGGCGTTCACTTCTTAGGCCCTAACTATTCGATCTGGTGGAACAACGCCCTAGGGTGAGGCCTAGGTTGCCCGGAACGTAGAAATGACCATAACTTTTACACTGGTAGCAATTATTCGTTTTTTACAATGGAAAAACTGTTCTATATGTTTTGTACTTTATGCTTCGGGCGTTGACTTCTAAGGCCCTAACTGTTTGATCTGGTGGAGCAACGCCCTAGAGTGAAGCCCAGGTTGCCCGGAACGTAGAAATGACCATCACTTTCAAACTGGTTGCAATTAATCCTGTTATACGATGGAAAAACTGTTGTATTTTTATTGCATTTTATGCTTCGGGCGTTGACTTCTAAGGCCCTAGCTATTCAATCTGTTGGAGCAACACCCTAGAGTGAAGCCTAGGTTGCTCGGAATGTAGAAATGACCATAACTTTCACACTGGTTGCAATTATTCGTCTTATACGATGGAAAAACTGTTGTATTTATATTGTATTTAATGCTTCTGGCGTTCACTTGTTAGTCCCTAACTATTCGATCTGGTGGTACAACGCCCTAGGGTGAAGCCTAGGTTGCCCGGAACGGAGAAATGACCATCACTCTCACACGGGTTGCAATTATTCCTGTTATAGGATGGAAAAGCTGTTGTATTTATATCGTATTTTATGCTTCTGGCGTTGACTTCTAAGGCCCTAGCCATTCGATCTAGTGGAGCAACGCCCTAGAGTGAAGCCTAGGTTGCCCGGAACGTAGAAATGGCCATCACCTTCAAACTGGTTGCAATTAATCCTGTTATACGATGGAAAAACTGTTGTATTTTTATTGCATTTTATGCCTCGGGCGTCGACTTCTAAGGCCCTAACTATTCAATCTGTTGGTGCAACGCCCTAGAGTGAAGCCTCGGTTGCTCGGAATGTAGAAATGACCATTACTTTCACACTGGTTGCAATTATTCGTTTTATACGATGGAAAAACTGTTTTATTTATATTTTATTTTACGCTTCTGGCGTTCACTTGTTAGGCCCTAACTATTCGATCTGGTGGAGCAACGCCCTAGAGTGAAGCCTAGGTTCCCTGGAACGTACAAATGACCATCGCTTTCACACGGGTTGCAATTATTCCTGTTATAGGATGGAAAGACTGTTGTATTTTTATTGCATTTTATGCTTCTGGCGTTCACTTCTTAGGCCCTGACTATTCGATCTGGTGGAACAACGCCCTAGGGTGAAGCCTAGGTTGCCCGGAACGTAGAAATGACCATCACTTTCAAACTGGTTGCAATTAATCCTGTTATACGATGGAAAAACTGTTGTATTTTTATTGCATTTTATGCCTCGGGCGTCGACTTCTAAGGCCCTAACTATTCAATCTGTTGGTGCAACGCCCTAGAGTGAAGCCTCGGTTGCTCGGAATGTAGAAATGACCATTACTTTCACACTGGTTGCAATTATTCGTTTTATACGATGGAAAAACTGTTGTATTTATATTGTATTTTATGCTTCTGGCGTTCACTTGTTAGTCCCTAACTATTCGATCTGGTGGAACAACGCCCTAGGGTGAAGCCGAGGTTGCCCGGAACGTAGAAATGACAATCACTCTCACACGGGTTGCAATTATTCCTGTTATAGGATGGAAAGCTGTTGTATTTATATCGTATTTTATGCTTCTGGCGTTGACTTCGAAGGCCCTAGCTATTCGATCTAGTGGAGGAACGCCCTAGAGTGAAGCCTAGGTTGCCCGGAACGTAGAAATGGCCATCACTTTCAAACTGGTTGCAATTAATCCTGTTATACGATGGAAAAACTGTTGTATTTTTATTGCATTTTATGCTTCGGGCGTTGACTTCTAAGGCCCTAACTATTCAATCTGTTGGTGCAACGCCCTAGAGTGAAGCCTAGGTTGCCCGGAACGTAGAAATGACCATAAGTTTCATAATGGTTGCAATTATTCGTTTTATACGATGGAAAAACTGTTGTATTTATATCGTATTTTATGCTTCTGGCGTTGACTTCTTAGGCCCTAACTATTCCATCTGGTGGAACAACGCCCTAGGGTGAAATCTAGGTTGCCCGGAAAGTAGAAATGACGATAACTTTCACACTGGTAGCAATTATTCGTTTTATACGATGGAAAAAGTGTTCTATTTATTTTGTATTTTATGCTTCGGGCGTTGACTTTTAAGGACCTAACTGTTTGATCTGGTGGAGCAACGCCCTAGGGTGTAGCCTAGGTTGCCCGGAACGTAGAAATGACAATTACATTCACACTGTTTGCAATTATTCCTTTTATACGATGCAAAAGCTGTTGTATTTATATCGTATTTTATGCTTCTGGCGTTGACTTCTAAGGATCTAACTATTCGATCTGGTGGAGCAACGCCCTAGAGTGAAGCCTAGGTTGCTCGGAATGTAGAAATAACCATAACTTTCACACTGGTTGCAATTATACGTTCTTTACGATGGAAAAACTGTTGCATTTATATTGTATTTTATGCTTCTGGCGTTCACTTGTTAGGCCCTAACTATTCGATCTGGTGGAACAGCGCCCTAGGGTGAAGCCTAGGCTGCCCGGAACGTAGAAATGACCATCACTTTCACACGGGTTGCAATTATTCCTGTTATAGGATGGAAAGACTGTTGCATTTTTATTGTATTTTATGCTTCAGGCGTTGACTTCTGAGGCCGTAGCTATTCGAAGTGGTGGAAGAACGCCATAGAGTGAAGCGTAGGTTGCCCGGAACGTAGAATTGTCCATATCTTTCTCACTGTTTGCAATTGTTCATTTTATACGATGGCAAAGCTGTTGTATTTATATTGTATTTTATGCTTCTCGCGTTGACTTCTTAGGCCCTAACTATTCGATCTGGTGGAGCAATTCCTCAGAGTTAAGTCTAGGATGCCCGAAACGCCGAAATGATCATTACTTTCACGCTTGATGCAATTATTCCTGTTATACGATGAAAAGACCGTTGTATTTTTATTGTATTTTATGCTTCAGGCGTAGGCTTCTAAGGCCGTAGCTATTCGATATGGTGCAGCACCGCCCTAGAGTGAAGCCTAGGTTGCACGGAACGTAGAAATGACCATAACTTTTACACTGGTAGCAATTATTCGTTTTATACCATGGAAAAACTGTTCTATTTATTGTGTGTTTTATGCTTCGGGCGTTGACTTCTAAGGCCCTAACTGTTTGATCTGGTGGAGCAACGCCCTAGAGTGAAGCCTAGGTTGCCCGGAACGTAGAAATGTCCATTACTTTCACACTGGGCACAATTATTCCTTTTATGCGATGGAAAGGCTGTTGTATTTATATTGTATTTTATGCTTCTGGCGTTCACTTCTTAGGCCCTAACTATTCGATTTGGTGGAACAACGCCCTAGGGTGAAGACTAGGTTGCCCGGAACGTAGAAATGATCATAACTTTTACACTGGTAGCAATTATCCGTTTTATACAATGGAAAAACTGTTCTATTTATTTTGTATTTTATGCTTCGGGCGTTGACTTCTAAGGCCCTAACTGTTTGATCTGGTGGAGCAACGCTCTAGAGTGAAGCCTAGGTTTCCCGGAACGTAGAAATGACCATTACTTTCACACTGTTTGCAATTATTCCTTTTATACGATGGAAAAGCTGTTGCATTTATATCGTATTTTATGCTTCTGGCGTCGTCTTCTAAGGCCCTAGCTATTCGATCTAGTGGAGCAACGCCTTAGAGTGAAGCCTAGGCTGCCCGGAACGTAGAAATGACCATTACTTTCACACTGGTTGCAATTATTCGATTTATACGATGGACAAACTGTTGTATTTATATTGTATTTTATGCTTCTGGCGTTCACTTGTTAGTCCCTAACTATTCGATCTGGTGGAACAACGCCCTAGGGTGAAGCCTAGGTTGCCCGGAACGTAGAAATGACCATCACTCTCACACGGGTTGCAATTATTCCTGTTATAGGATGAAAAAGCTGTTGTATTTATACCGTATTTTATGCTTCTGGCGTTGACTTCTAAGGCCCTAGCTACTCGATCTAGAGGAGCAACGCCCTAGAGTGAAGCCTAGGTTGCCCGGAACGTAGAAATGGCCATCACTTTCAAACTGGTTGCAATTAATCCTGTTATACGATGGAAAAACTGTTGTATTTTTATTGCATTTTATGCTTCGGGCGTTGACTTCTAAGGCCCTAACTATTCAATCTGTTGGTGCAACGCCCTAGAGTGAAGCCTAGGTTGCTCGGAATGTAGAAATGACCATTACTTTCACACTGGTTGCAATTATTCGTTTTATACGATGGAAAAAGTGTTGTATTTATATTGTATTTTATGCTTCTGGCGTTCACTTGTTAGGCCCTAACTATTCGATCTTGTGGAACAACGCCCTAGGGTGAAGCCTAGGCTGCCCGGAACGTAGAAATGACCATCACTTTCACACGGGTTGCAATTATTCCTGTTATACGATGGAAAAACTGTTGGATTTTTATTGTATTTAATGCTTCTGGCGTTCACTTCTTAGGCCCTAACTATTCGAGCTGGTGGAACAACGCCCTAGAGTGAAGCCTAGGTTGCTCGGAATGTAGAAATAACCATAACTTTCACACTGGTTGCAATTATTCGTTTTATACGATGGAAGAACTGTTGTATTTATATTGTATTTTATGCTTCTGGCGTTCACTTCTTAGGCCCTAACTATTCGATCTGGTGGAACAACGCCCTAGGGTGAAGCCTAGGTTGCCTGGAACGTAGAAATGACCATAACTTTTACACTGGTAGCAATTATTCGTTTTATACAATGGAAAAACTGATCTATTTATTTTGTATTTTATGCTTCGGGCGTTGACTTCTAAGGCCCTAACTGTTTAATCTGGTGGAGCAACGCCCTAAGGTGAAGCCTAGGTTGCCCGGAACGTAGAAATGACCATTACTTTCACACTGTTTGCAATTATTCCTTTTATACGATAGAAAAGCTGTTGTATTTATATCGTATTTTATGCTTCTGGCGTTAACTTCTATTGCCCTAACTATTCGATCTAGTGGAGCAACGCCCTAGGGTGAAGCCTAGGTTGCCCGGAACGAAGAAATGATCATAACTTCTACACTGGTAGCAATTATTCGTTTTATACATTGGAAAAGCTGTTGTATTTATATTGTATTTTATGCTTCTGGCGTTGGCTTCTTAGGCCCTAACTATTCGATCTGGTGGAGCAATGCCTCAGAGTTAAGTCTAGGATGCCCGAAACGCCGAAATGATCACTACTTTCACGCTTGTTGCAATTATTCCTGTTATACGATGAAAAGACCGTTGTATTTTTATTGTATTTTATGCTTCAGGCGTAGGCTTCTAAGGCCGTAGCTATTCGATATGGTGGAGCACCGCCCTAGAGTGAAGCCTAGGTTGCACGGAACGTAGAAATGACCATAACTTTTACACTGGTAGCAATTATTCGTTTTATACCATGGAAAAACTGTTCTATTTATTTTGTGTTTTATGCTTCGGGCGTTGACTTCTAAGGCCCTAACTGTTTGATCTGGTGGAGCAACGCCCTAGAGTGAAGCCTAGGTTGCCCGGAACATAGAAATGACCATTACTTTCACACTGTTTGCAATTATTCCTTTTATACGATGGAAAAGCTGTTGTATTTATATCGTATTTTATGCTTCTGGCGTCGTCTTCTAAGGCCCTAGCTATTCGATCTAGTGGAGCAACGCCTTAGAGTGAAGCCTAGGCTGCTCGGAACGTAGAAATGACCATTACTTTCACACTGGTTGCAATTATTCGATTTATACGATGGACAAACTGTTGTATTTATATTGTATTTTATGCTTCTGGCGTTCACTTGTTAGTCCCTAACTATTCGATCTGGTGGAACAACGCCCTAGGGTGAAGCCTAGGTTACCCGGAACCTAGAAATGACCACCACTCTCACACGGGTTGCAATTATTCCTGTTATAGGATGGAAAAGCTGTTGTATTTATATCGTATTTTATGCTTCTGGCGTTGACTTCTAAGGCCCTAGCTATTCGATCTAGTGGAGCAACGCCCTAGAGTGAAGCCTAGGTTGCCCGGAACGTAGAAATGACCATCACTTTCAAACTGGTTGCAATTAAACCTGTTATACGATGGAAAAACTGTTGTATTTTTATTGCATTTTATGCTTCGGGCGTTGACTTCTAAGGCCCTAACTATTCAATCTGTTGGTGCAACGCCCTAGAGTGAAGCCTAGGTTGCTCGGAATGTAGAAATGACCATTACTTTCACACTGGTTGCAATTATTCGTTTTATACGATGGAAAAAGTGTTGTATTTATATTGTATTTTATGCTTCTGGCATTTCACTTGTTGGGCCCTAACTATTCGATCTTGTGGAACAACGCCCTAGGGTGAAGCCTAGGCTGCCCGGAACGTAGAAATGACCATCACTTTCACACGGGTTGCAATTATTCCTGTTATACGATGGAAAAACTGGTGGATTTTTATTGTATTTAATGCTTCTGGCGTTCACTTCTTAGGCCCTAACTATTCGAGCTGGTGGAACAACGCCCTAGAGTGAAGCCTAGGTTGCTCGGAATGTAGAAATAACCATAACTTTCACACTGGTTGCAATTATTCGTTTTATACGATGGAAGAACTGTTGTATTTATATTGTATTTTATGCTTCTGGCGTTCACTTCTTAGGCCCTAACTATTCGATCTGGTGGTACAACGCCCTAGGGTGGAGCCTAGGTTGCCTGGAGCGTAGAAATGACCATAACTTTTACACTGGTAGCAATTATTCGTTTTATACAATGGAAAAACTGTTCTATTTATTTTGTATTTTATGCTTCGGGCGTTGACTTCTAAGGCCCTAACTGTTTGATCTGGTGGAGCAACGCCCTAGAGTGAAGCCTAGGTTGCCCGGAACGTAGAAATGACCATTACTTTCACACTGTTTGCATTTATTCCTTTTATACGATGGAAAAGCTGTTGTATTTATATCGTATTTTATGCTTCTGGCGTTGGCTTCTAAGACCCTAGCTATTCGATCTAGTGGAGCAACGCCCTAGAGTGAAGCCTAGGTTGCCTGGAACGTAGAAATGACCATTACATTCAAACTGGTTGCAATTATTCGATTTATACGATGGAAAAACTGTTGTATTTATATTGTATTTTATGCTTCTGGCGTTCACTTGTTAGGCCCTAACTATTCGATCTGGTGGAACAACGCCCTAGGGTGAAGCCTAGGTTGCCCGGAACGTAGAAATGACCATCACTCTCACACAGGTTGCAATAGCTCCTGTTATAGGATGGAAAAGCTGTTGTATTTATATAGTATTTTATGCTTCTGGCGTTGACTTCTAAGGCCCTAGCTATTCGATCTAGTGGAGCAACGCCCTAGAGTGAAGACTAGGTTGCCCGGAACGTAGAAATGACCATCACTTTCAAACTGGTTGCAATTAATCCTGTTGTACGATGGAAGAACTGTTGTATTTTTATTGCATTTTATGCTTGGGGCGTTGACTTCTAAGGACCTTACTATTCAATCTGTCGGAGCAACGCCCTAGAGTGAAGCCTAGGTTGCTCGGAATGTAGAAATGACCATAGCTTTGACACTGGTTGCAATTATGCGTTTTACACGATGGAAAAACTGTTCTATTTATTTTGTATTTTATGCTTCGGGCGTTGACTTCTAAGGCCCTAACTGTTTGATCTGGTGGAGCAACGCCCTAGGGTGAAGCCTAGGTTACCCGGAACGTAGAAATGACCATTACCTTCACACTGTTTGCAATTATTTTCTTTTATACGATGCAAAAGCTGTTGTATTTATATCGTATTTTATGCTTTTGGCGTTGACTTCTATGGCCCTAGCTATTCAATCTAGTGGAGCAGCGCCCGAGAGTGAAGACTACGTGGCCCGGAACGTAGAAATGACCATCACTTTCAAACTGGTTGCAATTAATCCTGTTATACGATGGAAAAACCGTTCTATTTATTTTGTATTTAATGCTTCGGGCGTTGACTTCTAAGGCGCTAACTGTTTGATATGGTGGAGCATCGCCGTAGAGTGAAGCCTAGGTAGCCCGAGTCGTAGAAATGTCCATATCTTTCACACTGTTTGCAATTTTTCGTTTTGTACGATAGAAAAACTGTTTTATTTATTTTGTATTTTATGTTCGGGCGTTGACTTCTAATTCCCTAACTATTCGATCTGGAGGAGCGACGCCCTAGAGTGCAGCCTAGGTTGCCCGGAACGAAGAAATGACCGTAACTTTCACACTGGTTGCTATCATTCGTTTTATATGATGGAAAAACTGTTGTATTTATATTGTATTTTATGCTTCTGGCGTTCACTTCTTAGGCCCTAACTATTCGATCTGGTGGAACAACGGCCTAGGGTGAAGCCTAGGTTGCCCGGAAGGTAGAAATGACCATAACTTTCACACTGGTAGCAATTTTTCGTTATATACGATGGAAAAACTGTTCTATTTATTTTATATTTTATGCTTCGGGCGCTGACTTCTAAGGCCCTAACTATTCGATCTGGTGGAGCAACGCCCTAGAGTGAAGCCTAGGTTGCCCGGTACGTAGAAGTGACCATCACTATCAAACTGGTTGCAATTATTTGTTTTATACGATGGAAAAGCTGTTGTATTTATATCGTACTTTATGCTTCTGGCGTTGACTTCTTAGGCCCTAACTATTCCATCAGGTGGAACAACGCCCTGGGGTGAAGCCTAGGTTGCCCGGAAAGTAGAAATGACCATAACTTTCACACTGGTAGCAATTATTCGTATTATACGATGGAAAAACTGTTCTATTTATTTTATATTTTATGCTTCGGGCGTTGACTTCTAAGGCCCTTACTATTCGATTTGGTGGAGCATCGCCCTAGAGTGAAGCCTAGGTTGCCCGGAACGTAGAAATGACCATAACTTCCACACTGGTTGCAATTATTCGTTTTATACGATGGAAAAGCTGTTATATTTATATCGTTTTTTATGCTCCTGGCGTTGACTTCTTAGGCCCTAACTATTCCATCCGGTGGAACAACGCACTAGGGTAAAGCCCAGATTGCGCGGAACGTAGAAATGACCCTAACTTTCACACTGGTAGCAATTTTTCGTTTTATACGATGGAAAAACTGTTCTATTTATTTTATATTTTATGCTTCGGGGGTTGACTTCTAAGGCCCTAACTATTCGATCTGGTGGAGCAACGCCCTAGAGTGAAGCCTAGGTTGCCCGGTACGTAGAAGTGACCATCACTATCAAACTGGTTACAAGTATTTGTTTTATACGATGAAAAGCTGTTGTATTTATATCGGATTTTATGCTTCTGGCGTTGACTTCTTAGGACCTAACTATTCCATCTGGTGGAACAACGCCCTATGGTGAAGCCTAGGTTGCCCGGAACGTAGAAATGACAATCACTCTCACACGGGTTGCAATTATTCCTGTTATAGGATGGAAAAGCTGTTGTATTTATATCGTATTTTATGCTTCTGGCGTTGACTTCGAAGGCCCTAGCTATTCGATCTAGTGGAGGAACGCCCTAGAGTGAAGCCTAGGTTGCCCGGAAAGTAGAAATGACGATAACTTTCACACTGGTAGCAATTATTCGTTTTATACGATGGAAAAACTGTTCTATTTATTTTGTATTTTATGCTTCGGGCGTTGACTTCTAAGGACCTAACTGTTTGGTCTGGTGGAGCAACGCCCTAGGGTGTAGCCTAGGTTGCCCGGAACGTAGAAATGACAATTACTTTCACACTGTTTGCAATTATTCCTTTTATACGATGCAAAAGCTGTTGTATTTATATCGTATTTTATGCTTCTGGCGTTGACTTCTAAGGATCTAACTATTCGATCTGCTGGAGCAACGCCCTAGAGTGAAGCCTAGGTTGCTCGGAATGTAGAAATAACCATAACTTTCACACTGGTTGCAATTATACGTTCTTTACGATGGAAAAACTGTTGCATTTATATTGTATTTTATGCTTCTGGCGTTCACTTGTTAGGCCCTAACTATTCGATCTGGTGGAACAGCGCCCTAGGGTGAAGCCTAGGCTGCCCGGAACGTAGAAATGACCATCACTTTCACACGGGTTGCAATTATTCCTGTTATAGGATGGAAAGACTGTTGCATTTTTATTGTATTTTATGCTTCAGGCGTTGACTTCTGAGGCCGTAGCTGTTCAAAGTGGTGGAAGAACGCCATATAGTGAAGCGTAGGTTGCCCGGAACGTAGAAATGTCCATATCTTTCTCACTGTTTGCAATTGTTCATTTTATACGATGGCAAAGCTGTTGTATTTATATTGTATTTTATGCTTCTGGCGTTGACTTCTTAGGCCCTAACTATTCGATCTGGTGGAGCACTTCCTCAGAGTTAAGTCTAGGATGCCCGAAACGCCGAAATGATCATTACTTTCACGCTTGATGCAATTATTCCTGTTATACGATGAAAAGACCGTTGTATTTTTATTGTATTTTATGCTTCAGGCGTAGGCTTCTAAGGCCGTAGCTATTCGATATGGTGCAGCACCGCCCTAGAGTGAAGCCTAAGTTGCACGGAACGTAGAAATGACCATAACTTTTACACTGGTAGCAATTATCCGTTTTATACAATGGAAAAACTGTTCTATTTATTTTGTATTTTATGCTTCGGGCGTTGACTTCTAAGGCCCTAACTGTTTGATCTGGTGGAGCAACGCTCTAGAGTGAAGCCTAGGTTGCCCGGAACGTAGAAATGACCATTACTTACACACTGTTTGCAATTATTCCTTTCATACGGTGGAAAAGCTGTTGCATTTATATCGTATTTTATGCTTCTGGCGTCGTCTTCTAAGGCCCTAGCTATTCGATCTAGTGGAGCAACGCCTTAGAGTGAAGCCTAGGCTGCCCGGAACGTAGAAATGACCATTACTTTCACACTGGTTGCAATTATTCGATTTATACGATGGACAAACTGTTGTATTTATATTGTATTTTATGCTTCTGGCGTTCACTTGTTAGTCCCTAACTATTCGATCTGGTGGAACAACGCCCTAGGGTGAAGCCTAGGTTGCCCGGAACGTAGAAATGACCATCACTCTCACACGGGTTGCAATTATTCCTGTTATAGGATGGAAAAGCTGTTGTATTTATATCGTATTTTATGCTTCTGGCGTTGACTTCTAAGGCCCTAGCTATTCGATCTAGTGGAGCAACGCCCTAGAGTGAAGCCTAGGTTGCCCGGAACGTAGAAATGGCCATCACTTTCAAACTGGTTGCAATTAATCCTGTTATACGATGGAAAAACTGTTGTATTTTTATTGCATTTTATGCTTCGGGCGTTGACTTCTAAGGCCCTAACTATTCAATTTGTTGGTGCAACGCCCTAGAGTGAAGCCTAGGTTGCTCGGAATGTAGAAATGACCATTACTTTCACACTGGTTGCAATTATTCGTTTTATACGATGGAAAAAGTGTTGTATTTATATTGTATTTTATGCTTCTGGCGTTTACTTATTAGGCCCTAACTATTCGATCTTGTGGAACAACGCCCTAGGGTGAAGCCTAGGCTGCCCGGAACGTAGAAATGACCATCACTTTCACACGGGTTGCAATTGTTCCTGTTATACGATGGAAAAACTGTTGGATTTTTATTGTATTTAATGCTTCTGGCGTTCACTTCTTAGGCCCTAACTATTCGAGCTGGTGGAACAACGCCCTAGAGTGAAGCCTAGGTTGCTCGGAATGTAGAAATAACCATAACTTTCACACTGGTTGCAATTATTCGTTTTATACGATGGAAGAACTGTTGTATTTATATTGTATTTTATGCTTCTGGCGTTCACTTCTTAGGCCCTAACTATTCGATCTGGTGGAACAACGCCCTAGGGTGAAGCCTAGGTTGCCTGGAACGTAGAAATGACCATAACTTTTACACTGGTAGCAATTATTCGTTTTATACAATGGAAAAACTGTTCTATTTATTTTGTATTTTATGCTTCGGGCGTTGACTTCTAAGGCCCTAACTGTTTAATCTGGTGGAGCAACGCCCTAAGGTGAAGCGTAGGTTGCCCGGAACGTAGAAATGACCATTACTTTCACACTGTTTGCAATTATTCCTTTTATACGATTGAAAAGCTGTTGTATTTATATCGTATTTTATGCTTCTGGCGTTAACTTCTATTGCCCTAACTATTCGATCTAGTGGAGCAACGCCCTAGGGTGAAGCCTAGGTTGCCCGGAACGAAGAAATGATCATAACTTCTACACTGGTAGCAATTATTCGTTTTATACATTGGAAAAGCTGTTGTATTTATATTGTATTTTATGCTTCTGGCGTTGGCTTCTTAGGCCCTAACTATTCGATCTGGTGGAGCAATGCCTCAGAGTTAAGTCTAGGATGCCCGAAACGCCGAAATGATCATTACTTTCACGCTTGTTGCAATTCTTCCTGTTATACGATGAAAAGACCGTTGTATTTTTATTGTATTTTATGCTTCAGGCGTAGGCTTCTAAGGCCGTAGCTATTCGATATGGTGGAGCACCGCCCTAGAGTAAAGCCTAGGTTGCACGGAACGTAGAAATGACCATAACTTTTACACTGGTAGCAATTATTCGTTTTATACCATGGAAAAACTGTTCTATTTATTTTGTGTTTTATGCTTCGGGCGTTGACTTCTAAGGCCCTAACTGTTTGATCTGGTGGAGCAACGCCCTAGAGTGAAGCCTAGGTTGCCCGGAACGTGGAAATGACCATTACTTTCACACTGTTTGCAATTATTCCTTTTATACGATGGAAAAGCTGTTGTATTTATATCGTATTTTATGCTTCTGGCGTCGTCTTCTAAGGCCCTAGCTATTCGATCTAGTGGAGCAACGCCTTAGAGTGAAGCCTAGGCTGCCCGGAACGTGGAAATGACCATTACTTTCACACTGGTTGCAATTATTCGATTTATACGATGGACAAACTGTTGTATTTATATTGTATTTTATGCTTCTGGCGTTCACTTGTTAGTCCCTAACTATTCGATCTGGTGGAACAACGCCCTAGGGTGAAGCCTAGGTTACCCGGAACGTAGAAATGACCACCACTCTCACACGGGTTGCAATTATTCCTGTTATAGGATGGAAAAGCTGTTGTATTTATATCGTATTTTATGCTTCTGGCGTTGACTTCTAAGGCCCTAGCTATTCGATCTAGTGGAGCAACGCCCTAGAGTGAAGCCTATGTTGCCCGGAACGTAGAAATGACCATCACTTTCAAACTGGTTGCAATTAAACCTGTTATACGATGGAAAAACTGTTGTATTTTTATTGCATTTTATGCTTCGGGCGTTGACTTCTAAGGCCCTAACTATTCAATCTGTTGGTGCAACGCCCTAGAGTGAAGCCTAGGTTGCTCGGAATGTAGAAATGACCATTACTTTCACACTGGTTGCAATTACTCGTTTTATACGATGGAAGAAGTGTTGTATTTATATTGTATTTTATGCTTCTGGCGTTCACTTGTTAGGCCCTAACTATTCGATCTTGTGGAACAACGCCCTAGGGTGAAGCCTAGGCTGCCCGGAACGTAGAAATGACCATCACTTTCACACGGGTTGCAATTATTCCTGTTATACGATGGAAAAACTGTTGTATTTTTATTGTATTTAATGCTTCTGGCGTTCACTTCTTAGGCCCTAACTTTTCGAGCTGGTGGAACAACGCCCTAGAGTGAAGCCTAGGTTGCTCGGAATGTAGAAATAACCATAACTTTCACACTGGTTGCAATTATTCGTTTTATACGATGGAAGAACTGTTGTATTTATATTGTATTTTATGCTTCTGGCGTTCACTTCTTAGGCCGTAACTATTCGATCTGGAGGAACAACGCCCTAGGGTGAAGCCTAGGTTGCCCGGAACGTAGAAATGACCATAACTTTTACACTGGCAGCAATTATTCGTTTTATACAATGGAAAAATTGTTCTATTTATTTTGTATTTTATGCTTCGGGCGTTGACTTCTAAGGCCCTAACTGTTTAATCTGGTGGAGCAACGCCCTAGGGTGAAGCCTAGGTTGCCCGGAACGTAGAAATGGCCATTACTTTCGCACAGTTTGCAATTATTCCTTTTATACGATGGAAAAGCTGTTGTATTTATATCGCATTTTATGCTTCTGGCGTTGACTTCTGTGGCTCTAGCTATTCGATCTAGTGGAGCAACGCCCTAGAGTGAAACCTAGGTTGCCCGGAACGTGGAAATGACCATCACTTTCTAACGGGTTGCAATTTATCCTGTTATACGATGGAAAAACTGTTGTATTTTTATTGCATTTTATGCTTCGGGTGTTGATTTCTTAGGCCCTAACACTTCGATCTGGTGGAGCAACGCCCTACAGTGAAGCCTGGGTTGCCCGGAACGTAGATATGACCATAACCTTCACACAGGTTGCAATTATTCGTTTTATACGGTGTAAAGGCTGTTGTATTTATTTTGTATTTTATTCTTCTGGTGTTGACTTCTTAGGCCCTAACTATTCGATCTGGTGGAACAACGCCGTAGAGTGAAGCCTAGGTTGCCCGGAACGTAGAAATGATCATAACTTTTACACTGGTAGCAATTATCCGTTTTATACAATGGAAAAACTGTTGTATTTATATTGTATTTTATGCTTCTGGCGTTCACTTGTTAGTCCCTAACTATTCGATCTGGTGGAACAACGCCCTAGGGTGAAGCCTAGGTTGCCCGGAACGTAGAAATGATCATAACTTTTACACTGGTAGCAATTATCCGTTTTATACAATGGAAAAACTGTTCTATTTATTTTGTATTTTATGCTTCGGGCGTTGACTTCTAAGGCCCTAACTGTTTGATCTGGTGGAGCAACGCCCTAGAGTGAAGCCTAGGTTGCCCGGAACGTAGAAATGACCATTACTTTCACACTGTTTGCAATTATTCCTTTTATACGATGGAAAAGCTGTTGTATTTATATCGTATTTTATGCTTCTGGCGTCGTCTTCTAAGGCCCTAGCTATTCGATCTAGTGGAGCAACGCCTTAGAGTGAAGCCTAGGCTGCCCGGAACGTAGAAATGACCATTACTTTCACACTGGTTGCAATTATTCGATTTATACGATGGACAAACTGTTGTATTTATATTGTATTTTATGCTTCTGGCGTTCACTTGTTAGTCCCTAACTATTCGATCTGGTGGAACAACGCCCTAGGGTGAAGCCTAGGTTACCCGGAACGTAGAAATGACCATTACTTTCACACTGTTTGCAATTATTCCTTTTATACGATGGAAAAGCTGTTGTATTTATATCGTATTGTATGCTTCTGGCGTTGACATCTAAGGACCTATCTGTTCGATCTGGTGGAGCAACGCCCTTGGGTGAAGCCTAGGTTGCTCAGAATATATAAATGACAATTACTTTCACACTGTTTGCAATTATTCCTTTTATACGATGCAAAAGCTGTTGTATTTATATCGTATTTTATGCTTCGGGCGTTGACTTCTAAGGCCCTAACTGTTTAATCTGGTGGAGCAACGCCCTAGGGTGAAGCCTAGGTTGCCCGGAACGTAGAAATGACCATTACTTTCGCACTGTTTGCAATTATTCCTTTTATACGATGGAAAAGCTGTTGTATTTATATCGCATTTTATGCTTCCGGCGTTGAATTCTATGGCCCTAGCTATTCGATCTAGTGGAGCAACGCCCTAGAGTGAAGCCTAGGTTGCCCGGAACGTAGAAATGACCATCACTTTCAAACGGGTTGCAATTAATCCTGTTATACGATGGAAAAACTGTTGTATTTTTATTGCATTTTATGCTTCGGGTGTTGACTTCTAAGGCCCTAACTATTCAATCTGTTGGAGCAACGCCCTAGAGTGAAGCCTAGGTTGCTCGGAATGTAGAAATGACCATTACTTTCACACTGTTTGCAATTATTCCTTTTATACCATGGAAAAGCTGTTGTATTTATATCGTGTTTTATGCTTCTGGCGTTGACTTCTAAGGACCTAACTATTCGATCTGGAGGAGCAACGCCCTAGAGAGAAGCCTAGGTTGCTCGGAATATAGAGATGACCATAACTTTCACACTGGTTGCAATTATTCGTTTTCTGCGATAGAAAAACTGTTGTATTTATATTGTATTTTATGCTTCGGGCGTTGATTTCTTAGGCCCTAACACTTCGATCTGGTGGGGCAACGCACTACAGTGAAGCCTAGGTTGCCCGGAACGTAGATATGACCATAACCTTCACACAGGTTGCAATTATTCATTTTATACGGTGTAAAGGCTGTTGTATTTATTTTGTACTTTATTCTTCTGGTGTTGACTTCTTAGGCCCTAACTATTCGATCTGGTGGAACAACGCCGTAGAGTGAAGCCTAGGTTGCCCGGAACGTAGAAATGATCATAACTTTTACCCTGGTAGCAATTATTCGTTTTATACAAAGGAAAAACTGTTCTATTTATTTTGTATTTTATGCTTCGGGCGTTGACTTCTAAGGCCCTAACTGTTTGATCTGGTGGAGCAACGCCCTAGAGTGAAGCCTAGCTTGCCCGGAACGTAGAAATGACCATTACTTTCACACTGTTTGCATTTATACCTTTTATACGATGGAAAAGCTGTTGTATTTCTATCGTATTTTATGCTTCTGGCGTTGGCTTCTAAGGCCCTAGCTATTCGATCTAGTGGAGCAACGCCCTAGAGTGAAGCCTAGGTTGCCCGGAACGTAGAAATGACCATTACATTCACACTGGTTGCAATTATTCGATTTATACGATGGAAAAACTGTTGCATTTTTATTGTATTTTATGCTTCTGGCGTTCACTTGTTAGGCCCTAACTATTCGATGTGTTGGAACAACGCCCTAGGGTGAAGCCTAGGTTGCCCGGAACGTAGAAATGACCGTCACTCTCACACAGGTTGCAATTACTCCTGTTATAGGATGGAAAAGCTGTTGTATTTATATCGTATTTTATGCTTCTGGCGTTGACTTCTAAGGCCCTAGCTATTCGATCTAGTGGAGCAACGCCCTAGAGTGAAGCCTAGGTTGCCCGGAACGTAGAAATGACGTTCACTTTCAAACTGGTTGCAATTAATCCTGTTGTACGGTGGAAGAACTGTTGTATTTTTATTGCATTTTATGCTTCGGGCGTTGACTTCTAAGGACCTTACTATTCAATCTGCCGGAGCAACGCCCTAGAGTGAAGCCTAGGTTGCTCGGAATGTAGAAATGACCATAGCTTTCACACTGGTTGCAATTATGCGTTTTACACGATGGAAAAACTGTTGTATTTATATTGTATTTTATGCTTCTGGCGTTCACTTCCTAGGCCCTAACTATTCGATCTGGTGGAACAACGCCCTAGGGTGAAGCCTAGGTTGCCCGGAACGTAGAAATGACCATAACTTTTACACTGGTAGCAATTATTCGTTTTATACAATGGAAAAACCGTTCTATTTATTTTGTATTTTATGCTTCGGCCGTTGACTTCTAAGGCGCTAACTGTTTGATATGGTGGAGCATCGCCGTAGAGTGAAGCCTATGTTGCCCGGACCGTAGAAATGACCATAACTTTCACACTGGTTGCTATTATTCGTTTTATACGATGGAAAAACTGTTATATGTATATTGTATTTAAGCTTCTGGCGTTGACTTCTGAGGCCGTTGCTATTCGATGTGGTGGAAGAACGCCATAGAGTGAAGCCTAGGTAGCCCGAATCGTAGAAATGTCCATATCTTTCACACTGTTTACAATTTTTCGTTTTATACGATAGAAAAACTGTTTTATTTATTTTGTATTTTATGTTTCGGGCGTTGACTTCTAATTCCCTAACTATTCGATCTGGAGGAGCAACGCCCTAGAGTGCAGCCTAGGTTGCCCGGAACGTAGAAATGTCCATATCTTTCTCACTGTTTGCAATTGTTCATTTTATACGATGGCAAAGCTGTTGTATTTATATTGTATTTTATGCTTCTGGCGTTGACTTCTTAGGCCCTAACTATTCGATCTGGTGGAGCACTTCCTCAGAGTTAAGTCTAGGATGCCCGAAACGCCGAAATGATCATTACTTTCACGCTTGATGCAATTATTCCTGTTATACGATGAAAAGACCGTTGTATTTTTATTGTATTTTATGCTTCAGGCGTAGGCTTCTAAGGCCGTAGCTATTCGATATGGTGCAGCACCGCCCTAGAGTGAAGCCTAAGTTGCACGGAACGTAGAAATGACCATAACTTTTACACTGGTAGCAATTATCCGTTTTATACAATGGAAAAACTGTTCTATTTATTTTGTATTTTATGCTTCGGGCGTTGACTTCTAAGGCCCTAACTGTTTGATCTGGTGGAGCAACGCTCTAGAGTGAAGCCTAGGTTGCCCGGAACGTAGAAATGACCATTACTTACACACTGTTTGCAATTATTCCTTTCATACGGTGGAAAAGCTGTTGCATTTATATCGTATTTTATGCTTCTGGCGTCGTCTTCTAAGGCCCTAGCTATTCGATCTAGTGGAGCAACGCCTTAGAGTGAAGCCTAGGCTGCCCGGAACGTAGAAATGACCATTACTTTCACACTGGTTGCAATTATTCGATTTATACGATGGACAAACTGTTGTATTTATATTGTATTTTATGCTTCTGGCGTTCACTTGTTAGTCCCTAACTATTCGATCTGGTGGAACAACGCCCTAGGGTGAAGCCTAGGTTGCCCGGAACGTAGAAATGACCATCACTCTCACACGGGTTGCAATTATTCCTGTTATAGGATGGAAAAGCTGTTGTATTTATATCGTATTTTATGCTTCTGGCGTTGACTTCTAAGGCCCTAGCTATTCGATCTAGTGGAGCAACGCCCTAGAGTGAAGCCTAGGTTGCCCGGAACGTAGAAATGGCCATCACTTTCAAACTGGTTGCAATTAATCCTGTTATACGATGGAAAAACTGTTGTATTTTTATTGCATTTTATGCTTCGGGCGTTGACTTCTAAGGCCCTAACTATTCAATTTGTTGGTGCAACGCCCTAGAGTGAAGCCTAGGTTGCTCGGAATGTAGAAATGACCATTACTTTCACACTGGTTGCAATTATTCGTTTTATACGATGGAAAAAGTGTTGTATTTATATTGTATTTTATGCTTCTGGCGTTTACTTATTAGGCCCTAACTATTCGATCTTGTGGAACAACGCCCTAGGGTGAAGCCTAGGCTGCCCGGAACGTAGAAATGACCATCACTTTCACACGGGTTGCAATTGTTCCTGTTATACGATGGAAAAACTGTTGGATTTTTATTGTATTTAATGCTTCTGGCGTTCACTTCTTAGGCCCTAACTATTCGAGCTGGTGGAACAACGCCCTAGAGTGAAGCCTAGGTTGCTCGGAATGTAGAAATAACCATAACTTTCACACTGGTTGCAATTATTCGTTTTATACGATGGAAGAACTGTTGTATTTATATTGTATTTTATGCTTCTGGCGTTCACTTCTTAGGCCCTAACTATTCGATCTGGTGGAACAACGCCCTAGGGTGAAGCCTAGGTTGCCTGGAACGTAGAAATGACCATAACTTTTACACTGGTAGCAATTATTCGTTTTATACAATGGAAAAACTGTTCTATTTATTTTGTATTTTATGCTTCGGGCGTTGACTTCTAAGGCCCTAACTGTTTAATCTGGTGGAGCAACGCCCTAAGGTGAAGCGTAGGTTGCCCGGAACGTAGAAATGACCATTACTTTCACACTGTTTGCAATTATTCCTTTTATACGATTGAAAAGCTGTTGTATTTATATCGTATTTTATGCTTCTGGCGTTAACTTCTATTGCCCTAACTATTCGATCTAGTGGAGCAACGCCCTAGGGTGAAGCCTAGGTTGCCCGGAACGAAGAAATGATCATAACTTCTACACTGGTAGCAATTATTCGTTTTATACATTGGAAAAGCTGTTGTATTTATATTGTATTTTATGCTTCTGGCGTTGGCTTCTTAGGCCCTAACTATTCGATCTGGTGGAGCAATGCCTCAGAGTTAAGTCTAGGATGCCCGAAACGCCGAAATGATCATTACTTTCACGCTTGTTGCAATTCTTCCTGTTATACGATGAAAAGACCGTTGTATTTTTATTGTATTTTATGCTTCAGGCGTAGGCTTCTAAGGCCGTAGCTATTCGATATGGTGGAGCACCGCCCTAGAGTAAAGCCTAGGTTGCACGGAACGTAGAAATGACCATAACTTTTACACTGGTAGCAATTATTCGTTTTATACCATGGAAAAACTGTTCTATTTATTTTGTGTTTTATGCTTCGGGCGTTGACTTCTAAGGCCCTAACTGTTTGATCTGGTGGAGCAACGCCCTAGAGTGAAGCCTAGGTTGCCCGGAACGTGGAAATGACCATTACTTTCACACTGTTTGCAATTATTCCTTTTATACGATGGAAAAGCTGTTGTATTTATATCGTATTTTATGCTTCTGGCGTCGTCTTCTAAGGCCCTAGCTATTCGATCTAGTGGAGCAACGCCTTAGAGTGAAGCCTAGGCTGCCCGGAACGTGGAAATGACCATTACTTTCACACTGGTTGCAATTATTCGATTTATACGATGGACAAACTGTTGTATTTATATTGTATTTTATGCTTCTGGCGTTCACTTGTTAGTCCCTAACTATTCGATCTGGTGGAACAACGCCCTAGGGTGAAGCCTAGGTTACCCGGAACGTAGAAATGACCACCACTCTCACACGGGTTGCAATTATTCCTGTTATAGGATGGAAAAGCTGTTGTATTTATATCGTATTTTATGCTTCTGGCGTTGACTTCTAAGGCCCTAGCTATTCGATCTAGTGGAGCAACGCCCTAGAGTGAAGCCTATGTTGCCCGGAACGTAGAAATGACCATCACTTTCAAACTGGTTGCAATTAAACCTGTTATACGATGGAAAAACTGTTGTATTTTTATTGCATTTTATGCTTCGGGCGTTGACTTCTAAGGCCCTAACTATTCAATCTGTTGGTGCAACGCCCTAGAGTGAAGCCTAGGTTGCTCGGAATGTAGAAATGACCATTACTTTCACACTGGTTGCAATTACTCGTTTTATACGATGGAAGAAGTGTTGTATTTATATTGTATTTTATGCTTCTGGCGTTCACTTGTTAGGCCCTAACTATTCGATCTTGTGGAACAACGCCCTAGGGTGAAGCCTAGGCTGCCCGGAACGTAGAAATGACCATCACTTTCACACGGGTTGCAATTATTCCTGTTATACGATGGAAAAACTGTTGTATTTTTATTGTATTTAATGCTTCTGGCGTTCACTTCTTAGGCCCTAACTTTTCGAGCTGGTGGAACAACGCCCTAGAGTGAAGCCTAGGTTGCTCGGAATGTAGAAATAACCATAACTTTCACACTGGTTGCAATTATTCGTTTTATACGATGGAAGAACTGTTGTATTTATATTGTATTTTATGCTTCTGGCGTTCACTTCTTAGGCCGTAACTATTCGATCTGGAGGAACAACGCCCTAGGGTGAAGCCTAGGTTGCCCGGAACGTAGAAATGACCATAACTTTTACACTGGCAGCAATTATTCGTTTTATACAATGGAAAAATTGTTCTATTTATTTTGTATTTTATGCTTCGGGCGTTGACTTCTAAGGCCCTAACTGTTTAATCTGGTGGAGCAACGCCCTAGGGTGAAGCCTAGGTTGCCCGGAACGTAGAAATGGCCATTACTTTCGCACAGTTTGCAATTATTCCTTTTATACGATGGAAAAGCTGTTGTATTTATATCGCATTTTATGCTTCTGGCGTTGACTTCTGTGGCTCTAGCTATTCGATCTAGTGGAGCAACGCCCTAGAGTGAAACCTAGGTTGCCCGGAACGTGGAAATGACCATCACTTTCTAACGGGTTGCAATTTATCCTGTTATACGATGGAAAAACTGTTGTATTTTTATTGCATTTTATGCTTCGGGTGTTGATTTCTTAGGCCCTAACACTTCGATCTGGTGGAGCAACGCCCTACAGTGAAGCCTAGGTTGCCCGGAACGTAGATATGACCATAACCTTCACACAGGTTGCAATTATTCGTTTTATACGGTGTAAAGGCTGTTGTATTTATTTTGTATTTTATTCTTCTGGTGTTGACTTCTTAGGCCCTAACTATTCGATCTGGTGGAACAACGCCGTAGAGTGAAGCCTAGGTTGCCCGGAACGTAGAAATGATCATAACTTTTACACTGGTAGCAATTATCCGTTTTATACAATGGAAAAACTGTTGTATTTATATTGTATTTTATGCTTCTGGCGTTCACTTGTTAGTCCCTAACTATTCGATCTGGTGGAACAACGCCCTAGGGTGAAGCCTAGGTTGCCCGGAACGTAGAAATGATCATAACTTTTACACTGGTAGCAATTATCCGTTTTATACAATGGAAAAACTGTTCTATTTATTTTGTATTTTATGCTTCGGGCGTTGACTTCTAAGGCCCTAACTGTTTGATCTGGTGGAGCAACGCCCTAGAGTGAAGCCTAGGTTGCCCGGAACGTAGAAATGACCATTACTTTCACACTGTTTGCAATTATTCCTTTTATACGATGGAAAAGCTGTTGTATTTATATCGTATTTTATGCTTCTGGCGTCGTCTTCTAAGGCCCTAGCTATTCGATCTAGTGGAGCAACGCCTTAGAGTGAAGCCTAGGCTGCCCGGAACGTAGAAATGACCATTACTTTCACACTGGTTGCAATTATTCGATTTATACGATGGACAAACTGTTGTATTTATATTGTATTTTATGCTTCTGGCGTTCACTTGTTAGTCCCTAACTATTCAATCTGTTGGAGCAACGCCCTAGAGTGAAGCCTAGGTTACCCGGAACGTAGAAATGACCATTACTTTCACACTGTTTGCAATTATTCCTTTTATACGATGGAAAAGCTGTTGTATTTATATCGTATTGTATGCTTCTGGCGTTGACATCTAAGGACCTATCTGTTCGATCTGGTGGAGCAACGCCCTTGGGTGAAGCCTAGGTTGCTCAGAATATAGAAATGACAATTACTTTCACACTGTTTGCAATTATTCCTTTTATACGATGCAAAAGCTGTTGTATTTATATCGTATTTTATGCTTCGGGCGTTGACTTCTAAGGCCCTAACTGTTTAATCTGGTGGAGCAACGCCCTAGGGTGAAGCCTAGGTTGCCCGGAACGTAGAAATGACCATTACTTTCGCACTGTTTGCAATTATTCCTTTTATACGATGGAAAAGCTGTTGTATTTATATCGCATTTTATGCTTCCGGCGTTGAATTCTATGGCCCTAGCTATTCGATCTAGTGGAGCAACGCCCTAGAGTGAAGCCTAGGTTGCCCGGAACGTAGAAATGACCATCACTTTCAAACGGGTTGCAATTAATCCTGTTATACGATGGAAAAACTGTTGTATTTTTATTGCATTTTATGCTTCGGGTGTTGACTTCTAAGGCCCTAACTATTCAATCTGTTGGAGCAACGCCCTAGAGTGAAGCCTAGGTTGCTCGGAATGTAGAAATGACCATTACTTTCACACTGTTTGCAATTATTCCTTTTATACCATGGAAAAGCTGTTGTATTTATATCGTGTTTTATGCTTCTGGCGTTGACTTCTAAGGACCTAACTATTCGATCTGGAGGAGCAACGCCCTAGAGAGAAGCCTAGGTTGCTCGGAATATAGAGATGACCATAACTTTCACACTGGTTGCAATTATTCGTTTTCTGCGATAGAAAAACTGTTGTATTTATATTGTATTTTATGCTTCGGGCGTTGATTTCTTAGGCCCTAACACTTCGATCTGGTGGGGCAACGCACTACAGTGAAGCCTAGGTTGCCCGGAACGTAGATATGACCATAACCTTCACACAGGTTGCAATTATTCATTTTATACGGTGTAAAGGCTGTTGTATTTATTTTGTACTTTATTCTTCTGGTGTTGACTTCTTAGGCCCTAACTATTCGATCTGGTGGAACAACGCCGTAGAGTGAAGCCTAGGTTGCCCGGAACGTAGAAATGATCATAACTTTTACCCTGGTAGCAATTATTCGTTTTATACAAAGGAAAAACTGTTCTATTTATTTTGTATTTTATGCTTCGGGCGTTGACTTCTAAGGCCCTAACTGTTTGATCTGGTGGAGCAACGCCCTAGAGTGAAGCCTAGCTTGCCCGGAACGTAGAAATGACCATTACTTTCACACTGTTTGCATTTATACCTTTTATACGATGGAAAAGCTGTTGTATTTCTATCGTATTTTATGCTTCTGGCGTTGGCTTCTAAGGCCCTAGCTATTCGATCTAGTGGAGCAACGCCCTAGAGTGAAGCCTAGGTTGCCCGGAACGTAGAAATGACCATTACATTCACACTGGTTGCAATTATTCGATTTATACGATGGAAAAACTGTTGCATTTTTATTGTATTTTATGCTTCTGGCGTTCACTTGTTAGGCCCTAACTATTCGATGTGTTGGAACAACGCCCTAGGGTGAAGCCTAGGTTGCCCGGAACGTAGAAATGACCGTCACTCTCACACAGGTTGCAATTACTCCTGTTATAGGATGGAAAAGCTGTTGTATTTATATCGTATTTTATGCTTCTGGCGTTGACTTCTAAGGCCCTAGCTATTCGATCTAGTGGAGCAACGCCCTAGAGTGAAGCCTAGGTTGCCCGGAACGTAGAAATGACGTTCACTTTCAAACTGGTTGCAATTAATCCTGTTGTACGGTGGAAGAACTGTTGTATTTTTATTGCATTTTATGCTTCGGGCGTTGACTTCTAAGGACCTTACTATTCAATCTGCCGGAGCAACGCCCTAGAGTGAAGCCTAGGTTGCTCGGAATGTAGAAATGACCATAGCTTTCACACTGGTTGCAATTATGCGTTTTACACGATGGAAAAACTGTTGTATTTATATTGTATTTTATGCTTCTGGCGTTCACTTCCTAGGCCCTAACTATTCGATCTGGTGGAACAACGCCCTAGGGTGAAGCCTAGGTTGCCCGGAACGTAGAAATGACCATAACTTTTACACTGGTAGCAATTATTCGTTTTATACAATGGAAAAACCGTTCTATTTATTTTGTATTTTATGCTTCGGCCGTTGACTTCTAAGGCGCTAACTGTTTGATATGGTGGAGCATCGCCGTAGAGTGAAGCCTATGTTGCCCGGACCGTAGAAATGACCATAACTTTCACACTGGTTGCTATTATTCGTTTTATACGATGGAAAAACTGTTATATGTATATTGTATTTAAGCTTCTGGCGTTGACTTCTGAGGCCGTTGCTATTCGATGTGGTGGAAGAACGCCATAGAGTGAAGCCTAGGTAGCCCGAATCGTAGAAATGTCCATATCTTTCACACTGTTTGCAATTTTTCGTTTTATACGATAGAAAAACTGTTTTATTTATTTTGTATTTTATGTTTCGGGCGTTGACTTCTAATTCCCTAACTATTCGATCTGGAGGAGCAACGCCCTAGAGTGCAGCCTAGGTTGCCCGGAACGTAGAAATGACCATAACTTTCACACTGGTAGCAATTATTCGTTTTATACGATGGAAAAACTGTTCTATTTATTTTGTACTTTATGCTTCGGGCGTTGACTTCTAAGGCCCTAACTATTCGATCTGGTGGAACAACGCCCTAGAGTGAAGCCTAGGTTGTCCGGTACGTAGAAATGACCATCGCTATCAAACTGGTTGCAATTATTTGTTTTATACGATGGAAAAGCTGTTGTATTTATATCGGATTTTATGCTTCTGGCGTTGACTTCTTAGGACCTAACTATTCAATCTGTTGGAGCAACGCCCTAGAGTGAAGCCTAGGTTACCCGGAACGTAGAAATGACCATCACTTTCAAACTGGTTGCAATTATTCGTTTTATACGAGGGAAAAACTGTTGTATTTATATTGTATTTTATGCTTCTGGCGTTGACTTCTAAGGACCTAACTATTCGATCTGGTGGAGCAACGCCCTACAGTGATGCCTAGGTTGCCCGGAACGTGGATATGACCATAACCTTCACACTGGTTGCAAATTATTCCTGCTATACGATGGAAAAACTGTTGTATTTTTATTGCATTTTATGCTTCGGGCATTGGCTTCTAAGGCCCTAGCTATGCAATCTGTTGGAGCAACGCCCTAGTGGGAAGCATAGGTTGCCCAGAACGTAGAAATGACCATAACTTTCACACTGGTTGCAATTATTCGTTTTGTACGATGTAAAAGCTGTTGTATTTATATCGTATTTTATGCTTCTGGCGTTGACTTCTTAGGCCCTAACTATTCCATCTGGTGGAACAACGCCCTAGGGTGATGTCTAGGTTGCCCGGAAAGTAGAAGTGACCATAACTTTCACACTGGTAGCAATTATTCGTTTTATACGATGGAAAAACTGTTCTATTTATTTTATACTTTATGCTTCGGGCGTTGACTTCTAAGGCCCTAACTATTCGATCTGGTGGAGCAACGCCCTAGTGTGAAGCCTAGGTTGCGCGGTACGTAGAAATGACCATCACTATCAAACTGGCTGCAATTATTTGTTTTATACGATGGAAAAGCTGTTGTTTTTATATCGTATTTTATGCTTCTGGCGTTGACTTCTAAGGCCCTAACTATTCGATCTGGTGGAGCAACGCCCTACAGTGATGCCTAGGTTGCCCGGAACGTAGATATGACCATAACCTTCACACTGGTTGCAAATTATTCCTGCTATACGATGGAAAAACTGTTGTATTTTTATTGCATTTTATGCATCGGGCATTGACTTCTAAGGCCCTAACTATGCAATCTGTTGGATCAACGCCCTAGGGGGAAGCCTAGGTTGCCCGGAACGTAGAAATGACCATAACTTTCACACTGGTTGCAACTATTCGTTTTATACGATGGAAAAGCTGTTGTATTTATATCGTATTTTATGCTTCTGGCGTTGACTTCTTAGGCCCTAACTATTCGATCTGGTGGAGCAACGCCCTAGAGTGAAGCCTAGGTTGCCCGGTACGTAGAAATGACCATAACTTTCACACTGGTTGCAACTATTCGTTTTATACGATGGAAAAGCTGTTGTATTTATTTTATACTTTATGCTTCGGGCGTTGACTTCTAAGGCCCTAACTATTCGATCTGGTGGAGAAACGCCCTAGAGTGAAGCCTAGGTTGCCCGGTACGTAGAAATGACCATCGCTATCAAACTGGTTGCAATTATTTGTTTTATACGATGGAAAAGCTGTTGTATTTATATCGTATTTTATGCTTCTGGCGTTGACTTCTTAGGCCCTAACTATTCCATCTGGTGGAACAACGCCCTAGGGTGAAGCCTAGGTTGCCCGGAACGTAGAAATGACCATAACTTTTACACTGGCAGCAATTATTCGTTTTATACAATGGAAAAACCGTTCTATTTATTTTGTATTTTATGCTCCGGGCGTTGACTTCTAAGGCGCTAACTGTTTGATATGGTGGAGCATCGCCGTAGAGTGAAGCCTATGTTGCCCGGATCGTAGAAATGACCATAACTTTCACACTGGTTGCTATTATTCGTTTTATACGATGGAAAAACTGTTATATGTATATTGTATTTAAGCTTCTGGCGTCGACTTCTGAGGCCGTTGCTATTCGATGTGGTGGAAGAACGCCATAGAGTGAAGCCTAGGTAGCCCGAATCGTAGAAATGTCCATATCTTTCACACTGTTTGCAATTTTTCGTTTTATACGATAGAAAAACTGTTTTATTTATTTTGTATTTTATGTTTCGGGCGTTGACTTCTAATTCCCTAACTATTCGATCTGGAGGAGCAACGCCGTAGAGTGCAGCCTAGGTTGCCCGGAACGTAGAAATGACCATAACTTTCACACTGGTTGCAATTATTCGTTTTATATGGTGGAAAAGCTGTAGTATTTATATTGTATTTTATGCTTCTGGCGTTGACTTCATAGGCCGTAACTATTCGATCTGGTGGAGCAACGCCCTGGAGTGAAACCTAGGTTGCCCGAACGTAGAAATGACCATAACTTTCACACTGGTAGCAATTATTCGTTTTATACGATGGAAAAACTGTTCTATTTATTTTGTACTTTATGCTTCGGGCGTTGACTTCTAAGGCCCTAACTATTCGATCTGGTGGAACAACGCCCTAGAGTGAAGCCTAGGTTGTCCGGTACGTAGAAATGACCATCGCTATCAAACTGGTTGCAATTATTTGCTTTATACGATGGAAAAGCTGTTGTATTTATATCGTATTTTATGCTTCTGGCGTTGACTTCTTAGGCCCTAACTATTCCATCTGGTGGAACAACGCCCTAAAGTGAAGCCTAGGTTGCCCGGAACGTAGAAATGACCATAACTTTTACACTGGCAGCAATTATTCGTTTTATACAATGGAAAAACCGTTCTATTTATTTTGTATTTAATGCTTCGGGCGTTGACTTCTAAGGCGCTAACTGTTTGATATGGTGGAGCATCGCCGTAGAGTGAAGCCTATGTTGCCGGGATCGTAGAAATGACCATAACTTTCACACTGGTTGCTATTATTCGTTTTATACGATGGAAAAACTGTTATATGTATATTGTATTTAAGCTTCTGGCGTTGACTTCTGAGGCCGTTGCTATTCGATGTGGTGGAAGAACGCCATAGAGTGAAGCCTAGGTAGCCCGAATCGTAGAAATGTCCATATCTTTCACACTGTTTGCAATTTTTCGTTTTATACGATAGAAAAACTGTTTTATTTATTTTGTATTTTATGTTTCGGGCGTTGACTTCTAATTCCCTAACTATTCGATCTGGAGGAGCAACGCCCTAGAGTGCAGCCTAGGTTGCCCGGAACGTAGAAATGACCATAACTTTCACACTGGTTGCTATCATTCGTTTTATATGATGGAAAAACTGTTGTATTTATATTGTATTTTATGCTTCTGGCGTTCACTTCTTAGGCCCTAACTATTCGATCTGGCGGAACAACGGCCTAGGGTGAAGCCTAGGTTGCCCGGAAAGTAGAAATGACCATAACTTTCACACTGGTAGCAATTTTTCGTTTTATACGATGGAAAAACTGTTCTATTTATTTTATATTTTATGCTTCGGGCGTTGACTTCTAAGGCCCTAACTATTCGATCAGGTGGAGCAAAGCCCTAGAGGGAAGCCTAGGTTGCTCGAAATGTAGAAAGGACCATAACTTTCACACTGGTTGCAATTATTCGTTTTATACGATGGAAAAGCTGTTGTATTTATATCGTGCTTTATGCTTCTGGCGTTGACTTCTTATGCCCTAACTATTCCATCTGGTGGAACAACGCCCTAGGGTAAAGCCAAGATTGCGCGGAAGGTAGAAATGACCATAACTTTCACACTGGTTGCTATCATTCGTTTTATATGATAGAAAAACTGTTGTATTTATATTGTATTTTATGCTTCTGGCGTTGACTTCATAGGCCGTAACTATTCGATCTGGTGGAGCAACGCCCTGGAGTGAAACCTAGGTTGCCCGGACGTAGAAATGACCATAACTTTCACACTGGTAGCAATTATTCGTTTTATACGATGGAAAAACTGTTCTATTTATTTTGTACTTTATGCTTCGGGCGTTGACTTCTAAGGCCCTAACTATTCGATCTGGTGGAACAACGCCCTAGAGTGAAGCCTAGGTTGTCCGGTACGTAGAAATGACCATCGCTATCAAACTGGTTGCAATTATTTGTTTTATACGATGGAAAAGCTGTTGTATTTATATCGTATTTTATGCTTCTGGCGTTGACTTCTTAGGCCCTAACTATTCCATCTGGTGGAACAACGCCCTGGGGTGAAGCCTAGGTTGCCCGGAAAGTAGAAATGACCATAACTTTCACACTTGTAGCAAATATTCGTTTTATACGATGGAAAAACTGTTCGATTTATTTTATATTTTATGCTTCGGGCGTTGACTTCTAAGGCCCTAACTATTCGATCTGGTGGAGCAACGCCCTAGAGTGAAGCCTCGGTTGCCGGGTACGTAGAAGTGACCATCACTATCAAACTGGTTGCAATTATTTGTTTTATACGATGGAAAAGCTGTTGTATTTATATCGTATTTTATGCTTCTGGCGTTCACTTCTTAGGCCCTAACTATTCCATCTGGTGGAACAACGCCCTGGGGTGAAGCCTAGGTTGCCCGGAAAGTAGAAATGACCATAACTTTCACACTGGTAGCAATTATTCGTTTTATACGATGGAAAAACTGTTCGATTTATTTTATATTTTATGCTTCGGGCGTTGACTTCTAAGGCCCTAACTATTCGATCTGGTGGAGCAACGCCCTAGAGTGAAGCCTAGGTTGCCCGGCACGTAGAAATGACCATCACTATCAAACTGGTTACAAGTATTTGTTTTATACGATGGAAAAGCTGTTGTATTTATATCGGATTTTATGCTTCTGGCGTTGACTTCTTAGGACCTAACTATTCAATCTGTTGGAGCAACGCCCTAGAGTGAAGCCTAGGTTACCCGGAACGTAGAAATGACCATCACTTTCAAACTGGTTGCAATTATTCGTTTTATACGAGGGAAAAACTGTTGTATTTATATTGTATTTTATGCTTCTGGCGTTGACTTCATAGGCCGTAACTATTCGATCTGGTGGAGCAACGCCCTGGAGTGAAACCTAGGTTGCCCGGACGTAGAAATGACCATAACCTTCACACTGGTTGCAAATTATTCCTGCTATACGATGGAAAAACTGTTGTATTTTTATTGCATTTTATGCTTCGGGCATTGGCTTCTAAGGCCCTAGCTATGCAATCTGTTGGAGCAACGCCCTAGTGGGAAGCATAGGTTTCCCAGAACGTAGAAATGACCATAACTTTCACACTGGTTGCAATTATTCGTTTTGTACGATGGAAAAGCTGTTGTATTTATATCGTATTTTATGCATCTGGCGTTGACTACTTAGGCCCTAACTATTCCATCTGGTGGAACAACGCCCTAGGGTGATGTCTAGGTTGCCCGGAAAGTAGAAGTGACCATAACTTTCACACTGGTAGCAATTATTCGTTTTATACGATGGAAAAACTGTTCTATTTATTTTATACTTTATGCTTCGGGCGTTGACTTCTAAGGCCCTAACTATTCGATCTGGTGGAGCAACGCCCTAGTGTGAAGCCTAGGTTGCGCGGTACGTAGAAATGACCATCACTATCAAACTGGCTGCAATTATTTGTTTTATACGATGGAAAAGCTGTTGTTTTTATATCGTATTTTATGCTTCTGGCGTTGACTTCTAAGGCCCTAACTATTCGATCTGGTGGAGCAACGCCCTACAGTGATGCCTAGGTTGCCCGGAACGTAGATATGACCATAACCTTCACACTGGTTGCAAATTATTCCTGCTATACGATGGAAAAACTGTTGTATTTTTATTGCATTTTATGCATCGGGCATTGACTTCTAAGGCCCTAACTATGCAATCTGTTGGATCAACGCCCTAGGGTGAAGCCTAGGTTGCCCGGAACGTAGAAATGACCATAACTTTCACACTGGTTGCAACTATTCGTTTTATACGATGGAAAAGCTGTTGTATTTATATCGTATTTTATGCTTCTGGCGTTGACTTCTTAGGCCCTAACTATTCCATCTGGTGGAACAACGCCCTAGGGTGAAGTCTAGGTTGCCCGGAAAGTAGAAATGACCTTAACTTGCACACTGGTAGCTATTATTCGTTTTATACGATGGAAAAACAGTTCTATTTATTTTATACTTTATGCTTCGGGCGTTGACTTCTAAGGCCCTAACTATTCGATCTGGTGGAGAAACGCCCTAGAGTGAAGCCTAGGTTGCCCGGAACGTAGAAATGACCATAACTTTCACACTGGTTGCAATTATTCGTTTTATATGGTGGAAAAGCTGTAGTATTTATATCGTATTTTATGCTTCTGGCGTTGACTTCTTAGGCCCTAACTATTCCATCTGGTGGAACAACGCCCTGGGGTGAAGCCTAGGTTGCCCGGAAAGTAGAAATGACCATAACTTTCACACTGGTAGCAATTATTCGTTTTATACGATGTAAAAACTGTTCGATTTATTTTATATTTTATGCCTTCGGGCGTTGACTTCTAAGGCCCTAACTATTCGATCTGGTGGAGCAACGCCCTAGAGTGAAGCCTAGGTTGCCCGGTACGTAGAAATGACCATCACTATCAAACTGGTTACAAGTATTTGTTTTATACGATGGAAAAGCTGTTGTATTTATATCGGATTTTATGCTTCTGGCGTTGACTTCTTAGGACCTAACCATTCCATCTGGTGGAACAACGCCCTAGGGTGAAGTCTAGGTTGTCCGGAAAGTAGAAATGACCATAACTTTCACACTGGTAGCAATTATTCGTTTTATACGATGGAAAAACTGTTCTATTTATTTTGAATTTTATGCTTCGGTCGTTGACTTCTAAGGCCCTAACTATTCGATCTGGTAGAGCAACGCCCTAAAGTGAAGCCTAGGTTGCCCGGTAACTAGAAATGACATTAAGTTTCATACTGGTTGCAATTATTCGTTTTATACGATGGAAAAACTGTTGTATTTATATTGTATTTTATGCTTCTGGCGTTCACTTCTTAGGCCCTAACTATTCGATCTGGTGGAACAACGCCCTAGGGTGAAGTCTAGGTTGCCCGGAAAGTAGAAATGACCTTAACTTGCACACTGGTAGCAATTATTCGTTTTATACGATGGAAAAACAGTTCTATTTATTTTATACTTTATGCTTCGGGCGTTGACTTCTAAGGCCCTAACTATTCGATCTGGTGGAGAAACGCCCTAGAGTGAAGCCTAGGTTGCCCGGAACGTAGAAATGACCATAACTTTCACACTGGTTGCAATTATTCGTTTTATATGGTGGAAAAGCTGTAGTATTTATATTGTATTTTATGCTTCTGGCGTTGACTTCATAGGCCGTAACTATTCGATCTGGTGGAGCAACGCCCTGGAGTGAAACCTAGGTTGCCCGAACGTAGAAATGACCATAACTTTCACACTGGTAGCAATTATTCGTTTTATACAATGGAAAAACCGTTCTATTTATTTTGTATTTAATGCTTCGGGCGTTGACTTCTAAGGCGCTAACTGTTTGATATGGTGGAGCATCGCCGTAGAGTGAAGCCTATGTTGCCCGGATCGTAGAAATGACCATAACTTTCACACTGGTTGCTATTATTCGTTTTATACGACGGAAAAACTGTTATATGTATATTGTATTTAAGCTTCTGGCGTTGACTTCTGAGGCCGTTGCTATTCGATGTGGTGGAAGAACGCCATAGAGTGAAGCCTAGGTAGCCCGAATCGTAGAAATGTCCATATCTTTCACACTGTTTGCAATTTTTCGTTTTATACGATAGAAAAACTGTTTTATTTATTTTGTATTTTATGTTTCGGGCGTTGACTTCTAATTCCCTAACTATTCGATCTGGAGGAGCAACGCCCTAGAGTGCAGCCTAGGTTGCCCGGAACGTAGAAATGACCATAACTTTCACACTGGTTGCTATCATTCGTTTTATATGATGGAAAAACTGTTGTATTTATATTGTATTTTATGCTTCTGGCGTTCTCTTCTTAGGCCCTAACTATTCGATCTGGTGGAACAACGGCCTAGGGTGAAGCCTAGGTTGCCCGGAAAGTAGAAATGACCATAACTTTCACACTGGTAGCAATTTTTCGTTTTATACGATGGAAAAACTGTTCTATTTATTTTATATTTTATGCTTCGGGCGTTGACTTCTAAGGCCCTAACTATTCGTTCTGGTGGAGCAACGCCCTAGAGTGAAGCCTAGGTTGCCCGGTACGTAGAAGTGACCATCACTATCAAACTGGTTGCAATTATTTGTTTTATACGATGGAAAAGCTGTTGTATTTATATCGTATTTTATGCTTCTGGCGTTGACTTCTTAGGCCCTAACTATTCCATCTGGTGGAACAACGCCCTGGGGTGAAGCCTAGGTTGCCCGGAAAGTAGAAATGACCATAACTTTCACACTGGTAGCAATTATTCGTTTTATACGATGTAAAAACTGTTCGATTTATTTTATGTTTTATGCCTTCGGGCGTTGACTTCTAAGGCCCTAACTATTCGATCTGGTGGAGCAACGCCCTAGAGTGAAGCCTAGGTTGCCCGGTACGTAGAAATTACCATCACTATCAAACTGGTTACAAGTATTTGTTTTATACGATGGAAAAGCTGTTGTATTTATATCGGATTTTATGCTTCTGGCGTTGACTTCTTAGGACCTAACTATTCCATCTGGTGGAACAACGCCCTAGGGTGAAGTCTAGGTTGTCCGGTACGTAGAAATGACCATCACTATCAAACTGGCTGCAATTATTTGTTTTATACGATGGAAAAGCTGTTGTTTTTATATCGTATTTTATGCTTCTGGCGTTGACTTCTTAGGCCCTATCTATTCCATCTGGTGGAAGAACGCCCTAGGGTGAAGCCTAGGTTGCCCGGTAAGTAGAAATGACATTAAGTTTCATACTGGTTGCAATTATTCGTTTTATACGATGGAAAAACTGTTGTATTTATATTGTATTTTATGCTTCTGGCGTTCACTTCTTAGGCCCTAACTATTCGATCTGGTGGTACAACGCCCTAGGATGAAGCCTAGGTTGCCCGGAACGTAGAAATGACCATAACTTTTACACTGGCAGCAATTATTCGTTTTATACGATGGAAAAACGGTTCTATTTATTTTTTATTTTATGCATCGGGCGTTGACTTCTAAGGCCCTATCTATTCGATTTGGTGGAGCATCGCCCTAGAGTGAAGCCTAGGTTGCCCGGAACGTAGAAATGACCATAACTTCCACACTGGTTGCAATTATTCGTTTTATACGATGGAAAAGCTGTTGTATTTATATCGTTTTTTATGCTCCTGGCGTTGACTTCTTAGGCCCTAACTATTCCATCCGGTGGAACAACGCACTAGGGTAAAGCCCAGATTGCGCGGAACGCAGAAATGACCATAACCTTCACACTGGTAGCAATTTTTCGTTTTATACGATGGAAAAACTGTTGTATTTATTTTATATTTTATGCTTCGGGCGATGACTTCTAAGGCCCTAACTATTCGATCTGGTGGAGCAACGCCCTAGAGTGAAGCCTAGGTTGCCCGGTACGTAGAAATGACCATAACTTTCACACTGGTTGCAATTATTCGTTTTGCACGATGGAAAAGCTGTTGTATTTATATCGTTTTTTATGCTTCTGGCGTTGACTTCTTAGGCCCTAACTTTTCCATCTGGTGGAACAACGCCCTAGGGTGAAGTCTAGGTTGCCCGGAAAGTAGAAGTGACCATAACTTTCACACTGGTAGCAATTATTCGTTTTATACGATGGAAAAACTGTTCTATTTATTTTATACTTTATGCTTCGGGCGTTGACTTCTAAGGCCCTAACTATTCGATCTGGTGGAGCAACTCACCAGTGTGAAGCCTAGGTTGCCCGGTACGTAGAAATGACCATAACTTTCACACTGGTTGCTATCATTCGTTTTATATGATGGAAAAACTGTTGTATTTATATTGTATTTTATGCTTCTGGCGTTCACTTCTTAGGCCCTAACTATTCGATCTGGCGGAACAACGGCCTAGGGTGAAGCCTAGGTTGCCCGGAAAGTAGAAATGACCATAACTTTCACACTGGTAGCAATTTTTCGTTTTATACGATGGAAAAACTGTTCTATTTATTTTATATTTTATGCTTCGGGCGTTGACTTCTAAGGCCCTAACTATTCGATCAGGTGGAGCAAAGCCCTAGAGGGAAGCCTAGGTTGCTCGAAATGTAGAAAGGACCATAACTTTCACACTGGTTGCAATTATTCGTTTTATAGGATGGAAAAGCTGTTGTATTTATATCGTGCTTTATGCTTCTGGCGTTGACTTCTTATGCCCTAACTATTCCATCTGGTGGAACAACGCCCTAGGGTAAAGCCAACATTGCGCGGAAGGTAGAAATGACCATAACTTTCACACTGGTTGCTATCATTCGTTTTATATGATAGAAAAACTGTTGTATTTATATTGTATTTTATGCTTCTGGCGTTGACTTCATAGGCCGTAACTATTCGATCTGGTGGAGCAACGCCCTGGAGTGAAACCTAGGTTGCCCGGACGTAGAAATGACCATAACTTTCACACTGGTAGCAATTATTCGTTTTATACGATGGAAAAACTGTTCTATTTATTTTGTACTTTATGCTTCGGGCGTTGACTTCTAAGGCCCTAACTATTCGATCTGGTGGAACAACGCCCTAGAGTGAAGCCTAGGTTGTCCGGTACGTAGAAATGACCATCGCTATCAAACTGGTTGCAATTATTTGTTTTATACGATGGAAAAGCTGTTGTATTTATATCGTATTTTATGCTTCTGGCGTTGACTTCTTAGGCCCTAACTATTCCATCTGGTGGAACAACGCCCTGGGGTGAAGCCTAGGTTGCCCGGAAAGTAGAAATGACCATAACTTTCACACTGGTAGCAATTATTCGTTTTATACGATGGAAAAACTGTTCGATTTATTTTACATTTTATGCTTCGGGCGTTGACTTCTAAGGCCCTAACTATTCGATCTGGTGGAGCAACGCCCTAGAGTGAAGCCTAGGTTGCCCGGTACGTAGAAGTGACCATCACTATCAAACTGGTTGCAATTATTTGTTTTATACGATGGAAAAGCTGTTGTATTTATATCGTATTTTATGCTTCTGGCGTTGACTTCTTAGGCCCTAACTATTCCATCTGGTGGAACAACGCCCTGGGGTGAAGCCTAGGTTGCCCGGAAAGTAGAAATGACCATAACTTTCACACTGGTAGCAATTATTCGTTTTATACGATGGAAAAACTGTTCGATTTATTTTATATTTTATGCTTCGGGCGTTGACTTCTAAGGCCCTAACTATTCGATCTGGTGGAGCAACGCCCTAGAGTGAAGCCTAGGTTGCCCGGTACGTAGAAATGACCATCACTATCAAACTGGTTACAAGTATTTGTTTTATACGATGGAAAAGCTGTTGTATTTATATCGGATTTTATGCTTCTGGCGTTGACTTCTTAGACCTAACTATTCAATCTGTTGGAGCAACGCCCTAGAGTGAAGCCTAGGTTACCCGGAACGTAGAAATGACCATCACTTTCAAACTGGTTGCAATTATTCGTTTTATACGAGGGAAAAACTGTTGTATTTATATTGTATTTTATGTTTCTGGCGTTGACTTCTAAGGACCTAACTGTTCGATCTGGTGGAGCAACGCCCTACAGTGATGCCTAGGTTGCCCGGAACGTGGATATGACCATAACCTTCACACTGGTTGCAAATTATTCCTGCTATACGATGGAAAAACTGTTGTATTTTTATTGCATTTTATGCTTCGGGCATTGGCTTCTAAGGCCCTAGCTATGCAATCTGTTGGAGCAACGCCCTAGTGGGAAGCATAGGTTGCCCAGAACGTAGAAATGACCATAACTTTCACACTGGTTGCAATTATTCGTTTTGTACGATGGAAAAGCTGTTGTATTTATATCGTATTTTATGCATCTGGCGTTGACTACTTAGGCCCTAACTATTCCATCGGGTGGAACAACGCCCTAGGGTGATGTCTAGGTTGCCCGGAAAGTAGAAGTGACCATAACTTTCACACTGGTTGCAACTATTCGTTTTATACGATGGAAAAGCTGTTGTATTTATATCGTATTTTATGCTTCTGGCGTTGACTTCTTAGGCCCTAACTATTCCATCTGGTGGAACAACGCCCTAGGATGAAGTCTAGGTTGCCCGGAAAGTAGAAATGACCTTAACCTGCACACTGGTAGCAATTATTCGTTTTATACGATGGAAAAACAGTTCTATTTATTTTATACTTTATGCTTCGGGCGTTGACTTCTAAGGCCCTAACTATTCGATCTGGTGGAGAAACGCCCTAGAGTGAAGCCTAGGTTGCCCGGAACGTAGAAATGACCATAACTTTCACACTGGTTGCAATTATTCGTTTTATATGGTGGAAAAGCTGTAGTATTTATATTGTATTTTATGCTTCTGGCGTTGACTTCATAGGCCGTAACTATTCGATCTGGTGGAGCAACGCCCTGGAGTGAAACCTAGGTTGCCCGAACGTAGAAATGACCATAACTTTCACACTGGTAGCAATTATTCGTTTTATACGATGGAAAAACTGTTCTATTTATTTTGTACTTTATGCTTCGGGCGTTGACTTCTAAGGCCCTAACTATTCGATCTGGTGGAACAACGCCCTAGAGTGAAGACTAGGTTGTCCGGTACGTAGAAATGACCATCGCTATCAAACTGGTTGCAATTATTTGTTTTATACGATGGAAAAGCTGTTGTATTTATATCGTATTTTATGCTTCTGGCGTTGACTTCTTAGGCCCTAACTATTCCATCTGGTAGAACAACGCCCTAAAGTGAAGCCTAGGTTGCCCGGAACGTAGAAATGACCATAACTTTTACACTGGCAGCAATTATTCGTTTTATACAATGGAAAAACCGTTCTATTTATTTTGTATTTAATGCTTCGGGCGTTGACTTCTAAGGCGCTAACTGTTTGATATGGTGGAGCATCGCCGTAGAGTGAAGCCTATGTTGCCCGGATCGTAGAAATGACCATAACTTTCACACTGGTTGCTATTATTCGTTTTATACGATGGAAAAACTGTTATATGTATATTGTATTTAAGCTCCTGGCGTTGACTTCTGAGGCCGTTGCTATTCGATGTGGTGGAAGAACGCCATAGAGTGAAGCCTAGGTAGCCCGAATCGTAGAAATGTCCATATCTTTCACACTGTTTGCAATTTTTCGTTTTATACGATAGAAAAACTGTTTTATTTATTTTGTATTTTATGTTTCGGGTGTTGACTTCTAATTCCCTAACTATTCGATCTGGAGGAGCAACGCCCTAGAGTGCAGCCTAGGTTGCCCGGAACGTAGAAATGACCATAACTTTCACACTGGTTGCTATCATTCGTTTTATATGATGGAAAAACTGTTGTATTTATATTGTATTTTATGCTTCTGGCGTTCACTTCTTAGGCCCTAACTATTCGATCTGGTGGAACAACGGCCTAGGGTGAAGCCTAGGTTGCCCGGAAAGTAGAAATGACCATAACTTTCACACTGGTAGCAATTTTTCGTTTTATACGATGGAAAAACTGTTCTATTTATTTTATATTTTATGCTTCGGGCGTTGACTTCTAAGGCCCTAACTATTCGTTCTGGTGGAGCAACGCCCTAGAGTGAAGCCTAGGTTGCCCGGTACGTAGAAGTGACCATCACTATCAAACTGGTTGCAATTATTTGTTTTATACGATGGAAAAGCTGTTGTATTTATATCGTATTTTATGCTTCTGGCGTTGACTTCTTAGGCCCTAACTATTCCATCTGGTGGAACAACGCCCTGGGGTGAAGCCTAGGTTGCCCGGAAAGTAGAAATGACCATAACTTTCACACTGGTAGCAATTATTCGTTTTATACGATGTAAAAACTGTTCGATTTATTTTATATTTTATGCCTTCGGGCGTTGACTTCTAAGGCCCTAACTATTCGATCTGGTGGAGCAACGCCCTAGAGTGAAGCCTAGGTTGCCCGGTACGTAGAAATGACCATCACTATCAAACTGGTTACAAGTATTTGTTTTATACGATGGAAAAGCTGTTGTATTTATATCGGATTTTATGCTTCTGGCGTTGACTTCTTAGGACCTAACTATTCCATCTGGTGGAACAACGCCCTAGGGTGAAGTCTAGGTTGTCCGGAAAGTAGAAATGACCATAACTTTCACACTGGTAGCAATTATTCGTTTTATACGATGGAAAAACTGTTCTATTTATTTTGTATTTTATGCTTCAGTCGTTGACTTCTAAGGCCCTAACTATTCGATCTGGTAGAGCAACGCCCTAAAGTGAAGCCTAGGTTGCCCGGTAACTAGAAATGACATTAAGTTTCATACTGGTTGCAATTATTCGTTTTATACGATGGAAAAACTGTTGTATTTATATTGTATTTTATGCTTCTGGCGTTCACTTCTTAGGCCCTAACTATTCGATCTGGTGGAACAACGCCCTAGGGTGAAGACTAGGTTGCCCGGAAAGTAGAAATGACCTTAACTTGCACACTGGTAGCAATTATTCGTTTTATACGATGGAAAAACAGTTCTATTTATTTTATACTTTATGCTTCGGGCGTTGACTTCTAAGGCCCTAACTATTCGATCTGGTGGAGAAACGCCCTAGAGTGAAGCCTAGGTTGCCCGGAACGTAGAAATGACCATAACTTTCACACTGGTTGCAATTATTCGTTTTATATGGTGGAAAAGCTGTAGTATTTATATTGTATTTTATGCTTCTGGCGTTGACTTCATAGGCCGTAACCATTCGATCTGGTGGAGCAACGCCCTGGAGTGAAACCTAGGTTGCCCGAACGTAGAAATGACCATAACTTTCACACTGGTAGCAATTATTCGTTTTATACAATGGAAAAACCGTTCTATTTATTTTGTATTTAATGCTTCGGGCGTTGACTTCTAAGGCGCTAACTGTTTGATATGGTGGAGCATCGCCGTAGAGTGAAGCCTATGTTGCCCGGATCGTAGAAATGACCATAACTTTCACACTGGTTGCTATTATTCGTTTTATACGATGGAAAAACTGTTATATGTATATTGTATTTAAGCTTCTGGCGTTGACTTCTGAGGCCGTTGCTATTCGATGTGGTGGAAGAACGCCATAGAGTGAAGCCTAGGTAGCCCGAATCGTAGAAATGTCCATATCTTTCACACTGTTTGCAATTTTTCGTTTTATACGATAGAAAAACTGTTTTATTTATTTTGTATTTTATGTTTCGGGCGTTGACTTCTAATTCCCTAACTATTCGATCTGGAAGAGCAACGCCCTAGAGTGCAGCCTAGGTTGCCCGGAACGTAGAAATGACCATAACTTTCACACTGGTTGCTATCATTCGTTTTATATGATGGAAAAACTGTTGTATTTATATTGTATTTTATGCTTCTGGCGTTCACTTCTTAGGCCCTAACTATTCGATCTGGTGGAACAACGGCCTAGGGTGAAGCCTAGGTTGCCCGGAAAGTAGAAATGACCATAACTTTCACACTGGTAGCAATTTTTCGTTTTATACGATGGAAAAACTGTTCTATTTATTTTATATTTTATGCTTCGGGCGTTGACTTCTAAGGCCCTAACTATTCGTTCTGGTGGAGCAACGCCCTAGAGTGAAGCCTAGGTTGCCCGGTACGTAGAAGTGACCATCACTATCAAACTGGTTGCAATTATTTGTTTTATACGATGGAAAAGCTGTTGTATTTATATCGTATTTTATGCTTCTGGCGTTGACTTCTTAGGCCCTAACTATTCCATCTGGTGGAACAACGCCCTGGGGTGAAGCCTAGGTTGCCCGGAAAGTAGAAATGACCATAACTTTCACACTGGTAGCAATTATTCGTTTTATACGATGTAAAAACTGTTCGATTTATTTTATATTTTATGCCTTCGGGCGTTGACTTCTAAGGCCCTAACTATTCGGTCTGGTGGAGCAACGCCCTAGAGTGAAGCCTAGGTTGCCCGGTACGTAGAAATGACCATCACTATCAAACTGGTTACAAGTATTTGTTTTATACGATGGAAAAGCTGTTGTATTTATATCGGATTTTATGCTTCTGGCGTTGACTTCTTAGGACCTAACTATTCCATCTGGTGGAACAACGCCCTAGGGTGAAGTCTAGGTTGTCCGGAAAGTAGAAATGACCATAACTTTCACACTGGTAGCAATTATTCGTTTTATACGATGGAAAAACTGTTCTATTTATTTTGTATTTTATGCTTCGGTCGTTGACTTCTAAGGCCCTAACTATTCGATCTGGTAGAGCAACGCCCTAGAGTGAAGCCTAGGTTGCCCGGTAACTAGAAATGACATTAAGTTTCATACTGGTTGCAATTATTCGTTTTATACGATGGAAAAACTGTTGTATTTATATTGTATTTTATGCTTCTGGCGTTCACTTCTTAGGCCCTAACTATTCGATCTGGTGGTACAACGCCCTAGGATGAAGCCTAGGTTGCCCGAAACGTAGAAATGACCATAACTTTTACACTGGCAGCAATTATTCGTTTTATACGATGGAAAAACTGTTCTATTTATTTTTTATTTTATGCTTCGGGCGTTGACTTCTAAGGCCCTAACTATTCGATTTGGTGGAGCATCGCCCTAGAGTGAAGCCTAGGTTGCCCGGAACGTAGAAGTGACCATAACTTCCACACTGGTTGCAATTATTCGTTTTATACGATGGAAAAGCTGTTGTATTTATATCGTTTTTTATGCTCCTGGCGTTGACTTCTTAGGCCCTAACTGTTCCATCCGGTGGAACAACGCACTAGGGTAAAGCCCAGATTGCGCGGAACGTAGAAATGACCATAACCTTCACACTGGTAGCAATTTTTCGTTTTATACGATGGAAAAACTGTTGTATTTATTTTATATTTTATGCTTCGGGCGATGACTTCTAAGGCCCTAACTATTCGATCTGGTGGAGCAACGCTCTAGAGTGAAGCCTAGGTTGCCCGGTACGTAGAAATGACCATAACTTTCACACTGGTTGCAATTATTCGTTTTGCACGATGGAAAAGCTGTTGTATTTATATCGTATTTTATGCTTTTGGCGTTGACTTCTTAGGCCCTAACTTTTCCATCTGGTGGAACAACGCCCTAGGGTGAAGTCTAGGTTGCCCGGAAAGTAGAAGTGACCATAACTTTCACACTGGTAGCAATTATTCGTTTTATACGATGGAAAAACTGTTCTATTTATTTTATACTTTATGCTTCGGGCGTTGACTTCTAAGGCCCTAACTATTCGATCTGGTGGAGCAACGCCCTAGTGTGAAGCCTAGGTTGCCCGGTACGTAGAAATGACCATCACTATCAAACTGGCTGCAATTATTTGTTTTATACGATGGAAAAGCTGTTGTTTTTATATCGTATTTTATGCTTCTGGCGTTGACTTCTTAGGCCCTATCTATTCCATCTGGTGGAAGAACGCCCTAGGGTGAAGCCTAGGTTGCCCGGTAAGTAGAAATGACATTAAGTTTCATACTGGTTGCAATTATTCGTTTTATACGATGGAAAAACTGTTGTATTTATATTGTATTTTATGCTTCTGGCGTTCACTTCTTAGGCCCTAACTATTCGATCTGGTGGTACAACGCCCTAGGATGAAGCCTAGGTTGCCCGGAACGTAGAAATGACCATAACTTTTACACTGGCAGCAATTATTCGTTTTATACGATGGAAAAACGGTTCTATTTATTTTTTATTTTATGCATCGGGCGTTGACTTCTAAGGCCCTATCTATTCGATTTGGTGGAGCATCGCACTAGAGTGAAGCCTAGGTTGCCCGGAACGTAGAAATGACCATAACTTCCACACTGGTTGCAATTATTCGTTTTATACGATGGAAAAGCTGTTGTATTTATATCGTTTTTTATGCTCCTGGCGTTGACTTCTTAGGCCCTAACTGTTCCATCCGGTGGAACAACGCACTAGGGTAAAGCCCAGATTGCGCGGAACGTAGAAATGACCATAACCTTCACACTGGTAGCAATTTTTCGTTTTATACGATGGAAAAGCTGTTGTATTTATATCGTATTTTATGCTTTTGGCGTTGACTTCTTAGGCCCTAACTTTTCCATCTGGTGGAACAACGCCCTAGGGTGAAGTCTAGGTTGCCCGGAAAGTAGAAGTGACCATAACTTTCACACTGGTAGCAATTATTCGTTTTATACGATGGAAAAACTGTTCTATTTATTTTATACTTTATGCTTCGGGCGTTGACTTCTAAGGCCCTAACTATTCGATCTGGTGGAGCAACGCCCTAGTGTGAAGCCTAGGTTGCCCGGTACGTAGAAATGACCATCACTATCAAACTGGCTGCAATTATTTGTTTTATACGATGGAAAAGCTGTTGTTTTTATATCGTATTTTATGCTTCTGGCGTTGACTTCTTAGGCCCTATCTATTCCATCTGGTGGAAGAACGCCCTAGGGTGAAGCCTAGGTTGCCCGGTAAGTAGAAATGACATTAAGTTTCATACTGGTTGCAATTATTCGTTTTATACGATGGAAAAACTGTTGTATTTATATTGTATTTTATGCTTCTGGCGTTCACTTCTTAGGCCCTAACTATTCGATCTGGTGGTACAACGCCCTAGGATGAAGCCTAGGTTGCCCGGAACGTAGAAATGACCATAACTTTTACACTGGCAGCAATTATTCGTTTTATACGATGGAAAAACGGTTCTATTTATTTTTTATTTTATGCATCGGGCGTTGACTTCTAAGGCCCTATCTATTCGATTTGGTGGAGCATCGCCCTAGAGTGAAGCCTAGGTTGCCCGGAACGTAGAAATGACCATAACTTCCACACTGGTTGCAATTATTCGTTTTATACGATGGAAAAGCTGTTGTATTTATATCGTTTTTTATGCTCCTGGCGTTGACTTCTTAGGCCCTAACTATTCCATCCGGTGGAACAACGCACTAGGATAAAGCCCAGATTGCGCGGAACGCAGAAATGACCATAACCTTCACACTGGTAGCAATTTTTCGTTTTATACGATGGAAAAACTATTGTATTTATTTTATATTTTATGCTTCGGGCGATGACTTCTAAGGCCCTAACTATTCGATCTGGTGGAGCAACGCCCTAGAGTGAAGCCTAGGTTGCCCGGTACGTAGAAATGACCATAACTTTCACACTGGTTGCAATTATGCGTTTTGCACGATGGAAAAGCTGTTGTATTTATATCGTATTTTATGCTTCTGGCGTTGACTTCTTAGGCCCTAACTTTTCCATCTGGTGGAACAACGCCCTAGGGTGAAGTCTAGGTTGCCCGGAAAGTAGAAGTGACCATAACTTTCACACTGGTAGCAATTATTCGTTTTATACGATGGAAAAACTGTTCTATTTATTTTATACTTTATGCTTCGGGCGTTGACTTCTAAGGCCCTAACTATTCGATCTGGTGGAGCAACGCACTAGTGTGAAGCCTAGGTTGCCCGGTACGTAGAAATGACCATCACTATCAAACTGGCTGCAATTATTTGTTTTATACGATGGAAAAGCTGTTGTTTTTATATCGTATTTTATGCTTCTGGCGTTGACTTCTTAGGCCCTAACTATTCCATCTGGTGGAACAACGCCCTAGGGTGAAGTCTAGGTTGCCCGGAAAGTAGAAGTGACCATAACTTTCACACTGGTAGCAATTATTCGTTTTATACGATGGAAAAACTGTTCTATTTATTTTATACTTTATGCTTCGGGCGTTGACTTCTAAGGCCCTAACTATTCGATCTGGTGGAGCAACGCCCTAGTGTGAAGCCTAGGTTGCGCGGTACGTAGAAATGACCATCACTATCAAACTGGCTGCAATTATTTGTTTTATACGATGGAAAAGCTGTTGTTTTTATATCGTATTTTATGCTTCTGGCGTTGACTTCTAAGGCCCTAACTATTCGATCTGGTGGAGCAACGCCCTACAGTGATGCCTAGGTTGCCCGGAACGTAGATATGACCATAACCTTCACACTGGTTGCAAATTATTCCTGCTATACGATGGAAAAACTGTTGTATTTTTATTGCATTTTATGCATCGGGCATTGACTTCTAAGGCCCTAACTATGCAATCTGTTGGATCAACGCCCTAGGGGGAAGCCTAGGTTGCCCGGAACGTAGAAATGACCATAACTTTCACACTGGTTGCAACTATTCGTTTTATACGATTGAAAAGCTGTTGTATTTATATCGTATTTTATGCTTCTGGCGTTGACTACTTAGGCCCTAACTATTCCATCTGGTGGAACAACGCCCTAGGGTGAAGTCTAGGTTGCCCGGAAAGTAGAAATGACCTTAACTTGCACACTGGTAGCAATTATTCGTTTTATACGATGGAAAAACAGTTCTATTTATTTTATACTTTATGCTTCGGGCGTTGACTTCTAAGGCCCTGACTATTCGATCTGGTGGAGAAACGCCCTAGAGTGAAGCCTAGGTTGCCCGGTACGTAGAAATGACCATCGCTATCAAACTGGTTGCAATTATTTGTTTTATACGATGGAAAAGCTGTTGTATTTATATCGTATTTTATGCTTCTGGCGTTGACTTCTTAGGCCCTAACTATTCCATCTGGTGGAACAACGCCCTAGGGTGAAGCCTAGGTTGCCCGGAACGTAGAAATGACCATAACTTTTACACTGGCAGCAATTATTCGTTTTATACAATGGAAAAACCGTTCTATTTATTTTGTATTTTATGCTTCGGGCGTTGATTTCTAAGGCGCTAACTGTTCCATCCGGTGGAACAACGCACTAGGGTAAAGCCCAGATTGCGCGGAACGTAGAAATGACCATAACCTTCACACTGGTAGCAATTTTTCGTTTTATACGATGGAAAAACTGTTGTATTTATTTTATATTTTATGCTTCGGGCGATGACTTCTAAGGCCCTAACTATTCGATCTGGTGGAGCAACGCTCTAGAGTGAAGCCTAGGTTGCCCGGTACGTAGAAATGACCATAACTTTCACACTGGTTGCAATTATTCGTTTTGCACGATGGAAAAGCTGTTGTATTTATATCGTATTTTATGCTTTTGGCGTTGACTTCTTAGGCCCTAACTTTTCCATCTGGTGGAACAACGCCCTAGGGTGAAGTCTAGGTTGCCCGGAAAGTAGAAGTGACCATAACTTTCACACTGGTAGCAATTATTCGTTTTATACGATGGAAAAACTGTTCTATTTATTTTATACTTTATGCTTCGGGCGTTGACTTCTAAGGCCCTAACTATTCGATCTGGTGGAGCAACGCCCTAGTGTGAAGCCTAGGTTGCCCGGTACGTAGAAATGACCATCACTATCAAACTGGCTGCAATTATTTGTTTTATACGATGGAAAAGCTGTTGTTTTTATATCGTATTTTATGCTTCTGGCGTTGACTTCTTAGGCCCTATCTATTCCATCTGGTGGAAGAACGCCCTAGGGTGAAGCCTAGGTTGCCCGGTAAGTAGAAATGACATTAAGTTTCATACTGGTTGCAATTATTCGTTTTATACGATGGAAAAACTGTTGTATTTATATTGTATTTTATGCTTCTGGCGTTCACTTCTTAGGCCCTAACTATTCGATCTGGTGGTACAACGCCCTAGGATGAAGCCTAGGTTGCCCGGAACGTAGAAATGACCATAACTTTTACACTGGCAGCAATTATTCGTTTTATACGATGGAAAAACGGTTCTATTTATTTTTTATTTTATGCATCGGGCGTTGACTTCTAAGGCCCTATCTATTCGATTTGGTGGAGCATCGCCCTAGAGTGAAGCCTAGGTTGCCCGGAACGTAGAAATGACCATAACTTCCACACTGGTTGCAATTATTCGTTTTATACGATGGAAAAGCTGTTGTATTTATATCGTTTTTTATGCTCCTGGCGTTGACTTCTTAGGCCCTAACTGTTCCATCCGGTGGAACAACGCACTAGGGTAAAGCCCAGATTGCGCGGAACGTAGAAATGACCATAACCTTCACACTGGTAGCAATTTTTCGTTTTATACGATGGAAAAACTGTTGTATTTATTTTATATTTTATGCTTCGGGCGATGACTTCTAAGGCCCTAACTATTCGATCTGGTGGAGCAACGCTCTAGAGTGAAGCCTAGGTTGCCCGGTACGTAGAAATGACCATAACTTTCACACTGGTTGCAATTATTCGTTTTGCACGATGGAAAAGCTGTTGTATTTATATCGTATTTTATGCTTTTGGCGTTGACTTCTTAGGCCCTAACTTTTCCATCTGGTGGAACAACGCCCTAGGGTGAAGTCTAGGTTGCCCGGAAAGTAGAAGTGACCATAACTTTCACACTGGTAGCAATTATTCGTTTTATACGATGGAAAAACTGTTCTATTTTTTTTATACTTTATGCTTCGGGCGTTGACTTCTAAGGCCCTAACTATTCGATCTGGTGGAGCAACGCCCTAGTGTGAAGCCTAGGTTGCCCGGTACGTAGAAATGACCATCACTATCAAACTGGCTGCAATTATTTGTTTTATACGATGGAAAAGCTGTTGTTTTTATATCGTATTTTATGCTTCTGGCGTTGACTTCTTAGGCCCTATCTATTCCATCTGGTGGAAGAACGCCCTAGGGTGAAGCCTAGGTTGCCCGGTAAGTAGAAATGACATTAAGTTTCATACTGGTTGCAATTATTCGTTTTATACGATGGAAAAACTGTTGTATTTATATTGTATTTTATGCTTCTGGCGTTCACTTCTTAGGCCCTAACTATTCGATCTGGTGGTACAACGCCCTAGGATGAAGCCTAGGTTGCCCGGAACGTAGAAATGACCATAACTTTTACACTGGCAGCAATTATTCGTTTTATACGATGGAAAAACGGTTCTATTTATTTTTTATTTTATGCATCGGGCGTTGACTTCTAAGGCCCTATCTATTCGATTTGGTGGAGCATCGCCCTAGAGTGAAGCCTAGGTTGCCCGGAACGTAGAAATGACCATAACTTCCACACTGGTTGCAATTATTCGTTTTATACGATGGAAAAGCTGTTGTATTTATATCGTTTTTTATGCTCCTGGCGTTGACTTCTTAGGCCCTAACTATTCCATCCGGTGGAACAACGCACTAGGGTAAAGCCCAGATTGCGCGGAACGCAGAAATGACCATAACCTTCACACTGGTAGCAATTTTTCGTTTTATACGATGGAAAAACTATTGTATTTATTTTATATTTTATGCTTCGGGCGATGACTTCTAAGGCCCTAACTATTCGATCTGGTGGAGCAACGCCCTAGAGTGAAGCCTAGGTTGCCCGGTACGTAGAAATGACCATAACTTTCACACTGGTTGCAATTATTCGTTTTGCACGATGGAAAAGCTGTTGTATTTATATCGTATTTTATGCTTCTGGCGTTGACTTCTTAGGCCCTAACTTTTCCATCTGGTGGAACAACGCCCTAGGGTGAAGTCTAGGTTGCCCGGAAAGTAGAAGTGACCATAACTTTCACACTGGTAGCAATTATTCGTTTTATACGATGGAAAAACTGTTCTATTTATTTTATACTTTATGCTTCGGGCGTTGACTTCTAAGGCCCTAACTATTCGATCTGGTGGAGCAACGCACTAGTGTGAAGCCTAGGTTGCCCGGTACGTAGAAATGACCATCACTATCAAACTGGCTGCAATTATTTGTTTTATACGATGGAAAAGCTGTTGTTTTTATATCGTATTTTATGCTTCTGGCGTTGACTTCTTAGGCCCTAACTATTCCATCTGGTGGAACAACGCCCTAGGGTGAAGTCTAGGTTGCCCGGAAAGTAGAAGTGACCATAACTTTCACACTGGTAGCAATTATTCGTTTTATACGATGGAAAAACTGTTCTATTTATTTTATACTTTATGCTTCGGGCGTTGACTTCTAAGGCCCTAACTATTCGATCTGGTGGAGCAACGCCCTAGTGTGAAGCCTAGGTTGCGCGGTACGTAGAAATGACCATCACTATCAAACTGGCTGCAATTATTTGTTTTATACGATGGAAAAGCTGTTGTTTTTATATCGTATTTTATGCTTCTGGCGTTGACTTCTAAGGCCCTAACTATTCGATCTGGTGGAGCAACGCCCTACAGTGATGCCTAGGTTGCCCGGAACGTAGATATGACCATAACCTTCACACTGGTTGCAAATTATTCCTGCTATACGATGGAAAAACTGTTGTATTTTTATTGCATTTTATGCATCGGGCATTGACTTCTAAGGCCCTAACTATGCAATCTGTTGGATCAACGCCCTAGGGGGAAGCCTAGGTTGCCCGGAACGTAGAAATGACCATAACTTTCACACTGGTTGCAACTATTCGTTTTATACGATTGAAAAGCTGTTGTATTTATATCGTATTTTATGCTTCTGGCGTTGACTACTTAGGCCCTAACTATTCCATCTGGTGGAACAACGCCCTAGGGTGAAGTCTAGGTTGCCCAGAAAGTAGAAATGACCTTAACTTGCACACTGGTAGCAATTATTCGTTTTATACGATGGAAAAACAGTTCTATTTATTTTATACTTTATGCTTCGGGCGTTGACTTCTAAGGCCCTGACTATTCGATCTGGTGGAGAAACGCCCTAGAGTGAAGCCTAGGTTGCCCGGTACGTAGAAATGACCATCGCTATCAAACTGGTTGCAATTATTTGTTTTATACGATGGAAAAGCTGTTGTATTTATATCGTATTTTATGCTTCTGGCGTTGACTTCTTAGGCCCTAACTATTCCATCTGGTGGAACAACGCCCTAGGGTGAAGCCTAGGTTGCCCGGAACGTAGAAATGACCATAACTTTTACACTGGCAGCAATTATTCGTTTTATACAATGGAAAAACCGTTCTATTTATTTTGTATTTTATGCTTCGGGCGTTGATTTCTAAGGCGCTAACTGTTTGATATGGTGGAGCATCGCCGTAGGGTGAAGCCTATGTTGCCCGGATCGTAGAAATGACCATAACTTTCACACTGGTTGCTATTATTCCTTTTATACGATGGAAAAACTGTTATATATATATTGTATTTAAGCTTCTGGCGTTGACTTCTGAGGCCGTTGCTATTCGATGTGGTGGAAGAACGCCATAGAGTGAAGCCTAGGTAGCCCGAATCGTAGAAATGTCCATATCTTTCACACTGTTTGCAATTCTTCGTTTTATACGATAGAAAAACTGTTTTATTTATTTTGTATTTTATGTTTCGGGCGTTGACTTCTAATTCCCTAACTATTCGATCTGGAGGAGCAACGCCCTAGAGTGCAGCCTAGGTTGCCCGGAACGTAGAAATGACCATAACTTTCACACTGGTTGCAATTATTCGTTTTATATGGTGGAAAAGCTGTAGTATTTATATTGTGTTTTATGCTTCTGGCGTTGACTTCTAAGGCCCTAACTATTCGATCAGGTGGAGCAAAGCCCTAGAGGGAAGCCTAGGTTGCTCGAAATGTAGAAAGGACCATAACTTTCACACTGGTTGCAATTATTCGTTTTATACGATGGATAAGCTGTTGTATTTATATCGTGTTTTATGCTTCTGGCGTTGACTTCTTAGGCCCTAACTATTCCATCTGGTGGAACAGCGCCCTAGGGTAAAGCCAAGATTGCGCGGAAGGTAGAAATGACCATAACTTTCACACTGGTTGCTATCATTCGTTTTATATGATAGAAAAACTGTTGTATTTATATTGTATTTTATGCTTCTGGCGTTGTCTTCATAGGCCGTAACTATTCGATCTGGTGGAGCAGCGCCCTAGAGTGAAGCCTAGGTTGCTCGGAATGTAGAAATGACCATAACTTTCACACTGATTGCAACTATTCGTTTTATACGATGGAAAAACTGTTGCATCTTTATCGTATTTTATGCTTCTGGCGTTGACTTCTTAGGCCGTAACTATTCGATCTGGTGGAGCAACGCCCTGGAGTGAATCCCGGGTTGCCCGGAACGCAGAAATGACCACTACTATCACACTGGTTGCAAATTATTCCTGCTATACGATGGAAACACTCTTGTATTTTTATTGCATTTTATGCTTCTGGCGTTCACTTCTTAGGCCCTAACTATTCGATCTTGTGGAACAACGGCCTAGGGTGAAGCCTAGGTAGCCCGGAACGTTGAAATGACCATAACTTTCACACTGGTTGCAATTACTTGTTTTATACGATGGAACAGCTGTTGTATTTATATCGTTCTTTATGCTTCTGGCGTTGACTTCCTAGACCCTAACTATTCCATCTGGTGGAACAACGCCCTAGGGTAAAGCCCAGATTGCGCGGGACGTAGAAATGACCATAACTTTCACACTGGTAGCAATTTTTCGTTTTATACGATGGAAAAACTGTTTTATTTATTTTGTATTTTAAGCTTCGGGCGTTGACTTCTAAGGCACTAACTATTCGATCTGGTCGAGCAACGCCCTAGAGTGAAGCCTAGGTTGCCCGGAACGTAGAAATGACCATTACTTTCACACTGTTTGCAATTACTCCTTTTATACGATGGAAAAGCTGTTGTATTTATATCGTATTTTATGCCTCTAACGTTGACTTCTAAGGACCTAACTATTCGATCTGGTGGAGCAGCGCCCTAGAGTGAAGCCTAGGTTGCTCGGAATGTAGAAATGACCATAACTTTCACACTGATTGCAATTATTCGTTTTATACGATGGAAAAACTGTTGCATCTTTATCGTATTTTATGCTTCTGGCCTTGACTTCTTAGGCCGTAGCTATTCGATCTGGTGGAGCAACGCCCCGGAGTGAAACCTGGTTTGCCCGGAACGCAGAAATGACCACTACTATCACACTGGTTGCAAATTATTCCTGCTATACGATGGAAAAACTGTTGTATTTTTATTGCATTTTATGCTTCTGGCGTTCACTTCTTAGGCCCTAACTATTCGATCTGGTGGAACAACGGCCTAGAGTGAAGCCTAGGCAGCCCGGAACGTTGAAATGACCATAACTTTCACACTGGTTGCAATTACTTGTTTTATACGATGGAAAAGCTGTTGTATTTATATCGTATTTTATGCTTCTGGCGTTGACTTCTTAGGCCGTAACTATTCGATCTGGTGGAGCAACGCCCTAGAGTGAAGCCTAGGTTGCTCGGAATGTAGAAATGACCATAACTTTCACACTGATTGCAGTTATTCCTTTTATACGATGGAAAAACTTTTGCATCTTTATTGTATTTTATGCTTCTGGCGTTGACTTCTAAGGCCCTAGCTATTCGATTTGGCGGAGCACCGCCCTAGAGTGAAGCCTAGGTTGCCCAGAACGTAGAAATGACCATAACTTCCACACTGGTTGCAATTATTCGTTTTATAGGGTGGAAAAGCTGTTGTATTTATATCGTTCTTTATGCTTCTGGCGTTGACTTCTTAGGCCCTAACTATTCCATCTGGTGGAACAACGCCCTAGGGTAAAGCCCGGATTGCGCGGAACGTAGAAATGACCATAACTTTCACACTGGTAGCAATTTTTCGTTTTAAACGATGGAAAAACTGTTTTATTTATTTTGTATTTTAAGCTTCGGGCGTTGACTTCTAAGGCCCTAACTATTCGATCTGGTGGAGCAACGCCCTAGAGTGCAGCCTAGGTTGCCCGGAACGTAGAAATGACCATTACTTTCACACTGTTTGCAATTATTCCTTTTATACGATGGAAAAGCTGTTGTATTTATTTCGTATTTTATGCTTCGGGCGTTGACTTCTAGGGACCTTACTATTCGATCTGGTGGAGCAGCGTCCTAGAGTGAAGCCTAGGTTGCTCGGAATGAAGAAATGACCATAACTTTCACACTGATTGGAACTATTCGTTTTATACGATGGAAAAACAGTTGCATCTTTATCGTATTTTATGCTTCTGGCGTTGACTTCTTAGGCCGTAACTATTCGATCTGGTGGAGCAACGCCCTGGAGTGAAACCTGGTTTGCCCGGAACGCAGAAATGACCACTACTATCACACTGGTTGCAAATTATTCCTGCTATACGATGGAAAAGCTGTTGTATTTTTATTGCACTTTATGCTTCTGGCGTTCACTTCTTAGGCCCTAACTATTCGATCTGGTGGAACAACGGCCTAGGGTGAAGCCTAGGTAGCCCGGAACGTTGAAATGACCATAACTTTCACACTGGTTGCAATTACTTGTTTTATACGATGGAACAGCTGTTGTATTTATATCGTATTTTATGCTTCTGGGGTTGACTTCTTACGCCCTAACTATTCCATCTGGTGGAACAGCACCCTAGAGTAAAGCACAGGTTGCGCGGAACGTAGAAATGACCATAACTTTCACACTGGTAGCAATTATTCGCTTTATACAATGGAAAAACTGTTCTATTTATATTGTATTTTATGCTTCTGGCGTTGTCTACTTAGGCCCTAACTATTCCATCTGGTGGAACAACGCCCTAGGGTGAAGCCTAGGTTGCCCGGAACGTAGAAATGACCATAACTTTTACACTGGCAGCAATTATTCGTTTTATACAATGGAAAAACCGTTCTATTTATTTTGTATTTAATGCTTCGGGCGTTGACTTCTAAGGCGCTAACTGTTTGATATGGTGGAGCATCGCCTTAGAGTGAAGCCTATGTTGCCCGGATCGTAGAAATGACCATAACTTTCACACTGGTTGCTATTATTCGTTTTATACGATGGAAAAACTGTTATATGTATATTGTATTTAAGCTTCTGGCGTTGACTTCTGAGGCCGTTGCTATTCGATGTGGTGGAAGAACGCCATAGAGTGAAGCCTAGGTAGCCCGAATCGTAGAAATGTCCATATCTTTCACACTGTTTGCAATTTTTCGTTTTATACGATAGAAAAACTGTTTTATTTATTTTGTATTTTATGTTTCGGGCGTTGACTTCTAATTCCCTAACTATTCGATCTGGAGGAGCAACGCCCTAGAGTGCAGCCTAGGTTGCCCGGAACGTAGAAATGACCATAACTTTCACACTGGTTGCTATCATTCGTTTTATACGATGGAAAAGCTGTGGCATCTTTATTGTATTTTATTCATCTGGGGCTGACTTCTAAGGCCGTAGCTATTAGATGTGGTGGAGCAACGCCCTAGGGTGAAGACTAGGTTGCCCGGGACATGGAAATGACCATTACTTTCGGACTGTTTGCAAATATACATTATATACGATGGAAAAGCTGTTGTATTTAATTGTATTTTATACTTCTGGCGTTGACTTCTTAGGCACTATCTATTTAGTCTGGTAGAGCACCGCCCTAGAGTGAAGCATAGGTAGCCCGGAACGTAGAAATGACCATAACTTTCACACTGGTAGCAACGATTCGTTTTATACGATGGAAAAACTGCTCTATTTATTTTGTATTTTATACTTCGGGCGTTGACTTCTGAGGCCCTAACTATTCAATCTGTTCGTGCAACGCCCTAGGGTGAAGCCTAGGTTGCCCGAAAATTAGAAATGACCATAACTTTCATACTGGTTGTAATTATTCGTTTTATATGGTGGAAAAACTGTTGTATTTATATTGTATTTTATGCTTCTGGCGTTGACTTCTAAGGCCCTAACTATTCGATCAGGTGGAGCAACGTCCTAGAGTGAAGCCTAGGTTGCTCGAAATGTAGAAATGACCATAACTTTCACACTGGTTGCAATTATTCGTTTTATACGATGGAAAAGCTGTTGTATTTATATCGTATTTTATGCTTCTGGCGTTGACTTCTTAGGCCCTAACTATTCCACTGGTAGCAATTATTCGTTTTATACAATGGAAAAACTGTTCTATTTATTTTGTATTTAATGCTTCGGGCGTCGACTTCTAAGCCGCTAACTGTTTGATCTGGAGGAGCAACGCCCTAGAGTGAAGCCTAGGTTGCCCGGAACGTAGAAATGACCATAACTTTCACACTGGTTTCTATTATTCGTTTTATACGATGGAAAAACTGTTATATTTATTTTGTATTTAATGCTTCGGGCGTTGACTTCTAAGGCCCTAACTATTCGATCAGGTGGAGCAACGCCCTAGAGTGAAGCCTGGGTTGCTCGGAATGCAGAAATGACCATAACTTTCACACTGGTTGCAATTTTTCATTTTATACGATGGAAAAACTGTGGTACGTATATTGTATTTTATTCTTATGGCGTTGAATTCTAAGTCGCTAGCTATTCGATCTGGTGGAGCAACGCCCTAGAGTGAAACCTAGGTTACCCGGAACATGGAAATGTCCAGTACTTTCATACTGTTTGCAGTTATTCCTGTTATACGATGGAAAAACTTTTGCATCTTTATTTTATTTTATGCTTCTGGCGTTCACTTCTAAGGCCCTAGCTATTCGATTTGGCGGAGCACCGCCCTAGAGTGAAGCCTAGGTTGCCCAAAACGTAGAAATGACCATAACTTCCACACTGGTTGCAATTATTCGTTTTATACGATGGAAAAGCTGTTGTATTTATATCGTTCTTTATGCTTCTGGCGTTGACTTCTTAGGCCCTAACTATTCCATCTGGTGGAACAACGCCCTAGGGTAAAGCCCAGATTGCGCGGAACGTAGAAATGACCATAACTTTCACACTGGTAGCAATTTTTCGTTTTATACGATGGAAAAACTGTTTTATTTATTTTGTATTTTAAGCTTCGGGCGTTGACTTCTAAGGCCCTAACTATTCGATCTGGTGGAGCAACGCCCTAGAGTGAAGCCTAGGTTGCCCGGAACGTAGAAATGACCATTACTTTCACACTGTTTGCAATTATTCCTTTTATACGATGGAAAAGCTGTTGTATTTATATCGTATTTTATGCTTCGGGCGTTGACTTCTAGGGACCTTACTATTCGATCTGGTGGAGCAGCGCCCTAGAGTGAAGCCTAGGTTGCTCGGAATGTAGAAATGACCATAACTTTCACACTGATTGCAATTATTCGTTTTATACGATGGAAAAACTGTTGCACCTTTATCGTATTTTATGCTTCTGGCGTTGACTTCTTAGGCCGTAGCTATTCGATCTGGTGGAGCTACGCCCTGGAGTGAAACCTGGTTTGCCCGGAACGCCGAAATGACCACTACTATCACACTGGTTGCAAATTATTCCTGCTATACGATGGAAAAACTGTTGTATTTTTATTGCACTTTATGCTTCTGGCGTTCACTTCTTAGGCCCTAACTATTCGATCTGGTGGAACAACGGCCTAGGGTGAAGCCTAGGCAGCCCGGAACGTTGAAATGACCATAACTTTCACACTGGTTGCAATTACTTGTTTTATACGATGGAACAGCTGTTGTATTTATATCGTATTTTATGCTTCTGGGGTTGACTTCTTAGGCCCTAACTATTCCATCTGGTGGAACAGCGCCCTAGAGTAAAGCCCAGGTTGCGCGGAACGTAGAAATGACCATAACTTTCACACTGGTAGCAATTATTCGCTTTATACAATGGAAAAACTGTTCTATTTATATTGTATTTTATGCTTCTGGCGTTGTCTACTTAGGCACTAACTATTCGATCTTGTGGAACAACGCCCTAGAGTGAAGCCTAGGTTGCCTGGAACGTCGAAATGACCATCACTTTCACACGGGTTGCAATTATTCCTCTTATAGGATGGAAAGTCTGTTGTATTTTTATTGTATTTTATTCTTCTGGTGTTGACTTCTTAGGCCCTAACTATTCGATCTGGTGGAACAACGCCGTAGAGTGAAGCCTAGGTTGCCCGGAACGTAGAAATGACCATTACCTTCACACTGTTTGCAATTATTCCTTTTATACGATGGAACAGCTGTTGTATTTATATCGTATTTTATGCTGCTGGCGTTGACTTCTTAGGCCGTAACTATTCGATCTGGTGGAGCAACGCCCTAGAGTGAAACCTAGGTTACCCGGAAAGTAGAAATGACCACTACTATCACACTGTTTCCAATTATTCCTTTTATACGATGGAAAAGCTGTTGTATTTATATCGTATTTTATGCTTCTGGCGTTGACTTCTAAGGACCTAACTATTCGATCTGGTGGAGCAACGCCCTGGAGTGAAGCCTAGGTTGCCCGGAACGTAGAAATGACCATAGCTTTTACACTCGTAGCAATTATTCGTTTTATACAATGGTAAAACCGTTCTATTTATTTTGTATTTTATGCTTCGGTCGTTGACTTCTAAGGCCCTAACTATTCAATCTGTTGGAGCAACGCCCTAGGGTGAAGCCTAGGATGCTCGGAAAGTAGAAATGACCATAACTTTCACACTGATTGCAATTATTCGTTTTATACGATGGGAAAACTGTTGCATCTTTATCGTATTTTATGCTTCTGGCGTTGACTTCTTAGGCCGTAACTATTCGATCTGGTGGAGCAACGCCCTGGAGTGAAACCTGGGTTGCCCGGAACGTAGAAATGACCACTACCATCACACTGGTTGCAAATTATTCCTGCTATACGATGGAACAGCTGTTGTATTTATATCGTATTTTATGCTTCTGGCGTTGACTTCTTAGGCCCTAACATTTCGATCTGGTGGAGCAACGCCCGACAGTGAAGCCTAGGTTATCCGGAACGTAGAAATGACCAGTGCATTCACACTGGTTGCAGTTATTCCTGTTAAACGATGGAAAAACTGTTGCATCTTTAATGTATTTTATGCTTCTGGCGCTGACTTCTAAGGCCGTAACTATTCGATCTGGTGGAGCAACGCCCTAGCGTGAAGGGTAGGTTGCGCGGAACGTAGCAATGACCATAACTTTCACAATGGTAGCAATTATTCGTTTTATACGATGGAAAAACTGTTCTATTTATTTTGTATTTTATGCTTCTGGCGTTGACTTCTAAGGCCCTAGCTATTCGATCTGGTCGAGCAATGCCCCAGAGTGAAGCCTCGGTTGCCCGGAACGTAGAAATGACCATAACTTCCACACTGGTTGCAATTACTCGTTTTATACGATGTAAAAGCTGTTGTATTTATATTGTATTTTACGCTTCTGGCGTTGACTTCTTAGGCCCTAACTATTCGACCTGGTGGAGCAACGCCCTAGAGTGAAACCTAGGTTGCCGGGAACGTAGAAATGACCATTACATTCACACTGGTTGCAATTATTCCTGTTATACGATGGAAAAACTGTTGCATTTTTATTGTATTCTATGCTTCTGGCGTTTAATTCTAAGTCGCTAGCTATTTGATCTGGTGGAGCAACGACCTAGAGTGAAACCTAGGTTGCCCGGAACGTAGAAATGACAATTACTTTCACACTGTTTGCTATTATTCATTTTGTACGATGGAAAAGCTGTTGTATTTATATTGTATTTTACGCCTCTGGCGTTGACTTCTAAGGCCGTAGCTATTAGATGTGGTGGAGCAACGCCCTAGAGTGACGCCTAGGTTGCCCGGGACGTAGAAATGACCATTACTTTTACAATGTTTGCAACTATTCATTTTATACGATGGAATAACTGTTGTACTTATATTGTATTTTATCCTTCTGGCGTTGAATTCTAAATCCCTAGCTATTCGATCTGGTAGAGCAACGCCCTAGAGTGAAACCTAGGTTATCCGGAACGTAGAAATGACCAGTACATTCACACTGGTTGCAGTTATTCCTGTTAAACAGTGGAAAAACTGTTGCATCTTTATTGTATTTTATGCTCCTGGCGTTGATTTCTAAGGCCCTAACTATTCGATCTGGTGGAGTAACGCCCTAGAGTGACGCCTAGGTTACCCGGAACGTAGAAATGACCATTACTTTCACACTGTTTGCAATTATTCCTGTTACACGATGGAAAAACTGTTGCACCTTTATTGCGTTTTATGCTTCGGGCGTTGACTTCTAAGGCCCTAACTATTGGATCTGGTGGAGCAATGCCCTAGGGTAAAGCCCAGATTGCGCGGAACGTAGAAATGACCATAACTTTCACACTGGTAGCAATTTTTCGTTTTATACGATGGAAAAACTGTTTTATTTATTTTGTATTTTAAGCTTCGGGCGTTGACTTCTAAGGCCCTAACTATTCGATCTGGTGGAGCAACGCCCTAGAGTGAAGCCTAGGTTGCCTGGAACGTAGAAATGACCATTACTTTCACACTGTTTGCAATTATTCCTTTTATACGATGGAAAAGCTGTTGTATTTATATCGTATTTTATGCTTCGGACGTTGACTTCTAGGGACCTTACTATTCGATCTGGTGGAGCAGCGCCCTAGAGTGAAGCCTAGGTTGCTCGGAATGTAGAAATGACCATAACTTTCACACTGATTGCAACTATTCGTTTTATACGATGGAAAAACTGTTGCATCTTTATCGTATTTTATGCTTCTGGCGTTGACTTCTTAGGCCGTAACTATTCGATCTGGTGGAGCAACGCCCTGGAGTGAATCCCGGGTTGCCCGGAACGCAGAAATGACCACTACTATCACACTGGTTGCAAATTATTCCTGCTATACGATGGAAACACTCTTGTATTTTTATTGCATTTTATGCTTCTGGCGTTCACTTCTTAGGCCCTAACTATTCGATCTTGTGGAACAACGGCCTAGGGTGAAGCCTAGGTAGCCCGGAACGTTGAAATGACCATAACTTTCACACTGGTTGCAATTACTTGTTTTATACGATGGAACAGCTGTTGTATTTATATCGTTCTTTATGCTTCTGGCGTTGACTTCCTAGACCCTAACTATTCCATCTGGTGGAACAACGCCCTAGGGTAAAGCCCAGATTGCGCGGGACGTAGAAATGACCATAACTTTCACACTGGTAGCAATTTTTCGTTTTATACGATGGAAAAGCTGTTTTATTTATTTTGTATTTTAAGCTTCGGGCGTTGACTTCTAAGGCACTAACTATTCGATCTGGTCGAGCAACGCCCTAGAGTGAAGCCTAGGTTGCCCGGAACGTAGAAATGACCATTACTTTCACACTGTTTGCAATTACTCCTTTTATACGATGGAAAAGCTGTTGTATTTATATCGTATTTTATGCCTCTAACGTTGACTTCTAAGGACCTAACTATTCGATCTGGTGGAGCAGCGCCCTAGAGTGAAGCCTAGGTTGCTCGGAATGTAGAAATGACCATAACTTTCACACTGATTGCAATTATTCGTTTTATACGATGGAAAAACTGTTGCATCTTTATCGTATTTTATGCTTCTGGCCTTGACTTCTTAGGCCGTAGCTATTCGATCTGGTGGAGCAACGCCCCGGAGTGAAACCTGGTTTGCCCGGAACGCAGAAATGACCACTACTATCACACTGGTTGCAAATTATTCCTGCTATACGATGGAAAAACTGTTGTATTTTTATTGCATTTTATGCTTCTGGCGTTCACTTCTTAGGCCCTAACTATTCGATCTGGTGGAACAACGGCCTAGAGTGAAGCCTAGGCAGCCCGGAACGTTGAAATGACCATAACTTTCACACTGGTTGCAATTACTTGTTTTGTACGATGGAAAAGCTGTTGTATTTATATCGTATTTTATGCTTCTGGCGTTGACTTCTTAGGCCGTAACTATTCGATCTGGTGGAGCAACGCCCTAGAGTGAAGCCTAGGTTGCTCGGAATGTAGAAATGACCATAACTTTCACACTGATTGCAGTTATTCCTTTTATACGATGGAAAAACTTTTGCATCTTTATTGTATTTTATGCTTCTGGCGTTGACTTCTAAGGCCCTAGCTATTCGATTTGGCGGAGCACCGCCCTAGAGTGAAGCCTAGGTTGCCCAGAACGTAGAAATGACCATAACTTCCACACTGGTTGCAATTATTCGTTTTATAGGGTGGAAAAGCTGTTGTATTTATATCGTTCTTTATGCTTCTGGCGTTGACTTCTTAGGCCCTAACTATTCCATCTGGTGGAACAACGCCCTAGGGTAAAGCCCGGATTGCGCGGAACGTAGAAATGACCATAACTTTCACACTGGTAGCAATTTTTCGTTTTAAACGATGGAAAAACTGTTTTATTTATTTTGTATTTTAAGCTTCGGGCGTTGACTTCTAAGGCCCTAACTATTCGATCTGGTGGAGCAACGCCCTAGAGTGCAGCCTAGGTTGCCCGGAACGTAGAAATGACCATTACTTTCACACTGTTTGCAATTATTCCTTTTATACGATGGAAAAGCTGTTGTATTTATTTCGTATTTTATGCTTCGGGCGTTGACTTCTAGGGACCTTACTATTCGATCTGGTGGAGCAGCGTCCTAGAGTGAAGCCTAGGTTGCTCGGAATGAAGAAATGACCATAACTTTCACACTGATTGGAACTATTCGTTTTATACGATGGAAAAACAGTTGCATCTTTATCGTATTTTATGCTTCTGGCGTTGACTTCTTAGGCCGTAACTATTCGATCTGGTGGAGCAACGCCCTGGAGTGAAACCTGGTTTGCCCGGAACGCAGAAATGACCACTACTATCACACTGGTTGCAAATTATTCCTGCTATACGATGGAAAAGCTGTTGTATTTTTATTGCACTTTATGCTTCTGGCGTTCACTTCTTAGGCCCTAACTATTCGATCTGGTGGAACAACGGCCTAGGGTGAAGCCTAGGTAGCCCGGAACGTTGAAATGACCATAACTTTCACACTGGTTGCAATTACTTGTTTTATACGATGGAACAGCTGTTGTATTTATATCGTATTTTATGCTCCTGGGGTTGACTTCTTACGCCCTAACTATTCCATCTGGTGGAACAGCACCCTAGAGTAAAGCACAGGTTGCGCGGAACGTAGAAATGACCATAACTTTCACACTGGTAGCAATTATTCGCTTTATACAATGGAAAAACTGTTCTATTTATATTGTATTTTATGCTTCTGGCGTTGTCTACTTAGGCACTAACTATTCGATCTTGTGGAACAACGCCCTAGAGTGAAGCCTAGGTTGTCTGGAACGTCGAAATGACCATCACTTTCACACGGGTTGCAATTATTCCTCTTATAGGATGGAATGTCTGTTGTATTTTTATTGTATTTTATTCTTCTGGTGTTGACTTCTTAGGCCCTAACTATTCGATCTGGTGGAACAACGCCGTAGAGTGAAGCCTAGGTTGCCCGGAACGTAGAAATGACCATTACCTTCACACTGTTTGCAATTATTCCTTTTATACGATGGAACAGCTGTTGTATTTATATCGTATTTTATGCTTCTGGCGTTGATTTCTAAGGACCTAACTATTCGATCTGGTGGAGCAACGCCCTAGGGTGAAGGGTAGGTTGCGCGGAACGTAGCAATGACCATAATTTTCACAATGGTAGCAATTATTCGTTTTATACGATGGAAAAACTGTTCTATTTATTTTGTATTTTATGCTTCTGGCGTTGACTTCTAAGGCCCTAGCTATTCGATCTGGTCGAGCAATGCCCCAGAGTGAAGCCTCGGTTGCCCGGAACGTAGAAATGACCATAACTTCCACACTGGTTGCAATTACTCGTTTTATACGATGGAAAAGCTGTTGTATTTATATCGTATTTTATGCTTCGGGCGTTGACTTCTAGGGACCTTACTATTCGATCTGGTGGAGCAGCGCCCTAGAGTGAAGCCTAGGTTGCTCGGAATGTAGAAATGACCATAACTTTCACACTGATTGCAACTATTCGTTTTATACGATGGAAAAACTGTTGCATCTTTATCGTATTTTATGCTTCTGGCGTTGACTTCTTAGGCCGTAACTATTCGATCTGGTGGAGCAACGCCCTGGAGTGAAACCTGGGTTGCCCGGAACGCAGAAATGACCACTACTATCACACTGGTTGCAAATTATTCCTGCTATACGATGGAAAAACTGTTGTATTTTTATTGCATTTTATGCTTCTGGCGTTCACTTCTTAGGCCCTAACTATTCGATCTGGTGGAACAACGGCCTAGGGTGAAGCCTAGGTAGACCGGAACGTTGAAATGACCATAACTTTCACACTGGTTGCAATTACTTGTTTTATACGATGGAACAGCTGTTGTATTTATATCGTATTTTATGCTTCTGGGGTTGACTTCTTAGGCCCTAACTATTCCATCTGGTGGAACAGCGCCCTAGAGTAAAGCCCAGGTTGCGCGGAACGTAGAAATGACCATAACTTTCACACTGGTAGCAATTATTCGCTTTATACAATGGAAAAACTGTTCTATTTATATTGTATTTTATGCTTCTGGCGTTGTCTACTTAGGCACTAACTATTCGATCTTGTGGAACAACGCCCTAGAGTGAAGCCTAGGTTGCCTGGAACGTCGAAATGACCATCACTTTCACACGGGTTGCAATTATTCCTCTTATAGGATGGAAAGTCTGTTGTATTTTTATTGTATTTTATTCTTCTGGTGTTGACTTCTTAGGCCCTAACTATTCGATCTGGTGGAAGAACGCCGTAGAGTGAAGCCTAGGTTGCCCGGAACGTAGAAATGACCATTACCTTCACACTGTTTGCAATTATTCCTTTTATACGATGGAACAGCTGTTGTATTTATATCGTATTTTATGCTTCTGGCGTTGACTTCTTAGGCCGTAACTATTCGATCTGGTGGAGCAACGCCCTAGAGTGAAGCCTAGGTTGCCCGGAACGTAGAAATGACCATAGCTTTTACACTCGTAGCAATTATTCGTTTTATACAATGGTAAAACCGTTCTATTTATTTTGTATTTTATGCTTCGGTCGTTGACTTCTAAGGCCCTAACTATTCAATCTGTTGGAGCAACGCCCTAGGGTGAAGCCTAGGATGCTCGGAAAGTAGAAATGACCATAACTTTCACACTGATTGCAATTATTCGTTTTATACGATGGGAAAACTGTTGCATCTTTATCGTATTTTATGCTTCTGGCGTTGACTTCTTAGGCCGTAACTATTCGATCTGGTGGAGCAACGCCCTGGAGTGAAACCTGGGTTGCCCGGAACGTAGAAATGACCACTACCATCACACTGGTTGCAAATTATTCCTGCTATACGATGGAACAGCTGTTGTATTTATATCGTATTTTATGCTTCTGGCGTTGACTTCTTAGGCCCTAACATTTCGATCTGGTGGAGCAACGCCCGACAGTGAAGCCTAGGTTATCCGGAACGTAGAAATGACCAGTGCATTCACACTGGTTGCAGTTATTCCTGTTAAACGATGGAAAAACTGTTGCATCTTTAATGTATTTTATGCTTCTGGCGCTGACTTCTAAGGCCGTAACTATTCGATCTGGTGGAGCAACGCCCTAGGGTGAAGGGTAGGTTGCGCGGAACGTAGCAATGACCATAACTTTCACAATGGTAGCAATTATTCGTTTTATACGATGGAAAAACTGTTCTATTTATTTTGTATTTTATGCTTCTGGCGTTGACTTCTAAGGCCCTAGCTATTCGATCTGGTCGAGCAATGCCCCAGAGTGAAGCCTCGGTTGCCCGGAACGTAGAAATGACCATAACTTCCACACTGGTTGCAATTATTCCTGTTATACGATGGAAAAACTGTTGCATTTTTATTGTATTCTATGCTTCTGGCGTTTAATTCTAAGTCGCTAGCTATTTGATCTGGTGGAGCAACGACCTAGAGTGAAGCCTAGGTTGCCCGGAACGTAGAAATGACAATTACTTTCACACTGTTTGCTATTATTCATTTTGTACGATGGAAAAGCTGTTGTATTTATATTGTATTTTACGCCTCTGGCGTTGACTTCTAAGGCCGTAGCTATTAGATGTGGTGGAGCAACGCCCTAGAGTGACGCCTAGGTTGCCCGGGACGTAGAAATGACCATTACTTTTACAATGTTTGCAACTATTCATTTTATACGATGGAATAACTGTTGTACTTATATTGTATTTTATCCTTCTGGCGTTGAATTCTAAATCCCTAGCTATTCGATCTGGTAGAGCAACGCCCTAGAGTGAAACCTAGGTTATCCGGAACGTAGAAATGACCAGTACATTCACACTGGTTGCAGTTATTCCTGTTAAACAGTGGAAAAACTGTTGCATCTTTATTGTATTTTATGCTCCTGGCGTTGATTTCTAAGGCCCTAACTATTCGATCTGGTGGAGTAACGCCCTAGAGTGACGCCTAGGTTACCCGGAACGTAGAAATGACCATTACTTTCACACTGTTTGCAATTATTCCTGTTACACGATGGAAAAACTGTTGCACCTTTATTGCGTTTTATGCTTCGGGCGTTGACTTCTAAGGCCCTAACTATTGGATCTGGTGGAGCAATGCCCTAGGGTAAAGCCCAGATTGCGCGGAACGTAGAAATGACCATAACTTTCACACTGGTAGCAATTTTTCGTTTTATACGATGGAAAAACTGTTTTATTTATTTTGTATTTTAAGCTTCGGGCGTTGACTTCTAAGGCCCTAACTATTCGATCTGGTGGAGCAACGCCCTAGAGTGAAGCCTAGGTTGCCTGGAACGTAGAAATGACCATTACTTTCACACTGTTTGCAATTATTCCTTTTATACGATGGAAAAGCTGTTGTATTTATATCGTATTTTATGCTTCGGACGTTGACTTCTAGGGACCTTACTATTCGATCTGGTGGAGCAGCGCCCTAGAGTGAAGCCTAGGTTGCTCGGAATGTAGAAATGACCATAACTTTCACACTGATTGCAACTATTCGTTTTATACGATGGAAAAACTGTTGCATCTTTATCGTATTTTATGCTTCTGGCGTTGACTTCTTAGGCCGTAACTATTCGATCTGGTGGAGCAACGCCCTGGAGTGAATCCCGGGTTGCCCGGAACGCAGAAATGACCACTACTATCACACTGGTTGCAAATTATTCCTGCTATACGATGGAAAAACTCTTGTATTTTTATTGCATTTTATGCTTCTGGCGTTCACTTCTTAGGCCCTAACTATTCGATCTTGTGGAACAACGGCCTAGGGTGAAGCCTAGGTAGCCCGGAACGTTGAAATGACCATAACTTTCACACTGGTTGCAATTACTTGTTTTATACGATGGAACAGCTGTTGTATTTATATCGTTCTTTATGCTTCTGGCGTTGACTTCCTAGACCCTAACTATTCCATCTGGTGGAACAACGCCCTAGGGTAAAGCCCAGATTGCGCGGGACGTAGAAATGACCATAACTTTCACACTGGTAGCAATTTTTCGTTTTATACGATGGAAAAACTGTTTTATTTATTTTGTATTTTAAGCTTCGGGCGTTGACTTCTAAGGCACTAACTATTCGATCTGGTCGAGCAACGCCCTAGAGTGAAGCCTAGGTTGCCCGGAACGTAGAAATGACCATTACTTTCACACTGTTTGCAATTACTCCTTTTATACGATGGAAAAGCTGTTGTATTTATATCGTATTTTATGCCTCTAACGTTGACTTCTAAGGACCTAACTATTCGATCTGGTGGAGCAGCGCCCTAGAGTGAAGCCTAGGTTGCTCGGAATGTAGAAATGACCATAACTTTCACACTGATTGCAATTATTCGTTTTATACGATGGAAAAACTTTTGCATCTTTATTGTATTTTATGCTTCTGGCGTTGACTTCTAAGGCCCTAGCTATTCGATTTGGCGGAGCACCGCCCTAGAGTGAAGCCTAGGTTGCTCGGAATGTAGAAATGACCATAACTTTCACACTGATTGCAGTTATTCCTTTTATACGATGGAAAAACTTTTGCATCTTTATTGTATTTTATGCTTCTGGCGTTGACTTCTAAGGCCCTAGCTATTCGATTTGGCGGAGCACCGCCCTAGAGTGAAGCCTAGGTTGCCCAGAACGTAGAAATGACCATAACTTCCACACTGGTTGCAATTATTCGTTTTATAGGGTGGAAAAGCTGTTGTATTTATATCGTTCTTTATGCTTCTGGCGTTGACTTCTTAGGCCCTAACTATTCCATCTGGTGGAACAACGCCCTAGGGTAAAGCCCGGATTGCGCGGAACGTAGAAATGACCATAACTTTCACACTGGTAGCAATTTTTCGTTTTAAACGATGGAAAAACTGTTTTATTTATTTTGTATTTTAAGCTTCGGGCGTTGACTTCTAAGGCCCTAACTATTCGATCTGGTGGAGCAACGCCCTAGAGTGCAGCCTAGGTTGCCCGGAACGTAGAAATGACCATTACTTTCACACTGTTTGCAATTATTCCTTTTATACGATGGAAAAGCTGTTGTATTTATTTCGTATTTTATGCTTCGGGCGTTGACTTCTAGGGACCTTACTATTCGATCTGGTGGAGCAGCGTCCTAGAGTGAAGCCTAGGTTGCTCGGAATGTAGAAATGACCATAACTTTCACACTGATTGGAACTATTCGTTTTATACGATGGAAAAACAGTTGCATCTTTATCGTATTTTATGCTTCTGGCGTTGACTTCTTAGGCCGTAACTATTCGATCTGGTGGAGCAACGCCCTAGAGTGAAACCTAGGTTACCCGGAACGTAGAAATGACCACTACTATCACACTGTTTGCAATTATTCCTTTTATACGATGCAAAAGCTGTTGTATTTATATCGTATTTTATGCTTCTGGCGTTGACTTCTAAGGACCTAACTATTCGATCTGGTGGAGCAACGCCCTGGAGTGAAGCCTAGGTTGCCCGGAACGTAGAAATGACCATAGCTTTTACACTCGTAGCAATTATTCGTTTTATACAATGGTAAAACCGTTCTATTTATTTTGTATTTTATGCTTCGGGCGTTGACTTCTAAGGCCCTAACTATTCAATCTGTTGGAGCAACGCCCTAGGGTGAAGCCTAGGATGCTCGGAAAGTAGAAATGACCATAACTTTCACACTGATTGCAATTATTCGTTTTATACGATGGAAAAACTGTTGCATCTTTATCGTATTTTATGCTTCTGGCGTTGACTTCTTAGGCCGTAACTATTCGATCTGGTGGAGCAACGCCCTGGAGTGAAACCTGGGTTGCCCGGAACGTAGAAATGACCAGTACATTCAAACTGGTTGCAGATATTCCTGTTAAACGATGGAAAAACTGTTGCATCTTTATGGTATTTTATGCTTCTGGCGTTGACTTCTTAGGCCCTAACTATTCCATCTGGTGGAACAACGCCCGAGAGTGATGCCTAGGGTGCCCGGAACGTAGAAATGACCATTACCTTCACGCTTGCTGCAATTATTCCTGTTATACGATGAAAAAGCTGTTGTACTTTTATTGCATTTTATGCTTCAGCCGTTGACTTCTACGGCCGTAGCTATTCGATGTGGTGGAGTAATGCCCTAGAGTGAAACCTGGGTTACCCGGATCGTAGAAATGACCATCACTTTCACACTTGTTGCAATTATTCCTGCTATAGAATGGAAAAGCTATTGTATTTTTATTTCATTTTATGCTTCGGGCATTGACTTCTAAGGCCCTAACTATTCAATCTGTTGGAGCAACGCCCTAGGGTGAAGCCTAGGTTGTTCGGAAAGTAGAAATGACCATAAGTTTCGTACTGGTTGCAATTATTCGTTTTATACGATGGAAAAACTGTTGTATTTATATTGTATTTAATGCTTCCGGCGTTGACTTCTAAGGCACTAACCATTCGATCTGGTGGAGCAACGCCCTAGAGTGAAGCCTAGATAGCCCGGAACGTAGAATTGGCCATCACTTTCAAACTGGTTGTAAATAATCCTGTTATACGATGGAAAAACTGTTATATTTATTTTGTATTTTATGCTTCGGGCGTTGACTTCTAAGGCCCTAACTGTTTGATGTGGTGGAGCAACGCCCCAGAGTGAAGCCTAGGTTGCCCGGAACGTAGAAGTGACCATAGCTTTCACACTGGTTGCTATTATTCGTTTTATACGATGGAAAAACTGTTATATTTATTTTGTATTTTATGCTTCGGGCGTTGACTTCTAAGGCCCTAACTGTTTGATGTGGTGGAGCAACGCCCTAGAGTCAAGCTCAGGTTGCCCGGAACGTAGAAATGACCATAACTTCCACACTGGTTGCAATTATTCGTTTTACACGATGGAAAAGCTGTAGTATTTATATCGTATTTTATGCTACTGGCGTTGACTTCTTAGGCCCTAACTATTCCATCTGGTGGAACAACGCCCTAGGGTAAAGCCCAGGTTGCGCGGAACGCAGAAATGACCATAACTTTCACACTGGTAGCAATTATTCGTTTTATACGATGGAAAGACTGTTATATTTATATTGTATTTTATGCTTCTGGCGTTGACTTCTTAGGCCCTAACTATTCGATCTGGTGGAGCAACGCCCTAGGGTGACGCCTAGGTTGCCCGGAACGTAGAAATGACCATTACTTTCACAATGTTTGTAATTATTCATTATATACGATGGAAAATCTGTTTTATTTTTGTTGTATTTTATGCCTCTGGCGTTGACTTCTTAGGCCCTAACTATTTGATCCGGTGGAGCACCGCCCTAGAGTGAAGCCTAGGTTGTCCGGAACGTAGAAATGACCATAACTTCCACACTGGTTGCAATTATTCGTTTTACACGATGGAAAAGCTGTAGTATTTATATCGTATTTTATGCTACTGGCGTTGACTTCTTAGGCCCTAACTATTCCATCTGGTGGAACAACGCCCTAGGGTAAAGCCCAGGTTGCGCGGAACGCAGAAATGACCATAACTTTCACACTGGTAGCAATTATTCGTTTTATACGATGGAAAAACAGTTTTATTTATTTTGTATTTTATGCATCGGGCTTAGACTTCTGAGGCCCTAACTATTCGATCTGGTGGAGCAACGCCCTAGAGTGAAGCCCAGGTTGCGCGGAACGCAGAAATGACCATAACCTTCACACTGGTAGCAATTATTCGTTTTATACGATGGAAAGACTGTTATATTTATATTGTATTTTATGCTTCTGGCGTTGACTTCTTAGGACCTAACTATTCGATCTGGTGGAACAACGCCCTAGGGTGAAGCCTAGGTTGCCGGGAAAGTAGAAATGACCATAACTTTCACACTGGTTGCAATTATTCGTTTTATACGATGGAAAAGCTGTGGCATCTTTATTGTATTTTATTCATCTGGGGCTGACTTCTAAGGCCGTAGCTATTAGATGTGGTGGAGCAACGCCCTAGGGTGAACACTAGGTTGCCCGGGACATGGAAATGACCATTACTTTCGGACTGTTTGCAAATATACATTATATACGATGGAAAAGCTGTTGTATTTAATTGTATTTTATACTTCTGGCGTTGACTTCTGAGGCCCTAACTATTCAATCTGTTCGTGCAACGCCCTCGGGTGAAGCCTAGGTTGCCCGGAAAGTAGAAATGACCATAACTTTCATACTGGTTGTAATTAATCGTTTTATATGGTGGAAAAACTGTTGTATTTATATTGTATTTTATGCTTCTGGCGTTGACTTCTAATAGCCCTAACTATTCGATCAGGTGGAGCAACGCCCTAGAGTGAAGCCTAGGTTGCTCGAAATGTAGAAATGACCATAACTTTCACACTGGTTGCAATTATTCGTTTTATACGATGGAAAAGCTGTTGTATTTATATCGTATTTTATGCTTCTGGCGTTGACTTCTTAGGCCCTAACTATTCCACTGGTAGCAATTATTCGTTTTATAGAATGGAAAAACTGTTCTATTTATTTTGTATTTAATGCTTCGGGCGTCGACTTCTAAGCCCCTAACTGTTTGATCTGGAGGAGCAACCCCCAAGAGTGAAGCCTAGGTTGCCCGGAACGTAGAAATGACCATAACTTTCACACTGGTTTCTATTATTCGTTTTATACAATGGAAAAACTGTTATATTTATTTTGTATTTAATGCTTCGGGCGTTGACTTCTAAGGCCCCAACTATTCGATCAGGTGGAGCAACGCCCTAGAGTGAAGCCTGGGTTGCTCGGAATGCAGAAATGACCATAACTTTCACACTGGTTGCAATTTTTCATTTTATACGATGGAAAAACTGTGGTACGTATATTGTATTTTATTCTTATGGCGTTGAATTCTAAGTGGCTAGCTATTCGATCTGGTGGAGCAACGCCCTAGGGTGAAACCTAGGTTACCCGGAACGTAGAAATGTCCAGTACTTTCATACTGTTTGCAGTTATTCCTGTTATACGATAGAAAAACTTTTGCACCTTTATTTTATTTTATGCTTCTGGCGTTCACTTCCAAGGCCCTAGCTATTCGATTTGGCGGAGCACCGCCCTAGAGTGAAGCTTAGGTTGCCCAAAACGTAGAAATGACCATAACTTCCACACTGGTTGCATTATTCGTTTTATACGATGGAAAAGCTGTTGTATTTATATCGTTCTTTATGCTTCTGGCGTTGACTTCTTAGGCCGTAACTATTCGATCTGGTGGAGCAACGCCCTAGAGTGAAACCTAGGTTACCCGGAACGTAGAAATGACCACTACTATCACACTGTTTGCAATTATTCCTTTTATACGATGGAAAAGCTGTTGTATTTATATCGTATTTTATGCTTCTGGCGTTGACTTCTAAGGACCTAACTATTCGATATGGTGGAGCAACGCCCTGGAGTGAAGCCTAGGTTGCCCGGAACGTAGAAATGACCATAGCTTTTACACTCGTAGCAATTATTCGTTTTATACAATGGTAAAACCGTTCTATTTATTTTGTATTTTATGCTTCGGGCGTTGACTTCTAAGGCCCTAACTATTCAATCTGTTGGAGCAACGCCCTAGGGTGAAGCCTAGGATGCTCGGAAAGTAGAAATGACCATAACTTTCACACTGATTGCAATTATTCGTTTTATACGATGGAAAAACTGTTGCATCTTTATCGTATTTTATGCTTCTGGCGTTGACTTCTTAGGCCGTAACTATTCGATCTGGTGGAGCAACGCCCTAGAGTGAAACCTAGGTTACCCGGAACGTAGAAATGACCACTACTATCACACTGTTTGCAATTATTCCTTTTATACGATGGAAAAGCTGTTGTATTTATATCGTATTTTATGCTTCTGGCGTTGACTTCTAAGGACCTAACTATTCGATCTGGTGGAGCAACGCCCTGGAGTGAAGCCTAGGTTGCCCGGAACGTAGAAATGACCATAGCTTTTACACTCGTAGCAATTATTCGTTTTATACAATGGTAAAACCGTTCTATTTATTTTGTATTTTATGCTTCGGGCGTTGACTTCTAAGGCCCCAACTATTCAATCTGTTGGAGCAACGCCCTAGGGTGAAGCCTAGGATGCCCGGAACGTAGAAATGACCAGTACATTCAAACTGGTTGCAGATATTCCTGTTAAACGATGGAAAAACTGTTGCATCTTTATTGTATTTTATGCTTCTGGCGTTGACTTCTTAGGCCCTAACTATTCCATCTGGTGGAACAACGCCCAAGAGTGATGCCTAGGGTGCCCGGAACGTAGAAATGACCATTACCTTCACGCTTGCTGCAATTATTCCTGTTATACGATGAAAAAGCTGTTGTACTTTTATTGCATTTTATGCTTCAGTCGTTGACTTCTACGGCCGTAGCTATTCGATGTGGTGGAGTAATGCCCTAGAGTGAAACCTGGGTTACCCGGATCGTGGAAATGACCATCACTTTCACACTTGTTGCAATTATTCCTGCTATAGAATGGAAAAGCTATTGTATTTTTATTTCATTTTATGCTTCGGGCATTGACTTCTAAGGCCCTAACTATTCAATCTGTTGGAGCAACGCCCTAGGGTGAAGCCTAGGTTGTTCGGAAAGTAGAAATGACCATAAGTTTCGTACTGGTTGCAATTATTCGTTTTATACGATGGAAAAACTGTTGTATTTATATTGTATTTTATGCTTCCGGCGTTGACTTCTAAGGCACTAACCATTCGATCTGGTGGAGCAACGCCCTAGAGTGAAGCCTAGATAGCCCGGAACGTAGAATTGGCCATCACTTTCAAACTGGTTGTAATTAATCCTGTTATACGATGGAAAAACTGTTGTATTTTTATTGCCTTTTATGCTTCGGGCGTTGACTTCTAAGGCCCTAACTATTCAATCTGTTGGAGCAACGCCCTAGGGTGAAGCCTATGTTGCCCGGGATGTAGAAATGACGTTAACTTTCATACTGGTTGCAATTATTCGTTTTATACGATGGAAGAACTGTTCTATTTATTTTGTATTTAATGCTTCGGGCGTGGGCTTCTAAGACCCTAACTGTTTGATCTGGTGGAGCAACGCCCCAGAGTGAAGCCTAGGTTGCCCGGAACGTAGAAGTGACCATAACTTTCACACTGGTTGCTATTATTCGTTTTATACGATGGAAAAACTGTTATATTTATTTTGTATTTTATGCTTCGGGCGTTGACTTCTAAGGCCCTAACTGTTTGATGTGGTGGAGCAACGCCCTAGAGTCAAGCTCAGGTTGCCCGGAACGTAGAAATGACCATACCTTTCACACTGGTTCCTATTATTCGATATAAACGATGGAAAATCAGTTATATTTATATTGTATTTTATGCTTCTGGCGTTCACTTCTTAGGCCCTAACTATTCGATCTGGTGGAACAACGCCCTAGGGTGAAGCCTAGGTTGCCGGGAAAGTAGAAATGACCATAACTTTCACACTGGTTGCAATTATTCGTTTTATACGATGGAAAGACTGTTATATTTATATTGTATTTTATGCTTCTGGCGTTGACTTCTTAGGCCCTAACTATTCGATCTGGTGGAGCAACGCCCTAGGGTGACGCCTAGGTTGCCCGGAACGTAGAAATGACCATTACTTTCACAATGTTTGTAATTATTCATTATATACGATGGAAAATCTGTTTTATTTTTGTTGTATTTTATGCCTCTGGCGTTGACTTCTTAGGCCCTAACTATTTGATCTGGTGGAGCACCGCCCTAGAGTGAAGCCTAGGTTGTCCGGAACGTAGAAATGACCATAACTTCCACACTGGTTGCAATTATTCGTTTTACACGATGGAAAAGCTGTAGTATTTATATCGTATTTTATGCTTCTGGCGTTGACTTCTCAGGCCCTAACTATTCCATCTGGTGGAACAACGCCCTAGGGTAAAGCCCAGGTTGCGCGGAACGCAGAAATGACCATAACTTTCACACTGGTAGCAATTATTCGTTTTATACGATGGAAAAACAGTTTTATTTATTTTGTATTTTATGCATCGGGCGTAGACTTCTGAGGCCCTAACTATTCGATCTGGTGGAGCAACGCCCTAGAGTGAAGCCTAGGTTGCCCGGAACGTAGAAATGACCATAACTTTCACGCTGGTTGCTATCTTTCGTTTTATACGATGGAAAGACTGTTATATTTATATTGTATTTTATGCTTCTGGCGTTGACTTCTTAGGACCTAACTATTCGATCTGGTGGAACAACGCCCTAGGGTGAAGCCTAGGTTGCCGGGAAAGTAGAAATGACCATAACTTTCACACTGGTTGCAATTATTCGTTTTATACGATGGAAAAGCTGTGGCATCTTTATTGTATTTTATTCATCTGGGGCTGACTTCTAAGGCCGTAGCTATTAGATGTGGTGGAGCAACGCCCTAGGGTGAAGACTAGGTTGCCCGGGACATGGAAATGACCATTACTTTCGGACTGTTTGCAAATATACATTATATACGATGGAAAAGCTGTTGTATTTAATTGTATTTTATACTTCTGGCGTTGACTTCTGAGGCCCTAACTATTCAATCTGTTCGTGCAACGCCCTAGGGTGAAGCCTAGGTTGCCCGGAAAGTAGAAATGACCATAACTTTCATACTGGTTGTAATTAATCGTTTTATATGGTGGAAAAACTGTTGTATTTATATTGTATTTTATGCTTCTGGCGTTGACTTCTAAGGCCCTAACTATTCGATCAGGTGGAGCAACGCCCTAGAGTGAAGCCTAGGTTGCTCGAAATGTAGAAATGACCATAACTTTCACACTGGTTGCAATTATTCGTTTTATACGATGGAAAATCTGTTGTATTTATATCGTATTTTATGCTTCTGGCGTTGACTTCTTAGGCCCTAACTATTCCACTGGTAGCAATTATTCGTTTTATAGAATGGAAAAACTTTTCTATTTATTTTGTATTTAATGCTTCGGGCGTCGACTTCTAAGCCCCTAACTGTTTGATCTGGAGGAGCAACGCCCTAGAGTGAAGCCTAGGTTGCCCGGAACGTAGAAATGACCATAACTTTCACACTGGTTTCTATTATTCGTTTTATACAATGGAAAAACTGTTATATTTATTTTGTATTTAATGCTTCGGGCGTTGACTTCTAAGGCCCTAACTATTCGATCAGGAGGAGCAACGCCCTACAGTGAAGCCTGGGTTGCTCGGAATGCAGAAATGACCATAACTTTCACACTGGTTGCAATTTTTCATTTTATACGATGGAAAAACTGTGGTACGTATATTGTATTTTATTCTTATGGCGTTGAATTCTAAGTGGCTAGCTATTCGATCTGGTGGAGCAACGCCCTAGGGTGAAACCTAGGTTACCCGGAACGCAGAAATGACCACTACTATCACACTGGTTGCAAATTATTCCTGCTATACGACGGAAAAGCTGCTGTATTTTTATTGCATTTTATGCTTCTGGCGTTCACTTCTTAGGCCCTAACTATTCGATCTGGTGGAACAACGGCCTAGGGTGAAGCCTAGGCAGCCCGGAACGTTGAAATGACCATAACTTTCACACTGGTTGCAATTACTTGTTTTATACGATGGAAAAGCTGTTGTATTTATATCGTATTTTATGCTTCTGGCGTTGACTTCTTAGGCCCTAACTATTCCATCTGGTGGAACAGCGCCCTAGAGTAAAGCCCAGGTTGCGCGGAACGTAGAAATGACCATAACTTTCACACTGGTAGCAATTATTCGCATTATACAATGGAAAAACTGTTCTATTTATATTGTATTTTATGCTTCTGGCGTTGTCTACTTAGGCACTAACTATTCGATCTTGTGGAACAACGCCCTAGAGTGAAGCCTAGGTTGCCTGGAACGGAGAAATGACCGTCACTTTCACACGGGTTGCAATTATTCCTCTTATAGGATGGAAAGTCTGTTGTATTTTTATTGTATTTTATTCTTCTGGTGTTGACTTCTTAGGCCCTAACTATTCGATCTGGTGGAACAACGCCGTAGAGTGAAGCCTAGGTTGCCCGGAACGTAGAAATGACCATTACCTTCACACTGTTTGCAATTATTCCTTTTATACGATGGAACAGCTGTTGTATTTATTTTGTATTTTATGCATCGGGCGTAGACTTCTGAGGCCCTAACTATTCGATCTGGTGGAGCAACGCCCTAGAGTGAAGCCTAGGTTGCCCGGAACGTAGAAATGACCATAACTTTCACGCTGGTTGCTATCTTTCGTTTTATACGATGGAAAGACTGTTATATTTATATTGTATTTTATTCTTCTGGTGTTGACTTCTTAGGCCCTAACTATTCGATCTGGTGGAACAACGCCGTAGAGTGAAGCCTAGGTTGCCCGGAACGTAGAAATGACCATTACCTTCACACTGTTTGCAATTATTCCTTTTATACGATGGAACAGCTGTTGTATTTATTTTGTATTTTATGCATCGGGCGTAGACTTCTGAGGCCCTAACTATTCGATCTGGTGGAGCAACGCCCTAGAGTGAAGCCTAGGTTGCCCGGAACGTAGAAATGACCATAACTTTCACGCTGGTTGCTATCTTTCGTTTTATACGATGGAAAGACTGTTATATTTATATTGTATTTTATGCTTCTGGCGTTGACTTCTTAGGACCTAACTATTCGATCTGGTGGAACAACGCCCTAGGGTGAAGCCTAGGTTGCCGGGAAAGTAGAAATGACCATAACTTTCACACTGGTTGCAATTATTCGTTTTATACGATGGAAAAGCTGTGGCATCTTTATTGTATTTTATTCATCTGGGGCTGACTTCTAAGGCCGTAGCTATTAGATGTGGTGGAGCAACGCCCTAGGGTGAAGACTAGGTTGCCCGGGACATGGAAATGACCATTACTTTCGGACTGTTTGCAAATATACATTATATACGATGGAAAAGCTGTTGTATTTAATTGTATTTTATACTTCTGGCGTTGACTTCTGAGGCCCTAACTATTCAATCTGTTCGTGCAACGCCCTAGGGTGAAGCCTAGGTTGCCCGGAAAGTAGAAATGACCATAACTTTCATACTGGTTGTAATTAATCGTTTTATATGGTGGAAAAACTGTTGTATTTATATTGTATTTTATGCTTCTGGCGTTGACTTCTAAGGCCCTAACTATTCGATCAGGTGGAGCAACGCCCTAGAGTGAAGCCTAGGTTGCTCGAAATGTAGAAATGACCATAACTTTCACACTGGTTGCAATTATTCGTTTTATACGATGGAAAAGCTGTTGTATTTATATCGTATTTTATGCTTCTGGCGTTGACTTCTTAGGCCCTAACTATTCCACTGGTAGCAATTATTCGTTTTATAGAATGGAAAAACTTTTCTATTTATTTTGTATTTAATGCTTCGGGCGTCGACTTCTAAGCCCCTAACTGTTTGATCTGGAGGAGCAACGCCCTAGAGTGAAGCCTAGGTTGCCCGGAACGTAGAAATGACCATAACTTTCACACTGGTTTCTATTATTCGTTTTATACAATGGAAAAACTGTTATATTTATTTTGTATTTAATGCTTCGGGCGTTGACTTCTAAGGCCCTAACTATTCGATCAGGTGGAGCAACGCCCTAGAGTGAAGCCTGGGTTGCTCGGAATGCAGAAATGACCATAACTTTCACACTGGTTGCAATTTTTCATTTTATACGATGGAAAAACTGTGGTACGTATATTGTATTTTATTCTTATGGCGTTGAATTCTAAGTGGCTAGCTATTCGATCTGGTGGAGCAACGCCCTAGGGTGAAACCTAGGTTACCCGGAACGCAGAAATGACCACTACTATCACACTGTTTGCAAATTATTCCTGCTATACGACGGAAAAACTGCTGTATTTTTATTGCATTTTATGCTTCTGGCGTTCACTTCTTAGGCCCTAACTATTCGATCTGGTGGAACAACGGCCTAGGGTGAAGCCTAGGCAGCCCGGAACGTTGAAATGACCATAACTTTCACACTGGTTGCAATTACTTGTTTTATACGATGGAAAAGCTGTTGTATTTATATCGTATTTTATGCTTCTGGCGTTGACTTCTTAGGCCCTAACTATTCCATCTGGTGGAACAGCGCCCTAGAGTAAAGCCCAGGTTGCGCGGAACGTAGAAATGACCATAACTTTCACACTGGTAGCAATTATTCGCATTATACAATGGAAAAACTGTTCTATTTATATTGTATTTTATGCTTCTGGCGTTGTCTACTTAGGCACTAACTATTCGATCTTGTGGAACAACGCCCTAGAGTGAAGCCTAGGTTGCCTGGAACGGAGAAATGACCATTACCTTCACACTGTTTGCAATTATTCCTTTTATACGATGGAACAGCTGTTGTATTTATATCGTATTTTATGCTTCTGGCGTTGATTTCTAAGGACCTAACTATTCGATCTGGTGGAGCAACGCCCTAGAGTGAAGCCTCGGTTGCTCGGAATGTAGAAATGGCCATAACTTTCACACTGATTGCAATTATTCGTTTTATACGATGGAAAAACTGTTGCTTCTTTATCGTATTTTATGCTTCTGGCGTTGACTTCTTAGGCCGTAACTATTCGATCTGGTGGAGCAACGCCCTAGAGTGAAACCTAGGTTACCCGGAACGCAGAAATGTCCAGTACTTTCATACTGTTTGCAGTTATTCCTGTTATACGATGGAAAAACTTTTGCATCTTTATTTTATTTTATGCTTCTGGCGTTCACTTCTAAGGCCCTAGCTATTCGATTTGGCGGAGCACCGCCCTAGAGTGAAGCCTAGGTTGCCCAAAACGTAGAAATGACCATAACTTCCACACTGGTTGCAATTATTCGTTTTATACGATGGAAAAGCTGTTGTATTTATATCGTTCTTTATGCTTCTGGCGTTGACTTCTTAGGCCCTAACTATTCCATCTGGTGGAACAACGCCCTAGGGTAAAGCCCAGATTGCGCGGAACGTAGAAATAACCATAACTTTCACACTGGTAGCAATTTTTCGTTTTATACGATGGAAAAACTGTTTTATTTATTTTGTATTTTAAGCTTCGGGCGTTGACTTCTAAGGCCCTAACTATTCGATCTGGTCGAGCAACGCCCTAGAGTGAAGCCTAGGTTGCCCGGAACGTAGAAATGACCATTACTTTCACACTGTTTGCAATTATTCCTTTTATACGATGGAAAAGCTGTTGTATTTATATCGTATTTTATGCCTCTGGCGTTGACTTCTAAGGACCTAACTATTCGATCTGGTGGAGCAGCGCCCTAGAGTGAAGCCTAGGTTGCTCGGAATGTAGAAATGACCATAACTTTCACACTGATTCCAATTATTCGTTTTATACGATGGAAAAACTGTTGCATCTTTATCGTATTTTATGCTTCTGGCGTTGACTTCTTAGGCCGTAGCTATTCGATCTGGTGGAGCAACGCCCTGGAGTGAAACCTGGTTTGCCCGGAACGCAGAAATGACCACTACTATCACACTGGTTGCAAATTATTCCTGCTATACGATGGAAAAACTGTTGTATTTTTATTGCATTTTATGCTTCTGGCGTTCACTTCTTAGGTCCTAACTATTCGATCTGGTGGAACAACGGCCTAGGGTGAAGCCTAGGCAGCCCGGAACGTTGAAATGACCATAACTTTCACACTGGTTGCAATTACTTGTTTTATACGATGGAAAAGCTGTTGTATTTATATCGTATTTTATGCTTCTGGCGTTGACTTCTTAGGCCCTAACTATTCCATCTGGTGGAACAGCGCCCTAGAGTAAAGCCCAGGTTGCGCGGAACGTAGAAATGACCATAACTTTCACACTGGTAGCAATTATTCGCTTTATACAATGGAAAAACTGTTCTATTTATATTGTATTTTATGCTTCTGGCGTTGTCTACTTAGGCACTAACTATTCGATCTTGTGGAACAACGCCCTAGAGTGAAGCCTAGGTTGCCTGGAACGGAGAAATGACCGTCACTTTCACACGGGTTGCAATTATTCCTCTTATAGGATGGAAAGTCTGTTGTATTTTTATTGTATTTTATTCTTCTGGTGTTGACTTCTTAGGCCCTAACTATTCGATCTGCTGGAACAACGCCGTAGAGTGAAGCCTAGGTTGCCCGGAACGTAGAAATGACCATTACCTTCACACTGTTTGCAATTATTCCTTTTATACGATGGAACAGCTGTTGTATTTATATCGTATTTTATGCTTCTGGCGTTGATTTCTAAGGACCTAACTATTCGATCTGGTGGAGCAACGCCCTAGAGTGAAGCCTTGGTTGCTCGGAATGTAGAAATGACCAGAACTTTCGCACTGATTGCAATTATTCGTTTTATACGATGGAAAAACTGTTGCATCTTTATCGTATTTTATGCTTCTGGCGTTGACTTCTTAGGCCGTAACTATTCGATCTGGTGGAGCAACGCCCTAGAGTGAAACCTAGGTTACCCGGAACGTAGAAATGTCCAGTACTTTCATACTGTTTGCAGTTATTCCTTTTATACGATGGAAAAACTTTTGCATCTTTATTGTATTTTATGCTTCTGGCGTTGACTTCTAAGGCCCTAGCTATTCGATTTGGCGGAGCACCGCCCTAGAGTGAAGCCTAGGTTGCCCAGAACGTAGAAATGACCATAACTTCCACACTGGTTGCAATTATTCGTTTTATACGATGGAAAAGCTGTTGTATTTATATCGTTCTTTATGCTTCTGGCGTTGACTTCTTAGGCCCTAACTATTCCATCTGGTGGAACAACGCCCTAGGGTAAAGCCCAGATTGCGCGGAACGTAGAAATGAGTATAACTTTCACACTGGTAGCAATTTTTCGTTTTATACGATGGAAAAACTGTTTTATTTATTTTGTATTTTAAGCTTCGGGCGTTGACTTCTAAGGCCCTAACTATTCGATCTGGTGGAGCAACGCCCTAGAGTAAAGCCTAGGTTGCCCGGAACGTAGAAATGACCATAACTTCCACACTGGTTGCAATTATTCGTTTTATACGATGGAAAAGCTGTTGTATTTATATCGTTCTTTATGCTTCTGGCGTTGACTTCTTAGGCCCTAACTATTCGATCTGGTGGAACAACGGACAAGGGTGAAGCCTAGGTAGCCCGGAACGTAGAAATGACCATAGCTTTTACACTCGTAGCAATTATTCGTTTTATACAATGGTAAAACCGTTCTATTTATTTTGTATTTTATGCTTCGGGCGTTGACTTCTAAGGCCCTAACTCTTCAATCTGTTGGAGCAACGCCCTAGGGTGAAGCCTAGGATGCTCGGAAAGTAGAAATGACCATAACTTTCACACTGATTGCAATTATTCGTTTTATACGATGGAAAAACTGTTGCATCTTTATCGTATTTTATGCTTCTGGCGTTGACTTCTTAGGCCGTAACTATTCGATCTGGTGGAGCAACGCCCTAGAGTGAAACCTAGGTTACCCGGAACGTAGAAATGACCACTACTATCACACTGTTTGCAATTATTCCTTTTATACGATGGAAAAGCTGTTGTATTTATATTGTATTTTATGCTTCTGGCGTTGACTTCTAAGGACCTAACTATTCGATCTGGTGGAGCAACGCCCTGGAGTGAAGCCTAGGCAGCCCGGAACGTTGAAATGACCATAACTTTCACACTGGTTGCAATTACTTGTTTTATACGATGGATAAGCTGTTGTATTTATATCGTATTTTATGCTTCTGGCGTTGACTTCTTAGGCCCTAACTATTCCATCTGGTGGAACAGCGCCCTAGAGTAAAGCCCAGGTTGCGCGGAACGTAGAAATGACCATAACTTTCACACTGGTAGCAATTATTCGCATTATACAATGGAAAAACTGTTCTATTTATATTGTATTTTATGCTTCTGGCGTTGTCTACTTAGGCACTAACTATTCGATCTTGTGGAACAACGCCCTAGAGTGAAGCCTAGGTTGTGTGGAACGGAGAAATGACCGTCACTTTCACACGGGTTGCAATTATTCCTCTTATAGGATGGAAAGTCTGTTGTATTTTTATTGTATTTTATTCTTCTGGTGTTGACTTCTTAGGCCCTAACTATTCGATCTGGTGGAACAACGCCGTAGAGTGAAGCCTAGGTTGCCCGGAACGTAGAAATGACCATTACCTTCACACTGTTTGCAATTATTCCTTTTATACGATGGAACAGCTGTTGTATTTATTTTGTATTTTATGCATCGGGCGTAGACTTCTGAGGCCCTAACTATTCGATCTGGTGGAGCAACGCCCTAGAGTGAAGCCTAGGTTGCCCGGAACGTAGAAATGACCATAACTTTCACGCTGGTTGCAATTATTCGTTTTATACGATGGAAAAGCTGTGGCATCTTTATTGTATTTTATTCATCTGGGGCTGACTTCTAAGGCCGTAGCTATTAGATGTGGTGGAGCAACGCCCTAGGGTGAAGACTAGGTTGCCCGGGACATGGAAATGACCATTACTTTCGGACTGTTTGCAAATATACATTATATACGATGGAAAAGCTGTTGTATTTAATTGTATTTTATACTTCTGGCGTTGACTTCTGAGGCCCTAACTATTCAATCTGTTCGTGCAACGCCCTAGGGTGAAGCCTAGGTTGCCCGGAAAGTAGAAATGACCATAACTTTCATACTGGTTGTAATTAATCGTTTTATATGGTGGAAAAACTGTTGTATTTATATTGTATTTTATGCTTCTGGCGTTGACTTCTTAGGACCTAACTATTCGATCTGGTGGAACAACGCCCTAGGGTGAAGCCTAGGTTGCCGGGAAAGTAGAAATGACCATAACTTTCACACTGGTTGCAATTATTCGTTTTATACGATGGAAAAGCTGTGGCATCTTTATTGTATTTTATTCATCTGGGGCTGACTTCTAAGGCCGTAGCTATTAGATGTGGTGGAGCAACGCCCTAGGGTGAACACTAGGTTGCCCGGGACATGGAAATGACCATTACTTTCGGACTGTTTGCAAATATACATTATATACGATGGAAAAGCTGTTGTATTTAATTGTATTTTATACTTCTGGCGTTGACTTCTGAGGCCCTAACTATTCAATCTGTTCGTGCAACGCCCTAGGGTGAAGCCTAGGTTGCCCGGAAAGTAGAAATGACCATAACTTTCATACTGGTTGTAATTAATCGTTTTATATGGTGGAAAAACTGTTGTATTTATATTGTATTTTATGCTTCTGGCGTTGACTTCTAAGGCCCTAACTATTCGATCAGGTGGAGCAACGCCCTAGAGTGAAGCCTAGGTTGCTCGAAATGTAGAAATGACCATAACTTTCACACTGGTTGCAATTATTCGTTTTATACGATGGAAAAGCTGTTGTATTTATATCGTATTTTATGCTTCTGGCGTTGACTTCTTAGGCCCTAACTATTCCACTGGTAGCAATTATTCGTTTTATAGAATGGAAAAACTTTTCTATTTATTTTGTATTTAATGCTTCGGGCGTCGACTTCTAAGCCCCTAACTGTTTGATCTGGAGGAGCAACGCCCTAGAGTGAAGCCTAGGTTGCCCGGAACGTAGAAATGACCATAACTTTCACACTGGTTTCTATTATTCGTTTTATACAATGGAAAAACTGTTATATTTATTTTGTATTTAATGCTTCGGGCGTTGACTTCTAAGGCCCTAACTATTCGATCAGGTGGAGCAACGCCCTAGAGTGAAGCCTGGGTTGCTCGGAATGCAGAAATGACCATAACTTTCACACTGGTTGCAATTTTTCATTTTATACGATGGAAAAACTGTGGTACGTATATTGTATTTTATTCTTATGGCGTTGAATTCTAAGTGGCTAGCTATTCGATCTGGTGGAGCAACGCCCTAGGGTGAAACCTAGGTTACCCGGAACGCAGAAATGACCACTACTATCACACTGGTTGCAAATTATTCCTGCTATACGACGGAAAAACTGCTGTATTTTTATTGCATTTTATGCTTCTGGCGTTCACTTCTTAGGCCCTAACTATTCGATCTGGTGGAACAACGGCCTAGGGTGAAGCCTAGGCAGCCCGGAACGTTGAAATGACCATAACTTTCACACTGGTTGCAATTACTTGTTTTATACGATGGAAAAGCTGTTGTATTTATATCGTATTTTATGCTTCTGGCGTTGACTTCTTAGGCCCTAACTATTCCATCTGGTGGAACAGCGCCCTAGAGTAAAGCCCAGGTTGCGCGGAACGTAGATATGACCATAACTTTCACACTGGTAGCAATTATTCGCATTATACAATGGAAAAACTGTTCTATTTATATTGTATTTTATGCTTCTGGCGTTGTCTAGTTAGGCACTAACTATTCGATCTTGTGGAACAACGCCCTAGAGTGAAGCCTAGGTTGCCTGGAACGGAGAAATGACCATTACCTTCACACTGTTTGCAATTATTCCTTTTATACGATGGAACAGCTGTTGTATTTATATCGTATTTTATGCTTCTGGCGTTGATTTCTAAGGACCTAACTATTCGATCTGGTGGAGCAACGCCCTAGAGTGAAGCCTCGGTTGCTCGGAATGTAGAAATGGCCATAACTTTCACACTGATTGCAATTATTCGTTTTATACGATGGAAAAACTGTTGCATCTTTATCGTATTTTATGCTTCTGGCGTTGACTTCTTAGGCCGTAACTATTCGATCTGGTGGAGCAACGCCCTAGAGTGAAACCTAGGTTACCCGGAACGCAGAAATGTCCAGTACTTTCATACTGTTTGCAGTTATTCCTGTTATACGATGGAAAAACTTTTGCATCTTTATTTTATTTTATGCTTCTGGCGTTCACTTCTAAGGCCCTAGCTATTCGATTTGGCGGAGCACCGCCCTAGAGTGAAGCCTAGGTTGCCCAAAACGTAGAAATGACCATAACTTCCACACTGGTTGCAATTATTCGTTTTATACGATGGAAAAGCTGTTGTATTTATATCGTTCTTTATGCTTCTGGCGTTGACTTCTTAGGCCCTAACTATTCCATCTGGTGGAACAACGCCCTAGGGTAAAGCCCAGATTGCGCGGAACGTAGAAATAACCATAACTTTCACACTGGTAGCAATTTTTCGTTTTATACGATGGAAAAACTGTTTTATTTATTTTGTATTTTAAGCTTCGGGCGTTGACTTATAAGGCCCTAACTATTCGATCTGGTCGAGCAACGCCCTAGAGTGAAGCCTAGGTTGCCCGGAACGTAGAAATGACCATTACTTTCACACTGTTTGCAATTATTCCTTTTATACGATGGAAAAGCTGTTGTATTTATATCGTATTTTATGCCTCTGGCGTTGACTTCTAAGGACCTAACTATTCGATCTGGTGGAGCAGCGCCCTAGAGTGAAGCCTAGGTTGCTCGGAATGTAGAAATGACCATAACTTTCAAACTGATTCCAATTATTCGTTTTATACGATGGAAAAACTGTTGCATCTTTATCGTATTTTATGCTTCTGGCGTTGACTTCTTAGGCCGTAGCTATTCGATCTGGTGGAGCAACGCCCTGGAGTGAAACCTGGTTTGCCCGGAACGCAGAAATGACCACTACTATCACACTGGTTGCAAATTATTCCTGCTATACGATGGAAAAACTGTTGTATTTTTATTGCATTTTATGCTTCTGGCGTTCACTTCTTAGGTCCTAACTATTCGATCTGGTGGAACAACGGCCTAGGGTGAAGCCTAGGCAGCCCGGAACGTTGAAATGACCATAACTTTCACACTGGTTGCAATTACTTGTTTTATACGATGGAAAAGCTGTTGTATTTATATCGTATTTTATGCTTCTGGCGTTGACTTCTTAGGCCCTAACTATTCCATCTGGTGGAACAGCGCCCTAGAGTAAAGCCCAGGTTGCGCGGAACGTAGAAATGACCATAACTTTCACACTGGTAGCAATTATTCGCTTTATACAATGGAAAAACTGTTCTATTTATATTGTATTTTATGCTTCTGGCGTTGTCTACTTAGGCACTAACTATTCGATCTTGTGGAACAACGCCCTAGAGTGAAGCCTAGGTTGCCTGGAACGGAGAAATGGCCGTCACTTTCACACGGGTTGCAATTATTCCTCTTATAGGATGGAAAGTCTGTTGTATTTTTATTGTATTTTATTCTTCTGGTGTTGACTTCTTAGGCCCTAACTATTCGATCTGGTGGAACAACGGACAAGGGTGAAGCCTAGGTAGCCCGGAACGTAGAAATGACCATAGCTTTTACACTCGTAGCAATTATTCTTTTTATACAATGGTAAAACCGTTCTATTTATTTTGTATTTTATGCTTCGGGCGTTGACTTCTAAGGCCCTAACTCTTCAATCTGTTGGAGCAACGCCCTAGGGTGAAGCCTAGGATGCTCGGAAAGTAGAAATGACCATAACTTTCACACTGATTGCAATTATTCGTTTTATACGATGGAAAAACTGTTGCATCTTTATCGTATTTTATGCTTCTGGCGTTGACTTCTTAGGCCGTAACTATTCGATCTGGTGGAGCAACGCCCTAGAGTGAAACCTAGGTTACCCGGAACGTAGAAATGACCACTACTATCACACTGTTTGCAATTATTCCTTTTATACGATGGAAAAGCTGTTGTATTTATATTGTATTTTATGCTTCTGGCGTTGACTTCTAAGGACCTAACTATTCGATCTGGTGGAGCAACGCCCTGGAGTGAAGCCTAGGTTGCCCGGAACGTAGAAATGACCATAGCTTTTACACTCGTAGCAATTATTCGTTTTATACAATGGTAAAACCGTTCTATTTATTTTGTATTTTATGCTTCGGGCGTTGACTTCTAAGGCCCTAACTATTCAATCCGTTGGAGCAACGCCCTAGGGTGAAGCCTAGGATGCTCGGAAAGTAGAAATGACCATAACTTTCACACTGATTGCAATTATTCGTTTTATACGATGGAAAAACTGTTCTATTTATTTTGTATTTAATGCTTCGGGCGTGGGCTTCTAAGACCCTAACTGTTTGATCTGGTGGAGCAACGCCCTAGAGTGAAGCCTAGGTTGCCCGGAACGTAGAAATGACCACTACTATCACACTGGTTGCAAATTATTCCTGCTATACGATGGAAAAGCTGTTGTATTTAATTGTATTTTATACTTCTGGCGTTGACTTCTGAGGCCCTAACTATTCAATCTGTTCGTGCAACGCCCTAGGGTGAAGCCTAGGTTGCCCGGAAAGTAGAAATGACCATAACTTTCATACTGGTTGTAATTAATCGTTTTATATGGTGGAAAAACTGTTGTATTTATATTGTATTTTATGCTTCTGGCGTTGACTTCTAAGGCCCTAACTATTCGATCAGGTGGAGCAACGCCCTAGAGTGAAGCCTAGGTTGCTCGAAATGTAGAAATGACCATAACTTTCACACTGGTTGCAATTATTCGTTTTATACGATGGAAAAGCTGTTGTATTTATATCGTATTTTATGCTTCTGGCGTTGACTTCTTAGGCCCTAACTATTCCATCTGGTGGAACAGCGCCCTAGAGTAAAGCCCAGGTTGCGCGGAACGTAGAAATGACCATAACTTTCACACTGGTAGCAATTATTCGCTTTATACAATGGAAAAACTGTTCTATTTATATTGTATTTTATGCTTCTGGCGTTGTCTACTTAGGCACTAACTATTCGATCTTGTGGAACAACGCCCTAGAGTGAAGCCTAGGTTGCCTGGAACGGAGAAATGACCGTCACTTTCACACGGGTTGCAATTATTCCTCTTATAGGATGGAAAGTCTGTTGTATTTTTATTGTATTTTATTCTTCTGGTGTTGACTTCTTAGGCCCTAACTATTCGATCTGCTGGAACAACGCCGTAGAGTGAAGCCTAGGTTGCCGGGAACGTAGAAATGACCATTACCTTCACACTGTTTGCAATTATTCCTTTTATACGATGGAACAGCTGTTGTATTTATATCGTATTTTATGCTTCTGGCGTTGATTTCTAAGGACCTAACTATTCGATCTGGTGGAGCAACGCCCTAGAGTGAAGCCTCGGTTGCTCGGAATGTAGAAATGACCAGAACTTTCGCACTGATTGCAATTATTCGTTTTATACGATGGAAAAACTGTTGCATCTTTATCGTATTTTATGCTTCTGGCGTTGACTTCTTAGGCCGTAACTATTCGATCTGGTGGAGCAACGCCCTAGAGTGAAACCTAGGTTACCCGGAACGTAGAAATGTCCAGTACTTTCATACTGTTTGCAGTTATTCCTTTTATACGATGGAAAAACTTTTGCATCTTTATTGTATTTTATGCTTCTGGCGTTGACTTCTAAGGCCCTAGCTATTCGATTTGGCGGAGCACCGCCCTAGAGTGAAGCCTAGGTTGCCCAGAACGTAGAAATGACCATAACTTCCACACTGGTTGCAATTATTCGTTTTATACGATGGAAAAGCTGTTGTATTTATATCGTTCTTTATGCTTCTGGCGTTGACTTCTTAGGCCCTAACTATTCCATCTGGTGGAACAACGCCCTAGGGTAAAGCCCAGATTGCGCGGAACGTAGAAATGAGTATAACTTTCACACTGGTAGCAATTTTTCGTTTTATACGATGGAAAAACTGTTTTATTTATTTTGTATTTTAAGCTTCGGGAGTTGACTTCTAAGGCCCTAACTATTCGATCTGGTGGAGCAACGCCCTAGAGTAAAGCCTAGGTTGCCCGGAACGTAGAAATGACCATAACTTCCACACTGGTTGCAATTATTCGTTTTATACGATGGAAAAGCTGTTGTATTTATATCGTTCTTTATGCTTCTGGCGTTGACTTCTTAGGCCCTAACTATTCGATCTGGTGGAACAACGGACAAGGGTGAAGCCTAGGTAGCCCGGAACGTAGAAATGACCATAGCTTTTACACTCGTAGCAATTATTCGTTTTATACAATGGTAAAACCGTTCTATTTATTTTGTATTTTATGCTTCGGGCGTTGACTTCTAAGGCCCTAACTCTTCAATCTGTTGGAGCAACGCCCTAGGGTGAAGCCTAGGATGCTCGGAAAGTAGAAATGACCATAACTTTCACACTGATTGCAATTATTCGTTTTATACGATGGAAAAACTTTTGCATCTTTATTGTATTTTATGCTTCTGGCGTTGACTTCTAAGGCCCTAGCTATTCGATTTGGCGGAGCACCGCCCTAGAGTGAAGCCTAGGTTGCCCAGAACGTAGAAATGACCATAACTTCCACACTGGTTGCAATTATTCGTTTTATACGATGGAAAAGCTGTTGTATTTATATCGTTCTTTATGCTTCTGGCGTTGACTTCTTAGGCCCTAACTATTCCATCTGGTGGAACAACGCCCTAGGGTAAAGCCCAGATTGCGCGGAACGTAGAAATGAGTATAACTTTCACACTGGTATCAATTTTTCGTTTTATACGATGGAAAAACTGTTTTATTTATTTTGTATTTTAAGCTTCGGGCGTTGACTTCTAAGGCCCTAACTATTCGATCTGGTGGAGCAACGCCCTAGAGTAAAGCCTAGGTTGCCCGGAACGTAGAAATGACCATAACTTCCACACTGGTTGCAATTATTCGTTTTATACGATGGAAAAGCTGTTGTATTTATATCGTTCTTTATGCTTCTGGCGTTGACTTCTTAGGCCCTAACTATTCGATCTGGTGGAACAACGGACAAGGGTGAAGCCTAGGTAGCCCGGAACGTAGAAATGACCATAGCTTTTACACTCGTAGCAATTATTCGTTTTATACAATGGTAAAACCGTTCTATTTATTTTGTATTTTATGCTTCGGGCGTTGACTTCTAAGGCCCTAACTCTTCAATCTGTTGGAGCAACGCCCTAGGGTGAAGCCTAGGATGCTCGGAAAGTAGAAATGACCATAACTTTCACACTGATTGCAATTATTCGTTTTATACGATGGAAAAACTGTTGCATCTTTATCGTATTTTATGCTTCTGGCGTTGACTTCTTAGGCCGTAACTATTCGATCTGGTGGAGCAACGCCCTAGAGTGAAACCTAGGTTACCCGGAACGTAGAAATGACCACTACTATCACACTGTTTGCAATTATTCCTTTTATACGATGGAAAAGCTGTTGTATTTATATTGTATTTTATGCTTCTGGCGTTGACTTCTAAGGACCTAACTATTCGATCTGGTGGAGCAACGCCCTGGAGTGAAGCCTAGGTTGCCCGGAACGTAGAAATGACCATAGCTTTTACACTCGTAGCAATTATTCGTTTTATACAATGGTAAAACCGTTCTATTTATTTTGTATTTTATGCTTCGGGCGTTGACTTCTAAGGCCCTAACTATTCAATCTGTTGGAGCAACGCCCTAGGGTGAAGCCTAGGATGCTCGGAAAGTAGAAATGACCATAACTTTCACACTGATTGCAATTATTCGTTTTATACGATGGAAAAACTGTTCTATTTATTTTGTATTTAATGCTTCGGGCGTGGGCTTCTAAGACCCTAACTGTTTGATCTGGTGGAGCAACGCCCTAGAGTGAAGACTAGGTTGCCCGGAACGTAGAAGTGACCATAACTTTCACACTGGTTGCTATTATTCGTTTTATACGATGGAAAAACTGTTGCATCTTTATCGTATTTTATGCTTCTGGCGTTGACTTCTTAGGCCGTAACTATTCGATCTGGTGGAGCAACGCCCTGGAGTGAAACCTGGGTTGCCCGGAACGCAGAAATGACCACTACTATCACACTGGTTGCAAATTATTCCTGCTATACGATGGAAAAACTGTTGTATTTTTATTGCATTTTATGCTTCTGGCGTTCACTTCTTAGGCCCTAACTATTCGATCTGGTGGAACAACGGACAAGGGTGAAGCCTAGGTAGCCCGGAACGTTGAAATGACCATAACTTTCACACTGGTTGCAATTACTTGTTTTATACGATGGAACAGCTGTTGTATTTATATCGTATTTTATGCTTCTGGCGTTGACTTCTAAGGACCTAACTATTCGATCTGGTGGAGCAACGCCCTGGAGTGAAGCCTAGGTTGCCCGGAACGTAGAAATGACCATAGCTTTTACACTCGTAGCAATTATTCGTTTTATACAATGGTAAAACCGTTCTATTTATTTTGTATTTTATGCTTCGGGCGTTGACTTCTAAGGCCCTAACTATTCAATCTGTTGGAGCAACGCCCTAGGGTGAAGCCTAGGATGCTCGGAAAGTAGAAATGACCATAACTTTCACACTGATTGCAATTATTCGTTTTATACGATGGAAAAACTGTTGCATCTTTATCGTATTTTATGCTTCTGGCGTTGACTTCTTAGGCCGTAACTATTCGATCTGGTGGAGCAACGCCCTAGAGTGAAACCTAGGTTACCCGGAACGTAGAAATGACCACTACTATCACACTGTTTGCAATTATTCCTTTTATACGATGGAAAAGCTGTTGTATTTATATTGTATTTTATGCTTCTGGCGTTGACTTCTAAGGACCTAACTATTCGATCTGGTGGAGCAACGCCCTGGAGTGAAGCCTAGGTTGCCCGGAACGTAGAAATGACCATAGCTTTTACACTCGTAGCAATTATTCGTTTTATACAATGGTAAAACCGTTCTATTTATTTTGTATTTTATGCTTCGGGCGTTGACTTCTAAGGCCCTAACTATTCAATCTGTTGGAGCAACGCCCTAGGGTGAAGCCTAGGATGCTCGGAAAGTAGAAATGACCATAACTTTCACACTGATTGCAATTATTCGTTTTATACGATGGAAAAACTGTTCTATTTATTTTGTATTTAATGCTTCGGGCGTGGGCTTCTAAGACCCTAACTGTTTGATCTGGTGGAGCAACGCCCTAGAGTGAAGCCTAGGTTGCCCGGAACGTAGAAATGACCACTACTATCACACTGGTTGCAAATTATTCCTGCTATACGATGGAACAGCTGTTGTATTTATATCGTATTTTATGCTTCGGGCGTTGACTTCTAAGGCCCTAACTATTCAATCTGTTGGAGCAACGCCCTAGGGTGAAGCCTATCTTGCCCGTGAAGTAGAAATGACGTTAACTTTCATACTGGTTGCAATTATTCATTTTATACGATGGAAAAACTGTTGTATTTATTTTGTATTTAATGCTTCGGGCGTGGGCTTCTAAGACCCTAACTGTTTGATCTGGTGGAGCAACGCCCTAGAGTGAAGCCTAGGTTGCCCGGAACGTAGAAGTGACCATAACTTTCACACTGGTTGCTATTATTCGTTTTATACGATGGAAAAACTGTTGCATCTTTATCGTATTTTATGCTTCTGGCGTTGACTTCTTAGGCCGTAACTATTCGATCTGGTGGAGCAACGCCCTGGAGTGAAACCTGGGTTGCCCGGAACGCAGAAATGACCACTACTATCACACTGGTTGCAAATTATTCCTGCTATACGATGGAAAAACTGTTGTATTTTTATTGCATTTTATGCTTCTGGCGTTCACTTCTTAGGCCCTAACTATTCGATCTGGTGGAACAACGGACAAGGGTGAAGCCTAGGTAGCCCGGAACGTTGAAATGACCATAACTTTCACACTGGTAGCAATTATTCGCTTTATACAATGGAAAAACTGTTCTATTTATATTGTATTTTATGCTTCTGTCGTTGTCTACTTAGGCACTAACTATTCGATCTTGTGGAACAACGCCCTAGAGTGAAGCCTAGGTTGCCTGGAACGTAGAAATGACCATCACTTTCACACGGGTTGCAATTATTCCTCTTATAGGATGGAAAGTCTGTTGTATTTTTATTGTATTTTATGCTTCAGGCGTGGACTTCAGAGGCCGTATATATTCTATGTGGTGGACGAACGCCATACAGTGAAGCCTAGGTTGCCCGGAACGTAGAAATGACCACTACTTTCACACTGTTTGCAATTATTCATTTAATACGATGGAAATGCTGTTGTATTTATATCGTATTTTATGCTTCGGGCATTGACTTCTAAGGCCCTAACTATTCAATCTGTTGGACCAACGCCCTAGGGTGAAGCCTAGGTTGCTCGGAAAGTAGAAATGACCATAAGTTTCATACTGGTTGCAATTATTCGTTTTATACGATGGAAAAACTGTTGTATTTATATTGTATTTTATGCTTCTGGCGTTGACTTCTTAGGCCCTAACTATTGGATCTGGTGGAACAACGCCCCAGAGTGAAGCCTAGGTTGCCCGGAACGTAGAAATGACCATCACTTTCACACTGGTTGCAATAATTCCTGTTATACGATGGAAAATCTCTTGTATATTTATTGTATTTAATGCTTGGGGCGTTGACTTCTATGGCCATACCTATTCGATCTGGTGGAACAACGCCCTAGGGTGAAGCCTGGGTTGCCTGGAACGTAGAAATGACCAACTCTTTCACACTGGTAGCAATTATTCGTTTTATACATGGAACATCTGTTGTATTTATTTTGTATTTTATGCTTCGGGCGTTGACTTCTAAGGCACTAACTATTCGATCTGGTGGAGCAACGCCCTAGAGTGTAGCCTAGGTTGCCCGGAACGTACAAATGACCATTACATTCACACTGGTTGCAATTATTCCTGTTATACGATGGAAAAACTGTTGCATCTTTATTGTATTTTATGCTTCTGGCGTTGACTTCTTAGGTGCTAACTATACGATCTGGTGGAGCAACGTCCTAGAGTGAAGCCTAGGTTGCCCGGAACGTAGAAATGACCATAACTTTCACACTGGTTACCGTTATTCGTTTTATATGATGGAAAAGCTGTTGTATTTATATCGTATTTTATGTTTCTGGCGTTGACTTCTTAGGCCCTAACTATTCCATCTGGTGGAACAACGCACTAGGGTGAAGCCTAGGTTGCCCGGAACGTAGAAATGACCATAACTTTCACACTGGTAGCAATTATTCGTTTTATACATGGAAGAACTGTTCTATTTATTTTGTATTTTATGCTTCGGGCGTTGACTTCTATGGCCCTACCTATTCGATCTGGTGGAGTAACACCCTACAGTGAAGCCTAGTTTGTGCGGAACGTAGATATGACCATAACCTTCACACAGATTGTAATTATTCGCTTTATACGATTGAAAGGCTGTTGTATTTATTTTGTAGATTATGCTTCTGGCGTTGAAGTCCAAGGCCCTAACACTTCGACCTGGTGGAGCAATGCCTCAGAGTTAAGTCTAGGTTGCCCGAAACGTCGAAATGATCGTTACTTTCACACTGGTTGTAATTATTCATGCTATACGGTTGAAGAACTGTTGCATTTTTATTGTATTTTCTGCTTCTGTATTTGAATTCTAAGGTCCTAGCTATTCGATCTGGTGGGGCAACGTCCAAGAGTGAAGCCTAGGTCGCCCGGAACGTAGAAATGACCATAACTTTCACACTGGAAACAATTATTCATTTTATACATGGAACAGCTGTTCTATTTATTTTGTATTTTATGCTTCGGGCGTTGACTTCTAAGGCCCTAACTATTCGATCGGGTGGAGCAACGGCCTAGAGTGAAGCCTAGGTTGCCCGGAACGTAGAAATGACCATAGCTTTCACACTGGTTGCTATTATTCGTTTAATACGATGGAAAAACTGTTATATTTATATTGTATTTTATGCTTCTGGCGTTGACTTCTTAGGCCCTAACTATTCGATCTGGTGGAGCAACGTCCTAGAGTGAAGCCTAGGTTGCCCGGAACGTAGAAATGACCATAACTTTCACACTGGTTACCGTTATTCGTTTTATATGATGGAAAAGCTGTTGTATTTATATTGTATTTTGTGCTTCTGGCGTTGACTTCTTAGGCCCTAACTATTTAACCAGGTGGAGCACCACCCTAGAGTGAAGCCTAGGTTGCTCGGAACGTAGAACATACCATTACCTTCACACTGGTTGCAATTATTCCTGTCATACGATGGAAAAACTGTTGCATCTTTATTGTATTTTATGCTTCTGGCGTTGACTTCTTAGGCCCTAACTATTCCATCTGGTGGAACAACTCCCTAGGGTGAAGCCTAGGTTGCCCGGAACGTAGAAATGACCAACTCTTTCACACTGGTAACAATTATTCGTTTTATACATGGAAAAGCTGTTATATATATATTGCATTTTATGCTTCTGGCATTGAATTCTAAGTCCCTAGCTATTCGATCTGGTGGAGCAACGCCTCAGAGTGAAGCCTAGGTTGCCCGGAACGTAGATATGACCATTGCTTTCACAATGTATGCAATTATTCATTTTATTCGGTGGAAAAACTGTTGTACTTAGATTGTATTTTATGCTTCTGGCGTTGACTTCTTAGGCCCCAACTATTCGATCTGGTGGAGCAACGTCCTAGAGTGAGGCCTAGGTTGCCCGGAACGTACAAATGACCATAACTTTCACACTGGTTACCATTATTCGTTTTATATGATGGAAAAGCTGTTGTATTTATATCGTATTTTATGTTTCTGGCGTTGACTTCTTAGGCCCTAACTATTCGATCTGGTGGAACAACGCACTAGGGTGAAGCCTAGGTTGCCCGGAACGTAGAAATGACCGTCACTTTCACACTGGTTGCAATTAATCCTGTTATACTATGGAAAAGCTCTTGTATATTTAATGTATTTTATGCTTCGGGCGTTGACTTCTAAGGCCGTAGCTACTCGATGTGGTGGAGCAACGCCCTACAGTGACGCCTAGGTTGCCTGGAACGTAGAAATGACCATTACTTTCACACTGTTTGCAATTATTCATTTTATACGATGGAAAGGCTGTTGTACTTATATTGTATTTTATTATTCTGTCGTTGAATTCTAAGTCCCTAGCTTTTCGATCTCGTGGAGCAACGCCCTAGAGTCACGCCTAGGTTGCCCGGCACGTAGAAATGACCATTACTTTCACAATGTTTGCAATTATTCATTTTATACGATGGTAAACTGTTGTACTTATATTGCATTTTATTCTTCTGGCGTTGACTTCTTAGGCCCTAACTATACAATCTGTTGGAGCAACGCAATAGGGTGCAGCCTAGGTTGCCCGGGAAGTAGATATGACGTTAACTTTCATACTGGTTGCAATTATTCGTTTTGTACAATGGAAAAACTGTTATATTTATTTTGTATTTTATGCTTCGGGCGTTGACTTCTAAGGCCCTAATTATTCGATCTGTTGGAACAACGCCCCAGAGTGAAGCCTAGGTTGCCCGGAACGTAGTAATGACCATCACTTTCACACTGGTTGCAATAATTCCTGTTATACGATGGAAAAACTCTTGTATATTTATTGTATTTTATGCTTGGGCGTTGACTTCTTAGGCCGTAACTATTCGATCTGGTGGAGCAACGCCCTGGAGTGAAACCTGGGTTGCCCGGAACGCAGAAATGACCACTACTATCACACTGGTTGCAAATTATTCCTGCTATACGATGGAAAAACTGTTGTATTTTTATTGTATTTTATGCTTCTGGCGTTCACTTCTTAGGCCCTAACTATTCGATCTGGTGGAGAAACGGACAAGGGTGAAGCCTAGGTAGCCCGGAACGTTGAAATGACCATAACTTTCACACTGGTTGCAATTACTTGTTTTATACGATGGAACAGCTGTTGTATTTATATCGTATTTTATGCTTCTGGCGTTGACTTCTTAGGCCCTATCTATTCCATCTGGTGGAACAGCGCCCTAGAGTAAAGCCCAGGTTGCGCGGAACGTAGAAATGACCATAACTTTCACACTGGTAGCAATTATTCGCTTTATACAATGGAAAAACTGTTCTATTTATATTGTATTTTATGCTTCTGGCGTTGTCTACTTAGGCACTAACTATTCGATCTTGTGGAACAACGCCCTAGAGTGAAGCCTAGGTTGCCTGGAACGTAGAAATGACCATCACTTTCACACGTGTTGCAATTATTCCTCTTATAGGATGGAAAGTCTGTTGTATTTTTATTGTATTTTATTCTTCTGGTGTTGACTTCTTAGGCCCTAACTATTCGATCTGGTGGAACAACGCCGTAGAGTGAAGCCCAGGTTGCCCGGAACGTAGAAATGACCATTACCTTCACACTGTTTGCAATTATTCCTTTTATACGATGGAACAGCTGTTGTATTTATATCGTATTTTATGCTTCTGGCGTTGATTTCTAAGGACCTAACTATTCGATCTGGTGGAGCAACGCCCTAGAGTGAAGCCTCGGTTGCTCGGAATGTAGAAATGACCATAACTTTCACACTGATTGCAATTATTCGTTTTATACGATGGAAAAACTGTTGCATCTTTATCGTATTTTATGCTTCTGGCGTTGACTTCTTAGGCCGTAACTATTCGATCTGGTGGAGCAACGCCCTAGAGTGAAACCTAGGTTACCCGGAACGTAGAAATGACCACTACTATCACACTGTTTGCAATTATTCCTTTTATACGATGGAAAAGCTGTTGTATTTATATCGTATTTTATGCTTCTGGCGTTGACTTCTAAGGACCTAACTATTCGATCTGGTGGAGCAACGCCCTGGAGTGAAGCCTAGGTTGCCCGGAACGTAGAAATGACCATAGCTTTTACACTCGTAGCAATTATTCGTTTTATACAATGGTAAAACCGTTCTATTTATTTTGTATTTTATGCTTCGGGCGTTGACTTCTAAGGCCCTAACTATTCAATCTGTTGGAGCAACGCCCTAGGGTGAAGCCTAGGATGCTCGGAAAGTAGAAATGACCATAACTTTCACACTGATTGCAATTATTCGTTTTATACGATGGAAAAACTGTTGCATCTTTATCGTATTTTATGCTTCTGGCGTTGACTTCTTAGGCCGTAACTATTCGATCTGGTGGAGCAACGCCCTAGAGTGAAACCTAGGTTACCCGGAACGTAGAAATGACCACTACTATCACACTGTTTGCAATTATTCCTTTTATACGATGGAAAAGCTGTTGTATTTATATTGTATTTTATGCTTCTGGCGTTGACTTCTAAGGACCTAACTATTCGATCTGGTGGAGCAACGCCCTGGAGTGAAGCCTAGGTTGCCCGGAACGTAGAAATGACCATAGCTTTTACACTCGTAGCAATTATTCGTTTTATACAATGGTAAAACCGTTCTATTTATTTTGTATTTTATGCTTCGGGCGTTGACTTCTAAGGCCCTAACTATTCAATCTGTTGGAGCAACGCCCTAGGGTGAAGCCTAGGATGCTCGGAAAGTAGAAATGACCATAACTTTCACACTGATTGCAATTATTCGTTTTATACGATGGAAAAACTGTTCTATTTATTTTGTATTTAATGCTTCGGGCGTGGGCTTCTAAGACCCTAACTGTTTGATCTGGTGGAGCAACGCCCTAGAGTGAAGCCTAGGTTGCCCGGAACGTAGAAATGACCACTACTATCACACTGGTTGCAAATTATTCCTGCTATACGATGGAACAGCTGTTGTATTTATATCGTATTTTATGCTTCGGGCGTTGACTTCTAAGGCCCTAACTATTCAATCTGTTGGAGCAACGCCCTAGGGTGAAGCCTATCTTGCCCGTGAAGTAGAAATGACGTTAACTTTCATACTGGTTGCAATTATTCATTTTATACGATGGAAAAACTGTTCTATTTATTTTGTATTTAATGCTTCGGGCGTGGGCTTCTAAGACCCTAACTGTTTGATCTGGTGGAGCAACGCCCTAGAGTGAAGCCTAGGTTGCCCGGAACGTAGAAGTGACCATAACTTTCACACTGGTTGCTATTATTCGTTTTATACGATGGAAAAACTGTTGCATCTTTATCGTATTTTATGCTTCTGGCGTTGACTTCTTAGGCCGTAACTATTCGATCTGGTGGAGCAACGCCCTGGAGTGAAACCTGGGTTGCCCGGAACGCAGAAATGACCACTACTATCACACTGGTTGCAAATTATTCCTGCTATACGATGGAAAAACTGTTGTATTTTTATTGCATTTTATGCTTCTGGCGTTCACTTCTTAGGCCCTAACTATTCGATCTGGTGGAACAACGGACAAGGGTGAAGCCTAGGTAGCCCGGAACGTTGAAATGACCATAACTTTCACACTGGTTGCAATTACTTGTTTTATACGATGGAACAGCTGTTGTATTTATATCGTATTTTATGCTTCTGGCGTTGACTTCTTAGGCCCTAACTATTCCATCTGGTGGAACAGCGCCCTAGAGTAAAGCCCAGGTTGCGCGGAACGTAGAAATGACCATAACTTTCACACTGGTAGCAATTATTCGCTTTATACAATGGAAAAACTGTTCTATTTATATTGTATTTTATGCTTCTGGCGTTGTCTACTTAGGCACTAACTATTCGATCTTGTGGAACAACGCCCTAGAGTGAAGCCTAGGTTGCCTGGAACGTAGAAATGACCATCACTTTCACACGGGTTGCAATTATTCCTCTTATAGGATGGAAAGTCTGTTGTATTTTTATTGTATTTTATGCTTCAGGCGTGGACTTCAGAGGCCGTATATATTCGATGTGGTGGACGAACGCCATACAGTGAAGCCTAGCTTGCCCGGAACGTAGAAATGACCACTACTTTCACACTGTTTGCAATTATTCATTTAATACGATGGAAATGCTGTTGTATTTAGATTGTATTTTATGCTTCTGGCGTTGACTTCTTAGGCCCCAACTATTCGATCTGGTGGAGCAACGTCCTAGAGTGAGGCCTAGGTTGCCCGGAACGTACAAATGACCATAACTTTCACACTGGTTACCATTATTCGTTTTATATGATGGAAAAGCTGTTGTATTTATATCGTATTTTATGTTTCTGGCGTTGACTTCTTAGGCCCTAACTATTCGATCTGGTGGAACAACGCACTAGGGTGAAGCCTAGGTTGCCCGGAACGTAGAAATGACCGTCACTTTCACACTGGTTGCAATTAATCCTGTTATACTATGGAAAAGCTCTTGTATATTTAATGTATTTTATGCTTCGGGCGTTGACTTCTAAGGCCGTAGCTACTCGATGTGGTGGAGCAACGCCCTACAGTGACGCCTAGGTTGCCTGGAACGTAGAAATGACCATTACTTTCACACTGTTTGCAATTATTCATTTTATACGATGGAAAGGCTGTTGTACTTATATTGTATTTTATTATTCTGTCGTTGAATTCTAAGTCCCTAGCTTTTCGATCTCGTGGAGCAACGCCCTAGAGTGACGCCTAGGTTGCCCGGCACGTAGAAATGACCATTACTTTCACAATGTTTGCAATTATTCATTTTATACGATGGTAAACTGTTGTACTTATATTGCATTTTATTCTTCTGGCGTTGACTTCTTAGGCCCTAACTATTCAATCTGTTGGAGCAACGCAATAGGGTGCAGCCTAGGTTGCCCGGGAAGTAGATATGACGTTAACCTTCATACTGGTTGCAATTATTCGTTTTGTACAATGGAAAAACTGTTATATTTATTTTGTATTTTATGCTTCGGGCGTTGACTTCTAAGGCCCTAACTGTTTGATGTGGTGGAGCAACGCCCTAGAGTGAAGCTTAGGTTGCCCGGAAAGTAGAAATGACCATAACTTTCACACTGGTTCCTATTACTCGATATAAACGATGGAAAATCAGTTATATTTATATTGTATTTTATGCTTCTGGCGTTGACTTCTTAGGTCGTAACTATTCGATCTGGTGGAGCAACGCCCTGGAGAGAAACCTAGGTAGCCCGGAACGTAGAAATGACCACTACTATCACACTGGTTGCAAATTATTCCTGCTATAAGATGGAAAAACTGTTGTATATTTATTGCATTTTATGCTTCGGGCATTGACTTCTAAGGCCCTAACTATTCAATCTGTTGGAGCAACGCCCTTGGGTGAAACCTAGGTTGCCCGGAACGCAGAAATGACCATAACTTTCAAACTGGTTGCAATTATTCGTTTTATACGATGGAAAAACTGTTGTATTTATATTGTATTTTATGCTTCTGGCGTTCACTTCTCAGGCCCTAACTATTCGATCTGGTGGAACAACGCCCTAGAGTGAAGCCTAGGTTGCTCGAAATGTAGAAATGGCCATAACTTTCACACTGGTTGCGATTATTCATTCTATACGATGGAAAAACTGTTATATTTATATTGTATTTTATGCTTCTGGCGTTGACTTCTTAGGCCCTAATTATTCGATCTGTTGGAACAACGCCCCAGAGTGAAGCCTAGGTTGCCCGGAACGTAGTAATGACCATCACTTTCACACTGGTTGCAATAATTCCTGTTATACGATGGAAAAACTCTTGTATATTTATTGTATTTTATGCTTGGGCGTTGACTTCTATGGCCCTACCTATTCGATCTGGTAGAGCAACACCCTACAGTGAAGCCTAGGTTGCACGGACCGAAGATATGACCATAACCTTCACAGAGGTTGCAATTATTCATTTTACACGATGGAAAAGCTGTTGTATTTATATCGTATGTTATGCTTCTTGCGCTGACTTCTTAGGCCCTAACTATTCCATCTGGTGGAAGAGCGCGCTAGGGTGAAGCCTCGGTTGCCCGGAACGTAGAAATGACCATAACCTTCACACTGTTTGCTATAATTCATTTTATACGACGGCAAAGCTGTTGTATTTATATTGTATTTTATGCTTCTGGCGTTGACTTCTAAGGCCCTATCTCTTCGATTTGGTGGAGCAACGCCACAGAGTTAAGCCTAGGATGCCCGGAACGTCGAAATGGTCATTACTTTCGCACTGGTTGCAATTAGTCATGCTATACGATGGAAAATCTGTTGCATATTTATTGTATTTTATGCTTCTGGCGTTGACTTCTAAGGCCGTATCTTTTAGCTGTGGTGGAGCAACGCCCTAGAGTGACGCCTAGGTTGCCCGGCACGTAGAAATGACCATTACTTTCACAATGTTTGCAATTATTCATTTTATACGATGGTAAACTGTTGTACTTATATTGCATTTTATTCTTCTGGCGTTGACTTGTTAGGCCCTAACTATTCAATCTGTTGGAGCAACGCAATAGGGTGCAGCCTAGGTTGCCCGGGAAGTAGAAATGACGTTAACTTTCATACTGGTTGCAATTATTCGTTTTGTACGATGGAAAAACTGTTCTATTTATTTTGTATTTTATGCTTCGGACGTTGGCTTCTAAGACCCTAACTGTTTGATCTGGTGGAGCAACGCCCTAGAGTGAAGCCTAGGTTGCCCGGAACGTAGAAGTGACCATAACATTCACACTGGTTGCTATTATTCGTTTTATACGATGGAAAAACTGTTATATTTATTTTGTATTTTATGCTTCGGGCGTTGACTTCTAAGGCCCTAACTGTTTGATGTGGTGGAGCAACGCCCTAGAGTGAAGCTTAGGTTGCCCGGAAAGTAGAAATGACCATAACTTTCACTCTGGTTCCTATTATTCGATATAAACGATGGAAAATCAGTTATATTTATATTGTATTTTATGCTTCTGGCGTTGACTTCTTAGGCCCTAACTATTCGATCTGGTGGAGCAACGCCCTAGAGTGAAGCCTAGGTTGCCCGGAACGTAGAAATGACCATTACTTTCACACTGTTTGCAATTATTCATTTTATACGATGGAAAGGCTGTTGTACTTATATTGTATTTTATTCTTCTGTCGTTGAATTCTAAGTCCCTAGCTTTTCGATCTCATGGAGCAACGCCCTAGACTGAAGCCTAGGTTGCCTGGAACGTAGAAATGACCATCACTTTCAAACTGGTTGCAATTATTCCTGTTATATAATGGAAAAATTGTTGTATTTTTATTTCATTTTATGCTTCGGGCATTGACTTCTAATGCCCTAACTATTCAACCTGTTGGTGCAACGCCCTAGGGTGAAGCCCAGGTTGCCCGGAAAGTTGAAATGACCATAACGTTAATACTGGTTGCAATTATTCGTTTTATATGATGGATAAACTGTTGTATTTATATTGTATTTTATGCTTCTGGCGTTCACTTCTTAGGCCCTAACAATTCGATCTGGTGGAACAACGCCCTAGGGTGATACCTTGGTTACCCGGAACGTAGAAATGACCAGTACTTTCATACTGTTTGCAGTTATTCCTGTTATACGATGGAAAAACTTTTGCATCTTTATTGTATTTTATGCTTCTGGCGTTGACTTCTAAGGCCCTAGCTATTCGATCTGCTGGAGCAACGCCCTAGAGTGACGCCTAGGTTCCTCGGAATGTAGAAATGAACATAACTTTCACACTGGCAGCAATTATTCGTTTTATACAATAGAAAAACTGTTCTATTTATTTTGTATTTTATGCTTCTGGCGTTCACTTCTTAGGCCCTATCTTTTCGATCTGGTGGAACAACGCCCTAGGGTGAAGCCTGGGTTGCCCGGAACGTAGAAATGACCAACTCTTTCTCACTGGTAGCAATTATTCGTTTTATACATGGAAAATCTGTTCTATTTATTTTGTATTTTATGCTTCGGGCGTTGACTTCTAAGGCACTAACTATTCGGTCTGGTGGAGCAACGCCCTAGAGTGTAGCCTAGGTTGCCCGGAACGTACAAATGACCATTACATTCACACTGGTTGCAATTATTCCTGTTATACGATGGAAAAACTGTTGCATCTTTATTGTATTTTATGCTTCTGGCGTTGACTTCTTAGGCCCTAACTATTCGATCTGGTGGAGCAACGTCCTAGAGTGAAGCCTAGGTTGCCCGGAACGTAGAAATGACCATAACTTTCTCACTGGTTACCATTATTCGTTTCATATGATGGAAAAGCTGTTGTATTTATATCGTATTTTATGTTTCTGGCGTTGACTTCTTAGGCCCTAACTATTCCATCTGGTGGAACAACGCACTAGGGTGAAGCCTAGGTTTCCCGGAACGTAGAAATGACCATAACTTTCACACTGGTAGCAATTATTCGTTTTATACATGGAAGAACTGTTCTATTTATTTTGTATTTTATGCTTCGGGCGTTGACTTCTATGGCCCTACCTAGTCGATCTGGTGGAGCAACACCCTACAGTGAAACGTAGTTTGTGCGGAACGTAGATATGACCATAACCTTCACACAGATTGTAATTATTCGTTTTATACGATTGAAAGGCTGTTGTATTTATTTTGTAGTTTATGCTTCTGGCGTTGAATTCCAAGGCCCTAACACTTCGATCTGGTGGAGCAACGCCACAGAGTTAAGCCTAGGATGCCCGGAACGTCGAAATGGTCATTACTTTCGCACTGGTTGCAATTAGTCATGCTATACGATGGAAAATCTGTTGCATATTTATTGTATTTTATGCTTCTGGCGTTGACTTCTAAGGCCGTAGCTTTTAGCTGTGGTGTAGCAACGCCCTAGAGTGACGCATAGGTTGCCCGGCACGTAGAAATGACCATTACTTTCACAATGTTTGCAATTATTCATTTTATACGACGGTGAACTGTTGTACTTATATTGCATTTTATTCTTCTGGCGATGACTTCTTAGGCCCTAACTATTCGATCTGGTGTAGCAACGCCCTAGAGTGACGCCTAGGTTGCCCGGCACGTAGAAATGACCATTACTTTCACAATGTTTGCAATTATTCATTTTATACGATGGTAAACTGTTGTACTTATATTGCATTTTATTCTTCTGGCGTTGAATTCTAAGTCCCTAGCTATTCCATCTGGTGGAACAACGCCCTAGAGTGAAACCTGGATTACCCGGAACGTAGAAATGACCTGTACTTTCACACTGTTTGCAGTTATCCCTGTTATACGATGGAACAACTGTTGCATCTTTATTGTATTTTATGCTTCTGGCGTTGACTTCTTAGTCCCTAACTATTCGATCTGGTGGAGCATCGTCCTGGAGTGAAGCCTAGGTTGCCCGGAACGTAGAAATGACCATAACATTCACACTGGTTACCATTATTCGTTTTATACGATGGAAAAGCTGTTGTATTTGTATCGTATTTTATGCTTCTGGCGCTGACTTCTTAGGCCCTAACTATTCCATTTGGTGGAACAACGCCCAAGAGTGATGCCTAGGGTGCCCGGAACGTAGAAATAACCATTACCTTCACGCTTTTTGCAATTATTCCTGTTATACGATGAAAAAACTGTTGCATTTTTATTGCATTTTTTGCTTCAATCGTTGACTTCTACGGCCGTAGCTATTCGATGTGGTCGAGTATTGCCCTAGAGTGAAACCTGGGTTACCCGGATCGTAGAAATGACCATCACTTTCACACTGGTTGCAATTATTCCTGTTATACAATGGAAAAGCTGTTGTATTTTTATTTCATTTTATGCTTCGGGCATTGACTTCTAAGGCCCTAACTATTCAATCTGTTGGAGCAACGCCCTAGGGTGAAGCCTAGGTTGCTCGGAAAGTAGAAATGACCATAAGTTTCATACTGGCTGCAATTATTCGTTTTATACGATGGAAAAACTGTTGTATTTATATTGTATTTTATGCTTCTGGCGTTGACTCCTAAGGCACTAGCCATTCGATCTGGTGGAACAACGCCCTAGAGTGAAGGCTAGGTTACTCGGAACGTAGAAATGACCAGTACTTTCATACTGTTTGCAGTTATTCCTGTTATACGATGGAAAAACTGTTGCATCTTTATTGTATTTTATGCTTCTGGCGTTGACTTCTAAGGCCCTAACTATTCGATCTGGTGGAGCAACGGCCCAGAGTGAAGCCTAGGTTGCCCGGAACGTAGAAATGACAATTACTTTCACACTGGTTGCAATTATTCCTGTTATACGATGGAAAAGGTGTTGTATTTATATTGTATTTTATGCTTCTGGCGTTGACTTCTAAGGCCGTAGCTATTAGATGTGGTGGAGCAACGCCCTAGGGTGAAGCCTAGGTTGCCCGGAACGTAGAAATGACCTGTACTTTCACACTGTTTGCAGTTATACCTGTTATACGATGGAAAAACTGTTGCTCCTTTATTGTACTTTATGCTTCTGGCGTTGACATCTAAGGCCCTAACTGTTTGATCTGGTGGAGCAACGCCCTAGAGTGAAGCCTAGGTTGCACGGAATGTAGAAATGACCATAACTTTCACACTGGTTGCTATTATTCGTTTTATACGATGGAAAAACTGTTATATTTATATTGTATTTTATGCTTCAGGCGTTGACTTCTTAGGCCCTAACTATTCGATCTGTTGGAACAACGCCCCAGAGTGAAGCCTAGGTTGCCCGGAACGTAGATATGACCTTAACCTTCACACAGGTTGCAATTATTCGTTTTATACGGTGTAAAGGCTGTAGTGTTTATTTTGTATTTTATTCTTCTGGTGTTGACTTCTTAGGCCCTAACTATTCGACCTGGTGGAACAACGCCGTAGAGTGAAGCCTAGGTTGCATGGAACTTAGGAATGACCATAACTTTCACACTGGCTGCTATTGTTCGTTTTTTACGATGGAACAGCTGTTGTATTTATATCGTATTTTATGCTTTTGGCGTTGACTTCTAAGGACCTAACTATTCGATCTGGTGGAGCAACGCCCTAGAGTGAAACCTAGGTTGCCCGGAACGTAGAAATGACCATTACTTTCACAATGTCTGCAATTATTCATTTTATACGATGGAAAAACTGTTGTACTTATATTGTATTTTAGCGTTCTGGCGTTGAATTATAAGTCCTTAGCTATACTATCTGGTGGAGCAACGCCCTGTTGTGAAACCTAGGTTACCCGGAATGTAGAAATGACCAGTACTCTCACACTGGTTGCAGTTATTCCTGTTGTACGATGGAAAAACTGTTGCATCTTTATTGTATTTTATGCTTCTGGCGTTTATTTCTAAGGCCCTAACTATTCGATCTGGTGGAGCAATGCCCTAGAGTGAAGCCTAGGTTGCCCGGAACATAGAAAGGACCAGTACTTTCACACCGGTTGCAGTTATTCGTTTTATACAATGGAACAACTGTTCTATTTATTTTGCATTTTATGCTTCGAGCGTTTAGATCTAAGGCACTAACCATTCGATCTGGTGGAGCAAGTCCCTAGAGCGAAGCCTAAGGTGCTCGGAACGTAGAAATGACCATAACTTTCACACTGGTTGCCATTATTCGTTTTCTACGATGGAAAAGCTGTTGCATTTATATCGTATTTTATGCTTCTGGCGTTGACTTCTTAGGCCCTAACTATTCCATCTGGTGGAACAACGCCCTGGAGTGAAGCCTAGGTTGCCCGGAACGTAGAAATTACCATAACTTTCACACTGGTAGCAATTATTCGTTTTATACATGGAAAAACTGTTCTATTTATTTTGTATTTTATGCTTCTGGCGTTGACTTCTAAGGCCCTACCTATTCGATCTGGCGGAGCAACAGTCTACAGTGAAGCCTAGGTTGCTCGGAACGTAGAAATGACCATTACCTTCACACTGTTTGCAATAATTCATTTTATACGATGGCAAAGCTGTTGTATTTATATTGTATTTTATGCTTCTGGCGTTGACTTCTAAGGCCCTATCTCTTCGATTTGGTGGAGCAACGCCACAGAGTTAAGCCTAGGATGCCCGGAACGTCGAAATGGTCATTACTTTCGCACTGGTTGCAATTAGTCATGCTATACGATGGAAAATCTGTTGCATATTTATTGTATTTTATGCTTCTGGCGCTGACTTCTAAGGCCGTAGCTTTTAGCTGTGGTGGAGCAACGCCCTAGAGTGACGCCTAGGTTGCCCGGCACGTAGAAATGACCATTACTTTCACAATGTTTGCAACTATTCATTTTATACGATGGTAAACTGTTGTACTTATATTGCATTTTATTCTTCTGGCGTTGACTTCTTAGGCCCTAACTATTCGATCTGGTGGAACAACGCCCTAGAGTGAAGCCTAGGTTACCAGGAACGTAGAAATGACCATCACTTTCACACTGGTTGCAATAATTCCTGTTATACGATGGAAAAACTGTTGCATCTTTATTGTATTTTATGCTTCTGGCGTTGACTTCTTAGGCCCTAACTATTCGATCTGGTGGAGCAACGTCCTAGAGTGAAGCCTAGGTTGCCCGGAACGTAGAAATGACCATAACTTTCTCACTGGTTACCATTATTCGTTTCATATGATGGAAAAGCTGTTGTATTTATATCGTATTTTATGTTTCTGGCGTTGACTTCTTAGGCCCTAACTATTCCATCTGGTGGAACAACGCACTAGGGTGAAGCCTAGGTTTCCCGGAACGTAGAAATGACCATAACTTTCACACTGGTAGCAATTATTCGTTTTATACATGGAAGAACTGTTCTATTTATTTTGTATTTTATGCTTCGGGCGTTGACTTCTATGGCCCTACCTAGTCGATCTGGTGGAGCAACACCCTACAGTGAAACGTAGTTTGTGCGGAACGTAGATATGACCATAACCTTCACACAGATTGTAATTATTCGTTTTATACGATTGAAAGGCTGTTGTATTTATTTTGTAGTTTATGCTTCTGGCGTTGAATTCCAAGGCCCTAACACTTCGATCTGGTGGAGCAACGCCACAGAGTTAAGCCTAGGATGCCCGGAACGTCGAAATGGTCATTACTTTCGCACTGGTTGCAATTAGTCATGCTATACGATGGAAAATCTGTTGCATATTTATTGTATTTTATGCTTCTGGCGTTGACTTCTAAGGCCGTAGCTTTTAGCTGTGGTGTAGCAACGCCCTAGAGTGACGCATAGGTTGCCCGGCACGTAGAAATGACCATTACTTTCACAATGTTTGCAATTATTCATTTTATACGATGGTAAACTGTTGTACTTATATTGCATTTTATTCTTCTGGCGTTGAATTCTAAGTCCCTAGCTATTCCATCTGGTGGAACAACGCCCTAGAGTGAAACCTGGATTACCCGGAACGTAGAAATGACCTGTACTTTCACACTGTTTGCAGTTATCCCTGTTATACGATGGAACAACTGTTGCATCTTTATTGTATTTTATGCTTCTGGCGTTGACTTCTTAGTCCCAAACTATTCGATCTGGTGGAGCATCGTCCTGGAGTGAAGCCTAGGTTGCCCGGAACGTAGAAATGACCATAACATTCACACTGGTTACCATTATTCGTTTTATACGATGGAAAAGCTGTTGTATTTGTATCGTATTTTATGCTTCTGGCGCTGACTTCTTAGGCCCTAACTATTCCATTTGGTGGAACAACGCCCAAGAGTGATGCCTAGGGTGCCCGGAACGTAGAAATAACCATTACCTTCACGCTTTTTGCAATTATTCCTGTTATACGATGAAAAAACTGTTGCATTTTTATTGCATTTTTTGCTTCAATCGTTGACTTCTACGGCCGTAGCTATTCGATGTGGTCGAGTATTGCCCTAGAGTGAAACCTGGGTTACCCGGATCGTAGAAATGACCATCACTTTCACACTGGTTGCAATTATTCCTGTTATACAATGGAAAAGCTGTTGTATTTTTATTTCATTTTATGCTTCGGGCATTGACTTCTAAGGCCCTAACTATTCAATCTGTTGGAGCAACGCCCTAGGGTGAAGCCTAGGTTGCTCGGAAAGTAGAAATGACCATAAGTTTCATACTGGCTGCAATTATTCGTTTTATACGATGGAAAAACTGTTGTATTTATATTGTATTTTATGCTTCTGGCGTTGACTCCTAAGGCACTAGCCATTCGATCTGGTGGAACAACGCCCTAGAGTGAAGGCTAGGTTACTCGGAACGTAGAAATGACCAGTACTTTCATACTGTTTGCAGTTATTCCTGTTATACGATGGAAAAACTGTTGCATCTTTATTGTATTTTATGCTTCTGGCGTTGACTTCTAAGGCCCTAACTATTCGATCTGGTGGAGCAACGGCCCAGAGTGAAGCCTAGGTTGCCCGGAACGTAGAAATGACAATTACTTTCACACTGGTTGCAATTATTCCTGTTATACGATGGAAAAGGTGTTGTATTTATATTGTATTTTATGCTTCTGGCGTTGACTTCTAAGGCCGTAGCTATTAGATGTGGTGGAGCAACGCCCTAGGGTGAAGCCTAGGTTGCCCGGAACGTAGAAATGACCTGTACTTTCACACTGTTTGCAGTTATCCCTGTTATACGATGGAACAACTGTTGCATCTTTATTGTATTTTATGCTTCTGGCGTTGACTTCTTAGTCCCTAACTATGCGATCTGGTGGAGCATCGTCCTGGAGTGAAGCCTAGGTTGCCCGGAACCTAGAAATGACCATAACATTCACACTGGTTACCATTATTCGTTTTATACGATGGAAAAGCTGTTGTATTTGTATCGTATTTTATGCTTCTGGCGCTGACTTCTTAGGCCCTAACTATTCCAATTGGTGGAACAACGCCCAAGAGTGATGCCTAGGGTGCCCGGAACGTAGAAATGGCCATTACCTTCACGCTTGTTGCAATTATTCCTGTTATACGATGAAAAAACTGTTGTACTTTTATTGCATTTTATGCTTCAGCCGTTGACTTCTACGGCCGTAGCTATTCGATGTGGTGGAGTATTGCCCTAGAGTGAAACCTGGGTTTCCCGGATCGTAGAAATGACCATCACTTTCACACTGGTAGCAATTATTCCTGTTATACAATGGAAAAGCTGTTGTATTTTTATTTCATTTTATGCTTCTGACGTTGACTTCTTAGGCCCTAACTATTCCATCTGGTGGAACAACGCCCTAGGTTGAAGCCTAGGTTGCCCGGAACGTAGAAATGAACAACTATTTCACACTGGTAGCAATTATTCGTTTTATACATGGAAAAGCTGTTATATATATATTGCATGTTATGCTTCTGGCATTGAATTCTAAGTCCCTAGCTATTCGATCTGGTGGAGCAACGGCCTAGAGTGAAGCCTAGGTTGCCCAGAACGTAGAAATGACCATTGCTTTCACAATGTTTGCAATTATTCATTTTATTCGGTGGAAAAACTGTTGTACTTAGATTGTATTTTATTCTTCTGGCGTTGAATTCTAAGTCCCTAGCTATTCGATCTGGTGGAGCAACGCCCTAGAGTGAAACCTGGATTATCCGGAACGTAGAAATGACCTGTACTTTCACACTGTTTGCAGTTATTCCTGTTATACGATGGAACAACTGTTGCATCTTTATTGTATTTTATGCTTCTGGCGTTGACTTCTTAGGCCCTAACTATTCGATCTCGTGGACCATCGTCCTAGAGTGAAGCCTAGGTTGCCCGGAACGTAGAAATGACCATAACTTTCACGCTGGTTACCATTATTCGTTTTATACGATGGAAAAACTGTTGCATCTCTATCGTATTTTATGCTTCTGACGTTGACTTCTTAGTCCGTAACTATTCGATCTGGTGGAGCAACGCCCTGGAGTGAAACCTAGGTTGCCCGGAACGCAGAAATGACCACTACTATCACACACGTTGCAAATTATTCCTGCTATACGATGGAAAAACTGTTGTATTTTTATTGCATTTTATGCTTCGGGCATTGACTTCTAAGGCCCTAACTATTCAATCTGTAGGAGCAACGTCCTAGGGTGAAGCCTAGGTTGCCCGGAACATAGAAATGACCATAACTTTCACACTGGTTGCAATTATTCGTTTTATACGATGGAAAAGCTGTTGTATTTATATCGTATTTTATGCTTCTGGCGTTGACTTCTTAGGCCCTAACTATTCCATCTGGTGGAACAACGCCCTAGGGAGAAGCGTAGGTTGCCCGGAAAGTAGAAATGACCATAACTTTCACACTGGTATTAATTATTCGTTTTATACGATGGAAAAACTGTTCTATTTATTTTGTATTTTATGCTTCGGGCGTTGACTTCTAAGGCCCTAACTATTCGATCAGGTGGAGCAACGCCCTAGAGTGAAGCCTAGGTTGCCCGGTACGTAGAAATGACCATCATTTTCAAACTGGCTGCAATTATTCGTTTTATACGATGGAAAACCTGTTGTATTTATATCGTATTTTATGCTTCTGGCGTTGACTTCTTAGGCCCTAACTATTCCATCTGGTGGAACAACGCCCTGTGGTGCAGCCTAGGTTGCCCGGAAAGTAGAAATGACCATAACTTTCACACTGGTAGCAATTATTCGTTTTAGACGATGGAAAAACTGTTCTATTTATTTTATATTTTATGCTTCGGGCGTTGACTTCTAAGGCCCTAACTATTCGATCTGGTGGAGCAACGCCCTAGAGGGAAGCCTAGGTTGCTCGGAAAGTAGAAATGACCATAAGTTTCATACTGGTTGCAATTATTCGTTTTATACGATGGAAAAACTGTTGTATTTATATTGTATTTTATGCTTCTGGCGTTGACTTCTTAGGCCCTAACTATTCGATCTGTTGGAACAACGCCCTAGAGTGAAGCCTAGGTTGCCCGGAACGTAGAAATGACCATTACTTTCACACTGGTTGCAATTATTCCAGTTATACGATGGAAAAGCTGTTGTATATTTATTGTATTTTACGCTTCGGGCGTTGACTTCTATGGCCCTACCTATTCGATCTGGTGGAGCAAGACCCTACAGTGAAGCCTAGGTTGACCGGAACGTAGAAATGAACACCACTTTCACACTGTTTGCAATTTTTCATTTTATGCGATGGCAAAGCTGTTGTATTTATATTGTATTTTATGCTTCTGGCGTTAACTTCTTAGGCCCTGACTATTCGATCTGGTGGAACAACGCCCTAGAGTGAAGCCCAGGTTGCCCGGAACGTAGGACATACCATTACATTCACACTGGCTGCAATTACTCCTGTTATACGATGGAAAAACTGTTCTATTTATTTTGTATTTTATGCTTCGGGCGTTGACTTCTAAGGCCCTAACTATACGATCAGGTGGAGCAACGCCCTAGAGTGACGCCTAGGGTGCTCGGAACGTAGAAATGACCATTACTATCACACTGTTTGCAATTACTCATTTTATACGATGGAAAAGCTTTTCTATTTATTTTGTATTTTATGCTTCGGGCGTTGACTTCTATGGCCCTACCTAGTCGATCTGTTGGAGCAACACCCTACAGTTAAGCCTAGGTTGCCCGGAACGTAGAAATAAACATAACTTTCACACTGGCAGCGATTATTCGCTTTATACAATGGAAAAACTGTTCTATTTATTTTGTATTTTATGCTTCGGCCGTGGACTTCAAAGGCCCTAACTACTCGATCTTGTGGATCAACGCCCTAGAGCGAAGTATAGGTTGCCCGGAACGTAGAAATGACCTTTACTTTCACACTGGTTGCAATTATTCCTGTTATACGATGGAAAATCTGTTGTATTTATATTGTATTTTATGCTTCTGTCGTTGACTTCTAAGGCCGTAGCAATTAGTTGTGGTGGAGCAACGCCCTAGAGTGAAGCCTAGGTTGCCCGGAACGTAGAAATGTCCACCACATTCACACTGGTTGCAATTATTCCTGTTATACGATGGAAAAACTCTTGTATATTTATTGTATTTTATGCTTCTGGCGTTGACTTCTAAGGCCCTAACTATACGATCTGGTGGAGCACCGCCCTAGAGTGAAGCCTAGGTTGCCCGGAACGTAGAAATGATCATCACTTTCACACTGGTTGCAATTATTCCTGTTATACGATGGAAAAACTCTTGTATATTTATTGTATTTTATGCTCCTGGCGTTGACTTCTATGGCCCTACCTATTCGATCTGTTGGAGCAACACCCTACAGTTAAGCCTAGGTTGCCCGGAACGTAGAAATAAACATAACTTTCACACTGGCAGCAATTATTCGCTTTTTACAATGGAAAAACTGTTCTATTTATTTTGTATTTTATGCTTCGGCCGTGGACTTCTAAGGCCCTAACTACTCGATCTGGTGGAGCAACGCCCTAGAGTGAAGCATAGGTTGCCCGGAACGTAGAAATGACCTTTACTATCACACTGGTTGCAATTATTCCTGTTATACGATGGAAAAGCTGTTGTATTTATATTGTATTTTATGCTTCTGTCGTTGACTTCTAAGGTCGTAGCAATTAGTTGTGGTGGAGCAACGCCCTAGAGTGACGCCTAGGTTGCCGGAACTTAGAAATGACCATTACTTTCACAATGCTTGCAATTATTCATTTTATACGATGGAAAAACTGTTGTACTTATATTGTATTTTATTCTTCTGGCGTTGAATTCTATGTCCCTAGCTATTCGATCTGGTGGAGCTACGCCCTAGAATGAAACTTAGCTTACCCGGAACGTAGAAATGACCAGTACTTTCACACTGTTTGCAGTTATTCCTGTTACTCGATGGAAAAACTGTTGCATCTTTATTGTATTTTATGCTTCTGGCGTTGACTTCTAAGGCCGTAGCTATTAGATGTGGCGGAGCAACGCCGTAGAGTGACGCCCAGGTTGCCCGGAAAGTAGAAATGACCATAACTTTCACACTGGTTGCAATTATTCGTTTCATACGATGGAAAAACTGTTGCATCTTTATCGTATTTTATGCTTCTGACGTTGACTTCTTAGTCCGTAACTATTCGATCTGGTGGAGCAGCGCCCTGGAGTGAAACCTAGGTTGCCCGGAACGCAGAAATGACCACTACTATCGCACACGTTGCAAATTATTCCTGCTATACGATGGAAAAACTGTTGTATTTTTATTGCATTTTATGCTTCGGGCATTGACTTCTAAGGCCCTAACTATTCAATCTGTAGGAGCAACGTCCTAGGGTGAAGCCTAGGTTGCCCGGAACGTCGAAATGACCTGTACTTTCACACTGTTTGCAGTTATTCCTGTTATACGATGGAACAACTTTTGCATCTTTATTGTATTTTATTCTTCTGGCGTTGACTTCTTAGGCCCTAACTATTCGATCTCGTGGACCATCGTCCTAGAGTGAAGCCTAGGTTGCCCGGAACGTAGAAATGACCATAACTTTCACACTGGTTACCATTATTCGTTTTATACGATGGAAAAGCTGTTGCATTTGTATCGTATTTTATGCTTCTGGCGTTGACTTCTTAGGCCCTAACTATTCCATCTGGTGGAACAACGCCCACGAGTGATGCCTAGGGTGCCCGGAACGTAGAAATGACCATTACCTTCACGCTTGCTGCAATTATTCCTGTTATACGATGAAAAAACTGTTGTACTTTTATTGCATTTTATGCTTCAGTCGTTGACTTCTACGGCCGTAGCTATTCGATGTGGTGGAGTAATGCACTAGAGTAAAACCTGGGTTACCCGGAACGTAGAAATGACTATCACTTTCAAACTGGTTGCTATTATTCCTGTTATACAATGGAAAAGCTGTTGCATTTTTATTTCATTTTATGCTTCGGGCATTGACTTCTAAGGCCCTAACTATTCAATCTGTTGGAGCAACGCCCTAGGGTGAAGCCTAGGTTGCTCGGAAAGTAGAAATGACCATAAGTTTCATACTGGTTGCAATTTTTCGTTTTATACGATGGAAAAACTGTTGTATTTATATTGTATTTTATGCTTCTGGCGTTGACTTCTAAGGCCGTAGCTTTTAGCTGTGGTGGAGCAACGCCCTAGAGTGACGCCTAGGTTGCCCGGCACGTAGAAATGACCATTACTTTCACAATGTTTGCAATTATTCATTTTATACGATGGTAAACTGTTGTACTTATATTGCATTTTACACTTCTGGCGTTGACTTCTTAGGCCCTAACTATTCGATCTGGTGGGACAACGCCCCAGAGTGAAGGCTAGGTTACCCGGAACGTAGAAATGACCAGTACTTTCATACTGTTTGCAGTTATTCCTGTTATACGATGGAAAAACTTTTGCATCTTTATTGTATTTTATGCTCCTGGCGTTGACTTCTAAGGCCCTAGCTATTCGATCTGCTGGAGCAACGCCCTAGAGTGACGCCTAGGTTGCTCGGAATGTAGAAATGAACATAACTTTCACACTGGCAGCAATTATTCGTTTTATACAATAGAAAAACTGTTCTATTTATTTTGTATTTTATGCTTCTGGCGTTCACTTCTTAGGCCCTAACTTTTCGATCTGGTGGAACAACGCCCTAGGGTGAAGCCTAGGTTGCCCGGAACGTAGATATGACCATATCTTTTACACTGGTAGCAATTATTCGTTTTATACAATGGAAAAACTGTTCTATTTATTTTGCATTGAATGCTTCGGGCGTTGACTTCTAAGGCCCTAACTGATTGATCTGGAGGAGCAACGCCCTAGTGTGAAGCCTAGATTGCCCGGAACGTTGAAATGACCATAACTTTCACTCTAGTTGCTAATATTCGTTTTATACGATGGAAAAACTGTTATATTTATATTGTATTTTATTCTTATGGCGTTGATTTCTAAGTCCCTAGCTATTCGATCTGGTAGAGCAACGCCCTAGAGTGAAACCTAGGTTACCCGGAACGTAGAAATGACCAGTACTTTCACACTGTTTGCAGTTATTCCTGTTATACGATGGAAAAACTGTTGCATCTTTATTGTATATTTTGCTTCTAGCGTTGACTTCTAAGGCCATAACTATTCGATCAGATGAAGCAACGCCCTAGAGTGAAGCCTAGGTTGCTCGAAATGTAGAAATGACCATAACTTTCACACTGGTTGCAATTATTCATTTTATACGATGGAAAAACTGTTGTACTTATATTGTATTTTATTCTTATGGCGTTGAATTCTAAGTCCCTAGCTATTCAATCTGGTGGAGCAACGCCCTAGAGTGAAACCTAGGTTACCCGGAACGTAGAAATGACCAGTACTTTCACACTGGTTGCAGTTATACCTGTTATACGATTGAAAAACTGTTGCACCTATATTGTGTTTTATGCTTCTGGCGTTGACATCTAAGGCCCTAACTGTTTGATCTGGTGGAGCAACGCCCTAGGGTGAAGCCTAGGTTGCCCGGAACGTAGATATGACCATTTCTTTTACACTGGTAGCAATTATTCGTTTTATACAATGGAAATACTGTTCTATTTATTTTGCATTTTATGCTTCGGGCGTTGACTTCTAAGTCCCTAACTGATTGATCTGGTGGAGCAACGCCCTAGAGTGAAGCCTAGGTTGCCCGGAACGTAGAAATGACCATTACTTTCACACTGTTTGCAATTATTCCTCTTATACTATGGAAAAGCTGTTGTATTTATATCGTATTTTATGCTTCTGGCGTTGACTTCTAAGGACCTAACTATTCGATCTGCTGGAGCAACGCCCTAGAGTGACGCCTAGGTTGCTCGGAATGTAGGAATGACCATAACTTTCACACTGGTTGCAATTATTCGTTTTATACGATGGAAAAACTGTTGCATCTTTATCGTATTTTATGCTTCTGGCGTTGACTTCTTAGGCCGTAACTATTCGATCTTGTGGAGCAACGCCCTGGAGAGAAACCTAGGTAGCCCGGAACGTAGAAATGACCACTACTATCACACTTGTTTCAAATTATTCCTGCTATACGATGGAAAAACTGTTGTATATTTATTGCATTTTATGCTTCGGGGATTGACTTCTAAGGCCCTAACTATTCAATCTGTTGGAGCAACGCCTTTGGGTGAAGCCTAGGTTGGCCGGAACGCAGAAATGACAATAACTTTCGCACTGGTTGCAATTATTCGTTTTATACGATGGAAAAACTGTTGTATTTATATTGTGTTTTATGCTTCTGGCGTTCACTTCTCAGGCCCTAACTATTCGATCTGGTGGAACAACGCCCTAGAGTGAAGCCTAGGTTGCTCGAAATGTAGAAATGGCTATAACTTTCACACTGGTTGCAATTATTCATTCTATACGATGGAAAAACTGTTGTATTTATGTTGTATTTTATCCTTCTGGCGTTGACTTCTTAGGCCCCAACTATTCCATCTGGTGGGACAACGCCCTACGGTGAAGCCTAGGTTGCCCGGAACGTAGAAATGATCATAACTTTCACACTGGAAACAATTATTCGTTTTATACATGGAACAGCTGTTCTATTTATTTTGTATTTTATGCTTCGGGCGTTGACTTCTAAGGTCCTAACTATTCGATCGGGTGGAACAACGGCCTAGAGTGAAGCCTAGGTTGCCCGGAACGTAGAAATGACCATAGCTTTCACACTGGTTGCTATTATTCGTTTTATACAATGGAAAAACTGTTATATTTATATTGTATTTTATGCTTCTGGCGTTGACTTCTTAGGCCCTAATTATTCGATCTGTTGGAACAACGCCCCAGAGTGAAGCCTAGGTTGCCCGGAACGTAGAAATGATCATCACTTTCACACTGGTTGCAATAATTCCTGTTATGCGATGGAAAAACTCTTGTATATATATTGTATTTTATGCTTGGGCGTTGACTTCCATGGCCCTACCTATTCGATCTGGTAGAGCAACACCCTACAGTGAAGCCTAGGTTGCACGGACCGAAGGTATGACCATAACCTTCACACAGGTTGCAATTATTCATTTTATACGATGGAAAAGCTGTTGTATATATATCGTATTTTATGCTTCTGGCGTTGACTTCTTAGGCCCTAACTATTCCATCTGGTGGAACAACGCCCTGGAGTGAAGCCTAGGTTGCCCGGAACGTAGAACAGACCATAACTTTCACACTGGTAGCAATTATTCGTTTTATACATGGAAAAACTGTTCTATTTATTTTGTATTTTATGCTTCTGGCGTTGACTTCTAAGGCCCTACCTATTCGATCTGGCGGAGCAACAGCCTACAGTGAAGCCTAGGTTGCTCGGAACGTAGAAATGACCATTACCTTCACACTGTTTGCAATAATTCATTTTATACGATGGCAAATCTGTTGTATTTATATTGTATTTTATGCTTCTGGCGTTGACTTCTAAGGCCCTATCTCTTCGATTTGGTGGAGCAACGCCACAGAGTTAAGCCTAGGATGCCCGGAACGTCGAAATGGTCATTACTTTCGCACTGGTTGCAATTAGTCATGCTATACGATGGAAAATCTGTTGCATATTTATTGTATTTTATGCTTCTGGCGTTGACCTCTAAGGCCGTAGCTTTTAGCTGTGGTTGAGCAACGCCCTAGAGTGACGCCTAGGTTGCCCGGCACGTAGAAATGACCATTACTTTCACAATGTTTGCAATTATTCATTTTATACGATGGTAAACTGTTGTACTTATATTGCATTTTACACTTCTGGCGTTGACTTCTTAGGCCCTAACTATTCGATCTGGTGGGACAACGCCCTAGAGTGAAGCCTAGGTTACCAGGAACGTAGAAATGTCCATTACTTTCACACTGTTTGCAAATATACATTATATACGATGGAAAGGCTGTTGTATTTATATTGTATTTTATGCTTCTGGCGTTGACTTCTTAGGCCCTAACTATTTAACCTGGTGGAGCACCGCCCTAGAGTGAAGCCTAGGTTGCCCGGAACGTAGAACGTACCATTACCTTCACACTGGTTGCAATTATTCCTGTTATACGATGGAAAAACTGTTGCATCTTTATCGTATTTTCTGCTTCTGGCGTTGACTTCTTAGGCCCTAACTATTCCATCTGGTGGAACAACGCCCTAGGGTGAAGCCTCGGTTGCCCGGAACGTAGAAATGACCATAACTTTCACACTGGTAGCAATTATTCGTTTCATACGATGGAAAAGCTGTAGTATTTATATCGTATTTTATGCTTCTGGCGTTGACTTCTTAGGCCCTAACTATTCCATCTGGTGGAACAACGCCCTGGAGTGAAGCCTAGGTTGCCTGGAACGTAGAAATGACCATAACTTTCACACTGGTAGCAATTATTCGTTTTATACATGGAAGAACTGTTCTATTTTTATTGTATTTACTGCTTCTGTATTTGAATTCTAAGGTCCTAGCTATTCGATCTGGTGGGGCAACGTCCAAGAGTGAAGCCTATGTTGCCCGGAACGTAGAAATGACCATAACTTTCACACTGGGTGCAATTATTCGTTTTATACGATGGAAAAGCTATTGTATTTATATTGTATTTTATGCTTCTGGCGTTGACTTCTTAGGCCCTAACTATTCGATCTTGTGGAGCAATGCATCAGAGTTAAGTCTAGGATGCCCGAAACGTCGAAATGATCGTTACTTTCACACTGGTTGCAATTATTCATGCTATACGATTGAAGAACTGTTGCATTTTTATTGTATTTTCTGCTTCTGTATTTGAATTCTAAGGTCCTAGCTATTCGATCTGGTGGTGCAACGCCCTAGAGTGAAACCTGGGTTACCCAGATCGTAGAAATGACCATCACTTTCACACTGGTTGCAATTATTCCTGTTATACGATGGTAAAACTGTTGTATTTTTATTGTATTGTATGCTTCAGGCGATGACTTCTAAGGCCCTAGCTATTCGATCTGGTGTAGCAACGCCCTAGAGTGAAGTCTAGGTTGCCCGGAACGTAGAAATGACCGTTGCTGTCACAATGTATGCAATTATTACTTTTATACTATGGAAAAGCTGTTGTATTTATATCGTATTTTATGCTTCTGGCGTTGACTTCTAAGGACCTAACTATTCGATCTGCTGGAGCAACGCCCTAGAGTGACGCCTAGGTTGCTCGGAATGTAGGAATGACCATAACTTTCACACTGGTTGCAATTATTCGTTTTATACGATGGAAAAACTGTTGCATCTTTATCGTATTTTATGCTTCTGGCGTTGACTTCTTAGGCCGTAACTATTCGATCTTGTGGAGCAACGCCCTGGAGAGAAACCTAGGTAGCCCGGAACGTAGAAATGACCACTACTATCACACTGGTTTCAAATTATTCCTGCTATACGATGGAAAAACTGTTGTATATTTATTGCATTTTATGCTTCGGGCATTGACTTCTAAGGCCCTAACTATTCAATCTGTTGGAGCAACGCCTTTGGGTGAAGCCTAGGTTGGCCGGAACGCAGAAATGACCATAACTTTCGCACTGGTTGCAATTATTCGTTTTATACGATGGAAAAACTGTTGTATTTATATTGTGTTTTATGCTTCTGGCGTTCACTTCTCAGGCCCTAACTATTCGATCTGGTGGAGCAACGCCCTAGAGGGAAGCCTAGGTTGCTCGGAAAGTAGAAATGACCATAAGTTTCATACTGGTTGCAATTATTCGTTTTATACGATGGAAAAACTGTTGTATTTATATTGTATTTTATGCTTCTGGCGTTGACTTCTAAGGCACTAGCTATTCGATCTAGTGGAGCAACGACCTAGAGTGAAGCCTAGGTTGCCCGGAACGTAGAAATGACCATAACTTTTACACTGGAAGCAATTATTCGTTTTATACAATGGAAAAACTGTTCTATTTATCTTGTATTTAGTGCTTCGGGCGTTGGCTTCTAAGGCCCTAACTGTTTGATCTGGTGGAGCAACGCCCTAGAGTGAAGCCTAGGTTGCCCGGAACGTAGAAATGACCATAAATTTCACACTGGCTGCTATTGTTCGTTTTATACGATGGAAAAACTGTTACATTTATATTGTATTTTATGCTTCTGGCGTTGACTTCTTACGCCCTAACTATTCGATCTGTTGGAACAACGCCATAGAGTGAAGCCTAGGTATCCTGGAACGTAGAAATGACCATCACTTTCACACGGGTTGCCATTATTCTTGTTATAGGATGGAAAAACTCTTGTATATTTATTGTATTTTATGCTTCTGGCGTTGACTTCTAAGGCCCTAACTATACAATCTGGTGGAGCAACGCCCTAGAGTGAAGCCTAGGTTGCCCGGAACGTAGAAATGATCATTACTTTCACACTGGTTGCAATTATTCCTGTTATACGATGGAAAAACTGTTCTATTTATTTTGTATTTTATGCTTCGGCCGTTGAGTTCTAAGGCCCTAACTATTCGATCTGGAGGAGCAACGCCCTAGAGTGAAGCCTAGGTTGCCCGGAACGTAGAAATGACCATTACTTTCACACTGGTTGCAATTATTCCAGTTATACGATGGAAAAGCTGTTGTATATTTATTGAATTTTATGCTTCGGGCATTGACTTCTAAGGCCCTAACTATTCAATCTGTAGGAGCAACGTCCTAGGGTGAAGCCTAGGTTGCCCGGAACATAGAAATGACCATAACTTTCACACTGGTTGCAATTATTCGTTTTATACGATGGAAAAGCTGTTGTATTTATATCGTATTTTATGCTTCTGGCGTTGACTTCTTAGGCCCTAACCATTCCATTTGGTGGAACAACGCCCAAGAGTGATGCCTAGGGTGCCCGGAACGTAGAAATGACCATTACCTTCACGCTTGTTGCAATTATTCCTGTTATACGATGAAAAAACTGTTGCATTTTTATAGCATTTTTTGCTTCAGGCGTTGACTTCTAAGGCCGTAGCTATTCGATGTGGTGGAGCAACGCCCTAGAGAGACGCCTAGGTTGCCCAGCACGTAGGAATGACTATAACTTTCACACTGGTTACCATTATTCGTTTTATACGATGGAAAAGCTGTTGTATTTATATCGTATTTTATGCTTCTGGCGTTGACTTCTTAGGCCCTAACTATTCCATCTGGTGGAACAACGCCCAAGACTGATGCCTAGGGTGCCCGGAACGTAGAAATGACCATTACCTTCAGGCTTGCTGCAATTATTCCTGTTATACGATGAAAAAACTGTTGTACTTTTATTGCATTTTATGCTTCAGTCGTTGACTTCTACGGCCGTAGCTATTCGATGTGGCGGAGTATTGCCGTAGAGTGAAACCTGGGTTACCCGGATCGTAGATATGACCATCACTTTCACACTGGTAGCAATTATTCCTGTTATACGATGGAAAAACTGTTGCATTTTTATTGCATTTTATGCTTCGGGCATTGACTTCTAAGGCCCTAACTATTCGATCTGGTGGTGCAACGCCCTAGAGTGAAGCCTAGGTTGCTCGGAATGTAGAAATGACCATAACTTTCACACTGGTTGCAATTATTCGTTTTATACGATGGAAAAACTGTTGCATCTCTAGCATATTTTATGCTTCTGACGTTGACTTCTTAGTCCGTAACTATTCGATCTGGTGGAGCAACGCCCTGGAGTGAAACCTAGGTTGCCCAGAACGCAGAAATGACCACTACTATCACACTCGTTGCAAATTATTCCTGCTATACGATGGAAAAGCTGTTGTATTTTTATTGCATTTTATGCTTCGCGCATTGACTTCTAAGGCCCTAACTATTCAATCTGTAGGAGCAACGTCCTAGGGTGAAGCCTAGGTTGCCCGGAACATAGAAATGACCATAACTTTCACACTGGTTGCAATTATTCGTTTTATACGATGGAAAAGCTGTTGTATTTATATCGTATTTTATGCTTCTGGCGTTGACTTCTTAGGCCCTAACTATTCCATCTGGTGGAACAACGCCCTAGGGAGAAGCGTAGGTTGCACGGAAAGTAGAAATGACCATAACTTTCACACTGGTATTAATTATTCGTTTTATACGATGGAAAAACTGTTCTATTTATTTTGTATTTTATGCTTCGGGCGTTGACTTCTAAGGCCCTAACTATTCGATCTGGTGGAGCAACGCCCTAAAGTGAAGCCTAGGTTGCCCGGAACGTAGAAGTGACCATAACTTCCACACTGGTTGCAATTATTCATTTAATATGATGGAAAAGCTGTTGTATTTATATCGTATTTTATGCTTCGGGCGTTGACTTCTTAGGCCCTAACATTTCGATCTGGTGAAGCAACGCCCTACTGTGAAGCCTAGTTTGCCCGGAACGTTGATATGACCATAACCTTCACACAGGTTGCAATTACTCGTTTTATACGGTGTAAAGGCTGTTGTGTTTATTTTGTATTTTATTCTTCTGGTGTTGACTTCTTAGGCCCTAACTATTCGATCTCGTGGTACAGCGCCGTAGAGTGAAGCCTAGGTTGCCCGGAACGTAGAAATGACCATTACTATAACACTGGTTGCAAATTATTCCTGCTATACAATGGAAAAACTGTTGCATTTTTATTGCATTTTATGCTTCGGGCATTGACTTCTAAGGCCCTAACTATTCGATCTGGTGGAGCAACGCCCTAGACTGAAGCCTAGGTTGCTCGGAATGTAGAAATGACCATAACTTTCACACTGGTTGCAATTATTCGTTTTATACGATGGAAAAACTGTTGCATCTTTATCGTATTTTATGCTTCTGACGTTGACTTCTTAGTCCGTAACTATTCGATCTGGTGGAGCAACGCCCTGGAGTGAAACCTAGGTTGCCCGGAACGCAGAAATGACCACTACTATCACGCACGTTGCAAATTATTCCTGCTATACGATGGAAAAACTGTTGTACTTTTATTGCATTTTATGCTTCGGGCATTGACTTCTAAGGCCCTAACTATTCAATCTGTAGGAGCAACGTCCTAGGGTGAAGCCTAGGTTGCCCGGAACATAGAAATGACCATAACTTTCACACTGGTTGCAATTATTCGTTTTATACGATGGAAAAGCTGTTGTATTTATATCGTATTTTATGCTTCTGGCGTTGACTTCTTAGGCCCTAACTATTCCATCTGGTGGAACAACGCCCTAGGGAGAAGCGTAGGTTGCCCGGAAAGTAGAAATGACCATAACTTTCACACTGGTATTAATTATTCGTTTTATACGATGGAAAAACTGTTCCATTTATTTTGTATTTTATGCTTCGGGCGTTGACTTCTAAGGCCCTAACTATTCGATCAGGTGGAGCAACGCCCTAGAGTGAAGCCTAGGTTGCCCGGTACGTAGAAATGACCATCATTTTCAAACTGGCTGCAATTATTCGTTTTATACGATGGAAAACCTGTTGTATTTATATCGTATTTTATGCTTCTGGCGTTGACTTCTTAGGCCCTAACTATTCCATCTGGTGGAACAACGCCCTGTGGTGCAGCCTAGGTTGCCCGGAAAGTAGAAATGACCATAACATTCACACTGGTAGCAATTATTCGTTTTAGACGATGGAAAAACTGTTCTATTTATTTTATATTTTATGCTTCGGGCGTTGACTTCTAAGGCCCTAACTATTCGATCTGGTGGAGCAACGCCCTAGAGGGAAGCCTAGGTTGCTCGGAAAGTAGAAATGACCATAAGTTTCATACTGGTTGCAATTATTCGTTTTATACGATGGAAAAACTGTTGTATTTATATTGTATTTTATGCTTCTGGCGTTGACTTCTAAGGCATTAGCTATTCGATCTAGTGGAGCAACGACCTAGAGTGAAGCCTAGGTTGCCCGGAACGTAGAAATGACCATAACTTTTACACTGGTAGCAATTATTCGTTTTATACAATGGAAAAACTGTTCTATTTATCTTGTATTTAGTGCTTCGGGCGTTGGCTTCTAAGGCCCTAACTGTTTGATCTGGTGGAGCAACGCCCTAGAGTGAAGCCTAGGTTGCCCGGAACGTAGAAATGACCATAAATTTCACACTGGCTGCTATTGTTCGTTTTATACGATGGAAAAACTGTTACATTTATATTGTATTTTATGCTTCTGGCGTTGACTTCTTAGGCCCTAACTATTCGATCTGTTGGAACAACGCCCTAGAGTGAAGCCTAGGTATCCTGGAACGTAGAAATGACCATCACTTTCACACGGGTTGCCATTATTCTTGTTATAGGATGGAAAAACTCTTGTATATTTATTGTATTTTATGCTTCTGGCGTTGACTTCTAAGGCCCTAACTATACGATCTGGTGGAGCAACGCCCTAGAGTGAAGCCTAGGTTGCCCGGAACGTAGAAATGATCATTACTTTCACACTGGTTGCAATTATTCCTGTTATACGATGGAAAAACTGTTCTATTTATTTTGTATTTTATGCTTCGGCCGTTGAGTTCTAAGGCCCTAACTATTCGATCTGGAGGAGCAACGCCCTAGAGTGAAGCCTAGGTTGCCCGGAACGTAGAAATGACCATTACTTTCACACTGGTTGCAATTATTCCAGTTATACGATGGAAAAGCTGTTGTATATTTATTGAATTTTATGCTTCGGGCGTTGACTTCTATGGCCCTACCTATTCGATCTGGTGGAGCAAGACCCTACAGTGAAGCCTAGGTTGACCGGAACGTAGAAATGAACACAACTTTCACACTGTTTGCAATTTTTCATTTTATGCGATGGCAAAGCTGTTGTATTTATATTGTATTTTATGCTTCTGGCGTTAACTTCTTAGGCCCTGACTATTCGATCTGGTGGAACAACGCCCTAGAGTGAAGCCCAGGTTGCCCGGAACGTAGGACATACCATTACATTCACACTGGCTGCAATTACTCCTGTTATACGATGGAAAAACTGTTCTATTTATTTTGTATTTTATGCTTCGGGCGTTGACTTCTAAGGCCCTAACTATTCGATCAGGTGGAGCAACGCCCTAGAGTGACGCCTAGGGTGCTCGGAACGTAGAAATGACCATTACTATCACACTGTTTGCAATTACACATTTTATACGATGGAAAAACTGTTATATTTATTTTGTATTTTATGCTTCGGCCGTGGACTTCTAAGGCCCTAACTACTCGATCTTGTGGAGCAACGCCCTAGAGCGAAGTATAGGTTGCCCGGAACGTAGAAATGACCTTTACTTTCACACTGGTTGCAATTATTCCTGTTATACGATGGAAAATCTGTTGTATTTATATTGTTTTTTATGCTTCTGTCGTTGACTTCTAAGGCCGTAGCAATTAGTTGTGGTGGAGCAACGCCCTAGAGTGAAGCCTAGGTTGCCCGGAACGTAGAAATGTCCACCACATTCACACTGGTTGCAATTATTCCTGTTATACGATGGAAAAACTCTTGTATATTTATTGTATTTTATGCTTCTGGCGTTGACTTCTAAGGCCCTAACTATACGATCTGGTGGAACAACGCCCAAGACTGATGCCTAGGGTGCCCGGAACGTAGAAATGACCATTACCTTCAGGCTTGCTGCAATTATTCCTGTTATACGATGAAAAAACTGTTGTACTTTTATTGCATTTTATGCTTCAGTCGTTGACTTCTACGGCCGTAGCTATTCGATGTGGCGGAGTATTGCCGTAGAGTGAAACCTGGGTTACCCGGATCGTAGATATGACCATCACTTTCACACTGGTAGCAATTATTCCTGTTATACGATGGAAAAACTGTTGCATTTTTATTGCATTTTATGCTTCGGGCATTGACTTCTAAGGCCCTAACTATTCGATCTGGTGGTGCAACGCCCTAGAGTGAAGCCTAGGTTGCTCGGAATGTAGAAATGACCATAACTTTCACACTGGTTGCAATTATTCGTTTTATACGATGGAAAAACTGTTGCATCTCTATCGTATTTTATGCTTCTGACGTTGACTTCTTAGTCCGTAACTATTCGATCTGGTGGAGCAACGCCCTGGAGTGAAACCTAGGTTGCCCAGAACGCAGAAATGACCACTACTATCACACTCGTTGCAAATTATTCCTGCTATACGATGGAAAAGCTGTTGTATTTTTATTGCATTTTATGCTTCGCGCATTGACTTCTAAGGTCCTAACTATTCAATCTGTAGGAGCAACGTCCTAGGGTGAAGCCTAGGTTGCCCGGAACATAGAAATGACCATAACTTTCACACTGGTTGCAATTATTCGTTTTATACGATGGAAAAGCTGTTGTATTTATATCGTATTTTATGCTTCTGGCGTTGACTTCTTAGGCCCTAACTATTCCATCTGGTGGAACAACGCCCTAGGGAGAAGCGTAGGTTGCCCGGAAAGTAGAAATGACCATAACTTTCACACTGGTATTAATTATTCGTTTTATACGATGGAAAAACTGTTCTATTTATTTTGTATTTTATGCTTCGGGCGTTGACTTCTAAGGCCCTAACTATTCGATCTGGTGGAGCAACGCCCTAAAGTGAAGCCTAGGTTGCCCGGAACGTAGAAGTGACCATAACTTCCACACTGGTTGCAATTATTCATTTAATATGATGGAAAAGCTGTTGTATTTATATCGTATTTTATGCTTCGGGCGTTGACTTCTTAGGCCCTAACATTTCGATCTGGTGAAGCAACGCCCTACTGTGAAGCCTAGTTTGCCCGGAACGTTGATATGACCATAACATTCACACAGGTTGCAATTACTCGTTTTATACGGTGTAAAGGCTGTTGTGTTTATTTTGTATTTTATTCTTCTGGTGTTGACTTCTTAGGCCCTAACTATTCGATCTCGTGGTACAACGCCGTAGAGTGAAGCCTAGGTTGCCCGGAACGTAGAAATGACCATTACTATAACACTGGTTGCAAATTATTCCTGCTATACAATGGAAAAACTGTTGCATTTTTATTGCATTTTATGCTTCGGGCATTGACTTCTAAGGCCCTAACTATTCGATCTGGTGGAGCAACGCCCTAGACTGAAGCCTAGGTTGCTCGGAATGTAGAAATGACCATAACTTTCACACTGGTTGCAATTATTCGTTTTATACGATGGAAAAACTGTTGCATCCTTATCGTATTTTATGCTTCTGACGTTGACTTCTTAGTCCGTAACTATTCGATCTGGTGGAGCAACGCCCTGGAGTGAAACCTAGGTTGCCCGGAACGCAGAAATGACCACTACTATCACGCACGTTGCAAATTATTCCTGCTATACGATGGAAAAACTGTTGTATTTTTATTGCATTTTATGCTTCGGGCATTGACTTCTAAGGCCCTAACTATTCAATCTGTAGGAGCAACGTCCTAGGGTGAAGCCTAGGTTGCCCGGAACATAGAAATGACCATAACTTTCACACTGGTTGCAATTATTCGTTTTATACGATGGAAAAGCTGTTGTATTTATATCGTATTTTATGCTTCTGGCGTTGACTTCTTAGGCCCTAACTATTCCATCTGGTGGAACAACGCCCTAGGGAGAAGCGTAGGTTGCCCGGAAAGTAGAAATGACCATAACTTTCACACTGGTATTAATCATTCGTTTTATACGATGGAAAAACTGTTCCATTTATTTTGTATTTTATGCTTCGGGCGTTGACTTCTAAGGCCCTAACTATTCGATCAGGTGGAGCAACGCCCTAGAGTGAAGCCTAGGTTGCCCGGTACGTAGAAATGACCATCATTTTCAAACTGGCTGCAATTATTCGTTTTATACGATGGAAAACCTGTTGTATTTATATCGTATTTTATGCTTCTGGCGTTGACTTCTTAGGCCCTAACTATTCCATCTGGTGGAACAACGCCCTGTGGTGCAGCCTAGGTTGCCCGGAAAGTAGAAATGAACATAACTTTCACACTGGTAGCAATTATTCGTTTTAGACGATGGAAAAACTGTTCTATTTATTTTATATTTTATGCTTCGGGCGTTGACTTCTAAGGCCCTAACTATTCGATCTGGTGGAGCAACGCCCTAGAGGGAAGCCTAGGTTGCTCGGAAAGTAGAAATGACCATAAGTTTCATACTGGTTGCAATTATTCGTTTTATACGATGGAAAAACTGTTGTATTTATATTGTATTTTATGCTTCTGGCGTTGACTTCTAAGGCACTAGCTATTCGATCTAGTGGAGCAACGCCCTAGAGTGAAGCCTAGGTTGCCCGGAACGTAGAAATGACCATAACTTTTACACTGGTAGCAATTATTCGTTTTATACAATGGAAAAACTGTTCTATTTATCTTGTATTTAGTGCTTCGGGCGTTGGCTTCTAAGGCCCTAACTGTTTGATCTGGTGGAGCAACGCCCTAGAGTGAAGCCTAGGTTGCCCGGAACGTAGAAATGACCATAACTTTCACACTGGCTGCTATTGTTCGTTTTATACGATGGAAAAACTGTTACATTTATATTGTATTTTATGCTTCTGGCGTTGACTTCTTAGGCCCTAACTATTCGATCTGTTGGAACAACGCCCTAGAGTAAAGCCTAGGTATCCTGGAACGTAGAAATGACCATCACTTTCACACGGGTTGCCATTATTCCTGTTATAGGATGGAAAAACTCTTGTATATTTATTGTATTTTATGCTTCTGGCGTTGACTTCTAAGGCCCTAACTGTACGATCTGGTGGAGCAACGCCCTAGAGTGAAGCCTAGGTTGCCCGGAACGTAGAAATGATCATCACTTTCACACTGGTTGCAATTATTCCTGTTATACGATGGAAAAACTGTTCTATTTATTTTGTATTTTATGCTTCGGCCGTTGTGTTCTAAGGCCCTAACTATTCGATCTGGAGGAGCAACGCCCTAGAGTGAAGCCTAGGTTGCCCGGAACGTAGAAATGACCATTACTTTCACACTGGTTGCAATTATTCCAGTTATACGATGGAAAAGCTGTTGTATATTTATTGAATTTTATGCTTCGGGCGTTGACTTCTATGGCCCTACCTATTCGATCTGGTGGAGCAAGACCCTACAGTGAAGCCTAGGTTGACCGGAACGTAGAAATGAACACAACTTTCACACTGTTTGCAATTTTTCATTTTATGCGATGGCAAAGCTGTTGTATTTATATTGTATTTTATGCTTCTGGCGTTAACTTCTTAGGCCCTGACTATTCGATCTGGTGGAACAACGCCCTAGAGTGAAGCCCAGGTTGCCCGGAACGTAGGACATACCATTACATTCACACTGGCTGCAATTACTCCTGTTATACGATGGAAAAACTGTTCTATTTATTTTGTATTTTATGCTTCGGGCGTTGACTTCTAAGGCCCTAACTATTCGATCAGGTGGAGCAACGCCCTAGAGTGACGCCTAGGGTGCTCGGAACGTAGAAATGACCATTACTATCACACTGTTTGCAATTACACATTTTATACGATGGAAAAACTGTTCTATTTATTTTGTATTTTATGCTTCGGCCGTGGACTTCTAAGGCCCTAACTACTCGATCTTGTGGAGCAACGCCCTAGAGCGAAGTATAGGTTGCCCGGAACGTAGAAATGACCTTTACTTTCACACTGGTTGCAATTATTCCTGTTATACGATGGAAAATCTGTTGTATTTATATTGTTTTTTATGCTTCTGTCGTTGACTTCTAAGGCCGTAGCAATTAGTTGTGGTGGAGCAACGCCCTAGAGTGAAGCCTAGGTTGCCCGGAACGTAGAAATGTCCACCACATTCACACTGGTTGCAATTATTCCTGTTATACGATGGAAAAACTCTTGTATATTTATTGTATTTTATGCTTCTGGCGTTGACTTCTAAGGCCCTAACTATACGATCTGGTGGAGCACCGCCCTAGAGTGAAGCCTAGGTTGCCCGGAACGTAGAAATGATCATCACTTTCACACTGGTTGCAATTATTCCTGTTATACGATGGAAAAACTCTTGTATATTTATTGTATTTTATGCTCCGGGCGTTGACTTCTATGGCCCTACCTATTCGATCTGTTGGAGCAACACCCTACAGTTAAGCCTAGGTTGCCCGGAACGTAGAAATAAACATAACTTTCACACTGGCAGCAATTATTCGCTTTTTACAATGGAAAAACTGTTCTATTTATTTTGTATTTTATGCTTCGGCCGTGGACTTCTAAGGCCCTAACTACTCGATCTGGTGGAGCAACGCCCTAGAGTGAAGCATAGGTTGCCCGGAACGTAGAAATGACCTTTACTTTCACACTGGTTGCAATTATTCCTGTTATACGATGGAAAAGCTGTTGTATTTATATTGTATTTTATGCTTCTGTCGTTGACTTCTAAGGTCGTAGCAATTAGTTGTGGTGGAGCAACGCCCTAGAGTGACGCCTAGGTTGCCGGAACTTAGAAATGACCATTACTTTCACAATGCTTGCAATTATTCATTTTATACGATGGAAAAACTGTTGTACTTATATTGTATTTTATTCTTCTGGCGTTGAATTCTATGTCCCTAGCTATTCGATCTGGTGGAGCTACGCCCTAGAATGAAACTTAGGTTACCCGGAACGTAGAAATGACCAGTACTTTCACACTGTTTGCAGTTATTCCTGTTACTCGATGGAAAAACTGTTGCATCTTTATTGTATTTTATGCTTCTGGCGTTGACTTCTAAGGCCGTAGCTATTAGATGTGGCGGAGCAACGCCGTAGAGTGACGCCCAGGTTGCCCGGAATGTAGAAATGACCATAAGTTTCATACAGTTTGCAATTATTCGTTTTATACGATGGAAAAACTGTTGTATTTATATTGCATTTTATGCTTCTGGCGTTCACTTCTTAGGCTCTAACTATTCGATCTGGTGGAACAACGCCCTGGGGTCAAGCCTAGGTTGCCCGGAACGTAGAAATGTCCACTACTATCACACACGTTGCAAATTATTCCTGCTATACGATGGAAAAACTGTTGTATTTTTATTGCATTTTATGCTTCGGGCATTGACTTCTAAGGCCCTAACTATTCAATCTGTAGGAGCAACGTCCTAGGGTGAAGCCTAGGTTGCCCGGAACATAGAAATGACCATAACTTTCACACTGGTTGCAATTATTCGTTTTATACGATGGAAAAGCTGTTGTATTTATATCGTATTTTATGCTTCTGGCGTTGACTTCTTAGGCCCTAACTATTCCATCTGGTGGAACAACGCCCTAGGGAGAAGCGTAGGTTGCCCGGAAAGTAGAAATGACCATAACTTTCACACTGGTATTAATTATTCGTTTTATACGATGGAAAAACTGTTCCATTTATTTTGTATTTTATGCTTCGGGCGTTGACTTCGAAGGCCCTAACTATTCGATCAGGTGGAGCAACGCCCTAGTGTGAAGCCTAGGTTGCCCGGTACGTAGAAATGACCATCATTTTCAAACTGGCTGCAATTATTCGTTTTATACGATGGAAAACCTGTTGTATTTATATCGTATTTTATGCTTCTGGCGTTGACTTCTTAGGCCCTAACTATTCCATCTGGTGGAACAACGCCCTGTGGTGCAGCCTAGGTTGCCCGGAAAGTAGAAATGACCATAACTTTCACACTGGTAGCAATTATTCGTTTTAGACGATGGAAAAACTGTTCTATTTATTTTATATTTTATGCTTCGGGCGTTGACTTCTAAGGCCCTAACTATTCGATCTGGTGGAGCAACGCCCTAGAGGGAAGCCTAGGTTGCTCGGAAAGTAGAAATGACCATAAGTTTCATACTGGTTGCAATTATTCGTTTTATACGATGGAAAAACTGTTGTATTTATATTGTATTTTATGCTTCTGGCGTTGACTTCTAAGGCACTAGCTATTCGATCTAGTGGAGCAACGCCCTAGAGTGAAGCCTAGGTTGCCCGGAACGTAGAAATGACCATAACTTTTACACTGGTAGCAATTATTCGTTTTATACAATGGAAAAACTGTTCTATTTATCTTGTATTTAGTGCTTCGGGCGTTGGCTTCTAAGGCCCTAACTGTTTGATCTGGTGGAGCAACGCCCTAGAGTGAAGCCTAGGTTGCCCGGAACGTAGAAATGACCATAACTTTCACACTGGCTGCTATTGTTCGTTTTATACGATGGAAAAACTGTTACATTTATATTGTATTTTATGCTTCTGGCGTTGACTTCTTAGGCCCTAACTATTCGATCTGTTGGAACAACGCCCTAGAGTAAAGCCTAGGTATCCTGGAACGTAGAAATGACCATCACTTTCACACGGGTTGCCATTATTCCTGTTATAGGATGGAAAAACTCTTGTATATTTATTGTATTTTATGCTTCTGGCGTTGACTTCTAAGGCCCTAACTATACGATCTGGTGGAGCAACGCCCTAGAGTGAAGCCTAGGTTGCCCGGAACGTAGAAATGATCATTACTTTCACACTGGTTGCAATTATTCCTGTTATACGATGGAAAAACTGTTCTATTTATTTTGTATTTTATGCTTCGGCCGTTGTGTTCTAAGGCCCTAACTATTCGATCTGGAGGAGCAACGCCCTAGAGTGAAGCCTAGGTTGCCCGGAACGTAGAAATGACCATTACTTTCACACTGGTTGCAATTATTCCAGTTATACGATGGAAAAGCTGTTGTATATTTATTGAATTTTATGCTTCGGGCGTTGACTTCTATGGCCCTACCTATTCGATCTGGTGGAGCAAGACCCTACAGTGAAGCCTAGGTTGACCGGAACGTAGAAATGAACACAACTTTCACACTGTTTGCAATTTTTCATTTTATGCGATGGCAAAGCTGTTGTATTTATATTGTATTTTATGCTTCTGGCGTTAACTTCTTAGGCCCTGACTATTCGATCTGGTGGAACAACGCCCTAGAGTGAAGCCGAGGTTGCCCGGAACGTAGGACATACCATTACATTCACACTGGCTGCAATTACTCCTGTTATACGATGGAAAAACTGTTCTATTTATTTTGTATTTTATGCTTCGGGCGTTGACTTCTAAGGCCCTAACTATTCGATCAGGTGGAGCAACGCCCTAGAGTGACGCCTAGGGTGCTCGGAACGTAGAAATGACCATTACTATCACACTGTTTGCAATTACACATTTTATACGATGGAAAAACTGTTCTATTTATTTTGTATTTTATGCTTCGGCCGTGGACTTCTAAGGCCCTAACTACTCGATCTTGTGGAGCAACGCCCTAGAGCGAAGTATAGGTTGCCCGGAACGTAGAAATGACCTTTACTTTCACACTGGTTGCAATTATTCCTGTTATACGATGGAAAATCTGTTGTATTTATATTGTTTTTTATGCTTCTGTCGTTGACTTCTAAGGCCGTAGCAATTAGTTGTGGTGGAGCAACGCCCTAGAGTGAAGCCTAGGTTGCCCGGAACGTAGAAATGTCCACCACATTCACACTGGTTGCAATTATTCCTGTTATACGATGGAAAAACTCTTGTATATTTATTGTATTTTATGCTTCTGGCGTTGACTTCTAAGGCCCTAACTATACGATCTGGTGGAGCACCGCCCTAGAGTGAAGCCTAGGTTGCCCGGAACGTAGAAATGATCATCACTTTCACACTGGTTGCAATTATTCCTGTTATACGATGGAAAAACTCTTGTATATTTATTGTATTTTATGCTCCGGGCGTTGACTTCTATGGCCCTACCTATTCGATCTGTTGGAGCAACACCCTACAGTTAAGCCTAGGTTGCCCGGAACGTAGAAATAAACATAACTTTCACACTGGCAGCAATTATTCGCTTTTTACAATGGAAAAACTGTTCTATTTATTTTGTATTTTATGCTTCGGCCGTGGACTTCTAAGGCCCTAACTACTCGATCTGGTGGAGCAACGCCCTAGAGTGAAGCATAGGTTGCCCGGAACGTAGAAATGACCTTTACTTTCACACTGGTTGCAATTATTCCTGTTATACGATGGAAAAGCTGTTGTATTTATATTGTATTTTATGCTTCTGTCGTTGACTTCTAAGGTCGTAGCAATTAGTTGTGGTGGAGCAACGCCCTAGAGTGACGCCTAGGTTGCCGGAACTTAGAAATGACCATTACTTTCACAATGCTTGCAATTATTCATTTTATACGATGGAAAAACTGTTGTACTTATATTGTATTTTATTCTTCTGGCGTTGAATTCTATGTCCCTAGCTATTCGATCTGGTGGAGCTACGCCCTAGAATGAAACTTAGGTTACCCGGAACGTAGAAATGACCAGTACTTTCACACTGTTTGCAGTTATTCCTGTTACTCGATGGAAAAACTGTTGCATCTTTATTGTATTTTATGCTTCTGGCGTTGACTTCTAAGGCCGTAGCTATTAGATGTGGCGGAGCAACGCCGTAGAGTGACGCCCAGGTTGCCCGGAATGTAGAAATGACCATAAGTTTCATACAGTTTGCAATTATTCGTTTTATACGATGGAAAAACTGTTGTATTTATATTGCATTTTATGCTTCTGGCGTTCACTTCTTAGGCTCTAACTATTCGATCTGGTGGAACAACGCCCTGGGGTCAAGCCTAGGTTGCCCGGAACGTAGAAATGACCATAACTTTTACACTGGTAGCAATTATTCGTTTTATACGATGGAAGAGCTGTTGTATTTATTTTGTATTTTATGCTTCGGGCGTTGACTTCTAAGGCCCTAACTGTTTGATGTGGTGGAGCAACGCCCTAGAGTGAAGCTTAGGTTGCCCGGAAAGTAGAAATGACCATCACTTTCACACTGGTTGCAATTATTCGTTTCATACGATGGAAAAACTGTTGCATCTTTATCGTATTTTATGCTTCTGACGTTGACTTCTTAGTCCGTAACTATTCGATCTGGTGGAGCAACGCCCTGGAGTGAAACCTAGGTTGCCCGGAACGCAGAAATGTCCACTACTATCACACACGTTGCAAATTATTCCTGCTATACGATGGAAAAACTGTTGTATTTTTATTGCATTTTATGCTTCGGGCATTGACTTCTAAGGCCCTAACTATTCAATCTGTAGGAGCAACGTCCTAGGGTGAAGCCTAGGTTGCCCGGAACATAGAAATGACCATAACTTTCACACTGGTTGCAATTATTCGTTTTATACGATGGAAAAGCTGTTGTATTTATATCGTATTTTATGCTTCTGGCGTTGACTTCTTAGGCCCAAACTATTCCATCTGGTGGAACAACGCCCTAGGGAGAAGCGTAGGTTGCCCGGAAAGTAGAAATGACCATAACTTTCACACTGGTATTAATTATTCGTTTTATACGATGGAAAAACTGTTCCATTTATTTTGTATTTTATGCTTCGGGCGTTGACTTCTAAGGCCCTAACTATTCGATCAGGTGGAGCAACGCCCTAGAGTGAAGCCTAGGTTGCCCGGTACGTAGAAATGACCATCATTTTCAAACTGGCTGCAATTATTCGTTTTATACGATGGAAAACCTGTTGTATTTATATCGTATTTTATGCTTCTGGCGTTGACTTCTTAGGCCCTAACTATTCCATCTGGTGGAACAACGCCCTGTGGTGCAGCCTAGGTTGCCCGGAAAGTAGAAATGACCATAACTTTCACACTGGTAGCAATTATTCGTTTTAGACGATGGAAAAACTGTTCTATTTATTTTATATTTTATGCTTCGGGCGTTGACTTCTAAGGCCCTAACTATTCGATCTGGTGGAGCAACGCCCTAGAGGGAAGCCTAGGTTGCTCGGAAAGTAGAAATGACCATAAGTTTCATACTGGTTGCAATTATTCGTTTTATACGATGGAAAAACTGTTGTATTTATATTGTATTTTATGCTTCTGGCGTTGACTTCTAAGGCACTAGCTATTCGATCTAGTGGAGCAACGCCCTAGAGTGAAGCCTAGGTTGCCCGGAACGTAGAAATGACCATAACTTTTACACTGGTAGCAATTATTCGTTTTATACAATGGAAAAACTGTTCTATTTATCTTGTATTTAGTGCTTCGGGCGTTGGCTTCTAAGGCCCTAACTGTTTGATCTGGTGGAGCAACGCCCTAGAGTGAAGCCTAGGTTGCCCGGAACGTAGAAATGACCATAACTTTCACACTGGCTGCTATTGTTCGTTTTATACGATGGAAAAACTGTTACATTTATATTGTATTTTATGCTTCTGGCGTTGACTTCTTAGGCCCTAACTATTCGATCTGTTGGAACAACGCCCTAGAGTGAAGCCTAGGTATCCTGGAACGTAGAAATGACCATCACTTTCACACGGGTTGCCATTATTCCTGTTATAGGATGGAAAAACTCTTGTATATTTATTGTATTTTATGCTTCTGGCGTTGACTTCTAAGGCCCTAACTATACGATCTGGTGGAGCAACGCCCTAGAGTGAAGCCTAGGTTGCCCGGAACGTAGAAATGATCATTACTTTCACACTGGTTGCAATTATTCCTGTTAAACGATGGAAAAACCGTTCTATTTATTTTGTATTTTATGCTTCGGCCGTTGTGTTCTAAGGCCCTAACTATTCGATCTGGAGGAGCAACGCCCTAGAGTGAAGCCTAGGTTGCCCGGAACGTAGAAATGACCATTACTTTCACACTGGTTGCAATTATTCCAGTTATACGATGGAAAAGCTGTTGTATATTTATTGAATTTTATGCTTCGGGCGTTGACTTCTATGGCCCTACCTATTCGATCTGGTGGAGCAAGACCCTACAGTGAAGCCAAGGTTGACCGGAACGTAGAAATGAACACAACTTTCACACTGTTTGCAATTTTTCATTTTATGCGATGGCAAAGCTGTTGTATTTATATTGTATTTTATGCTTCTGGCGTTAACTTCTTAGGCCCTGACTATTCGATCTGGTGGAACAACGCCCTAGAGTGAAGCCCAGGTTGCCCGGAACGTAGGACATACCATTACATTCACACTGGCTGCAATTACTCCTGTTATACGATGGAAAAACTGTTCTATTTGTTTTGTATTTTATGCTTCGGGCGTTGACTTCTAAGGCCCTAACTATTCGATCAGGTGGAGCAACGCCCTAGAGTGACGCCTAGGGTGCTCGGAACGTAGAAATGACCATTACTATCACACTGTTTGCAATTACACATTTTATACGATGGAAAAACTGTTCTATTTATTTTGTATTTTATGCTTCGGCCGTGGACTTCTAAGGCCCTAACTACTCGATCTTGTGGAGCAACGCCCTAGAGCGAAGTATAGGTTGCCCGGAACGTAGAAATGACCTTTACTTTCACACTGGTTGCAATTATTCCTGTTATACGATGGAAAATCTGTTGTATTTATATTGTTTTTTATGCTTCTGTCGTTGACTTCTAAGGCCGTAGCAATTAGTTGTGGTGGAGCAACGCCCTAGAGTGAAGCCTAGGTTGCCCGGAACGTAGAAATGTCCACCACATTCACACTGGTTGCAATTATTCCTGTTATACGATGGAAAAACTCTTGTATATTTATTGTATTTTATGCTTCTGGCGTTGACTTCTAAGGCCCTAACTATACGATCTGGTGGAGCACCGCCCTAGAGTGAAGCCTAGGTTGCCCGGAACGTAGAAATGATCATCACTTTCACACTGGTTGCAATTATTCCTGTTATACGATGGAAAAACTCTTGTATATTTATTGTATTTTATGCTCCGGGCGTTGACTTCTATGGCCCTACCTATTCGATCTGTTGGAGCAACACCCTACAGTTAAGCCTAGGTTGCCCGGAACGTAGAAATAAACATAACTTTCACACTGGCAGCAATTATTCGCTTTTTACAATGGAAAAACTGTTCTATTTATTTTGTATTTTATGCTTCGGCCGTGGACTTCTAAGGCCCTAACTACTCGATCTGGTGGAGCAACGCCCTAGAGTGAAGCATAGGTTGCCCGGAACGTAGAAATGACCTTTACTTTCACACTGGTTGCAATTATTCCTGTTATACGATGGAAAAGCTGTTGTATTTATATTGTATTTTATGCTTCTGTCGTTGACTTCTAAGGTCGTAGCAATTAGTTGTGGTGGAGCAACGCCCTAGAGTGACGCCTAGGTTGCCGGAACTTAGAAATGACCATTACTTTCACAATGCTTGCAATTATTCATTTTATACGATGGAAAAACTGTTGTACTTATATTGTATTTTATTCTTCTGGCGTTGAATTCTATGTCCCTAGCTATTCGATCTGGTGGAGCTACGCCCTAGAATGAAACTTAGGTTACCCGGAACGTAGAAATGACCAGTACTTTCACACTGTTTGCAGTTATTCCTGTTACTCGATGGAAAAACTGTTGCATCTTTATTGTATTTTATGCTTCTGGCGTTGACTTCTAAGGCCGTAGCTATTAGATGTAGCGGAGCAACGCCGTAGAGTGACGCCCAGGTTGCCCGGAATGTAGAAATGACCATAAGTTTCATACAGTTTGCAATTATTCGTTTTATACGATGGAAAAACTGTTGTATTTATATTGCATTTTATGCTTCTGGCGTTCACTTCTTAGGCTCTAACTATTCGATCTGGTGGAACAACGCCCTGGGGTCAAGCCTAGGTTGCCCGGAACGTAGAAATGACCATAACTTTTACACTGGTAGCAATTATTCGTTTTATACGATGGAAGAGCTGTTGTATTTATTTTGTATTTTATGCTTCGGGCGTTGACTTCTAAGGCCCTAACTATTCGATCTGGTGGTGCAACGCCCTAGAGTGAAGCCTAGGTTGCTCGGAATGTAGAAATGACCATAACTTTCACACTGGTTGCAATTATTCGTTTTATACGATGGAAAAACTGTTGCATCTCTAGCATATTTTATGCTTCTGACGTTGACTTCTTAGTCCGTAACTATTCGATCTGGTGGAGCAACGCCCTGGAGTGAAACCTAGGTTGCCCAGAACGCAGAAATGACCACTACTATCACACTCGTTGCAAATTATTCCTGCTATACGATGGAAAAGCTGTTGTATTTTTATTGCATTTTATGCTTCGCGCATTGACTTCTAAGGCCCTAACTATTCAATCTGTAGGAGCAACGTCCTAGGGTGAAGCCTAGGTTGCCCGGAACATAGAAATAACCATAACTTTCACACTGGTTGCAATTATTCGTTTTATACGATGGAAAAGCTGTTGTATTTATATCGTATTTTATGCTTCTGGCGTTGACTTCTTAGGCCCTAACTATTCCATCTGGTGGAACAACGCCCTAGGGAGAAGCGTAGGTTGCACGGAAAGTAGAAATGACCATAACTTTCACACTGGTATTAATTATTCGTTTTATACGATGGAAAAACTGTTCTATTTATTTTGTATTTTATGCTTCGGGCGTTGACTTCTAAGGCCCTAACTATTCGATCTGGTGGAGCAACGCCCTAAAGTGAAGCCTAGGTTGCCCGGAACGTAGAAGTGACCATAACTTCCACACTGGTTGCAATTATTCATTTAATATGATGGAAAAGCTGTTGTATTTATATCGTATTTTATGCTTCTGGCGTTGACTTCTTAGGCCCTAACATTTCGATCTGGTGAAGCAACGCCCTACTGTGAAGCCTAGTTTGCCCGGAACGTTGATATGACCATAACCTTCACACAGGTTGCAATTACTCGTTTTATACTGTGTAAAGGCTGTTGTGTTTATTTTGTATTTTATTCTTCTGGTGTTGACTTCTTAGGCCCTAACTATTCGATCTCGTGGTACAACGCCGTAGAGTGAAGCCTAGGTTGCCCGGAACGTAGAAATGACCATTACTATAACACTGGTTGCAAATTATTCCTGCTATACAATGGAAAAACTGTTGCATTTTTATTGCATTTTATGCTTCGGGCATTGACTTCTAAGGCCCTAACTATTCGATCTGGTGGAGCAACGCCCTAGACTGAAGCCTAGGTTGCTCGGAATGTAGAAATGACCATAACTTTCACACTGGTTGCAATTATTCGTTTTATACGATGGAAAAACTGTTGCATCTTTATCGTATTTTATGCTTCTGACGTTGACTTCTTAGTCCGTAACTATTCGATCTGGTGGAGCAACGCCCTGGAGTGAAACCTAGGTTGCCCGGAACGCAGAAATGACCACTACTATCACGCACGTTGCAAATTATTCCTGCTATACGATGGAAAAACTGTTGTATTTTTATTGCATTTTATGCTTCGGGCATTGACTTCTAAGGCCCTAACTATTCAATCTGTAGGAGCAACGTCCTAGGGTGAAGCCTAGGTTGCCCGGAACATAGAAATGACCATAACTTTCACACTGGTTGCAATTATTCGTTTTATACGATGGAAAAGCTGTTGTATTTATATCGTATTTTATGCTTCTGGCGTTGACTTCTTAGGCCCTAACTATTCCATCTGGTGGAACAACGCCCTAGGGAGAAGCGTAGGTTGCCCGGAAAGTAGAAATGACCATAACTTTCACACTGGTATTAATTATTCGTTTTATACGATGGAAAAACTGTTCCATTTATTTTGTATTTTATGCTTCGGGCGTTGACTTCTAAGGCCCTAACTATTCGATCAGGTGGAGCAACGCCCTAGAGTGAAGCCTAGGTTGCCCGGTACGTAGAAATGACCATCATTTTCAAACTGGCTGCAATTATTCGTTTTATACGATGGAAAACCTGTTGTATTTATATCGTATTTTATGCTTCTGGCGTTGACTTCTTAGGCCCTAACTATTCCATCTGGTGGAACAACGCCCTGTGGTGCAGCCTAGGTTGCCCGAAAAGTAGAAATGACCATAACATTCACACTGGTAGCAATTATTCGTTTTAGACGATGGAAAAACTGTTCTATTTATTTTATATTTTATGCTTCGGGCGTTGACTTCTAAGGCCCTAACTATTCGATCTGGTGGAGCAACGCCCTAGAGGGAAGCCTAGGTTGCTCGGAAAGTAGAAATGACCATAAGTTTCATACTGGTTGCAATTATTCGTTTTATACGATGGAAAAACTGTTGCATTTTTATTGCATTTTATGCTTCGGGCATTGACTTCTAAGGCCCTAACTATTCGATCTGGTGGAGCAACGCCCTAGACTGAAGCCTAGGTTGCTCGGAATGTAGAAATGACCATAACTTTCACACTGGTTGCAATTATTCGTTTTATACGATGGAAAAACTGTTGCATCTTTATCGTATTTTATGCTTCTGACGTTGACTTCTTAGTCCGTAACTATTCGATCTGGTGGAGCAACGCCCTGGAGTGAAACCTAGGTTGCCCGGAACGCAGAAATGACCACTACTATCACGCACGTTGCAAATTATTCCTGCTATACGATGGAAAAACTGTTGTATTTTTATTGCATTTTATGCTTCGGGCATTGACTTCTAAGGCCCTAACTATTCAATCTGTAGGAGCAACGTCCTAGGGTGAAGCCTAGGTTGCCCGGAACATAGAAATGACCATAACTTTCACACTGGTTGCAATTATTCGTTTTATACGATGGAAAAGCTGTTGTATTTATATCGTATTTTATGCTTCTGGCGTTGACTTCTTAGGCCCTAACTATTCCATCTGGTGGAACAACGCCCTAGGGAGAAGCGTAGGTTGCCCGGAAAGTAGAAATGACCATAACTTTCACACTGGTATTAATTATTCGTTTTATACGATGGAAAAACTGTTCCATTTATTTTGTATTTTATGCTTCGGGCGTTGACTTCTAAGGCCCTAACTATTCGATCAGGTGGAGTAACGCCCTAGAGTGAAGCCTAGGTTGCCCGGTACGTAGAAATGACCATCATTTTCAAACTGGCTGCAATTATTCGTTTTATACGATGGAAAACCTGTTGTATTTATATCGTATTTTATGCTTCTGGCGTTGACTTCTTAGGCCCTAACTATTCCATCTGGTGGAACAACGCCCTGTGGTGCAGCCTAGGTTGCCCGAAAAGTAGAAATGACCATAACATTCACACTGGTAGCAATTATTCGTTTTAGACGATGGAAAAACTGTTCTATTTATTTTATATTTTATGCTTCGGGCGTTGACTTCTAAGGCCCTAACTATTCGATCTGGTGGAGCAACGCCCTAGAGGGAAGCCTAGGTTGCTCGGAAAGTAGAAATGACCATAAGTTTCATACTGGTTGCAATTATTCGTTTTATACGATGGAAAAACTGTTGCATTTTTATTGCATTTTATGCTTCGGGCATTGACTTCTAAGGCCCTAGCTATTCGATCTGGTGGAGCAACGCCCTAGACTGAAGCCTAGGTTGCTCGGAATGTAGAAATGACCATAACTTTCACACTGGTTGCAATTATTCGTTTTATACGATGGAAAAACTGTTGCATCTTTATCGTATTTTATGCTTCTGACGTTGACTTCTTAGTCCGTAACTATTCGATCTGGTGGAGCAACGCCCTGGAGTGAAACCTAGGTTGCCCGGAACGCAGAAATGACCACTACTATCACGCACGTTGCAAATTATTCCTGCTATACGATGGAAAAACTGTTGTATTTTTATTGCATTTTATGCTTCGGGCATTGACTTCTAAGGCCCTAACTATTCAATCTGTAGGAGCAACGTCCTAGGGTGAAGCCTAGGTTGCCCGGAACATAGAAATGACCATAACTTTCACACTGGTTGCAATTATTCGTTTTATACGATGGAAAAGCTGTTGTATTTATATCGTATTTTATGCTTCTGGCGTTGACTTCTTAGGCCCTAACTATTCCATCTGGTGGAACAACACCCTAGGGAGAAGCGTAGGTTGCCCGGAAAGTAGAAATGACCATAACTTTCACACTGGTATTAATTATTCGTTTTATACGATGGAAAAACTGTTCCATTTATTTTGTATTTTATGCTTCGGGCGTTGACTTCTAAGGCCCTAACTATTCGATCAGGTGGAGCAACGCCCTAGAGTGAAGCCTAGGTTGCCCGGTACGTAGAAATGACCATCATTTTCAAACTGGCTGCAATTATTCGTTTTATACGATGGAAAACCTGTTGTATTTATATCGTATTTTATGCTTCTGGCGTTGACTTCTTAGGCCCTAACTATTCCATCTGGTGGAACAACGCCCTGTGGTGCAGCCTAGGTTGCCCGAAAAGTAGAAATGACCATAACATTCACACTGGTAGCAATTATTCGTTTTAGACGATGGAAAAACTGTTCTATTTATTTTATATTTTATGCTTCGGGCGTTGACTTCTAAGGCCCTAACTATTCGATCTGGTGGAGCAACGCCCTAGAGGGAAGCCTAGGTTGCTCGGAAAGTAGAAATGACCATAAGTTTCATACTGGTTGCAATTATTCGTTTTATACGATGGAAAAACTGTTGTATTTATATTGTATTTTATGCTTCTGGCGTTGACTTCTAAGGCACTAGCTATTCGATCTAGTGGAGCAACGACCTAGAGTGAAGCCTAGGTTGCCCGGAACGTAGAAATGACCATAACTTTTACACTGGTAGCAATTATTCGTTTTATACAATGGAAAAACTGTTCTATTTATCTTGTATTTAGTGCTTCGGGCGTTGGCTTCTAAGGCCCTAACTGCTTGATCTGGTGGAGCAACGCCCTAGAGTGAAGCCTAGGTTGCCCGGAACGTAGAAATGACCATAACTTTCACACTGGCTGCTATTGTTCGTTTTATACGATGGAAAAACTGTTACATTTATATTGTATTTTATGCTTCTGGCGTTGACTTCTTAGGCCCTAACTATTCGATCTGTTGGAACAACGCCCTAGAGTGAAGCCTAGGTATCCTGGAACGTAGAAATGACCATCACTTTCACACGGGTTGCCATTATTCTTGTTATAGGATGGAAAAACTCTTGTATATTTATTGTATTTTATGCTTCTGGCGTTGACTTCTAAGGCCCTAACTATACGATCTGGTGGAGCAACGCCCTAGAGTGAAGCCTAGGTTGCCCGGAACGTAGAAATGATCATTACTTTCACACTGGTTGCAATTATTCCTGTTATACGATGGAAAAACTGTTCTATTTATTTTGTATTTTATGCTTCGGCCGTTGAGTTCTAAGGCCCTAACTATTCGATCTGGAGGAGCAACGCCCTAGAGTGAAGCCTAGGTTGCCCGGAACGTAGAAATGACCATTACTTTCACACTGGTTGCAATTATTCCAGTTATACGATGGAAAAGCTGTTGTATATTTATTGAATTTTATGCTTCGGGCGTTGACTTCTATGGCCCTACCTATTCGATCTGGTGGAGCAAGACCCTACAGTGTAGCCTAGGTTGACCGGAACGTAGAAATGAACACAACTTTCACACTGTTTGCAATTTTTCATTTTATGCGATGGCAAAGCTGTTGTATTTATATTGTATTTTATGCTTCTGGCGTTAACTTCTTAGGCCCTGACTATTCGATCTGGTGGAACAACGCCCTAGAGTGAAGCCCAGGTTGCCCGGAACGTAGGACATACCATTACATTCACACTGGCTGCAATTACTCCTGTTATACGATGGAAAAACTGTTCTATTTATTTTGTATTTTATGCTTCGGGCGTTGACTTCTAAGGCCCTAACTATTCGATCAGGTGGAGCAACGCCCTAGAGTGACGCCTAGGGTGCTCGGAACGTAGAAATGACCATTACTATCACACTGTTTGCAATTACACATTTTATACGATGGAAAAACTGTTATATTTATTTTGTATTTTATGCTTCGGCCGTGGACTTCTAAGGCCCTAACTACTCGATCTTGTGGAGCAACGCCCTAGAGCGAAGTATAGGTTGCCCGGAACGTAGAAATGACCTTTACTTTCACACTGGTTGCAATTATTCCTGTTATACGATGGAAAATCTGTTGTATTTATATTGTTTTTTATGCTTCTGTCGTTGACTTCTAAGGCCGTAGCAATTAGTTGTGGTGGAGCAACGCCCTAGAGTGAAGCCTAGGTTGCCCGGAACGTAGAAATGTCCACCACATTCACACTGGTTGCAATTATTCCTGTTATACGATGGAAAAACTCTTGTATATTTATTGTATTTTATGCTTCTGGCGTTGACTTCTAAGGCCCTAACTATACGATCTGGTGGAACAACGCCCAAGACTGATGCCTAGGGTGCCCGGAACGTAGAAATGACCATTACCTTCAGGCTTGCTGCAATTATTCCTGTTATACGATGGAAAAACTGTTGCATTTTTATTGCATTTTATGCTTCGGGCATTGACTTCTAAGGCCCTAACTATTCGATCTGGTGGTGCAACGCCCTAGAGTGAAGCCTAGGTTGCTCGGAATGTAGAAATGACCATAACTTTCACACTGGTTGCAATTATTCGTTTTATACGATGGAAAAACTGTTGCATCTCTATCGTATTTTATGCTTCTGACGTTGACTTCTTAGTCCGTAACTATTCGATCTGGTGGAGCAACGCCCTGGAGTGAAACCTAGGTTGCCCAGAACGCAGAAATGACCACTACTATCACACTCGTTGCAAATTATTCCTGCTATACGATGGAAAAGCTGTTGTATTTTTATTGCATTTTATGCTTCGCGCATTGACTTCTAAGGCCCTAACTATTCAATCTGTAGGAGCAACGTCCTAGGGTGAAGCCTAGGTTGCCCGGAACATAGAAATGACCATAACTTTCACACTGGTTGCAATTATTCGTTTTATACGATGGAAAAGCTGTTGTATTTATATCGTATTTTATGCTTCTGGCGTTGACTTCTTAGGCCCTAACTATTCCATCTGGTGGAACAACGCCCTAGGGAGAAGCGTAGGTTGCCCGGAAAGTAGAAATGACCATAACTTTCACACTGGTATTAATTATTCGTTTTATACGATGGAAAAACTGCTCTATTTATTTTGTATTTTATGCTTCGGGCGTTGACTTCTAAGGCCCTAACTATTCGATCTGGTGGAGCAACGCCCTAAAGTGAAGCCTAGGTTGCCCGGAACGTAGAAGTGACCATAACTTCCACACTGGTTGCAATTATTCATTTAATATGATGGAAAAGCTGTTGTATTTATATCGTATTTTATGCTTCGGGCGTTGACTTCTTAGGCCCTAACATTTCGATCTGGTGAAGCAACGCCCTACTGTGAAGCCTAGTTTGCCCGGAACGTTGATATGACCATAACCTTCACACAGGTTGCAATTACTCGTTTTATACGGTGTAAAGGCTGTTGTATTTATTTTGTATTTTATTCTTCTGGTGTTGACTTCTTAGGCCCTAACTATTCGATCTCGTGGTACAACGCCGTAGAGTGAAGCCTAGGTTGCCCGGAACGTAGAAATGACCATTACTATAACACTGGTTGCAAATTATTCCTGCTATACAATGGAAAAACTGTTGCATTTTTATTGCATTTTATGCTTCGGGCATTGACTTCTAAGGCCCTAACTATTCGATCTGGTGGAGCAACGCCCTAGACTGAAGCCTAGGTTGCTCGGAATGTAGAAATGACCATAACTTTCACACTGGTTGCAATTATTCGTTTTATACGATGGAAAAACTGATGCATCCTTATCGTATTTTATGCTTCTGACGTTGACTTCTTAGTCCGTAACTATTCGATCTGGTGGAGCAACGCCCTGGAGTGAAACCTAGGTTGCCCGGAACGCAGAAATGACCACTACTATCACGCACGTTGCAAATTATTCCTGCTATACGATGGAAAAACTGTTGTATTTTTATTGCATTTTATGCTTCGGGCATTGACTTCTAAGGCCCTAACTATTCAATCTGTAGGAGCAACGTCCTAGGGTGAAGCCTAGGTTGCCCGGAACATAGAAATGACCATAACTTTCACACTGGTTGCAATTATTCGTTTTATACGATGGAAAAGCTGTTGTATTTATATCGTATTTTATGCTTCTGGCGTTGACTTCTTAGGCCCTAACTATTCCTTCTGGTGGAATAACGCCCTAGGGAGAAGCATAGGTTGCCCGGAAAGTAGAAATGACCATAACTTTCACACTGGTATTAATTATTCGTTTTATACGATGGAAAAACTGTTCCATTTATTTTGTATTTTATGCTTCGGGCGTTGACTTCTAAGGCCCTAACAATTCGATCAGGTGGAGCAACGCCCTAGAGTGAAGCCTAGGTTGCCCGGTACGTAGAAATGACCATCATTTTCAAACTGGCTGCAATTATTCGTTTTATACGATGGAAAACCTGTTGTATTTATATCGTATTTTATGCTTCTGGCGTTGACTTCTTAGGCCCTAACTATTCCATCTGGTGGAACAACGCCCTGTGGTGCAGCCTAGGTTGCCCGGAAAGTAGAAATGACCATAACTTTCACACTGGTAGCAATTATTCGTTTTAGACGATGGAAAAACTGTTCTATTTATTTTATATTTTATGCTTCGGGCGTTGACTTCTAAGGCCCTAACTATTCGATCTGGTGGAGCAACGCCCTAGAGGGAAGCCTAGGTTGCTCGGAAAGTAGAAATGACCATAAGTTTCATACTGGTTGCAATTATTCGTTTTATACGATGGAAAAACTGTTGTATTTATATTGTATGTTATGCTTCTGGCGTTGACTTCTAAGGCACTAGCTATTCGATCTAGTGGAGCAACGCCCTAGAGTGAAGCCTAGGTTGCCCGGAACGTAGAAATGACAATAACTTTTACACTGGTAGCAATTATTCGTTTTATACAATGGAAAAACTGTTCTATTTATCTTGTATTTAGTGCTTCGGGCGTTGGCTTCTAAGGCCCTAACTGTTTGATCTGGTGGAGCAACGCCCTAGAGTGAAGCCTAGGTTGCCCGGAACGTAGAAATGACCATAACTTTCACACTGGCTGCTATTGTTCGTTTTATACGATGGAAAAACTGTTACATTTATATTGTATTTTATGCTTCTGGCGTTGACTTCTTAGGCCCTAACTATTCGATCTGTTGGAACAACGCCCTAGAGTGAAGCCTAGGTATCCTGGAACGTAGAAATGACCATCACTTTCACACGGGTTGCCATTATTCCTGTTATAGGATGGAAAAACTCTTGTATATTTATTGTATTTTATGCTTCTGGCGTTGACTTCTAAGGCCCTAACTATACGATCTGGTGGAGCAACGCCCTAGAGTGAAGCCTAGGTTGCCCGGAACGTAGAAATGATCATTACTTTCACACTGGTTGCAATTATTCCTGTTATACGATGGAAAAACTGTTCTATTTATTTTGTATTTTATGCTTCGGCCGTTGTGTTCTAAGGCCCTAACTATTCGATCTGGAGGAGCAACGCCCTAGAGTGAAGCCTAGGTTGCCCGGAACGTAGAAATGACCATTACTTTCACACTGGTTGCAATTATTCCAGTTATACGATGGAAAAGCTGTTGTATATTTATTGAATTTTATGCTTCGGGCGTTGACTTCTATGGCCCTACCTATTCGATCTGGTGGAGCAAGACCCTACAGTGAAGCCTAGGTTGACCGGAACGTAGAAATGAACACAACTTTCACACTGTTTGCAATTTTTCATTTTATGCGATGGCAAAGCTGTTGTATTTATATTGTATTTTATGCTTCTGGCGTTAACTTCTTAGGCCCTGACTATTCGATCTGGTGGAACAACGCCCTAGAGTGAAGCCCAGGTTGCCCGGAACGTAGGACATACCATTACATTCACACTGGCTGCAATTACTCCTGTTATACGATGGAAAAACTGTTCTATTTATTTTGTATTTTATGCTTCGGGCGTTGACTTCTAAGGCCCTAACTATTCGATCAGGTGGAGCAACGCCCTAGAGTGACGCCTAGGGTGCTCGGAACGTAGAAATGACCATTACTATCACACTGTTTGCAATTACACATTTTATACGATGGAAAAACTGTTCTATTTATTTTGTATTTTATGCTTCGGCCGTGGACTTCTAAGGCCCTAACTACTCGATCTTGTGGAGCAACGCCCTAGAGCGAAGTATAGGTTGCCCGGAACGTAGAAATGACCTTTACTTTCACACTGGTTGCAATTATTCCTGTTATACGATGGAAAATCTGTTGTATTTATATTGTTTTTTATGCTTCTGTCGTTGACTTCTAAGGCCGTAGCAATTAGTTGTGGTGGAGCAACGCCCTAGAGTGAAGCCTAGGTTGCCCGGAACGTAGAAATGTCCACCACATTCACACTGGTTGCAATTATTCCTGTTATACGACGGAAAAACTCTTGTATATTTATTGTATTTTATGCTTCTGGCGTTGACTTCTAAGGCCCTAACTATACGATCTGGTGGAGCACCGCCCTAGAGTGAAGCCTAGGTTGCCCGGAACGTAGAAATGATCATCACTTTCACACTGGTTGCAATTATTCCTGTTATACGATGGAAAAACTCTTGTATATTTATTGTATTTTATGCTCCGGGCGTTGACTTCTATGGCCCTACCTATTCGATCTGTTGGAGCAACACCCTACAGTTAAGCCTAGGTTGCCCGGAACGTAGAAATAAACATAACTTTCACACTGGCAGCAATTATTCGCTTTTTACAATGGAAAAACTGTTCTATTTATTTTGTATTTTATGCTTCGGCCGTGGACTTCTAAGGCCCTAACTACTCGATCTGGTGGAGCAACGCCCTAGAGTGAAGCATAGGTTGCCCGGAACGTAGAAATGACCTTTACTTTCACACTGGTTGCAATTATTCCTGTTATACGATGGAAAAGCTGTTGTATTTATATTGTATTTTATGCTTCTGTCGTTGACTTCTAAGGTCGTAGCAATTAGTTGTGGTGGAGCAACGCCCTAGAGTGACGCCTAGGTTGCCGGAACTTAGAAATGACCATTACTTTCACAATGCTTGCAATTATTCATTTTATACGATGGAAAAACTGTTGTACTTATATTGTATTTTATTCTTCTGGCGTTGAATTCTATGTCCCTAGCTATTCGATCTGGTGGAGCTACGCCCTAGAATGAAACTTAGGTTACCCGGAACGTAGAAATGACCAGTACTTTCACACTGTTTGCAGTTATTCCTGTTACTCGATGGAAAAACTGTTGCATCTTTATTGTATTTTATGCTTCTGGCGTTGACTTCTAAGGCCGTAGCTGTTAGATGTGGCGGAGCAACGCCGTAGAGTGACGCCCAGGTTGCCCGGAATGTAGAAATGACCATAAGTTTCATACAGGTTGCAATTATTCGTTTTATACGATGGAAAAACTGTTGTATTTATATTGCATTTTATGCTTCTGGCGTTCACTTCTTAGGCTCTAACTATTCGATCTGGTGGAACAACGCCCTGGGGTCAAGCCTAGGTTGCCCGGAACGTAGAAATGACCATAACTTTTACACTGGTAGCAATTATTCGTTTTATACGATGGAAGAGCTGTTGTATTTATTTTGTATTTTATGCTTCGGGCGTTGACTTCTAAGGCCCTAACTGTTTGATGTGGTGGAGCAACGCCCTAGAGTGAAGCTTAGGTTGCCCGGAAAGTAGAAATGACCATCACTTTCACACTGGTTGCAATTATTCTTTTCATACGATGGAAAAACTGTTGCATCTTTATCGTATTTTATGCTTCTGACGTTGACTTCTTAGTCCGTAACTATTCGATCTGGTGGAGCAACGCCCTGGAGTGAAACCTAGGTTGCCCAGAACGCAGAAATGACCACTACTATCACACTCGTTGCAAATTATTCCTGCTATACGATGGAAAAGCTGTTGTATTTTTATTGCATTTTATGCTTCGCGCATTGACTTCTAAGGCCCTAACTATTCAATCTGTAGGAGCAACGTCCTAGGGTGAAGCCTAGGTTGCCCGGAACATAGAAATGACCATAACTTTCACACTGGTTGCAATTATTCGTTTTATACGATGGAAAAGCTGTTGTATTTATATCGTATTTTATGCTTCTGGCGTTGACTTCTTAGGCCCTAACTATTCCATCTGGTGGAACAACGCCCTAGGGAGAAGCGTAGGTTGCCCGGAAAGTAGAAATGACCATAACTTTCACACTGGTATTAATTATTCGTTTTATACGATGGAAAAACTGTTCTATTTATTTTGTATTTTATGCTTCGGGCGTTGACTTCTAAGGCCCTAACTATTCGATCTGGTGGAGCAACGCCCTAAAGTGAAGCCTAGGTTGCCCGGAACGTAGAAGTGACCATAACTTCCACACTGGTTGCAATTATTCATTTAATATGATGGAAAAGCTGTTGTATTTATATCGTATTTTATGCTTCGGGCGTTGACTTCTTAGGCCCTAACATTTCGATCTGGTGAAGCAACGCCCTACTGTGAAGCCTAGTTTGCCCGGAACGTTGATATGACCATAACCTTCACACAGGTTGCAATTACTCGTTTTATACGGTGTAAAGGCTGTTGTATTTATTTTGTATTTTATTCTTCTGGTGTTGACTTCTTAGGCCCTAACTATTCGATCTCGTGGTACAACGCCGTAGAGTGAAGCCTAGGTTGCCCGGAACGTAGAAATGACCATTACTATAACACTGGTTGCAAATTATTCCTGCTATACAATGGAAAAACTGTTGCATTTTTATTGCATTTTATGCTTCGGGCATTGACTTCTAAGGCCCTAACTATTCGATCTGGTGGAGCAACGCCCTAGACTGAAGCCTAGGTTGCTCGGAATGTAGAAATGACCATAACTTTCACACTGGTTGCAATTATTCGTTTTATACGATGGAAAAACTGTTGCATCCTTATCGTATTTTATGCTTCTGACGTTGACTTCTTAGTCCGTAACTATTCGATCTGGTGGAGCAACGCCCTGGAGTGAAACCTAGGTTGCCCGGAACGCAGAAATGACCACTACTATCACGCACGTTGCAAATTATTCCTGCTATACGATGGAAAAACTGTTGTATTTTTATTGCATTTTATGCTTCGGGCATTGACTTCTAAGGCCCTAACTATTCAATCTGTAGGAGCAACGTCCTAGGGTGAAGCCTAGGTTGCCCGGAACATAGAAATGACCATAACTTTCACACCGGTTGCAATTATTCGTTTTATACGATGGAAAAGCTGTTGTATTTATATCGTATTTTATGCTTCTGGCGTTGACTTCTTAGGCCCTAACTATTCCATCTGGTGGAACAACGCCCTAGGGAGAAGCGTAGGTTGCCCGGAAAGTAGAAATGACCATAACTTTCACACTGGTATTAATTATTCGTTTTATACGATGGAAAAACTGTTCCATTTATTTTGTATTTTATGCTTCGGGCGTTGACTTCTAAGGCCCTAACTATTCGATCAGGTGGAGCAACGCCCTAGAGTGAAGCCTAGGTTGCCCGGTACGTAGAAATGACCATCATTTTCAAACTGGCTGCAATTATTCGTTTTATACGATGGAAAACCTGTTGTATTTATATCGTATTTTATGCTTCTGGCGTTGACTTCTAAGGCACTAACTATGCGATCTTGCGGAACAACGCCCTGGGGTGAAACCTAGGTTGCCCGGAACGTAGAATTGGCCATCACTTTCAAACTGGTTGCAATTATTCCTGTTGTATGATGGAAACACTGTTGTATTTTTTTTGCATTTTATGGTTCGGGCGTTGGCTTCTAAGGCCCTAACTATTCAATCTGTTGGAGCAACGCCCTAGGGTGAAGCCTAGGTTGCTCGGAAAGTAGAAATGACCATAAGTTTCATACTGGTTGCAATTATTCGTTTTATACGATGGAAAATCTGTTGTATTTATATTGTATTTTATGCTTCTGGCGTTGACTTCTAAGGCCCTAGCTATTCGATCGAGTGGAGCAACGCCCTAGAGTGAAGCCTAGGTTGCCCGGATAGGAAGAATGACCATTACTTTCACACTGGTTGCAATTACTTCTGATACACGATGGAAAAGCTGTTGTACCTTTATTGTATTTTATGCTTCAGGCGTTGACTTCTAAGGCCGGAGCTATTCGATGTGGTGGAGCTACGCGCTAGAGTGAAGCCTAGGTTGCCCGGAACGTAGAAACGACCGTTACGTTCACACTGTTTGCAAATATACATTATATAGGATGGAAAAACCGTTGTATTTATATTGTATTTTGTGCTTCTGGCGTTGACTTCTTAGGCCCTAGCTATTCGACCTGGTGGAGCAACGCCCTAGAGTGAAGCCTAGATTGCACGGAACGTAGAAATCACCATAACTTTCACACTGGTTACAATTATTCCTGGTATACGATGGAAAAGCTGTTGTACCTTTATTGTATTTTATGCTTCAGGCGTTGACTTCTAAGGCCGGAGCTATTCGAAGTGGTGGAGCTACGCCCGAGAGTGAAGCCTAGGTTGCGCGGATCGTAGAAATGACTATTACTTTCACACTGTTTGCAAATATACATTATATGCGATGGAAGAGCTGTTGTATTTATGTTGTATTTTATGCTTCCGGCGTTGGCTTCTAAGGGCCTAACTATTCGGTCTGGTGGAGCAACGCCCTAGAGTGAAGCCTAGGTTGCGCGGCACGTAGAAATGACCATTACTTTCGGACTGGTTGCAATTATTCGTTTTATACGATGGAAAAACTGTTGTATTTATATCGTATTTTATGCTTCTGGCGTTGAATTCTTAGGCCCTGACTATTCCATCTGGTGGAACAACGCCCTAGGGTAAAGCCCAGGTTGCACGGAACGTAGAAATGCCCATAACTGTCACACTGGTAGCAATTATTCGTTTTATACGATGGAAAAACTGTTGTATTTATACTGTATTTTATGTTTCGGGCGTTGACTTCAAAGATTCTAGCTATTCGATCTGCTGGAGCAACGCCCTAGAGTGAAGCCTATGTTGCCCGGAACGGTGAAATGACCATTACTTTCACACTGGTTGCAGTTATTCCTGCTATACGATGGAAAAACTGTGGCATTTCAATTGTATTTTATTCTTCTGGCGTTGAATTCTAAGTCCCTAATTATTCGATCTCGTGGAGCACCGCCGTAGAGTGAAGCCTAGGTTGCCCGAAACGTAGAAATGTCCATTACTTTCACACTGTTTGCAAATATACATTATATACGTTGGAAAAGCTGTTGTATTTATATTGTATTTTATGCTTCTGGCGTTGACTTCTTAGGCCCTAACTATTTTATCTGGTGGTGCACCGCCCTATAGTGAAGCCTAGGTTGCCCGGAACGTAGAACATACCATTACCTTCACACTGGTTGCAATTATTCCTGGTATACGATGGAACAACTGTTTCATCTTCATTGTATTTAATGCTTCTGGCGTTGACTTCTAAGGCCCTAACTATTCGATCTGGTGGAGCAACGCCCTACAGTGAAGCCTAGGTTGCCCGGAACGTAGAAATGACCATAACCTTCACACAGGTTGCAATTAGACGTGCTATACGATGGAAAAACTGTTGCATCTTCATTGCATTTTATGCTTCTGGCGTTGACTTCTAATGCCCTAACTATTCGATCTGTTGGAGCAACGCCTTAGAGTGAAGCCTAGATTGCTCGGAATGAAGACATGACCATAACTTTCACACTGGTTGCAATTATTCGTTTTATACAATGGAAAAACTGTTGCATCTTTATCGTATTTTATGCTTCTGGCGTTGACTTCTAAGGCCCTGGCTATTCGATCTGGTGGAGCAACGCCCTAGAGTGAAACCTAGGTTGCTCGGAACGTAGAAATGACCATTACTTTCACACTGTTTGCAATTATTCATTTTATACGATGGCAAAGCTGTTGTATTTATATTGTATTTTATGCTCCTGGCGTTGACTTCTAAGGCCGCAGTTATTAGATGTGGTGGAGCAACGCCCTAGAGTGACGCCTAGGTTGCCCGGAAAGTAGAAATGGCCATTACTTTCACACTGGTTGCAATTACTTCTGATACACGATGGAAAAGCTGTTGTACCTTTATTGTATTTTATGCTTCAGGCGTTGACTTCTAAGGCCGGAGCTATTCGATGTGGTGGAGCTGCGCCCTAGAGTGAAGCCTAGGTTGCCCGGAACGTAGAAACGACCGTTACTTTCACACTGTTTGCAAATATACATTATATACGATGGAAAAACCGTTGTATTTATATTGTATTTTATGCTTCTGGCGTTGACTTCTTAGGCCCTGATTATTCCATCTGGTGGAACAACGCCCTAGGGTAAAGCCCAGGATGCCCGCAAAGTAGAAATGACCATAACTTTCACACTGGTTGCAATTATTCGTTTTGTACGATGGAAAAGCTGTTGCACCTTTATCGTATTTCATTCATCTGGGGTTGACCTCTAAGGCCGTAGCTATTAGATGCGTTGGACCAACGCCCCAGAGTGACGCCTAGGGTGCTCGGAACGTAGAAATGACCATAACTTTCACACTGGTTGCAATTACTCGATTTATACGATGGAATAGCTGTTGTACTTATATTGTATTTTATGCTTCTGGCGTTGACTTCTAAGGCCCTAGCTACTCGATCTAGTGGAGCAACGCCCTAGAGTGAAGCCTAGGTTTCCCGGAACGTAGAAATGACCATCACTTTCATACTGGTTGCAATTAATCCTGTTATACGATGGAAAAACTGTTGTATTTTTATTGCATTTTATGCTTCGGGCCTTGACTTCTAAGGCCCTAACTATTCAATCTGTTGGAGCAACGCCCTAGGGTTAAGCCTAGGTTGCCCGGAATGTAGAAATGACGTTAACCTTCATACTGGTTGCAATTATTCGTTTTATACGATAGAAAAACTGATGTAGTTATATTGTATTTTATGCATCTGGCGTTGACTTCTAAGGCACTAACTATTCGATCTATTGGAGCAACGCCCTAGAGTGAAGCCTAGGTTGCCCGGAAAGGAGAAATGACCATAACTTTTACACTGGTAGCAATTAATCGTTTTATACAATGGAAAAACTGTTCTATTTATTTGGTATTTAATGCTTCGGGCGTTGGCTTCTAAGGCCCTAACTGTTTCATCCGGTGGAACAACGCCCTAGAGTGAATCCTAGGTTGCCCGGAACGTAGAATTGGCCATCACTTTCAGACTGGTTGCAATTAATCCAGTTATACGATGGAAGAACTGCTGTATTTTTATTGCATTTTATGCTTCTGGCGTTCACTTCTTAGGCCCTAACTATTCGATCTGGTGGAACAACGCCCTAGGGTGAAGCCTAGGTTGCCCGGAAAGTAGAAATGACCATAAGTTTCATACTGCTTGTAATTATTCGTTTTAGACGATGGAAAAGCTGTTGTATTTATATAGTGTTTTATGCTTCTGGTGTTGACTTCTTAGGCCCTAACTATTCTATCTGGTGGAGCAACGCCCTAGAGTGAAGCCTAGATAGCCCGGAATGTAGAAATGACCATAACTTTCACACTGGTTGCAATTATTCGTTTTATACGATGGAAAAGCTGTTGTATTTATATTGTTTTTTATGTTTCTGGCGTTGACTTCTTACGCTCTAACTATTCGATCTGGTGGAGCAACGCCCTACAGTGAAGCCTAGGTTTCCCGGAACGTAGGAGTGACCATTACCATCACACTGGCTGCAATTGTTCCTGTTATACGATGGCAAAACTGTTGTATCTTTATTGTATTCTATGCTTCGGCAATTGACTTCTGACGCCCTAGCTATTCGATCTTTTGGAGCAAAGTCCTAGAGTGAAGCCTAGGTTGCCCGAAACGTAGAAATGACCATTACTTTCACTCTGGTTGCAATTATTCATGATATACGATGGAAAGACTGTTGTATTTATTTTGTATTTTATGCTTCGTGCATTGACTTCTAAGGCCCTAACTATTCGATGTGGTGGAGCAACGCCCTAGAGCGAAATCTAGGTTGCCAGGAACGTAGAAATGACCATTACTTTCACACTGGTTGCAATTATTCCTGTTATACGGTGGACAAACTGTTAGATTTTTATTGTACTTTATGCTTCTGGCGTTGACTTCTTAGGCCCTAACTATTCGATCTGGTGGAACAACGCCCTAGAGTGAAGCCTAGGTTGCCCAGAACGTAGAAATGACCATAACATTCACACTGGTTGCAATTATTCGTTTTATACAATGGAAAAACTGTTCTTTTTATTTTGTATTTTATGCTTCGGGCGTTGACTTCTAAGGCCACACGTATTCGATCTGGTGGAGCAACGCCCTAGAGTGAAGCCTAGGTTGCCCGGAACGTAGAAATGACCATATCCTTCACACTGGTTGCAATTATTCCTGTTACACGATGGAAAAACTGTTGTATTTTTATTGTATTTTATGCCTCTGGCGTTAACTTCTTAGGCCCTAACTATTGGATCTGGTGGAGCAACGCCCTAGAGTGAAGCCTAGGTTTGCCCGGAACATATAAATGACTATAACTTTCACACCGGTTGCAAATATTCGTTTTATACGATGGAAAAACTGTTGTATTTATATTGTGTTTTATGCCTCTGGAGTTGACTTCTTAGGCCCTAACTATTCGATCTGGTGGAGCAACGCCATAGAGTGTAGCCTAGGTTGCCCGGAACGTAGAATTGACCATAACTTTCACACCGGTTGCAATTATTCGTTTTATACGATGGAAAAACTGTTGTATTTATTTTGTATTTTATGCTCCTGGCGTTGACTTCTAAGTCCGTAGCCATTCGATCTGGTGGAGCAGCGCCCTAGAGTGAAGTCTATGTTGCCGGGAACGTAGAAATGACCATAACTTTCACTCTGGTGCAGTTATTCGTTTTATACAATGGAAAAGCTGTTCTATATATTTTGTATTTTATGATTCGAGCGTTGACTTCTAAGGCCCAAACTATTCTATGTGGTGGGGCAACGTCCAAGAGTCAAGCCTATGTCGCCCGGAACGTAGAAATGACCATCACTTTCATACTGGTTGCAGTTAATCCTGTTATACGATGGAAAAACTGTTGTATTTTTATTGCATTTTATGCTTCGGGCGTTGACTTCTAAGGCCCTAACTATTCAATCTGTTGGAGCAACGCCCTAGGGTGAAGCCTAGGTTGCCCGGAATGTAGAAATGACGTTAACCTTCATATTGGTTGCAATTATTCGTTTTATACGATAGAAAAACTGATGTAGTTATATTGTATTTTATGCATCTGGCGTTGACTTCTAAGGCACTAACTATTCGATCTATTGGAGCAACGCCCTAGAGTGAAGCCTAGGTTGCCCGGAACGTAGAAATGACCATCACTTTCAAACTGGATGCAATTATTCCTGTTATATGATGGAAAAACTGTTGTATTTCTATTGCATTATATGCTTCGGGCATTGACTTCTAAGGCCCTAACTATTCAATCTGTTGGAGCAACGCCCTAGGGTCAAGCCTAGGTTGCCCGGAAAGTAGAAATGACCATAAGTTTCATACTGCATGCAATTATTCGTTTTAGACGATGGAAAAACTGTTGTATTTATATTGTATTTTATGCTTCTGGCGTTGACTTCTAAGGCCCTAGCTATTCGATCGAGTGGAGCAACGCCCTAGAGTGAAGCCTAGGTTGCCCGGAAAGGAAAAATGACCATTACTTTCACACTGGTTGCAATTACTTCTGATACACGATGGAGAAGCTGTTGTACCTTTATTGTATTTTATGCTTCAGGCGTTGACTTCTAAGGCCGGAGCTATTCGATGTGGTGGAGCTACGCCCTAGAGTGAAGCCTAGGTTGCCCGGAACGTAGAAACGACCGTTACTTTCACACTGTTTGCAAATATACATTATATAGGATGGAAAAACCGTTGTATTTATATTGTATTTTGTGCTTCTGGCGTTGACTTCTTAGGCCCTAGCTATTCGATCTGGTGGAGCAACGCCCTAGAGTGAAGCCTAGATTGCACGGAACGTAGAAATCACCATAACTTTCACACTGGTTACAATTATTCCTGGTATACGATGGAAAAGCTGTTGTACCTTTATTGTATTTTATGCTTCAGGCGTTGACTTCTAAGGCCGGAGCTATTCGAAGTGGTGGAGCTACGCCCGAGAGTGAAGCCTAGGTTGCGCGGATCGTAGAAATGACTATTACTTTCACACTGTTTGCAAATATACATTATATGCGATGGAAGAGCTGTTGTATTTATGTTGTATTTTATGCTTCCGGCGTTGGCTTCTAAGGGCCTAACTATTCGGTCTGGTGGAGCAACGCCCTAGAGTGAAGCCTAGGTTGCGCGGCACGTAGAAATGACCATTACTTTCGGACTGGTTGCAATTATTCGTTTTATACGATGGAAAAACTGTTGTATTTATATCGTATTTTATGCTTCTGGCGTTGAATTCTTAGGCCCTGACTATTCCATCTGGTGGAACAACGCCCTAGGGTAAAGCCCAGGTTGCACGGAACGTAGAAATGCCCATAACTGTCACACTGGTAGCAATTATTCGTTTTATACGATGGAAAAACTGTTGTATTTATACTGTATTTTATGCTTCGGGCGTTGACTTCAAAGATTCTAGCTATTCGATCTGCTGGAGCAACGCCCTAGAGTGAAGCCTATGTTGCCCGGAACGGTGAAATGACCATTACTTTCACACTGGTTGCAGTTATTCCTGTTATACGATGGAAAAACTGTGGCATTTTAATTGTATTTTATTCTTCTGGCGTTGAATTCTAAGTCCCTAATTATTCGATCTCGTGGAGTACCGCCGTAGAGTGAAGCCTAGGTTGCCCGAAACGTAGAAATGTCCATTACTTTCACACTGTTTGCAAATATACATTATATACGATGGAAAAGCTGTTGTATTTATATTGTATTTTATGCTTCTGGCGTTGACTTCTTAGGCCCTAACTATTTTATCTGGTGGAGCACCGCCCTATAGTGAAGCCTAGGTTGCCCGGAACGTAGAACATACCATTACCTTCACACTGGTTGCAATTATTCCTGGTATACGATGGAACAACTGTTTCATCTTCATTGTATTTAATGATTCTGGCGTTGACTTCTAAGGCCCTAACTATTCGATCTGGTGGAGCAACGCCCTACAGTGAAGCCTAGGTTGCCCGGAACGTAGAAATGACCATAACCTTCACACAGGTTGCAATTAGCCGTGCTATACGATGGAAAAACTGTTGCATCATCATTGCATTTTATGCTACTGGCGTTGACTTCTAATGCCCTAACTATTCGATCTGTTGGAGCAACGCCTTAGAGTGAAGCCTAGATTGCTCGGAATGAAGACATGACCATAACTTTCACACTGGTTGCAATTATTCGTTTTATACAATGGAAAAACTGTTGCATCTTTATCGTATTTTATGCTTCTGGCGTTGACTTCTAAGGCCCTGGCTATTCGATCTGGTGGAGCAACGCCCTAGAGTGAAGCCTAGGTTGCCGGAACGTAGAAATGACCATTACTTTCGGACTGGTTGCAATTATTCGTTTTATACGATGGAAAAACTGTTGCATTTATATCGTATTTTATGCTTCTGGCGTTGAATTCTTAGGCCCTGACTATTCCATCTGGTGGAACAACGCCCTAGGGTAAAGCCCAGGTTGCACGGAACGTAGAAATGCCCATAACTGTCACACTGGTAGCAATTATTCGTTTTATACGATGGAATAACTGTTTTACTTATTTTGTATTTTATGCTTCGGGCGTTGACTTCTAAGGCCCTAACTAATCGATCTGGTGGAGCAACGCCCTAGAGTGAAGCCTAGGTTGCCGGAACGTAGAAATGACCATTACTTTCGGACTGGTTGCAATTATTCGTTTTATACGATGAAAAGACCGTTGTATTTTTATTGTATTTTATGCTTCAGGCGTAGGCTTCTAAGGCCGTAGCTATTCGATATGGTGGAGCACCGCCCTAGAGTGAAGACTAGGTTGCTCGGAATATACAAATGACCATAACTTTCACACTGGTTGCAATTATTCGTTTTCTACGATGGAAAAACTGTTGTATTTATATTGTATTTTATGCTTCTGGCGTTCACTTCTTAGGCCCTAACTATTCGATCTGGTGGAGCAACGCCCTAGAGTGAAGCCTAGGTTGCCCAGAACGTAGAAATGACCATAACATTCACACTGGTTGCAATTATTCGTTTTATACAATGGAAAAACTGTTCTTTTTATTTTGTATTTTATGCTTCGGGCGTTGACTTCTAAGGCCACACGTATTCGATCTGGTGGAGCAACGCCCTAGAGTGAAGCCTAGGTTGCCCGGAACGTAGAAATGACCATATCCTTCACACTGGTTGCAATTATTCCTGATACACGATGGAAAAACTGTTGTATTTTTATTGTATTTTATGCCTCTGGCGTTAACTTCTTAGGCCCTAACTATTGGATCTGGTGGAGCAACGCCCTAGAGTGAAGCCTAGGTTTGCCCGGAACATATAAATGACTATAACTTTCACACCGGTTGCAAATATTCGTTTTATACGATGGAAAAACTGTTGTATTTATATTGTGTTTTATGCCTCTGGAGTTGACTTCTTAGGCCCTATCTATTCGATCTGGTGGAGCAACGCCATAGAGTGTAGCCTAGGTTGCCCGGAACGTAGAAATGACCATAACTTTCACACCGGTTGCAATTATTCGTTTTATACGATGGAAAAACTGTTGTATTTATTTTGTATTTTATGCTCCTGGCGTTGACTTCTAAGTCCGTAGCCATTCGATCTGGTGGAGCAGCGCCCTAGAGTGAAGTCTATGTTGCCGGGAACGTAGAAATGACCATAACTTTCACTCTGGTGCAGTTATTTGTTTTATACAATGGAAAAACTGTTCTATATATTTTGTATTTTATGATTCGAGCGTTGACTTCTAAGGCCCAAACTATTCTATGTGGTGGGGCAACGTCCAAGAGTCAAGCCTATGTCGCCCGGAACGTAGAAATGACCATCACTTTCATACTGGTTGCAGTTAATCCTGTTATACGATGGAAAAACTGTTGTATTTTTATTGCATTTTATGCTTCGGGCGTTGACTTCTAAGGCCCTAACTATTCAATCTGTTGGAGCAACGCCCTAGGGTGAAGCCTAGGTTGCCCGGAATGTAGAAATGACGTTAACCTTCATACTGGTTGCAATTATTCGTTTTATACGATAGAAAAACTGATGTAGTTATATTGTATTTTATGCATCTGGCGTTGACTTCTAAGGCACTAACTATTCGATCTATTGGAGCAACGCCCTAGAGTGAAGCCTAGGTTGCCCGGAACGTAGAAATGACCATCACTTTCAAACTGGATGCAATTATTCCTGTTATATGATGGAAAAACTGTTGTATTTCTATTGCATTATATGCTTCGGGCATTGACTTCTAAGGCCCTAACTATTCAATCTGTTGGAGCAACGCCCTAGGGTCAAGCCTAGGTTGCCCGGAAAGTAGAAATGACCATAAGTTTCATACTGCATGCAATTATTCGTTTTAGACGATGGAAAAACTGTTGTATTTATATTGTATTTTATGCTTCTGGCGTTGACTTCTAAGGCCCTAGCTATTCGATCGAGTGGAGCAACGCCCTAGAGTGAAGCCTAGGTTGCCCGGAAAGGAAAAATGACCATTACTTTCACACTGGTTGCAATTACTTCTGATACACGATGGAGAAGCTGTTGTACCTTTATTGTATTTTATGCTTCAGGCGTTGACTTCTAAGGCCGGAGCTATTCGATGTGGTGGAGCTACGCCCTAGAGTGAAGCCTATGTTGCCCGGAACGTAGAAACGACCGTTACTTTCACACTGTTTGCAAATATACATTATATAGGATGGAAAAACCGTTGTATTTATATTGTATTTTGTGCTTCTGGCGTTGACTTCTTAGGCCCTAGCTATTCGATCTGGTGGAGCAACGCCCTAGAGTGAAGCCTAGATTGCACGGAACGTAGAAATCACCATAACTTTCACACTGGTTACAATTATTCCTGGTATACGATGGAAAAGCTGTTGTACCTTTATTGTATTTTATGCTTCAGGCGTTGACTTCTAAGGCCGGAGCTATTCGAAGTGGTGGAGCTACGCCCGAGAGTGAAGCCTAGGTTGCGCGGATCGTAGAAATGACTATTACTTTCACACTGTTTGCAAATATACATTATATGCGATGGAAGAGCTGTTGTATTTATGTTGTATTTTATGCTTCCGGCGTTGGCTTCTAAGGGCCTAACTATTCGGTCTGGTGGAGCAACGCCCTAGAGTGAAGCCTAGGTTGCGCGGCACGTAGAAATGACCATTACTTTCGGACTGGTTGCAATTATTCGTTTTATACGATGGAAAAACTGTTGTATTTTTATTGTATTTTATGCCTCTGGCGTTAACTTCTTAGGCCCTAACTATTGGATCTGGTGGAGCAACGCCCTAGAGTGAAGCCTAGGTTTGCCCGGAACATATAAATGACTATAACTTTCACACCGGTTGCAAATATTCGTTTTATACGATGGAAAAACTGTTGTATTTATATTGTGTTTTATGCCTCTGGAGTTGACTTCTTAGGCCCTATCTATTCGATCTGGTGGAGCAACGCCATAGAGTGTAGCCTAGGTTGCCCGGAACGTAGAAATGACCATAACTTTCACACCGGTTGCAATTATTCGTTTTATACGATGGAAAAACTGTTGTATTTATTTTGTATTTTATGCTCCTGGCGTTGACTTCTAAGTCCGTAGCCATTCGATCTGGTGGAGCAGCGCCCTAGAGTGAAGTCTATGTTGCCGGGAACGTAGAAATGACCATAACTTTCACTCTGGTGCAGTTATTTGTTTTATACAATGGAAAAACTGTTCTATATATTTTGTATTTTATGATTCGAGCGTTGACTTCTAAGGCCCAAACTATTCTATGTGGTGGGGCAACGTCCAAGAGTCAAGCCTATGTCGCCCGGAACGTAGAAATGACCATCACTTTCATACTGGTTGCAGTTAATCCTGTTATACGATGGAAAAACTGTTGTATTTTTATTGCATTTTATGCTTCGGGCGTTGACTTCTAAGGCCCTAACTATTCAATCTGTTGGAGCAACGCCCTAGGGTGAAGCCTAGGTTGCCCGGAATGTAGAAATGACGTTAACCTTCATACTGGTTGCAATTATTCGTTTTATACGATAGAAAAACTGATGTAGTTATATTGTATTTTATGCATCTGGCGTTGACTTCTAAGGCACTAACTATTCGATCTATTGGAGCAACGCCCTAGAGTGAAGCCTAGGTTGCCCGGAACGTAGAAATGACCATCACTTTCAAACTGGATGCAATTATTCCTGTTATATGATGGAAAAACTGTTGTATTTCTATTGCATTATATGCTTCGGGCATTGACTTCTAAGGCCCTAACTATTCAATCTGTTGGAGCAACGCCCTAGGGTCAAGCCTAGGTTGCCCGGAAAGTAGAAATGACCATAAGTTTCATACTGCATGCAATTATTCGTTTTAGACGATGGAAAAACTGTTGTATTTATATTGTATTTTATGCTTCTGGCGTTGACTTCTAAGGCCCTAGCTATTCGATCGAGTGGAGCAACGCCCTAGAGTGAAGCCTAGGTTGCCCGGAAAGGAAAAATGACCATTACTTTCACACTGGTTGCAATTACTTCTGATACACGATGGAGAAGCTGTTGTACCTTTATTGTATTTTATGCTTCAGGCGTTGACTTCTAAGGCCGGAGCTATTCGATGTGGTGGAGCTACGCCCTAGAGTGAAGCCTATGTTGCCCGGAACGTAGAAACGACCGTTACTTTCACACTGTTTGCAAATATACATTATATAGGATGGAAAAACCGTTGTATTTATATTGTATTTTGTGCTTCTGGCGTTGACTTCTTAGGCCCTAGCTATTCGATCTGGTGGAGCAACGCCCTAGAGTGAAGCCTAGATTGCACGGAACGTAGAAATCACCATAACTTTCACACTGGTTACAATTATTCCTGGTATACGATGGAAAAGCTGTTGTACCTTTATTGTATTTTATGCTTCAGGCGTTGACTTCTAAGGCCGGAGCTATTCGAAGTGGTGGAGCTACGCCCGAGAGTGAAGCCTAGGTTGCGCGGATCGTAGAAATGACTATTACTTTCACACTGTTTGCAAATATACATTATATGCGATGGAAGAGCTGTTGTATTTATGTTGTATTTTATGCTTCCGGCGTTGGCTTCTAAGGGCCTAACTATTCGGTCTGGTGGAGCAACGCCCTAGAGTGAAGCCTAGGTTGCGCGGCACGTAGAAATGACCATTACTTTCGGACTGGTTGCAATTATTCGTTTTATACGATGGAAAAACTGTTGTATTTTTATTGTATTTTATACTTCAGGCGTTAACTTCTGAGGCCGTAGCTATTCGATGTGGTGGAAGAACGCCATGGAGTGAAGCCTAGGTTGCCCGGAACGTAGAAATGACCATAAGTTTCATACTGGTTGCAATTATTCGTTTTATACGTTGGAAAAACTGTTGTATTTATATTGTTTTATATGCTTCTGGCGTTGACTTCTAAGGCACTAACTATGCGATCTTGCGGAACAACGCCCTGGGGTGAAACCTAGGTTGCCCGGAACGTAGAATTGGCCATCACTTTCAAACTGGTTGCAATTATTCCTGTTGTATGATGGAAACACTGTTGTATTTTTTTTGCATTTTATGGTTCGGGCGTTGGCTTCTAAGGCCCTAACTATTCAATCTGTTGGACGAACGCCCTAGGGTGAAGCCTAGGTTGCTCGGAAAGTAGAAATGACCATAAGTTTCATACTGGTTGCAATTATTCGTTTTATACGATGGAAAATCTGTTGTATTTATATTGTATTTTATGCTTCTGGCGTTGACTTCTAAGGCCCTAGCTATTCGATCTAGTAGAGCAACGCCCTAGAGTGTAGCCTAGGTTACCCAGAAAGGAGAAATGACCATCACTTTCAAACTGGTTGCAATTAATCCAGTTATACGATGGAAAAACTGTTGTATATATATCGTATTTTATGCTTCTGGCGTTGAATTCTTAGGCCCTGACTATTCCATCTGGTGGAACAACGCCCTAGGGTAAAGCCCAGGATGCACGGAACGTAGAAATGCCCATAACTGTCACACTGGTAGCAATTATTCGTTTTATGCGATGGAAAAACTGTTTTACTTATTTTGTATTTTATGCTTCGGGCGTTGACTTCTAAGGCCCTAACTAATCGATCTGGTGGAGCAACGCCCTAGAGTGAAGCCTAGGTTGCCGGAACGTAGAAATGCCCATAACTGTCACACTGGTAGCAATTATTCGTTTTATGCGATGGAAAAACTGTTTTACTTATTTTGTATTTTATGCTTCTGGCGTTGACTTCTTAGGCCCTAACTGTTCTATCTGGTGGAACAACGCCCTAGAGTGAAACCAAGGTTTCCCGGAACGTAGAAATGACCATCACTTTCATACTGGTTGCAATTAATCCTGTTATACGATGGAAAAACTGTTGTATTTTTATTGCATTTTATGCTTCGGGCGTTGACTTCTAAGGCCCTAACTATTCAATCTGTTGGAGCAACGCCCTAGGGTGAAGCCTAGGTTGCCCGGAATGTAGAAATGACGTTAACCTTCATACTGGTTGCAATTATTCGTTTTATACGATAGAAAAGCTGATGTAGTTATATTGTATTTTATGCATCTGGCGTTGACTTCTAAGGCACTAACTATTCGATCTATTGGAGCAACGCCCTAGAGTGAAGCCTAGGTTGCCCGGAACGTAGAAATGACCATCACTTTCAAACTGGATGCAATTATTCCTGTTATATGATGGAAAAACTGTTGTATTTCTATTGCATTATATGCTTCGGGCATTGACTTCTAAGGCCCTAACTATTCAATCTGTTGGAGCAACGCCATAGGGTCAAGCCTAGGTTGCCCGGAAAGTAGAAATGACCATAAGTTTCATACTGCATGCAATTATTCGTTTTAGACGATGGAAAAACTGTTGTATTTATATTGTATTTTATGCTTCTGGCGTTGACTTCTAAGGCCCTAGCTATTCGATCGAGTGGAGCAACGCCCTAGAGTGAAGCCTAGGTTGCCCGGAAAGGAAAAATGACCATTACTTTCACACTGGTTGCAATTACTTCTGATACACGATGGAAAAGCTGTTGTACCTTTATTGTATTTTATGCTTCAGGCGTTGACTTCTAAGGCCGGAGCTATTCGACGTGGTGGAGCTACGCCCTAGAGTGAAGCCTAGGTTGCCCGGAACGTAGAAACGACCGTTACTTTCACACTGTTTGCAAATATACATTATATAGAATGGAAAAACCGTTGTATTTATATAGTGTTTTATGCTTCTGGTGTTGACTTCTTAGGCCCTAACTATTCTATCTGGTGGAGCAACGCCCTAGAGTGAAGCCTAGATAGCCCGGAATGTAGAAATGACCATAACTTTCACACTGGTTGCAATTATTCGTTTTATACGATGGAAAAGCTGTTGTATTTATATTGTTTTTTATGTTTCTGGCGTTGACTTCTTACGCTCTAACTATTCGATCTGGTGGAGCAACGCCCTACAGTGAAGCCTAGGTTTCCCGGAACGTAGGAATGACCATTACCATCACACTGGCTGCAATTGTTCCTGTTATACGATGGCAAAACTGTTGTATCTTTATTGTATTCTATGCTTCGGCAATTGACTTCTGACGCCCTAGCTATTCGATCTTTTGGAGCAAAGTCCTAGAGTGAAGCCTAGGTTGCCCGAAACGTAGAAATGACCATTACTTTCACTCTGGTTGCAATTATTCATGATATACGATGGAAAAACTGTTGTATTTATTTTGTATTTTATGCTTCGTGCATTGACTTCTAAGGCCCTAACTATTCGATGTGGTGGAGCAACGCCCTAGAGCGAAATCTAGGTTGCCAGGAACGTAGAAATGACCATTACTTTCACACTGGTTGCAATTATTCCTGTTATACGGTGGACAAACTGTTAGATTTTTATTGTACTTTATGCTTCTGGCGTTGACTTCTTAGGCCCTAACTATTCGATCTGGTGGAACAACGCCCTAGAGTGAAGCCTAGGTTGCCCAGAACGTAGAAATGACCATAACATTCACACTGGTTGCAATTATTCGTTTTATACAATGGAAAAACTGTTCTTTTTATTTTGTATTTGATGCTTCGGGCGTTGACTTCTAAGGCCACACGTATTCGATCTGGTGGAGCAACGCCCTAGAGTGAAGCCTAGGTTGCCCGGAACGTAGAAATGACCATATCCTTCACACTGGTTGCAATTATTCCTGTTACACGATGGAAAAACTGTTGTATTTTTATTGTATTTTATGCCTCTGGCGTTAACTTCTTAGGCCCTAACTATTGGATCTGGTGGAGCAACGCCCTAGAGTGAAGCCTAGGTTTGCCCGGAACATATAAATGACTATTACTTTCACACCGGTTGCAAATATTCGTTTTATACGATGGAAAAACTGTTGTATTTATATTGTGTTTTATGCCTCTGGAGTTAACTTCTTAGGCCCTAACTATTCGATCTGGTGGAGCAACGCCATAGAGTGTAGCCTAGGTTGCCCGGAACGTAGAAATGACCATAACTTTCACACCGGTTGCAATTATTCGTTTTATACGATGGAAAAACTGTTGTATTTATTTTGTATTTTATGCTCCTGGCGTTGACTTCTAAGTCCGTAGCCATTCGATCTGGTGGAGCAGCGCCCTAGAGTGAAGTCTATGTTGCCGGGAACGTAGAAATGACCATAACTTTCACTCTGGTGCAGTTATTCGTTTTATACAATGGAAAAACTGTTCTATATATTTTGTATTTTATGATTCGAGCGTTGACTTCTAAGGCCCAAACTATTCTATGTGGTGGGGCAACGTCCAAGAGTCAAGCCTATGTCGCCCGGAACGTAGAAATGACCATCACTTTCATACTGGTTGCAGTTAATCCTGTTATACGATGGAAAAACTGTTGTATTTTTATTGCATTTTATGCTTCGGGCGTTGACTTCTAAGGCCCTAACTATTCAATCTGTTGGAGCAACGCCCTAGGGTGAAGCCTAGGTTGCCCGGAATGTAGAAATGACGTTAACCTTCATACTGGTTGCAATTATTCGTTTTATACGATAGAAAAACTGATGTAGTTATATTGTATTTTATGCATCTGGCGTTGACTTCTAAGGCACTAACTATTCGATCTATTGGAGCAACGCCCTAGAGTGAAGCCTAGGTTGCCCGGAACGTAGAAATGACCATCACTTTCAAACTTGATGCAATTATTCCTGTTATATGATGGAAAAACTGTTGTATTTCTATTGCATTATATGCTTCGGGCATTGACTTCTAAGGTCCTAACTATTCAATCTGTTGGAGCAACGCCCTAGGGTCAAGCCTAGGTTGCCCGGAAAGTAGAAATGACCATAAGTTTCATACTGCATGCAATTATTCGTTTTAGACGATGGAAAAACTGTTGTATTTATATTGTATTTTATGCTTCTGGCGTTGACTTCTAAGGCCCTAGCTATTCGATCGAGTGGAGCAACGCCCTAGAGTGAAGCCTAGGTTGCCCGGAAAGGAAAAATGACCATTACTTTCACACTGGTTGCAATTACTTCTGATACACGATGGAGAAGCTGTTGTACCTTTATTGTATTTTATGCTTCAGGCGTTGACTTCTAAGGCCGGAGCTATTCGATGTGGTGGAGCTACGCCCTAGAGTGAAGCCTAGGTTGCCCGGAACGTAGAAACGACCGTTACTTTCACACTGTTTGCAAATATACATTATATAGGATGGAAAAACCGTTGTATTTATATTGTATTTTGTGCTTCTGGCGTTGACTTCTTAGGCCCTAGCTATTCGATCTGGTGGAGCAACGCCCTAGAGTGAAGCCTAGATTGCACGGAACGTAGAAATCACCATAACTTTCACACTGGTTACAATTATTCCTGGTATACGATGGAAAAGCTGTTGTACCTTTATTGTATTTTATGCTTCAGGCGTTGACTTCTAAGGCCGGAGCTATTCGAAGTGGTGGAGCTACGCCCGAGAGTGAAGCCTAGGTTGCGCGGATCGTAGAAATGACTATTACTTTCACACTGTTTGCAAATATACATTATATGCGATGGAAGAGCTGTTGTATTTATGTTGTATTTTATGCTTCCGGCGTTGGCTTCTAAGGGCCTAACTATTCGGTCTGGTGGAGCAACGCCCTAGAGTGAAGCCTAGGTTGCGCGGCACGTAGAAATGACCATTACTTTCGGACTGGTTGCAATTATTCGTTTTATACGATGGAAAAACTGTTGTATTTATATCGTATTTTATGCTTCTGGCGTTGAATTCTTAGGCCCTGACTATTCCATCTGGTGGAACAACGCCCTAGGGTAAAGCCCAGGTTGCACGGAACGTAGAAATGCCCATAACTGTCACACTGGTAGCAATTATTCGTTTTATACGATGGAAAAACTGTTGTATTTATACTGTATTTTATGCTTCGGGCGTTGACTTCAAAGATTCTAGCTATTCGATCTGCTGGAGCAACGCCCTAGAGTGAAGCCTATGTTGCCCGGAACGGTGAAATGACCATTACTTTCACACTGGTTGCAGTTATTCCTGTTATACGATGGAAAAACTGTGGCATTTTAATTGTATTTTATTCTTCTGGCGTTGAATTCTAAGTCCCTAATTATTCGATCTCGTGGAGCACCGCCGTAGAGTGAAGCCTAGGTTGCCCGAAACGTAGAAATGTCCATTACTTTCACACTGTTTGCAAATATACATTATATACGATGGAAAAGCTGTTGTATTTATATTGTATTTTATGCTTCTGGCGTTGACTTCTTAGGCCCTAACTATTTTATCTGGTGGAGCACCGCCCTATAGTGAAGCCTAGGTTGCCCGGAACGTAGAACATACCATTACCTTCACACTGGTTGCAATTATTCCTGGTATACGATGGAACAACTGTTTCATCTTCATTGTATTTAATGATTCTGGCGTTGACTTCTAAGGCCCTAACTATTCGATCTGGTGGAGCAACGCCCTACAGTGAAGCCTAGGTTGCCCGGAACGTAGAAATGACCATAACCTTCACACAGGTTGCAATTAGCCGTGTTATACGATGGAAAAACTGTTGCATCATCATTGCATTTTATGCTACTGGCGTTGACTTCTAATGCCCTAACTATTCGATCTGTTGGAGCAACGCCTTAGAGTGAAGCCTAGATTGCTCGGAATGAAGACATGACCATAACTTTCACACTGGTTGCAATTATTCGTTTTATACAATGGAAAAACTGTTGCATCTTTATCGTATTTTATGCTTCTGGCGTTGACTTCTAAGGCCCTGGCTATTCGATCTGGTGGAGCAACGCCCTAGAGTGAAGCCTAGGTTGCCGGAACGTAGAAATGACCATTACTTTCGGACTGGTTGCAATTATTCGTTTTATACGATGGAAAAACTGTTGCATTTATATCGTATTTTATGCTTCTGGCGTTGAATTCTTAGGCCCTGACTATTCCATCTGGTGGAACAACGCCCTAGGGTAAAGCCCAGGTTGCACGGAACGTAGAAATGCCCATAACTGTCACACTGGTAGCAATTATTCGTTTTATACGATGGAATAACTGTTTTACTTATTTTGTATTTTATGTTTCGGGCGTTGACTTCTAAGGCCCTAACTAATCGATCTGGTGGAGCAACGCCCTAGAGTGAAGCCTAGGTTGCCGGAACGTAGAAATGACTATCACTTTCACACGGGTTGCAATTATTCCCGTTATAGGATGGAAAGACTGTTGTATTTTTATTGTATTTTATACTTCAGGCGTTAACTTCTGAGGCCGTAGCTATTCGATGTGGTGGAAGAACGCCATGGAGTGAAGCCTAGGTTGCCCGGAACGTAGAAATGACCATAAGTTTCATACTGGTTGCAATTATTCGTTTTATACGTTGGAAAAACTGTTGTATTTATATTGTTTTATATGCTTCTGGCGTTGACTTCTAAGGCACTAACTATGCGATCTTGCGGAACAACGCCCTGGGGTGAAACCTAGGTTGCCCGGAACGTAGAATTGGCCATCACTTTCAAACTGGTTGCAATTATTCCTGTTGTATGATGGAAACACTGTTGTATTTTTTTTGCATTTTATGGTTCGGGCGTTGGCTTCTAAGGCCCTAACTATTCAATCTGTTGGAGCAACGCCCTAGGGTGAAGCCTAGGTTGCTCGGAAAGTAGAAATGACCATAAGTTTCATACTGGTTGCAATTATTCGTTTTATACGATGGAAAATCTGTTGTATTTATATTGTATTTTATGCTTCTGGCGTTGACTTCTAAGGCCCTAGCTATTCGATCTAGTAGAGCAACGTCCTAGAGTGTAGCCTAGGTTACCCAGAAAGGAGAAATGACCATCACTTTCAAACTGGTTGCAATTAATCCAGTTATACGATGGAAAAACTGTTGTATATATATCGTATTTTATGCTTCTGGCGTTGAATTCTTAGGCCCTGACTATTCCATCTGGTGGAACAACGCCCTAGGGTAAAGCCCAGGATGCACGGAACGTAGAAATGCCCATAACTGTCACACTGGTAGCAATTATTCGTTTTATGCGATGGAAAAACTGTTTTACTTATTTTGTATTTTATGCTTCGGGCGTTGACTTCTAAGGCCCTAACTAATCGATCTGGTGGAGCAACGCCCTAGAGTGAAGCCTAGGTTGCCGGAACGTAGAAATGCCCATAACTGTCACACTGGTAGCAATTATTCGTTTTATGCGATGGAAAAACTGTTTTACTTATTTTGTATTTTATGCTTCTGGCGTTGACTTCTTAGGCCCTAACTGTTCGATCTGGTGGAACAACGCCCTAGAGTGAAACCAAGGTTTCCCGGAACGTAGAAATGACCATCACTTTCATACTGGTTGCAATTAATCCTGTTATACGATGGAAAAACTGTTGTATTTTTATTGCATTTTATGCTTCGGGCGTTGACTTCTAAGGCCCTAACTATTCAATCTGTTGGAGCAACGCCCTAGGGTGAAGCCCAGGTTGCCCGGAATGTAGAAATGACGTTAACCTTCATACTGGTTGCAATTATTCGTTTTATACGATAGAAAAGCTGATGTAGTTATATTGTATTTTATGCATCTGGCGTTGACTTCTAAGGCACTAACTATTCGATCTATTGGAGCAACGCCCTAGAGTGAAGCCTAGGTTGCCCGGAACGTAGAAATGACCATCACTTTCAAACTGGATGCAATTATTCCTGTTATATGATGGAAAAACTGTTGTATTTCTATTGCATTATATGCTTCGGGCATTGACTTCTAAGGCCCTAACTATTCAATCTGTTGGAGCAACGCCATAGGGTCAAGCCTAGGTTGCCCGGAAAGTAGAAATGACCATAAGTTTCATACTGCATGCAATTATTCGTTTTAGACGATGGAAAAACTGTTGTATTTATATTGTATTTTATGCTTCTGGCGTTGACTTCTAAGGCCCTAGCTATTCGATCGAGTGGAGCAACGCCCTAGAGTGAAGCCTAGGTTGCCCGGAAAGGAAAAATGACCATTACTTTCACACTGGTTGCAATTACTTCTGATACACGATGGAAAAGCTGTTGTACCTTTATTGTATTTTATGCTTCAGGCGTTGACTTCTAAGGCCGGAGCTATTCGACGTGGTGGAGCTACGCCCTAGAGTGAAGCCTAGGTTGCCCGGAACGTAGAAACGACCGTTACTTTCACACTGTTTGCAAATATACATTATATAGAATGGAAAAACCGTTGTATTTATATTGTATTTTGTGCTTCTGGCGTTGACTTCTTAGGCCCTAGCTATTCGATCTGGTGGAACAACGCCCTAGGGTGAAGCCTAGGTTGCCCGGAACGTAGAAATGACAATTACTTTCACACTGTTTGCAATAATTCCTTTTAATCGATGCAAAAGTTGTTGTATTTATATCGTATTTTATGCTTCTGGCGTTGACTTCTAAGGACCTAACTATTCTACCTGGTGGAGCAACGCCCTAGAGTGAAGCCTAGGTTGCTCGGAATGTAGAAATAAGCATAACTTTCACACTGGTTGCAATTATTCGTTTTTTACAATGAAAAGCTGTTGTATTTATATTGTATTTTATGCCTATGGCGTTGTCTTCTAAGGCCCTAGCTATTCGATCTAGTGGAGCAACGCCCTAGAGTGAAGTCTAGGTTGCCCGGAACGTCGAAATGACCATCACTTTCAAACTGGTTGCAATTAATCCTGTTATACGATGGAAAAACTGTTGTATACTTATTGCATTTTATGCTTCGTGCGTTGACTTCTAAGGCCCTAACTATTCAATCTGTTGGAGCAACGCCCTAGAGTGAAGCCTAGGTTGCCCGGAACGTAGAAATGACCATTACTTTAACACTGTTTGCAATTATTCCTTTTATACGGTGGAAAAACTGTTCTATTTATTTTGTATTTTATGCTTCGGTCGTTGACTTCTAAGGCCCTAACTGTTTGATCTGGTGGAGCAACGCCCTAGAGTGAAGCCTAGGTTGCCCGGAACGTAGAAATGACCATAACTTTCACACTGGCTGCTATTATTCGCTCTATACGATGGAAAAACTGTTGCATTTGTATTGTATTTTATGCTTCTGGCGTTGACTTCTTAGGCCCTAACTATTCGATCTGGTGGAACAACGCCCTTGAGTGATGCCTAGGTTGCCTGGAACGTAGAAATGACCATCACTTTCACACGGATTGCAATTATTACTGTTATACGATGAAAAGACCGTTGTATTTTTATTGTATTTTATGCTTCAGGCGTAGGCTTCTAAGGCCGTAGCTATTCGATATGGTGGAGCACCGCCCTAGAGTGAAGACTAGGTTGCTCGGAATATACAAATGACCATAACTTTCACACTGGTTGCAATTATTCGTTTTCTACGATGGAAAAACTGTTGTATTTATATTGTATTTTATGCTTCTGGCGTTCACTTCTTAGGGCCTATCTGTTCGATCTGATGGAACAATGCCCTAGGATGAAGCCTAGGTTGCCCGGAACGTAGAAATGACCATAACTTTTACACTGGTAGCATTATTCGTTTTATACAATGGAAAAACTGTTCTATTTATTTTGTATTTTATGCTTCGGGCGTTGACTTCTAAGGCCCTAACTGTTTGATCTGTTAGAGCAACGCCCTAGAGTGAAGCCTAGGTTGCCCGGAACATAGAAATGACCATTACTTTCACACTGTTTGCAATTATTCCTTTTATACGATGGAGAAGCTGTTGTATTTATATCGTCTTTTATGCTTCTGGCGTTGACTTCTATGGCCCTAGCTATTCGATCTAGTGGAGCAACGCCCTAGAGTGAAGCCTAGGTTGCCCGGAACTTAGAAATGACCATCACTTTCAAACTGGTTGCAATTAATCCTGTTATACGGTGGAAAAACTGTTGTATTTTTATTGCATTTTATGCTTCGTGCGTTGACTTCTAAGGCCCTAACTATTCAATCTGTTGGAGCAACGCTCTAGTGTGAAGCCTAGGTTGCTCGGAATGTAGAAATGACCATAACTTTCACACTGGCTGCAATTATTCGTTTTATACGATGGAAAAGCTTTTGTATTTATATTGTATTTTAGGCTTCTGACGTTCACTTCTTAGGCCCTAACTATTCGATCTGGTGGAACAACGCCCTAGGGTGAAGCTGAGGTTGCGCGGAACGTAGAAATGACCATAACTTTTACACTGGTAGCAATTATTCGTTTTATACAATGGAAAAACTGTTGTATTTATATTGTATTTTATGCTTCTGGCGTTGACTTCTTAGGCCCTAACTATTCGATCTGGTGGAGCAATGCCTCAGAGTTAAGTCTAGGATGCTCGAAACGCCGAAATGATCATTACTTTCACGCTAGATGCAATTATTCCTGTTATACGATGAAAAGACCGTTGTATTTTTATTGCATTTTATGCTTCAGGCGTAGGCTTCTAAGGCCGTAGCTATTCGATATGGTGGAGCACCGCCCTAGAGTGAAGACTAGGTTGCTCGGAATATACAAATGACCAAAACTTTCACACTGGTTGCAATTATTCGTTTTCTACGATGGAAAAACTGTTGCATTTATATTGTATTTTATACTTCTGGCGTTCACTTCTTAGGGCCTATCTGTTCGATCTGATGGAACAATGCCCTAGGATGAAGCCTAGGTAGCCCGGAACGTAGAAATGACCATAACTTTTACACTGGTAGCATTATTCGTTTTATACAATGGAAAAACTGTTCTATTTATTTTGTATTTTATGCTTCGGGCGTTGACTTCTTTGGCCCTAACAATTCGATCTGCTGGAGCAACGCCCTAGAGTGAAGCCTAGGTTGCCCGGAACGTAGAAATGACCCTAACTTTTACACTGGTAGCAATTATTCGTTCTATACAATGGGAAAACTGTTCTATTTATTTTGTATTTTATGCTTCGGGCGTTGACTTCTAAGGCCCTAACTGTTTGATCTGGTGGAGCAACGCCCTAGAGTGAAGCCTAGGTTGCCCGGAACGTAGAAATGACCATAACTTTCACACTGGCTGCTATTATTCGCTCTATACGATGGAAAAACTGTTGCATTTGTATTGTATTTTATGCTTCTGGCGTTGACTTCTTAGGCCCTAACTATTCGATCTGGTGGAACAACGCCCTTGAGTGATGCCTAGGTTGCCTGGAACGTAGAAATGACCATCACTTTCACACGGGTTGCAACTATTCCTGTTATAGGATGGAAAGACTGTTGCATTTTTATCGTATTTTATGCTTCAGGCGTTGCCTTCTGAGGCCGTAGCTATTCGATGTGGTGGAAGAACGCCGTAGAGTCAAGCCTAGGTTGCCCGGAACGTAGAAATGACCATTACTTTCACACTATTTGCAATTATTCCTTTTATACCATGGAAAGGCTGTTGTATTTATATCGTATTCTATGCTTCTGGCGTTGACTTCTAAGGACCTAACTATTCGATCTGGTGGAGCAACGCCCTAGAGTGAAGCCTGGGTTGCTCGGAATATAGAAATGACCATAACTTTCACACTGGTTGCAATTATTCGTTTTCTGCGATGGAAAAACTGTTGTATTTATATTGTATTTTATGTTTCTGGCGTTCACTTCTTAGGGCCTAACTATTCGATCTGATGGAACAATGCCCTAGGGTGAAGCCTAGGTTGCCCGGAACGTAGACATGACCATAACTTTTACACTGGTAGCAATTATTCGTTTTATACAATGGAAAAACTGTTCTATTTATTTTGTATTTTATGCTTCGGGCGTTGACTTCTAAGGCCCTAACTGTTTGATCTGGTGGAGCAACGCCCTAGAGTGAAGCCTAGGTTGCCCGGAACGAAGAAATGACAATTACTTTCACACTGTTTGCAATTATTCGTTTTTTACGATGGAAAAGCTGTTGTATTTATATTGTATTTTATGCCTCTGGCGTTGATTTCTAAGGCCCTAGCTATTCGATCTAGTGGAGCAACGCCCTAGAGTGAAGCCTAGGTTGCCCGGAACGTAGAAATGACCATTACTTTCAAACTGGTTGCAATTATTCGTTTTATACAATGGAAAAACTGTTCTATTTGTTTTGTATTTAATGCATCGGGCCTTGGCTTCTAAGGCCCTAACTGTTTGATCTGGTGGAGCAACGCCCTAGAGTGAAGCCTAGGTTGCCCGGAACGTAGAAATGACCATAACTTTCACACTGGTTGCTATTATTCGTTTTATACGATGGAAAAACTGTTATATTTATATTGTATTTTATGCTTCAGGCGTTGACTTCTGAGGCCGTAGCTATTCGATGTGGTGGAAGAACGCCATAGAGTGAAGCCTAGGTTGCCCGCAACGTTGAAATATCCATATCTTTCACACTGTTTGCAATTATTCATTTTATACGGTGGCAAAGCTGTTGCATTTATATTGTATTTTATGCTTCTGGCGTTGACTCCTTAGGCCCTAACTATTCAATCTGGTGGAGCAATGCCTCAGAGTTAAGTCTAGGATGCCCGAAACACCGAAATGATCATTACTTTCACGCATGATGCAATTATTCCGGTTATACGATGAAAAGACTGTTGTATTTTTATTGTATTTTATGCTTCAGGCGTAGGCTTCTAAGGCCGTAGCTATTCGATATGGTGGAGCACCGCCCTAGAGTGAAGCCTAGGTTGCTCGGAACGGAGAAATGACAACTACTTTCACACAGTTTGCAATTATGCATTTAATACGATGGAAAAGCTGTTGTATTTATTTCGTATTTTATGCTGCGGGCGTTGACTTCTTAGGCCCTAACACTTCGATCTGGTGGAGCAACGCCCTACAGTGAAGCCTAGGTTGCCCGGAACGCAGAAATGACCACTACTTTCACACAGTTTGCAATTATTCATTTAATACGATGGAAAAGCTGTTGTATTTATATCGTATTTTATGCTTCGGGCGTTGACTTCTTAGGCCCTAACACTTCGATCTGGTGGAGCAACGCCCTACAGTGAAGCCTAGGTTGCCCGGAACTTAGAAATGACCATTACTTTCACACTGTTTGCAAATATACATTATATACGATGGAAAAGCTGTTGTATTTATATTGTATTTTATGCTCCTGGCGTTGACTTCTAAGGCCGTAGTTATTAGATGTGGCGGAGCAACGACCTAGTGTGACGCCTAGATTGCCCGGAACGTAGAAATGGCCATTACTTTCACAATGTTTGCAATTATTCATTTTATACGATGGAAAAACTGTTGTACTTATATTGTATTTCATTCTTCTGGCTTCGACTCCTTAGGCCCTAACTATGCGATCTGATGGAGCAACGCCCTAGATTGAAGCCAAGGTTGCCCGGAACGTAGAAATGACCATGACTTTCACACTGGTTGCAATTATTCGTTTAATACGATGGAAAAACTGTTGCATTTATTTTGTACTTTATGCTACTGGGGATGACTTATTAGACCCTAACTATTCGATCTGATGGACCAACGCCCTAGAATGAAGTCTAGGTTGCCCGGAAGGTAGAAATGACCATTACCTTCACACTGTTTGCAATTATTCCTGTTATACGATAGAAAAACTGTTGTATTTTTATTGTATTTTATGCTTCTGTCGTTGTTTTCTAAGGCCCTAACTATTCGATCTGGTGGAGCAACGCCCTAGAATGAAGCATAGGTTGCCCGGAACGTTGAAATGACCACTACCTTCACACTGTTTGCAATTATTCATTTTATAAGATGGAAAGACTGTTGTATTTATATTGTATTTTATGCTCCTGGTGTTGACTTCTCAGGCCCTAACTATCGATCTGGTTGAGCAACGCCTCAGAGTTATATCTTGGCCGCCCGGAACGTAGAAATGGCCGTCACTTTCACACTGGTTGCAATTATTCGTTTTATACGATGGAAAAGCTGTTGTATTTATATCGTATTTTATGCTTCTGGCGTTGAATTCTTAGGCCCTGACTATTCCATCTGGTGGAACAACGCCCTAGGGTAAAGCCCAGGTTGCACGGAACGTAGAAATGCCCATAACTGTCACACTGGTAGCAATTATTCGTTTTATACGATGGAAAAACTGTTGTATTTATACTGTATTTTATGTTTCGGGCGTTGACTTCAAAGATTCTAGCTATTCGATCTGCTGGAGCAACGCCCTAGAGTGATGCCTATGTTGCCCGGAACGGTGAAATGACCATTACTTTCACACTGGTTGCAGTTATTCCTGTTATACGATGGAAAAACTGTGGCATTTTAATTGTATTTTATTCTTCTGGCGTTGAATTCTAAGTCCCTAATAATTCGATCTCGTGGAGCACCGCCGTAGAGTGAAGCCTAGGTTGCCCGAAACGTAGAAATGTCCATTACTTTCACACTGTTTGCAAATATACATTATATACGATGGAAAAGCTGTTGTATTTATATTGTATTTTATGCTTCTGGCGTTGACTTCTTAGGCCCTAACTATTTTATCTGGTGGAGCACCGCCCTATAGTGAAGCCTAGGTTGCCCGGAACGTAGAACATACCATTACCTTCACACTGGTTGCAATTAGCCGTGCTATACGATGGAAAAACTGTTGCATCTTCATTGCATTTTATGCTTCTGGCGTTGACTTCTAATGCCCTAACTATTCAATCTGTTGGGGCGACGCCCTAGGGTGAAGCCTAGGTTGCCCGCAAAGTAGAAATGACCATAACTTTCACACTGGTTGCAATTATTCGTTTTGTACGATGGAAAAGCTGTTGCACCTTTATCGTATTTCATTCATCTGGGGTTGACCTCTAAGGCCGTAGCTATTAGATGCGTTGGAGCAACGCCCCAGAGTGACGCCTAGGGTGCTCGGAACGTAGAAATGACCATAACTTTCACACTGGTTGCAATTACTCGATTTATACGATGGAAAAGCTGTTGTATTTATATTGTATTTTATGCTTCTGGCGTTGACTTCTAAGGCCCTAGCTACTCGATCTAGTGGAGCAACGCCCTAGAGTGAAGCCTAGGTTTCCCGGAACGTAGAAATGACCATCACTTTCATACTGGTTGCAATTAATCCTGTTATACGATGGAAAAACTGTTGTATTTTTATTGCATTTTATGCTTCGGGCGTTGACTTCTAAGGCCCTAACTATTCAATCTGTTGGAGCAACGCCCTAGGGTTAAGCCTAGGTTGCCCGGAATGTAGAAATGACGTTAACCTTCATACTGGTTGCAATTATTCGTTTTATACGATAGAAAAACTGATGTAGTTATATTGTATTTTATGCATCTGGCGTTGACTTCTAAGGCACTAACTATTCGATCTATTGGAGCAACGCCCTAGAGTGAAGCCTAGGTTGCCCGGAAAGGAGAAATGACCATAACTTTTACACTGGTAGCAATTAATCGTTTTATACAATGGAAAAACTGTTCTATTTATTTGGTATTTAATGCTTCGGGCGTTGGCTTCTAAGGCCCTAACTGTTTCATCTGGTGGAACAACGGCCTAGAGTGAATCCTAGGTTGCCCGGAACGTAGAATTGGCCATCACTTTCAGACTGGTTGCAATTAATCCAGTTATACGATGGAAGAACTGCTGTATTTTTATTGCATTTTATGCTTCTGGCGTTCACTTCTTAGGCCCTAACTATTCGATCTGGTGGAACAACGCCCTAGGGTGAAGCCTAGGTTGCCCGGAAAGTAGAAATGACCATAAGTTTCATACTGCTTGTAATTATTCGTTTTAGACGATGGAAAAGCTGTTGTATTTATATAGTGTTTTATGCTTCTGGTGTTGACTTCTTAGGCCCTAACTATTCTATCTGGTGGAGCAACGCCCTAGAGTGAAGCCTAGATAGCCCGGAATGTAGAAATGACCATAACTTTCACACTGGTTGCAATTATTCGTTTTATACGATGGAAAAGCTGTTGTATTTATATTGTTTTTTATGTTTCTGGCGTTGACTTCTTACGCTCTAACTATTCGATCTGGTGGAGCAACGCCCTGCAGTGAAGCCTAGGTTTCCCGGAACGTAGGAATGACCATTACCATCACACTGGCTGCAATTGGTCCTGTTATACGATGGCAAAACTGTTGTATCTTTATTGTATTCTATGCTTCGGCAATTGACTTCTGACGCCCTAGCTATTCGATCTTTTGGAGCAAAGACCTAGAGTGAAGCCTAGGTTGCCCGAAACGTAGAAATGACCATTACTTTCACTCTGGTTGCAATTATTCATGATATACGATGGAAAAACTGTTGTATTTATTTTGTATTTTATGCTTCGTGCATTGACTTCTAAGGCCCTAACTATTCGATGTGGTGGAGCAACGCCCTAGAGCGAAATCTAGGTTGCCAGGAACGTAGAAATGACCATTACTTTCACACTGGTTGCAATTATTCCTGTTATACGGTGGACAAACTGTTAGATTTTTATTGTACTTTATGCTTCAGGCGTTGACTTCTTAGGCCCTAACTATTCGATCTGGTGGAACAACGCCCTAGAGTGAAGCCTAGGTTGCCCGGAACGTAGAAATGACCATATCCTTCACACTGGTTGCAATTATTCGTTTTATACAATGGAAAAACTGTTCTTTTTATTTTGTATTTTATGCTTCGGGCGTTGACTTCTAAGGCCACACGTATTCGATCTGGTGGAGCAACGCCCTAGAGTGAAGCCTAGGTTGCCCGGAAGGTAGAAATGACCATTACTTTCACACTGTTTGCAATTATTCATTCTATACGATGGAAAAGCTGTTGTATTTTTATCGTATTTTCTGCTTCTGGCATTGACTTCTAAGGTCCTAGCTATTCAATCTGGTGGGGCAACGTCCAAGAGTGAACCCTATGTTGCCCGGAACGTAGAAATGACCATTACTTTCACACTGTTTGCAATTATTCGTTTTATACGATGGAAAAACTGTTGTATTTATTTTGTATTTGCTGCTTCTGGCGTTGACTTCTTAGGCCCTAGCTATTGGATCTGGCGGACGAACGCCGCAGAGTGAAGCCTAGGTGGCCCGGAACGTAGGCGTGACCATATCTTTCACACTGGTTGCAATTATTCCTGTTATATCATGGAAAAACTGTTGTATCTATATTGTATATTCTGCTTCTGGCGTTGACTTCTAAGGCCTTAACTATTTGATCTGGTGGAGCAACGGTCTAGAGCGAAACCTAGGCTGCCCGGAACGTAGAAATGACCATTACTTTCACACTGGTTACAATTATTCGTTTTATACGATGGATAAACTGTTGTATTTGTTTTCTATTTGGTGCTTCTGGCGTTGACTTCTTAGGCCCTAGCTATTGGATCTGACGGACGAACGCCCTAGAGTGAAGCCTAGGTGACCCGGAACGTAGAGCTGACCATATCTTTCAGATTTGTTGCAATTATTCCTGTTATATGATGGAAAAACTGTTGTATTTATATTGTATTTCTGCTTCTGGCGTTGACTTCTAAGGCTTTAACTATTCGATCTGGTGGAGCAACGCCCTCGGGTGAAGCCTAGTTTGCCCGGAACGTAGAAATGACGATTACTTTCACACTGTTTGCAAATGTGCATTATATACGATGGAAAAGCTGTTGTATTTATATTGTATTTTATGCTTCTGGCGCTGACTTCTTAGGCCCTACCTATTTGATCTGGTGGCGCACCGCCCTAGAGTGAAGCCTAGGTTGCCCGGAACGTAGAAAAGACCATTACCTTCACACTGGTTGCAATTATTCCTGTTTTACGATGGAAAAACTGTTGCATCTTTATTGTATTTTATGCTTCTGGCGTTGATTTCTAAGGCGCTAATTATTCGATCTGGTGGAGCAATGCCCTACAGTGAAGCCTAGGCTGCCCAGAACGTAGAAATGACCATTACATTCTCACTGGTTGCAATTATTCGTCTTATACGATGGAAAAGCTGTTGTATTTATATCGTATTATATGCTTCTGGCGTTGACTTCTTAGGCCCTAACTATTCCATCTGGTGGAACAACGCCCTTGGGTGAAGCCTATGTTGCGCGGAACGTAGCAATGACCATAACTTTCACACTGGTAGCAATTATTCGTTTTATGCGATGGAAAAACTGTTCTATTTATTTTGTATTTTATGCTTCGGGCGTTGACTTCTAAGGCCCTAGCTATTCTATCTGGTCGAGCGACGCCCTAGAGTGAAGCCTAGGTTGCCCGGAACGTAGAAACGACCATAACTTCCACACTGGTAGCAAATATTCGTTTTATACGATGGAAAAACAGTTTTATTTATTTTGTATTTTATGCTTCTGGCGTTGACTTCTAAGGCCCTAACTATTCGATCTGGTCGAGCAGCGCCCTAGAGTGAAGCCTAGCTTGCCCGGAACGGAGAAATGACCATAACTTTCACACCGGTAGCAATTATTCGTTTTATACGATGGAAAAACTGTTCTATTTATTTTGTATTTTATGCTTCGGGTGTTGATTTCTAAGGCCCTAACTATTCAATCTGTTGGTGCAACGACCAAGGGTGAAGCCTATGTTGCCCGGAAAGTAGAAGTGACGTTAACTTTCATACTGGTTGCAATTATTCGTTTTATACGATGGAAAAACTGTTTTATTTATTTTGTATTTTATGCTTCGGGCGTTGCCTTCTAAGGCCCTAACTATTCTATCTGGTGGCGCAACGCCCTAGAGTGACGCCTAGGTTGCCCGGAACGTAGAAATGACAATTACTTTCACAATGTTTGCAATTATTCATTTTATACGATGGAAAAGCTTTGGTACTTATATTGTATTTTATTCTTCTGGCGTTGACTTCTTAGGCCCTAATTGTTCGATCGGGTGGAACAACGCCCTAGAGTGAAGACTAGGTTGCCCGGAACAAGGAAATGACCATTACTTTCACACTGGTTGCAATTATTCGTTTTATACGATGGAAAAGCTGTTGCATCTTTATTGTATTTTATTCATCTGGGGTTGACTTCTAAGGACGTAGCTATTAGATGTGGTGGAGCAACGCCCGAGAGTGGGGCCTAGGTTGCCCGGTACATAGAAATGACCATTACTTTCACACTGTTTGCAAATATACATTATATACGATGGAAAATCTGTTGTATTTATGTTGTATTTTATGCTTTTGGCGTTGACTTCTTAGGCCCTAACTATTTGATCTGGTGGAGCACCGCCCTAGGGTGAAGCCTAGGTTTCCCGGAACGTAGAAAAGACCATTACCATCACACTGGTTGCAATTATTCGTTTTATACGATGGAAAAACCGTTTTATTTATTTTGTATTTTATGCTTCGGGCGTTGACTTCTAAGGCCTTAACTATTCAATCTGTTGGTGCAACGACCTAGGGTGAAGCCTAGGTTGCCCGGAAAGTAGAAATGATGTTAACTTTCATACTGGTTGCAATTATTCGTTTTATGCGATGGAAAAACTGTTGTATTTATATTGTATTTTAGGCTTCGGGCGTTGACACCTAAGGCCCTAACTGTTTGATCTGGTGGAGCAACGCCCTAGAGTGAAGCCTATGTTGCCCGGAACGTAGAAATGACCATAACTTTCACACTGGTTGCTATTATTCGTTTTAGACGATGGAAAAACTGTTATATTTATATTGTATTTGATGCTTCTGGCGTTGACTTCTTAGGCCCTAACTGTTCGATCTGGTGGAGCAACGCCCGTGAGTGGAGCCTAGGTTGCCCGGTACGTAGAAATGATCATTACTTTCACACTGGTTCCAATTATTCCTGTTATACGATGGAAAAAATCTTGTATCTTTATTGTATTTTATGCTTCGGGCGTTGACTTCTATGGCCCTACCTATTCGATCTGGTGGACCACCGCCCGAGAGTGAAGCCTAGGTTGCCGGGAACGCACAAACGACCGTTACTTTCACAATGTTTGCAATTATTCATTTTATACGATCAAAAAATGTTGTATTTATGTTGTATTCTATGCTTCTGACGTTGACTTCTAAGGCCGTAGCTATTGGATGAGGTGGAGCAACGCCCTAGGGTGAAGCCTAGGTAGCGCGGAACGTAGAAATGACCATCATCTTCACACTGTTTGCAATTATTCATTTTATACGATGGAAAAGCTGTTGTATTTATATTGTATTTTATGCTTCTGGCGTTGACTTCTAAGGCCGTAGCTATTCGATGTGGTGAAGCAACGCCCTAGAGTGAAGCCCAGGTTGCCCGGAACGTTGAAACGACCATTACTTTCACACTGGTTGCAATTATTCCTGTTATACTATGGAAAAGCTGTTGTACTTATATTGTATTTTATGCTTCTGTCGTCGACTTCTAAGGCCGTAGCTATTAGATGTGGTGCAGCAACGCCCTAGAGTGAAGCCTAGGTTGCCCGGAAGGTAGAAATGACCTTTACTTTCACACTGTTTGCAATTATTCATTCTATACGATGGAAAAGCTGTTGTATTTATTTTGTATTTGCTGCTTCTGGCGTTGACTTCTTAGGCCCTAGCTATTGGATCTGGCGGACGAACGCCGTAGAGTGAAGCCTAGGTGGCCCGGAACGTAGGCGTGACCATATCTTTCACACTGGTTGCAATTATTCCTGTTATATCATGGAAAAACTGTTGTATCTATATTGTATATTCTGCTTCTGGCGTTGACTTCTAAGGCCTTAACTATTTGATCTGGTGGAGCAACGGTCTAGAGCGAAACCTAGGCTGCCCGGAACGTAGAAATGACCATTACTTTCACACTGGTTACAATTATTCGTTTTATACGATGGATAAACTGTTGTATTTGTTTTCTATTTGGTGCTTCTGGCGTTGACTTCTTAGGCCCTAGCTATTGGATCTGGCGGACGAACGCCCTAGTGTGAAGCCTAGGTGACCCGGAACGTAGAGCTGACCATATCTTTCAGACTTGTTGCAATTATTCCTGTTATATGATGGAAAAACTGTTGTATTTATATTGTATTTCTGCTTCTGGCGTTGACTTCTAAGGCTTTAACTATTCGATCTGGTGGAGCAACGCCCTAGGGTGAAGCCTAGTTTGCCCGGAACGTAGAAATGACGATTACTTTCACACTGTTTGCAAATGTGCATTATATACGATGGAAAAACTGTTGCATCTTTATTGTATTTTATGCTTCTGGCGTTGATTTCTAAGGCGCTAATTATTCGATCTGGTGGAGCAATGCCCTAGAGTGAAGCCTAGGCTGCCCAGAACGTAGAAATGACCATTACATTCTCACTGGTTGCAATTATTCGTCTTATACGATGGAAAAGCTGTTGTATTTATATCGTATTTTATGCTTCTGGCGTTGACTTCTTAGGCCCTAACTATTCCATCTGGTGGAACAACGCCCTTGGGTGAAGCCTAGGTTGCGCGGAACGTAGCAATGACCATAACTTTCACACTGGTAGCAATTATTCGTTTTATACGATGGAAAAAATGTTTTATTTATTTTGTATTTTATTCTTCTGGCGTTGACTTCTTAGGCCCTAATTATTCGATCTGGTGGAACAACGCCCTAGAGTGAAGACAAGGTTGCCCGGAACAAGGAAATGACCATTACTTTCACACTGTTTGCAGTTATTCCTGTTATACGACGGAAAAACTTTTGCATCTTTATTGTATTTTATGCTTCTGGCGTTGACTTCTAAGGCCCTAGCTTTCGATTTGGTGGAGCAACGCCCGAGAGTGGGGCCTAGGTTGCCCGGTACATAGAAATGACCATTACATTCACACTGTTTGCAAATATACATTATATACGGTGGAAAATCTGTTGTATTTATGTCGTATTTTACGCTTCTGGCGTTGACTTCTTAGGCCCTAACTATTTGATCTGGTGGAGCACCGCCCTAGAGTGAAGCCTAGGTTGCCTGGAACGTAGAAAAGACCATTACCTTCACACTGGTTGCAATTATTCGTTTTATACGATGGAAAAACTGTTCTATTTATTTTGTAATTTATGCTTCGGGCGTTGACTTCTAAGGCCCTAACTATTCAATCTGTTGGTGCACCGCCCAAGTGTGAAGCCTATGTTGCCCGGAAAGTAGAAATGACGTTAACTTTCATACTGGTTGCAATTATTCGTTTTATACGATGGAAAAGCTGTTATAGTTATATTGTATTTTATGCCTCTGGCGTTGACTTCTTAGGCCCTATCTGTTCGATCTGGCGGAACAACGTCCTAGGGTGAAGCCTAGGATGCCCGGAACGTAGAAATGACAATTACTTTCACAATGTTTGCAATTATTCATTTTATACGATGGAGAAGCTTTTGTACTTATATTGTATTTTATTCTTCTGGCGTTGACTTCTTGGGCCCTAATTATTCGATCTGGTGGAACAACGCCCTAGAGCGAAGACTAGGTTGCCCGGAACAAGGAAATGACCATTACTTTCACACTGGTTGCAATTATTCGTTTTATACGATGGAAAAGCTGTTGCATCTTTATTGTATTTTATTTATCTGGGGTTGACTTCTAAGGCCGTAGCTATTAGATGTGGTGGAGCAACGCCCGAGAGTGGGGCCTAGGTTGCCCGGTACATAGAAATGACCATTACTTTCACACTGTTTGCAAATATACATTATATACGATGGAAAATCTGTTGTATTTATGTTGTATTTTATGCTTCTGGCGTTGACTTCTTAGGCCCTAACTATTTGATCTGGTGGAGCACCGCCCTAGGGTGAAGCCTAGGTTTCCCGGAACGTAGAAAAGACCATTACCCTCACACTGGTTGCAATTATTCGTTTTATACGATGGAAAAACCGTTTTATTTATTTTGTATTTTATGCTTCGGGCGTTGACTTCTAAGGCCTTAACTATTCAATCTGTTGGTGCAACGCCCTAGGGTGAAGCCTAGGTTGCCCGGAAAGTAGAAATGATGTTAACTTTCATACTGGTTGCAATTATTCGTTTTATGCGATGGAAAAACTGTTGTATTTATATTGTATTTTAGGCTTCGGGCATTGACCTCTAAGGCCCTAACTACTCAATCTGTTTTAGCAACGCCCTAGGGTGAAGCCTAGGTTGCCCGGAAAGTAGAAATGACCATAACTTTAATCCTTTTTGCAATTATTCGTTTTATATGATGGAAAAACTATTGTATTTATATAGTGTTTTATGCTTCTGGCGTTGATTTCTTGGGCCCTAACTATTCCATCTGGTGGAACAACGCCGTAGGGTGCATCCAGGTTGCCCGGAGCGGAGAAATGACCATAACTTTCACACTGTTTGCAGTTATTCCTGTTATACGATGGAAAAACTTTTGCATTTTTATTGTACTTTATGCTTCAGGCGTTGACTTCTAAGGCCCTAGCTATTCGATTTGGTGGAGCAACGCCCGAGAGTGAAGCCTAGGTTGCCCGGAACGTAGAAATTACAATAACTTTCACACTGGTTGCTATCATTCGTTTTATACGATGGAAAAACTGTTATATTTATATTGTATTTTATGCCTCTGGCGTTGACTTCTTAGGCCCTAACTGTTCGATCTGGCGGAACAACGTCCTAGGGTGAAGCCTAGGATGCCCGGAAAGTAGAAATGACCATAACTATCACACTGGCTGCAATTATTCGTTTTATACGATGGAACAGCTGTGGCATCTTTATTGTATTTTATTCATCTGGGGTTAACTTCTAAGGCCGTAGCTATTAGATGTGGTGGAGCAACGCCCTAGAGTGAAGCCTAGGTTTCCCGGAACGTAGAAAAGACCATTACCTTCACACTGGTTGCAATTATTCGTTTTATACGATGGAAAAACCGTTTTATTTATTTTGTATTTTATGCTTCGGGCGTTGACTTCTAAGGCCTTAACTATTCAATCTGTTGGTGCAACGCCCCAGGGTGAAGCCTAGGTTGCCCGGAAAGTAGAAATGATGTTGACTTTCATACAGGGTGCAATTATTCGTTTTATACGATGGAAAAACTGTTGTATTTATATTGTATTTTAGGCTTCGGGCATTGACCTCTAAGGCCCTAACTACTCAATCTGTTTTAGCAACGCCCTAGGGTGAAGCCTAGGTTGCCCGGAAAGTAGAAATGACCATAACTTTAATCCTGGTTGCAATTATTCGTTTTATATGATGGAAAAGCTATTGTATTTATATAGTGTTTTATGCTTCTGGCGTTGATTTCTTGGGCCCTAACTATTCCATCTGGTGGAACAACGCCGTAGGGTGCATCCAGGTTGCCCGGAACGGAGAAATGACCATAACTTTCACACTGTTTGCAGTTATTCCTGTTATACGATGGAAAAACTTTTGCATTTTTATTGTACTTTATGCTTCAGGCGTTGACTTCTAAGGCCCTAGCTATTCGATTTGGTGGAGCAACGCCCGAGAGTGAAGCCTAGGTTGCCCGGAACGTAGAAATGACAATAACTTTCACACTGGTTGCTATCATTCGTTTTATACGATGGAAAAACTGTTATATTTATATTGTATTTTATGCTTCTGGCGTTGACTTCTTAGGCCCTAACTGTTCGATCTGGCGGAACAACGTCCTAGGGTGAAGCCTAGGATGCCCGGAAAGTAGAAATGACCATAACTTTCACACTGGCTGCAATTATTCGTTTTATACGATGGAAAAGCTGTGGCATCTTTATTGTATTTTATTCATCTGGGGTTGACTTCTAAGGCCGTAGCTATTAGATGTGGTGGAGCAACGCCCTAGAGTGAAGCCTAGGTTGACCGGAACGTAGAAATGACCATAACTTCCACACCGGTTGCAATTATTCGTTTTATACGATGGAATAGCTGGTCTATTTATATCGTATTTTATGCTTCTGGCGTTGACTTCTTAGGCCCTAACTATTCCATCTGGTGGAACAACGCCCTCGGGTGAAGCCTACGTTGCGCGGAACGTAGAAATGACCTTAACTTTCACAGTGGTAGCAATTATTCGTTTTATACGATGGAAAAACTGTTCTATTTATTTTGTATTTTATGCTACGGGCGTTGACTCCTAAGGCCATAACTATTCAATCTGTTTGTGCAACGCCCAAGGGTGAAGCCTATGTTGCCCGGAATGTAGAAATGACGTTAACTTTCATACTGGTTCCAATTATTCGTTTTATACGATGGAAAAGCTGTTTTATTTATTTTGTATTTTATGCTTCTGGCGTTGACTTCTTATGCCCTAACTATTCCCTCTGGCGGATCAACGCCCTAGAGTGAAACCTAAGTTGCCCGGAACGTAGAAATGACTATTACTTTCACACTGGTTGCAATTATTCGTTTTATACGATGGAAAAGCTGTTCCATTTATTTTGTATTTTATGCTTCGGGCGTTGACTCCTAAGTCCCTAACTATTCGATCTGGTGGAACAACGCCCTAGGGTCAAGCCTAGGATGCGCGGAACGTAGAAATGACCATAAGTTTCACACTGGTAGCAATTATTCGTTTTATACGATGGAAAAACTGTTTTATTTATTTAGTATTTTATGCTTCTGGCGTTGACTTCTTATGCCCTAACTATTCCCTCTGGCGGATCAACGCCCTAGAGTGAAACCTACGTTGCCCGGAACGTAGAAACGACTATTACTTTCACACTGGTTGCAATTATTCTTTTTATACGATGGAAAAGCTGTTCCATTTATTTTGTGTTTTATGCTTCGGGCGTTGACTTCTAAGGCCCTAACTATTCCATCTGGTGGAACAACGCCCTAGGGTGAAGCCTAGGTTACCTGGAACGTAGAAATGACCATCACTTTCACACGGGTTGCAATTATTCCTGTTATAGGATGGAAAGACTGTTGTATTTTTATTGTATTTTATACTTCAGGCGTTGACTTCTAAGGCCCTAGCTATTCAATCTGGTCGAGCAACGCCCTAGAGTGAAGCCTAGGTTGCCCGGAACGTAGAAATGACCATAACTTCCACACTGGTTGCAATTATTCGTTTTATACGATGGAAAAGCTGTTGTATTTATATCGTATTTTATGCTTCTGACGTTGACCTCTTAGGCCCTAACTATTCCATCTGGTGGAACAACGCCCTAGGGTCAAGCCTAGGTTGCGCGGAACGTAGCAATGACCATAACTTTCACACTGGTAGCAATTATTCGTTTTATACGATGGAAAAACTGTTGTATTTATATTGTATTTTAGGCTTCGGGCATTGACCTCTAAGGCCCTAACTACTCAATCTGTTTTAGCAACGCCCTAGGGTGAAGCCTAGGTTGCCCGGAAAGTAGAAATGACCATAACTTTAATCCTTTTTGCAATTATTCGTTTTATATGATGGAAAAACTATTGTATTTATATAGTGTGTTATGCTTCTGGCGTTGATTTCTTGGGCCCTAACTATTCCATCTGGTGGAACAACGCCGTAGGGTGCATCCAGGTTGCCCGGAGCGGAGAAATGACCATAACTTTCACACTGTTTGCAGTTATTCCTGTTATACGATGGAAAAACTTTTGCATTTTTATTGTACTTTATGCTTCAGGCGTTGACTTCTAAGGCCCTAGCTATTCGATTTGGTGGAGCAGCGCCCGAGAGTGAAGCCTAGGTTGCCCGGAACGTAGAAATGACAATAACTTTCACACTGGTTGCTATCATTCGTTTTATACGATGGAAAAACTGTTATATTTATATTGTATTTTATGCCTCTGGCGTTGACTTCTTAGGCCCTAACTGTTCGATCTGGCGGAACAACGTCCTAGGGCGAAGCCTAGGATGCCCGGAAAGTAGAAATGACCATAACTATCACACTGGCTGCAATTATTCGTTTTATACGATGGAACAGCTGTGGCATCTTTATTGTATTTTATTCATCTGGGGTTGACTTCTAAGGCCGTAGCTATTAGATGTGGTGGAGCAACGCCCTAGAGTGAAGCCTAGGTTTCCCGGAACGTAGAAAAGACCATTACCGTCACACTGGTTGCAATTATTCGTTTTATACGATGGAAAAACCGTTTTATTTATTTTGTATTTTATGCTTCGGGCGTTGACTTCTAAGGCCTTAACTATTCAATCTGTTGGTGCAACGCCCCAGGGTGAAGCCTAGGTAGCCCGGAAAGTAGAAATGATGTTGACTTTCATACAGGTTGCAATTATTCGTTTTATACGATGGAAAAACTGTTGTATTTATATTGTATTTTAGGCTTCGGGCATTGACCTCTAAGGCCCTAACTACTCAATCTGTTTTAGCAACGCCCTAGGGTGAAGCCTAGGTTGCCCGGAAAGTAGAAATGACCATAACTTTAATCCTGGTTGCAATTATTCGTTTTATATGATGGAAAAGCTATTGTATTTATATAGTGTTTTATGCTTCTGGCGTTGATTTCTTGGGCCCTAACTATTCCATCTGGTGGAACAACGCCGTAGGGTGCATCCAGGTTGCCCGGAACGGAGAAATGACCATAACTTTCACACTGTTTGCAGTTATTCCTGTTATACGATGGAAAAACTTTTGCATTTTTATTGTACTTTATGCTTCAGGCGTTGACTTCTAAGGCCCTAGCTATTCGATTTGGTGGAGCAACGCCCGAGAGTGAAGCCTAGGTTGCCCGGAACGTAGAAATGACAATAACTTTCACACTGGTTGCTATCATTCGTTTTATACGATGGAAAAACTGTTATATTTATATTGTATTTTATACTTCTGGCGTTGACTTCTTAGGCCCTAACTGTTCGATCTGGCGGAACAACGTCCTAGGGTGAAGCCTATGATGCCCGGAAAGTAGAAATGACAATAACTTTCACACTGGCTGCAATTATTCGTTTTATACGATGGAAAAGCTGTGGCATCTTTATTGTATTTTATTCATCTGGGGTTGACTTCTAAGGCCGTAGCTATTAGATGTGGTGGAGCAACGCCCTAGAGTGAAGCCTAGGTTGACCGGAACGTAGAAATGACCATAACTTCCACACTGGTTGCAATTATTCGTTTTATACGATGGAATAGCTGGTCTATTTATATCGTATTTTATGCTTCTGGCGTTGACTTCTTAGGCCCTAACTATTCCATCTGGTGGAACAACGCCCTCGGGTGAAGCCTACGTTGCGCGGAACGTAGAAATGACCTTAACTTTCACACTGGTAGCAATTATTCGTTTTATACGATGGAAAAACTGTTCTATTTATTTTGTATTTTATGCTACGGGCGTTGACTCCTAAGGCCATAACTATTCAATCTGTTTGTGCAACGCCCAAGGGTGAAGCCTATGTTGCCCGGAATGTAGAAATGACGTTAACTTTCATACTGGTTCCAATTATTCCTTTTATACGATGGAAAAGCTGTTTTATTTATTTTGTATTTTATGCTTCTGGCGTTGACTTCTTATGCCCTAACTATTCCCTCTGGCGGATCAACGCCCTAGAGTGAAACCTACGTTGCCCGGAACGTAGAAATGACTATTACTTTCACACTGGTTGCAATTATTCGTTTTATACGATGGAAAAGCTGTTCCATTTATTTTGTATTTTATGCTTCGGGCGTTGACTCCTAAGTCCCTAACTATTCGATCTGGTGGAACAACGCCCTAGGGTCAAGCCTAGGATGCGCGGAACGTAGAAATGACCATAAGTTTCACACTGGTAGCAATTATTCGTTTTATACGATGGAAAAACTGTTTTATTTATTTAGTATTTTATGCTTCTGGCGTTGACTTCTTATGCCCTAACTATTCCCTCTGGCGGATCAACGCCCTAGAGTGAAACCTACGTTGCCCGGAACGTAGAAACGACTATTACTTTCACACTGGTTGCAATTATTCGTTTTATACGATGGAAAAGCTGTTCCATTTATTTTGTATTTTAGGCTTCGGGCATTGACCTCTAAGGCCCTAACTACTCAATCTGTTTTACCAACGTCCTAGGGTGAAGCCTAGGTTGCCCGGAAAGTAGAAATGACCATAACTTTAATCCTGGTTGCAATTATTCGTTTTATATGATGGAAAAACTATTGTATTTATATAGTGTTTTATGCTTCTGGCGTTGACTTCTTGGGCCCTAACTATTCCATCTGGTGGAACAACGCCCTAGGGTGCATCCAGGTTGCCCGGAACGGAGAAATGACCATAACTTTCACACTGTTTGCAGTTATTCCTGTTATACGATGGAAAAACTTTTGCATTTTTATTGTACTTTATGCTTCAGGCGTTGACTTCTAAGGCCCTAGCTATACGATTTGGTGGAGCAACGCCCGAGAGTGAAGCCTAGGTTGCCCGGAACGTAGAAATGATAATAACTTTCACACTGGTTGCTATCATTCGTTTTATACGATGGAAAAACTGTTATATTTATATTGTATTTTATGCTGCTGGCGTTGACTTCTTAGGCCCTAACTGTTCGATCTGGCGGAACAACGTCCTAGGGTGAATCCTAGGATGCCCGGAAAGTAGAAATGACCATAACTTTCACACTGGCTGCAATTATTCGTTTTATACGATGGAAAAGCTGTGGCATCTTTATTGTATTTTATTCATCTGGGGTTGACTTCTAAGGCCGTAGCTATTAGATGTGGTGGAGAAACGCCCTAGAGTGAAGCCTAGGTTGACCGGAACGTAGAAATGACCATAACTTCCACACTGGTTGCAATTATTCGTTTTATACGATGGAATAGCTGGTCTATTTATATCGTATTTTAGGCTTCTGGCGTTGACTTCTTAGGCCCTAACTATTCCATCTGGTGGAACAACGCCCTCGGGTGAAGCCTACGTTGCGCGGAACGTAGAAATGACCTTAACTTTCACACTGGTAGCAATTATTCGTTTTATACGATGGAAAAGCTGTTTTATTTATTTTGTATTTTATGCTTCTGGCGTTGACTTCTTATGCCCTAACTATTCCCTCTGGCGGATCAACGCCCTAGAGTGAAACCTACGTTGCCCGGAACGTAGAAATGACTATTACTTTCACGCTGGTTGCAATTATTCGTTTTATACGATGGAAAAGCTGTTCCATTTATTTTGTATTTTATGCTTCGGGCGTTGACTCCTAAGTCCCTAACTATTCGATCTGGTGGAACAACGCCCTAGGGTCAAGCCTAGGTTGCGCGGAACGTAGAAATGACCATAAGTTTCACACTGGTAGCAATTATTCGTTTTATACGATGGAAAAACTGTTTTATTTATTTAGTATTTTATGCTTCTGGCGTTGACTTCTTATGCCCTAACTATTCCCTCTGGCGGATCAACGCCCGAGAGTGAAGCCTAGGTTGCCCGGAACGTAGAAATGATAATAACTTTCACACTGGTTGCTATCATTCGTTTTATACGATGGAAAAACTGTTATATTTATATTGTATTTTATGCTTCTGGCGTTGACTTCTTAGGCCCTAACTGTTCGATCTGGCGGAACAACGTCCTAGGGTGAAGCCTAGGATGCCCGGAAAGTAGAAATGACCATAACTTTCACACTAGCTGCAATTCTTCGTTTTATACGATGGAAAAGCTGTGGCATCTTTATTGTATTTTATTCTTCTGGGGTTGACTTCTAAGGCCCTAGCTATTCGATCTGGTCGAGCAACGCCCTAGAGTGAAGCCTAGGTTGCCCGGAACGTAGAAATGACCATAACCTCCACACTGGTTGCAATTATTCGTTTTATACGATGGAAAAGCTGTTGTATTTATATCGTATTTTATGCTTCTGACGTTGACCTCTTAGGCCCTAACTATTCCATCTGGTGGAACAACGCCCTAGGGTCAAGCCTAGGTTGCGCGGAACGTAGCAATGACCATAACTTTCACACTGGTAGCAATTATTCGTTTTATACGATGGAAAAACTGTTCTATTTATTTTGTATTTTATGCTTCGGGCGTTGACTTCTAAGGCCCTAGCTATTCGATCTGGTCGAGCAACGCCCTAGAGCGAAGCCTAGGTTGCCCGGAACGTAGAAATGACCATAACTTCCACACTGGTTGCAATTATTCGTTTTATAGGATGGAAAAGCTGTTGTATTTATATTGTATTTTATGCATCTGGCGTTGACTTCTAAGGACCTAACTATTCGATCTGGTGGAGCAGCGCACTGTGGTGAAGCCTAGGTTGCGCGGAATGTAGAAATGACCATAACGTTCACACTGGTAGCAATTATTCGTTTTATACGATGGAAAAACAGTTTTATTTATTTTGTATTTTATGCTTCTGGCGTTGACTTCTAAGGCCCTAACTATTCGATCTGGTGGAGCAACGCCCTAGAGTGAAGCCTAAGTTGCCTGGAACGGAGAAATGACCATAACTTTCACACCGGTAGCAATTATTCGTTTTATACGATGGAAAAACTGTTCTATTTATTTTGTGTTTTGTGCTTCGGGCGTTGACTTCTAAGGCCCTAGCTATTCGATCTGGTCGAGCAACGCCCTAGAGTGAAGCCTAGGTTGCCCGCAACGTAGAAATGACCATAACTTCCACACTGGTTGCAATTATTCGTTTTATACGATGGAAAAGCTGTTGTATTTATATCGTTTTTTATGCTTCTGACGTTGACCTCTTAGGCCCTAACTATTAAATCTGGTCGAACAACGCCGTCGGGTGAAGCCTAGGTTGCGCGGAACGTAGAAATGACCTTAACTTTCACACTGGTAGCAATTATTCGTTTTATACGATGGAAAAACTGTTCTATTTATTTTGTATTTTATGCTACGGGCGTTGACTCCTAAGGCCATAACTATTCAATCTGTTGGTGCAACGCCCATGGGTGAAGCCTATGTTGCCAGGAATGTAGAAATGACGTTAACTTTCATACTGGTTCCAATTATTCGTTTTATACGATGGAAAAGCTGTTTTATTTATTTTGTATTTTATGCTTCTGGCTTTGACTTCTTATGCCCTAACTATTCCCTCTGGCGGATCAACGCCCTAGAGTGAAACCTACGTTGCCCGGAACGTAGAAATGACTATTACTTTCACACTGGTTGCAATTATTCGTTTTATACGATGGAAAAGCTGATTCATTTATTTTGTATTTTATGCTTCGGGCGTTGACTCCTAAGGCCCTAACTATTCGATCTGGTGGAACAACGCCCTAGGGTCAAGCCTAGGGTACGCGGAACGTAGAAATGACCATAACTTTCACACTGGTAGCAATTATTCGTTTTATACGATGGAAAAACTGTTTTATTTATTTTGTATTTTATGCTTCTGACGTTGACTTCTTGGGCCCTAACTATTCGATCTGGAAGAGCAACGCCCTAGAGTGAAGCCTAGGTTGCCCGGAACGGAGAAATGACCATAACTTTCACACCGGTAGCAATTATTCGTTTTATACGATGGAAAAGCTGTTCCATTTATTTTGTATTTTATGCTTCGGGCGTTGACTTCTAAGGCCCTAACTATTCGATCTGGTGGAACAACGCCCTAGTGTGAAGCCTAGGTTGCCCGGAACGTAGAAATGACGATAACTTCCACACTGGTTGCAATTATTCGTTTTATACGATGGAAAAGCTGTTGTATTTATATCGCATTTTATGCTTCTGGCGTTGACTTCTTATTCCCTAACTATTCCATCTGGTGGAACAACGCCCTAGGGTGAAGCCTAGGTTGCGCGGAACGTAGAAATGACCATAACTTTCACACTGGTAGCAATTATTCGTTTTATACGATGGAAAAACTGTTTTATTTACTTTGTATTTTATGCTTCTGGCGTTGACTTCTTATGCCCTAACTATTCCCTCTGGCGGATCAACGCCCTAGAGTGAAACCTACGTTGCCCGGAACGTAGAAATTACTATTACTTTCACACTGGTTGCAATTATTCGTTTTATACGATGGAAAAGCTGTTCCATTTATTTTGTGTTTTATGCTTCGGGCGTTTACTTCTAAGGCTCTAACTATTCGATCTGGTGGAACAACGCCCTAGGGTGAAGCCTAGGTTGCCTGGAACGTAGAAATGACCATCACTTTCACACGGGTTGCAATTATTCCTGTTATAGGATGGAAAGACTGTTGTACTTTTATTGTATTTTATACTTCAGGCGTTGGCTTCTAAGGCCCTAGCTATTCGATCTGGTGGAACAACGCCCTAGGGTGAAGCCTAGGTTGCCTGGAACGTAGAAATGACCATCACTTTCACACGGGTTGCAATTATTCCTGTTATAGGATGGAAAGACTGTTGTACTTTTATTGTATTTTATACTTCAGGCGTTGGCTTCTAAGGCCCTAGCTATTCCATCTGGTGGAACAACGCCCTTGGGTGAAGCCTAGGTTGCGCGGAACGTAGCAATGACCATAACTTTCACACTGGTAGCAATTATTCGTTTTATACGATGGAAAAACTGTTCTATTTATTTTGTATTTTATGCTTCGGGCGTTGACTTCTAAGGCCCTAGCTATTCGATCTGGTCGAGCAACGCCCTAGTGTGAAGCCTAGGTTGCACGGAACGTAGAAATGACGATAACTTCCACACTGGTTGCAATTATTCGTTTTATACGATGGAAAAGCTGTTGTATTTATATCGCAAGTTAAGCTTCTGGCGTTGACTTCTTAGTCCCTAACTATTCCATCTGTTGGAACAACGCCCTAGGGTGAAGCCTAGGTTGCGCGGAACGTAGAAATGACCATAACTTTCACACTGGTAGCAATTATTCGTTTTATACGATGGAAAAGCTGTGTTATTTACTTTGTATTTTATGCTTCTGGCGTTGACTTCTTATGCCCTAACTATTCCCTCTGGCGGATCAACGCCCTAGAGTGAAACCTACGTTGCCCGGAACGTAGAAATAACTATTACTTTCACACTGGTTGCAATTATTCGTTTTATACGATGGATAAGCTGTTCCATTTATTTTGTATTTTATGCTTCTGGCGTTGAATTCTAAGGCCCTAACTGTTCGATCTGGTGGAGCAACGCCCTAGAGTGAAGCCTAGGTTGCCCGGAACGGAGAAATGACCATAACTTTCACACTGGTTGATATTATTCGTTTTAGACGATGGAAAAACTGTTATATTTATATTGTATTTGATGCTTCTGGCGTTGACTTCTTAGGCCCTAACTGTTCGATCTGGTGGAACAACGCCCTAGGGTGAAGCCTAGTTTGCCCGGAAGGTAGAAATGACCATAACTTTCACACTGGTTGCAATTATTCGTTTTATACGATGGAAAAGCTGTGGCACCTTTATTGTATTTTATTCATCTGCGGTTGACTTCTAAGGCCGTAGCTATTAGATGTGTTGGAGGAACGCCATAGAGTGAAGACTTGGTTGCCCGGAACGTAGAAATGACCATTACATTCACACTGGTTGCAATTATTCGTCTTATACGATGGAAAAGCTGTTGTATTTATATCGTATTTTCTGCTTCTGGCGTTGACTTCTTAGGCCCTAACTATTCCATCTGGTCGAACAACGCCCTTGGGTGAAGCCTAGGTTGCGCGGAACGTAGCAATGACCATAACTTTCACACTGGTAGCAAATATTCGTTTTATACGATGGAAAAACAGTTTTATTTATTTTGTATTTTATTCTTCTGGCGTTGACTTCTTAGGCCCTAATTATTCGATCTGGTGGAACAACGCCCTAGAGTGAAGACAAGGTTGCCCGGAACAAGGAAATGACCATTACTTTCACACTGTTTGCAGTTATTCCTGTTATACGACGGAAAAACTTTGCATCTTTATTGTATTTTATGCTTCTGGCGTTGACTTCTAAGGCCCTAGCTTTCGATTTGGTGGAGCAACGCCCGAGAGTGGGGCCTAGGTTGCCCGGTACATAGAAATGACCATTACATTCACACTGTTTGCAAATATACATTATATACGATGGAAAATCTGTTGTATTTATGTCGTATTTTACGCTTCTGGCGTTGACTTCTTAGGCCCTAACTATTTGATCTGGTGGAGCACCGCCCTAGAGTGAAGCCTAGGTTGCCGGAACGTAGAAAAGACCATTACCTTCACACTGGTTGCAATTATTCGTTTTATACGATGGAAAAACTGTTCTATTTATATTGTAATTTATGCTTCGGGCGTTGACTTCTAAGGCCCTAACTATTCAATCTGTTGGTGCACCGCCCAAGGGTGAAGCCTATGTTGCCCGGAAAGTAGAAATGACGTTAACTTTCATACTGGTTGCAATTATTCGTTTTATACGATGGAAAAACTGTTTTAGTTGTTTTGTATTTTGTGCTTCAGGCGTTGACTTCGAAGGCCCTAGCTATTAGATGTGGTGGAGCAACGCCCGAGAGTGGGGCCTAGGTTGCCCGGTACATAGAAATGACCATTACTTTCACACTGTTTGCAAATATACATTATATACGATGGAAAATCTGTTGTATTTATGTTGTATTTTATGCTTCTGGCGTTGACTTCTTAGGCCCTAACTATTTGATCTGGTGGACCACCGCCCTAGGGTGAAGCCTAGGTTTCCCGGAACGTAGAAAAGACCATTACCTTCACACTGGTTGCAATTATTCGTTTTATACGATGGAAAAACCGTTTTATTTATTTTGTATTTTATGCTTCGGGCGTTGACTTCTAAGGCCTTAACTATTCAATCTGTTGGTGCAACGCCCTAGGGTGAAGCCTAGGTTGCCCGGAAAGTAGAAATGATGTTAACTTTCATACTGGTTGCAATTATTCGTTTTATGCGATGGAAAAACTGTTGTATTTATATTGTATTTTAGGCTTCGGGCATTGACCTCTAAGGCCCTAACTACTCAATCTGTTTTAGCAACGCCCTAGGGTGAAGCCTAGCTTGCCCGGAAAGTAGAAATGACCATAACTTTAATCCTTTTTGCAATTATTCGTTTTATATGATGGAAAAACTATTGTATTTATATAGTGTTTTATGCTTCTGGCGTTGATTTCTTGGGCCCTAACTATTCCATCTGGTGGAACAACGCCGTAGGGTGCATCCAGGTTGCCCGGAGCGGAGAAATGACCATAACTTTCACACTGTTTGCAGTTATTCCTGTTATACGATGGAAAAACTTTTGCATTTTTATTGTACTTTATGCTTCAGGCGTTGACTTCTAAGGCCCTAGCTATTCGATTTGGTGGAGCAACGCCCGAGAGTGAAGCCTAGGTTGCCCGGAACGTAGAAATGACAATAACTTTCACACTGGTTGCTATCATTCGTTTTATACGATGGAAAAACTGTTATATTTATATTGTATTTTATGCCTCTGGCGTTGACTTCTTAGGCCCTAACTGTTCGATCTGGTCGAACAACGCCCTTGGGTGAAGCCTAGGTTGCGCGGAACGTAGAAATGACAATAACTTTCACACTGGTTGCTATCATTCGTTTTATACGATGGAAAAACTGTTTTATTTATTTTGTATTTTATGCTTCGGGCGTTGACTTCTAAGGCCTTAACTATTCAATCTGTTGGTGCAACGCCCTAGGGTGAAGCCTAGGTTGCCCGGAAAGTAGAAATGATGTTAACTTTCATACTGGTTGCAATTATTCGTTTTATGCGATGGAAAAACTGTTGTATTTATATTGTATTTTAGGCTTCGGGCATTGAGCTCTAAGGCCCTAACTACTCAATCTGTTTTAGCAACGCCCTAGGGTGAAGCCTAGCTTGCCCGGAAAGTAGAAATGACCATAACTTTAATCCTTTTTGCAATTATTCGTTTTATATGATGGAAAAACTATTGTATTTATATAGTGTTTTATGCTTCTGGCGTTGATTTCTTGGGCCCTAACTATTCCATCTGGTGGAACAACGCCGTAGGGTGCATCCAGGTTGCCCGGAGCGGAGAAATGACCATAACTTTCACACTGTTTGCAGTTATTCCTGTTATACGATGGAAAAACTTTTGCATTTTTATTGTACTTTATGCTTCAGGCGTTGACTTCTAAGGCCCTAGCTATTCGATTTGGTGGAGCAACGCCCGAGAGTGAAGCCTAGGTTGCCCGGAACGTAGAAATGACAATAACTTTCACACTGGTTGCTATCATTCGTTTTATACGATGGAAAAACTGTTATATTTATATTGTATTTTATGCCTCTGGCGTTGACTTCTTAGGCCCTAACTGTTCGATCTGGCGGTACAACGTCCTAGGGTGAAGCCTAGGATGCCCGGAAAGTAGAAATGACCATAACTTTCACACTGGCTGCAATTATTCGTTTTATACGATGGAACAGCTGTGGCATCTTTATTGTATTTTATTCATCTGGGGTTGACTTCTAAGGCCGTAGCTATTAGATGTGGTGGAGCAACGCCCTAGAGTGAAGCCTAGGTTTCCCGGAACGTAGAAAAGACCATTACCTTCACACTGGTTGCAATTATTCGTTTTATACGATGGAAAAACCGTTTTATTTATTTTGTATTTTATGCTTCGGGCGTTGACTTCTAAGGCCTTAACTATTCAATCTGTTGGTGCAACGCCCTAGGGTGAAGCCTAGGTTGCCCGGAAAGTAGAAATGATATTGACTTTCATACAGGTTGCAATTATTCGTTTTATACGATGGAAAAACTGTTGTATTTATATTGTATTTTAGGCTTCGGGCATTGACCTCTAAGGCCCTAACTACTCAATCTGTTTTAGCAACGCCCTGGGGTGAAGCCTAGGTTGCCCGGAAAGTAGAAATGACCATAACTTTAATCCTGGTTGCAATTATTCGTTTTATATGATGGAAAAGCTATTGTATTTATATAGTGTTTTATGCTTCTGGCGTTGATTTCTTGGGCCCTAACTATTCCATCTGGTGGAACAACGCCGTAGGGTGCATCCAGGTTGCCCGGAACGGAGAAATGACCATAACTTTCACACTGTTTGCAGTTATTCCTGTTATACGATGGAAAAACTTTTGCATTTTTATTGTACTTTATGCTTCAGGCGTTGACTTCTAAGGCCCTAGCTATTCGATTTGGTGGAGCAACGCCCGAGAGTGAAGCCTAGGTTGCCCGGATCGTAGAAATGACAATAATTTTCACACTGGTTGCTATCATTCGTTTTATACGATGGAAAAACTGTTATATTTATATTGTATTTTATGCTTCTGGCGTTGACTTCTTATGCCCTAACTGTTCGATCTGGCGGAACAACGTCCTAGGGTGAAGCCTAGGATGCCCGGAAAGTAGAAATGACCATAACTTTCACACTGGCTGCAATTATTCGTTTTATACGATGGAAAAGCTGTGGCATCTTTATTGTATTTTATTCATCGGGGGTTGACTTCTAAGGCCGTAGCTATTAGATGTGGTGGAGCAACGCCCTAGAGTGAAGCCTAGGTTGACCGGAACGTAGAAATGACCATAACTTCCACACTGGTTGCAATTATTCGTTTTATACGATGGAATAGCTGGTCTATTTATATCGTATTTTATGCTTCTGGAGTTGACTTCTTAGGCCCTAACTATTCCATCTGGTGGAACAACGCCCTCGGGTGAAGCCTACGTTGCGCGGAACGTAGAAATGACCTTAACTTTCACACTGGTAGCAATTATTCGTTTTATACGGTGGAAAAACTGTTCTATTTATTATGTATTTTATGCTACGGGCGTTGACTCCTAAGGCCATAACTATTCAATCTGTTTGTGCAACGCCCAAGGGTGAAGCCTATGTTGCCCGGAATGTAGAAATGACGTTAACTTTCATACTGGTTCCAATTATTCGTTTTATACGATGGAAAAGCTGTTTTATTTATTTTGTATTTTATGCTTCTGGCGTTGACTTCTTATGCCCTAACTATTCCCTCTGGCGGATCAACGCCCTAGAGTGAAACCTACGTTGCCCGGAACGTAGAAATGACTATTACTTTCACACTGGTTGCAATTATTCGTTTTATACGATGGAAAAGCTGTTCCATTTATTTTGTATTTTATGCTTCGGGCGTTGACTCCTAAGTCCCTAACTATTCGATCTGGTGGAACAACGCCCTAGGGTCAAGCCTAGGTTGCGCGGAACGTAGAAATGACCATAAGTTTCACACTGGTATCAATTATTCGTTTTATACGATGGAAAAACTGTTTTATTTATTTAGTATTTTATGCTTCTGGCGTTGACTTCTTATGCCCTAACTATTCCCTCTGGCGGATCAACGCCCTAGAGTGAAACCTACGTTGCCCGGAACGTAGAAACGACTATTACTTTCACACTGGTTGCAATTATTCGTTTTATACGATGGAAAAGCTGTTCCATTTATTTTGTGTTTTACGCTTCGGGCGTTGGCTTCTAAGGCCCTAACTATTCCATCTGGTGGAACAACGCCCTAGGGTGAAGCCTAGGTTACCTGGAACGTAGAAATGACCATCACTTTCACACGGGTTGCAATTATTCCTGTTATAGGATGGAAAGACTGTTGTATTTTTATTGTATTTTATACTTCAGGCGTTGACTTCTAAGGCCCTAGCTATTCGATCTGGTCGAGCAACGCCCTAGAGTGAAGCCTAGGTTGCCCGGAACGTAGAAATGACCATAACTTCCACACTGGTTGCAATTATTCGTTTTATACGATGGAAAAGCTGTTGTATTTATATCGTATTTTATGCTTCTGACGTTGACCTCTTAGGCCCTAACTATTCCATCTGGTGGAACAACGCCCTAGGGTCAAGCCTAGGTTGCGCGGAACGTAGCAATGACCATAACTTTCACACTGGTAGCAATTATTCGTTTTATACGATGGAAAAACTGTTCTATTTATTTTGTATTTTATGCTTCGGGCGTTGACTTCTAAGGCCCTAGCTATTCGATCTGGTCGAGCAACGCCCTAGAGTGAAGCCTAGGTTGCCCGGAACGTAGAAAGGACCATAACTTCCACACTGGTTGCAATTATTCGTTTTATACGATGGAAAAGATGTTGTATTTATATCGTATTTTATGCATCTGGCGTTGACTTCTAAGGACCTAACTATTCGATCTGGTGGAGCAACGCACTGGGGTGAAGCCTAGGTTGCGCGGAATGTAGAAATGACCAGAGCGTTCACACTGGTAGCAATTATTCGTTTTATACGATGGAAAAACAGTTTTATTTATTTTGTATTTTATGCTTCTTTCGTTGACTTCTAAGGCCCTAACTATTCGATCTGGTGGAGCAACGCCCTAGAGTGAAGCCTAGGTTGCCCGGAACGGAGAAATGACCATAACTTTCACACCGGTAGCAATTATTCGTTTTATACGATGGAAAAACTGTTCTATTTATTTTGTATTTTGTGCTTCGGGCGTTGACTTCTAAGGCCCTAACTGTTTGATGTGGTGGAGCAACGCCCTAGAGTGAAGCCTATGTTGCCCGGAACGTAGAAATGACCATAACTTCCACACTGGTTGCTATTATTCGTTTTAGACGATGGAAAAACTGTTATATTTATATTGTATTTGATGCTTCTGGCGTTGACTTCTTAGGCCCTAACTGTTCGATCTGGTGGAACAACGCCCTAGGGTGAAGCCTAGCTTGCCCGGAAGGTAGAAATGACCATAACTTTCACACTGGTTGCAATTATTCGTTTTATACGATGGAAAAGCTGTGGCACCTTTATTGTATTTTATTCATCTGCGGTTGACTTCTAAGGCCGCAGCTATTAGATGTGTTGGAGGAACGCCATAGAGTGAAGACTTGGTTGCCCGGAACGTAGAAATGACCATTACATTCACACTGGTTGCAATTATTCGTCTTATACGATGGAAAAGCTGTTGTATTTATATCGTATTTTCTGCTTCTGGCGTTGACTTCTTAGGCCCTAACTATTCCATCTGGTCGCACAACGCCCTTGGGTGAAGCCTAGGTTGCGCGGAACGTAGCAATGACCATAACTTTCACACTGGTAGCAAATATTCGTTTTATACGATGGAAAAACAGTTTTATTTATTTTGTATTTTATTCTTCTGGCGTTGACTTCTTAGGCCCTAATTATTCGATCTGGTGGAACAACGCCCTAGAGTGAAGACAAGGTTGCCCGGAACAAGGAAATGACCATTACTTTCACACTGTTTGCAGTTATTCCTGTTATACGACGGAAAAACTTTTGCATCTTTATTGTATTTTATGCTTCTGGCGTTGACTTCTAAGGCCCTAGCTTTCGATTTGGTGGAGCAACGCCCGAGAGTGGGGCCTAGGTTGCCCGGTACATAGAAATGACCATTACATTCACACTGTTTGCAAATATACATTATATACGATGGAAAATCTGTTGTATTTATGTTGTATTTTATGCTTCTGGCGTTGACTTCTTAGGCCCTAACTATTCGATCTGGTGGAAGAACGCCCTAGGGTCAAGCCTAGGGTGCGCGGAACGTAGAAATGACCATAACTTTCACACTGGTAGCAATTATTCGTTTTATACGATGGAAAAACTGTTCTATTTATTTTGTATTTTATGCTACGGGCGTTGACTCCTAAGGCCATAACTATTCAATCTGTTTGTGCAACGCCCAAGGGTGAAGCCTATGTTGCCCGGAATGTAGAAATGACGTTAACTTTCATACTGGTTCCAATTATTCGTTTTATACGATGGAAAAGCTGTTTTATTTATTTTGTATTTTATGCTTCTGGCGTTGACTTCTTATGCCCTAACTATTCCCTCTGGCGGATCAACGCCCTAGAGTGAAACCTACGTTGCCCGGAACGTAGAAATGACTATTACTTTCACACTGGTTGCAATTATTCGTTTTATACGATGGAAAAGCTGTTCCATTTATTTTGTATTTTATGCTTCGGGCGTTGACTCCTAAGGCCCTAACTATTGGATCTGGTGGAACAACGCCCTAGGGTCAAGCCTAGGTTGCGCGGAACGTAGAAATGACCATAAGTTTCACACTGGTATCAATTATTCGTTTTATACGATGGAAAAACTGTTTTATTTATTTAGTATTTTATGCTTCTGGCGTTGACTTCTTATGCCTTAACTATTCCCTCTGGCGGATCAACGCCCGAGAGTGAAGCCTAGGTTGCCCGGAACGTAGAAATGATAATAACTTTCACACTGGTTGCTATCATTCGTTTTATACGATGGAAAAACTGTTATATTTATATTGTATTTTATGCTTCTGGCGTTGACTTCTTAGGCCCTAACTGTTCGATCTGGCGGAACAACCTCCTAGGGTGAAGCCTAGGATGCCCGGAAAGTAGAAATCACCATAACTTTCACACTGGCTGCAATTATTCGTTTTATACGATGGAAAAGCTGTGGCATCTTTATTGTATTTTATTCATCTGGGGTTGACTTCTAAGGCCCTAGCTATTCGATCTGGTCGAGCAACGCCCTAGAGTGAAGCCTAGGTTGCCCGGAACGTAGAAATGACCATAACTTCCACACTGGTTGCAATTATTCGTTTTATACGATGGAAAAGCTGTTGTATTTATATCGTATTTTATGCTTCTGACGTTGACCTCTTAGGCCCTAACTATTCCATCTGGTGGAACAACGCCCTAGGGTCAAGCCTAGGTTGCGCGGAACGTAGCAATGACCATAACTTTCACACTGGTAGCAATTATTCGTTTTATACGATGGAAAAACTGTTCTATTTATTTTGTATTTTATGCTTCGGGCGTTGACTTCTAAGGCCCTAGCTATTCGATATGGTCGAGCAACGCCCTAGAGTGAAGCCTAGGTTGCCCGGAACGTAGAAAGGACCATAACTTCCACACTGGTTGCAATTATTCGTTTTATACGATGGAAAAGATGTTGTATTTATATCGTATTTTATGCATCTGGCGTTGACTTCTAAGGACCTAACTATTCGATCTGGTGGAGCAACGCACTGGGGTGAAGCCTAGGTTGCGCGGAATGTAGAAATGACCATAACGTTCACACTGGTAGCAATTATTCGTTTTATACGATGGAAAAACAGTTTTATTTATTTTGTACTTTATGCTTCTGGCGTTGACTTCTAAGGCCCTAACTATTCGATCTGGTGGAGCAACGCCCTAGAGTGAAGCCTAAGTTGCCTGGAACGGAGAAATGACCATAACTTTCACACCGGTAGCAATTATTCGTTTTATACGATGGAAAAACTGTTCTATTTATTTTGTATTTTGTGCTTCGGGCGTTGACTTCTAAGGCCCTAACTATTCCATCTGGTGGAACAACGCCCTAGGGTGAAGCCTAGGTTGCCTGGAACGTAGAAATGATCATCACTTTCACACGGGTTGCAATTATTCCTGTTATAGGATGGAAAGACTGTTGTATTTTTATTGTATTTTATACTTCAGGCGTTGACTTCTAAGGCCCTAGCTATTCGATCTGGTCGAGCAACGCCCTAGAGTGAAGCCTAGGTTGCCCGGAACGTAGAAACGACCATAACCTCCACACTGGTTGCAATTATTCGTTTTATACGATGGAAAAGCTGTTGTATTTATATCGTATTTTATGCTTCTGGCGTTGACCTCTTAGGCCCTAACTATTCCATCTGGTGGAACAACGCCGTCGGGTGAAGCCTAGGTTGCGCGGAACGTAGCAATGACCATAACTTTCACACAGGTAGCAATTATTCGTTTTATACGATGGAAAAACTGTTCTATTTATTTTGTATTTTATGCTTCGGGCGTTGACTTCTAAGGCCCTAGCAATTCGATCTGGTCGGGCAACGCTCTAGAGTGAAGCCTAGGTTGCCCGGAACGTAGAAATGACCATAATTTCCACACTGGTTGCAATTATTCGTTTTATACGATGGAAAAGCTGTTGTATTTATATTGTATTTTAAGCATCTGGCGTTGACTTCTAAGGACCTAACTATTCGATCTGGTGGAGCAACGCACTGGGGTGATGCCTAGGTTGCGCGGAATGTAGAAATGACCATAACGTTCACACTGGTAGCAATTATTCGTTTTATACGATGGAAAAACAGTTTTATTTATTTTGTATTTTATGCTTCTGGCGTTGACTTCTAAGGCCCTAACTATTCGATCTGGTGGAGCAACGCCCTAGAGTGAAACCTACGTTGCCCGGAACGTAGAAATGACTGTTACTTTCACACTGGTTGCAATTATTCGTTTTATACGATGGAAAAGCTGATCCATTTATTTTGTATTTTATGCTTCGGGCGTTGACTCCTAAGGCCCTAACTATTCGATCTGGTGGAAGAACGCCCTAGGGTCAAGCCTAGGGTGCGCGGAACGTAGAAATGACCATAACTTTCACACTGGTAGCAATTATTCGTTTTATACGATGGAAAAACTGTTCTATTTATTTTGTATTTTATGCTTCGGGCGTTGACTTCTAAGGCCCTAGCAATTCGATCTGGTCGAGCAACGCCCTAGAGTGAAGCCTAGGTTGCCCGGAACGTAGAAATGACCATAACTTCCACACTGGTTGCAATTATTCGTTTTATACGATGGAAAAGCTGTTGTATTTATATTGTATTTTATGCATCTGCCGTTGACTTCTAAGGACCTAACTATTCGATCTGGTGGAGCAGCGCACTGGGGTGAAGCCTAGGTTGCGCGGAATGTAGAAATGACCATAACGTTCACACTGGTAGCAATTATTCGTTTTATACGATGGAAAAACAGTTTTATTTATTTTGTATTTTATGCTTCTGGCGTTGACTTCTAAGGCCCTAACTATTCGATCTGGTGGAGCAACGCCCTAGAGTGAAGCCTAAGTTGCCTGGAACGGAGAAATGACCATAACTTTCACACCGGTAGCAATTATTCGTTTTATACGATGGAAAAACTGTTCTATTTATTTTGTATTTTGTGCTTCGGGCGTTGACTTCTAAGGCCCTAACTATTCCACCTGGTGGAACAACGCCCTAGGGTGAAGCCTAGGTTGCCTGGAACGTAGCAATGACCATCACTTTCACACGGGTTGCAATTATTCCTGTTATAGGATGGAAAGACTGTTGTATTTTTATTGTATTTTATACTTCAGGCGTTGACTTCTAAGGCCCTAGCTATTCGATCTGGTCGAGCAACGCCCTAGAGTGAAGCCTAGGTTGCCCGCAACGTAGAAATGACCATAACTTCCACACTGGTTGCAATTATTCGTTTTATACGATGGAAAAGCTGTTGTATTTATATCGTTTTTTATGCTTCTGACGTTGACCTCTTAGGCCCTAACTATTCCATCTGGTCGAACAACGCCGTCGGGTGAAGCCTAGGTTGCGCGGAACGTAGAAATGACCTTAACTTTCACACTGGTAGCAATTATTCGTTTTATACGATGGAAAAACTGTTCTATTTATTTTGTATTTTATGCTACGGGCGTTGACTCCTAAGGCCATAACTATTCAATCTGTTGGTGCAACGCCCATGGGTGAAGCCTATGTTGCCAGGAATGTAGAAATGACGTTAACTTTCATACTGGTTCCAATTATTCGTTTTATACGATGGAAAAGCTGTTTTATTTATTTTGTATTTTATGCTTCTGGCTTTGACTTCTTATGCCCTAACTATTCCCTCTGGCGGATCAACGCCCTAGAGTGAAACCTACGTTGCCCGGAACGTAGAAATGACTATTACTTTCACACTGGTTGCAATTATTCGTTTTATACGATGGAAATGCTGATTCATTTATTTTGTATTTTATGCTTCGGGCGTTGACTCCTAAGGCCCTAACTATTCGATCTGGTGGAACAACGCCCTAGGGTCAAGCCTAGGGTGCGCGGAACGTAGAAATGACCATAAGTTTCACACTGGTAGCAATTATTCGTTTTATACGATGGAAAAACTGTTTTATTTATTTTGTATTTTATGCTTCTGGCGTTGACTTCTTATGCCCTAACTATTCCCTCTGGAGGATCAACGCCCTAGAGCGAAACCTACGTTGCCCGGAACGTAGAAATGACTATTACTTTCACACTGGTTGCAATTATTCGTTTTATACGATGGAAAAGCTGTTACATTTATTTTGTATTTTATGCTTCGGGCGTTGACTTCTAAGGCCCTAGCTATTCCTTCTGGTGGAACAACGCCCTAGGGTGAAGCCTAGGTTGCCTGGAACGTAGAAATGACCATCACTTTCACACGGGTTGCAATTATTCCTGTTATAGGATGGAAAGACTGTTGTACTTTTATTGTATTTTATACTTCAGGTGTTGGCTTCTAAGGCCCTAGCTATTCGATCTGGTCGAGCAACGCCCTAGAGTGAAACCTAGGTTGCCCGGAACGTAGAAATGACCATAACTTCCACACTGGTTGCAATTATTCGTTTTATACGATGGAAAAGCTGTTGTATTTATATCGTATTTTATGCTTCTGGCGTTGACCTCTTAGGCCCTAACTATTCCATCTGGTGGAACAACGCCGTCGGGTGAAGCCTAGGTTGCGCGGAACGTAGAAATGACCATAACTTTCACACTGGTAGCAATTATTCGTTTTATACGATGGTAAAACTGTTTTATTTATTTGGGATTTTATGCTTCCGGCGTTGACTTCTAAGGCCCTAACTATTTGATCTGGTGGAGCACCGCCCTAGAGTGAAGCCTAGGTAGCCCGGAACGTAGAAAAGACCATTACCTTCACACTGGTTGCAATTATTCGTTTTATACGATGGAAAAACTGATCCATTTATTATGTATTTTATGCTTCTGGCGTTGACTTCTTAGGCCCTAACTGTTCGAACTGGTGGAACAACGTCCTAGGGTGAAGCCTAGGATGCGCGGAAAGTAGAAATGACCATAACTTTCACACTGGTTGCAATTATTCGTTTTATACAATGGAAGAGGTGTTGCATCCTTATTGTATTTTATTCATCTGGGGTTGACTTCTAAGGCCGTAGCTATTAGATGTGGTGGAGCAACGCCCTAGAGTGACGCCTAGGTTGCCCGGGACGCAGAAGTGACCATTACTTTCAGAGTGTTTGCAATTATTCATTTTATACGATGGAAAAGCTTTTGTACTTATATTGTATTTTATTCTTCTGGCGTCGACTTCTTAGGCCCTAACTATTCGATCTAGTGGAACAACGCCCTAGAGTGAAGACTTGGTTTCCCGGAACATGGAAATGACCATTACTTTCACACTGTTTGCAGTTATTCCTGTTATACGATGGAAAGACTTTTGCATCTTTATTGCATTTTATGCTTCTGGCGTTGACTTCTAAGGCCCTAGCTATTCGATTTGGTGGAGCAACGCCCGACAGAGAAGCCTAGGTTGCCCGGAACGTAGAAATGACCATTACATTCACACTGGTTGCAATTATTCGTCTTATACGATGGAAAAGCTGTTGTATTTATATCGTATTTTATGCTTCTCGCGATGACTTCGTAAGCCCTAACTATTCCATCTGGTGGAACAACGCCCTTGGGTGAAGCCTAGGTTGCGCGAAACGAAGAAATGACCATAACTTTCACACTGGTAGCAATTATTCGTTTTATACGATGGAAAAACTGTTTTATTTATTTTGTATTTTATGCTTCTGACGTTGACTTCTAGGGCCCTAACTATTCGATCTGGAAGAGCAACGCCCTAGAGTGAAGCCTAGGTTGCCCGGAACGGAGAAATGACCATAACTTTCACACCGGTAGCAATTATTCGTTTTATACGATGGTAAAACTGTTCTGTTTATTTTGTATTTTATGCTTCGGGCGTTGACTTCTAAGGCCCTAACTATTCAATCTGTTGGTGCAACGCCCTAGGGTGAAGCCTAGGTTGCCCGGAAAGTAGAAATGACGTTAACTTTCATACTGGTTGCAATTATTCGTTTTACACGATGGAAAAACTGTTGCATTTATATTGTATTTTACGCTTCGGGCATTGACCTCTAAGGCCCTAACTACTCAATCTGTTGGAGCAACGACCTAGGGCGAAGCCTATGTTGCCCGGAAAGTAGAAATGACCATAACTTTAATCCTGGTTGCAATTATTCGTTTTATATGATGGAAAAACTGTTGTATTTATATAGTGTTCTATGCTTCTGGCGTTGACTTCTTAGGCCCTAACTATTCCATCTGGTGGAACAACGCCCTTGGTTGAAGCCTAGGTTGCGCGGAACGTAGCAATGACCATAACTTTCACACTGGTAGCAATTATTCGTTTTATACGATGGAAAAACTGTTCTATTTATTTTGTATTTTATGCTTCGGGCGTTGACTTCTAAGGCCCTAGCTATTCGATCTGGTCGAGCAACGCCCTAGTGTGAAGCCTAGGTTGCCCGGAACGTAGAAATGACGATAACTTCCACACTGGTTGCAATTATTCGTTTTATACGATGGAAAAGCTGTTGTCTTTATATCGCAAGTTAAGCTTCTGGCGTTGACTTCTTAGTCCCTAACTATTCCATCTGTTGGAACAACGCCCTAGGGTGAAGCCTAGGTTGCACGGAACGTAGAAATGACCATAACTTTCACACTGGTAGCAATTATTCGTTTTATACGATGGAAAAGCTGTTTTATTTACTTTGTATTTTATGCTTCTGGCGTTGACTTCTTATGCCCTAACTATTCCCTCTGGCGGATCAACGCCCTAGAGTGAAACCTACGTTGCCCGGAACGTAGAAATAACTATTACTTTCACACTGGTTGCAATTATTCGTTTTATACGATGGATAAGCTGTTCCATTTATTTTGTATTTTATGCTTCGGGCGTTGACTTCTAAGGCCCTAACTATTCGATCTGGTGGAACAACGCCCTAGGGTGAAGCCTAGGTTGCGCGGAACGTAGAAATGACCATAACTTTCACACTGGTAGCAATTATTCGTTCTATACGATGGAAAAACTGTTTTATTTACTTTGTATTTTATGCTTCTGGCGTTGACTTCTTATGCCCTAACTATTCCCTCTGGCGGATCAACGCCCTAGAGTGAAACCTACGTTGCCCGGAACGTAGAAATTACTATTACTTTCACACTGGTTGCAATTATTCGTTTTATACGATGGAAAAGCTGTTCCATTTATTTTGTATTTTATGCTTCGGGCGTTTACTTCTAAGGCTCTAACTATTCGATCTGGTGGAACAACGCCCTAGGGTGAAGCCTAGGTTGCCTGGAACGTAGAAATGACCATCACTTTCACACGGGTTGCAATTATTCCTGTTATAGGATGGAAAGACTGTTGTACTTTTATTGTATTTTATACTTCAGGCGTTGGCTTCTAAGGCCCTAGCTATTCGATCTGGTCGAGCAACGCCCTCGAGTGAAACCTAGGTTGCCCGGAACGTAGAAATGACCATAATTTCCACACTGGTTGCAATTATTCGTTTTATACGATGGTAAAACTGTTTTATTTATTTGGGATTTTATGCTTCCGGCGTTGACTTCTAAGGCCCTAACTATTTGATCTGGTGGAGCACCGCCCTAGAGTGAAGCCTAGGTTGCCCGGAACGTAGAAAAGACCATTACCTTCACACTGGTTGCAATTATTAGTTTTATACGATGGAAAAACTGATCTATTTATTTTGTATTTTATGCTTCTGGCGTTGACTTCTTAGGCCCAAACTGTTCGAACTGGTGGAACAACGTCCTAGGGTGAAGCTTAGGATTCCCGGAAAGTAGAAATGACCATAACTTTCACACTGGTAGCAATTATTCGTCTTATACGATGGAAAAGCTGTTGTATTTATATCGTATTTTATGCTTCTCGCGTTGACTTCGTAGGCCCTAACTATTCCATCTGGTGGAACAACGCCCTAGGGTGAAGCCTAGGTTGCGCGGAACGTAGAAATGACCATAACTTTCACACTGGTAGCAATTACTCGTTTTATACGATGGAAAAGCTGTTGCATCTTTATGGGTTGACTTCTAAGGCCGTAGCCATCAGATGTGGTGGTGCAACGCCCGACAGAGAAGCCTAGGTTGCCCGGAACGTAGAAATGACCATTACATTCACACTGGTTGCAATTATTCGTCTTATACGATGGAAAAGCTGTTGTATTTATATCGTATTTTATGCTTCTCGCGATGACTTCGTAGGCCCTAACTATTCCATCTGGTGGAACAACGCCCTTGGGTGAAGCCTAGGTTGCGCGGAACGAAGAAATGACCATAACTTTCACACTGGTAGCAATTATTCGTTTTATATGATGGAAAAACTGTTGTATTTATATAGTGTTCTATGCTTCTGGCGTTGACTTCTTAGGCCCTAACTATTCCATCAGGTGGAACAACGCCCTTGGGTGAAGCCTAGGTTGCGCGGAACGTAGCAATGACCATAACTTTCACACTGGTAGCAATTATTCGTTTTATACGATGGTAAAACTGTTCTGTTTATTTTGTATTTTATGCTTCGGGCGTTGACTTCTAAGGCCCTAACTATTCAATCTGTTGGTGCAACGCCCTAGGGTGAAGCCTAGGTTGCCCGGAAAGTAGAAATGACGTTAACTTTCATACTGGTTGCAATTATTCGTTTTACACGATGGAAAAACTGTTGTATTTATATTGTATTTTATGCTTCGGGCATTGACCTCTAAGGCCCTAACTTCTCAATCTGTTGGAGCAACTCCCTAGTGTGAAGCCTAGGTTGCCCGGAACGTAGAAATGACGATAACTTCCACACTGGTTGCAATTATTCGTTTTATACGATGGAAAAACTGTTTTATTTACTTTGTATTTTATGCTTCTGGCGTTGACTTCTTATGCCCTAACTATTCCCTCTGGCGGATCAACGCCCTAGAGTGAAACCTACGTTGCCCGGAACGTAGAAATGACTATTACTTTCACACTGGTTGCAATTATTCGTTTTATACGATGGAAAAGCTGTTCCATTTATTTTGTATTTTATGCTTCGGGCGTTGACTTCTAAGGCCCTAACTATTCGATCTGGTGGAGCAACGCCCTAGGGTGAAGCCTAGGTTGCGCGGAACGTAGAAATGACCATAACTTTCACACTGGTAGCAATTATTCGTTTTATACGATGGAAAAACTGTTTTATTTATTTTGTATTTTATGCTTCTGGCGTTGACTTCTTATGCCCTAACTATTCCCTCTGGAGGATCAACGCCCTAGAGTGAAACCTACGTTGCCCGGAACGTAGAAATGACTATTACTTTCACACTGGTTGCAATTATTCGTTTTATACGATGGAAATCTGTTACATTTATTTTGTATTTTATGCTTCGGGCGTTGACTTCTAAGGCCCTAACTATTCCAACTGGTGGAACAAAGCCCTAGGGTGAAGCCTAGGTTGCCTGGAACGTAGAAATGACCATCACTTTCACACGGGTTGCAATTATTCCTGTTATAGGATGGAAAGACGGTTGTACTTTTATTGTATTTTATACTTCAGGCGTTGGCTTCTAAGGCCCTAGCTATTCCATCTGGTGGAACAACGCCGTCGGGTGAAGCCTAGGTTGCGCGGAACGTAGAAATGACCATAACTCCTCACACTGGTAGCAATTATTCGTTTTATACGATGGTAAAACTGTTTTATTTATTTGGGATTTTATGCTTCCGGCGTTGACTTCTAAGGCCCTAACTATTTGATCTGGTGGAGCACCGCCCTAGGGTGATGCCTAGGTTGCCCGGAACGTAGAAAAGACCATTACCTTCACACTGGTTGCAATTATTCGTTTTATACGATGGAAAAACTGATCTATTTATTTTGTATTTTATGCTTCTGGCGTTGACTTCTTAGGCCCTAACTGTTCGAAGTGGTGGAACAACGTCCTAGGGTGAAGCCTAGGATTCCCGGAAAGTAGAAATGACCATAACTTTCACACTGGTTGCAATTATTCGTTTTATACAATGGAAAAGCTGTTGCACCCTTATTGTATTTTATTCATCTGGGGTTGACTTCTAAGGCCGTAGCTATTAGATGTGGTGGAGCAACGCCCTAGAGTGACGCCTAGGTTGCCCGGGACGTAGAAATGACCATTACTTTCACTATGTTTGCAATTATTCATTTTATACGATGGAAAAGCTTTTGTACTTATATTGTATTTTATTCTTCTGGCGTCGACTTCTTAGGCCCTAACTATTCGATCTAGTGGAACAACGCCCTAGAGTGAAGACTTGGTTTCCCGGAACATGGAAATGACCATAACTTTCACACTGGTAGCAATTATTCGTTTTATACGATGGAAAAACTGTTTTATTTATTTTGTATTTTATGCTTCTGGCGTTGACTTCTTATGCCCTAACTATTCCGTCTGGAGGATCAATGCCCTAGAGTGAAACCTACGTTGCCCGGAACGTAGAAATGACTATTACTTTCACACTGGTTGTAATTATTCGTTTTATACGATGGAAAAGCTGTTACATTTATTTTGTATTTTCTGCTTCGGGCGTTGACTTCTAAGGCCCTAGCTATTCGATCTGGTCGAGCAACGCCCTAGAGTGAAGCCTAGGTTGCCCGGAACGTAGAAATGACCATAACTTCCACACTGGTTGCAATTATTCGTTTTATACGATGGAAAAGCTGTTGTATTTATATCGTATTTTATGCTTCTGGCGTTGACCTCTTAGGCCCTAACTATTCCATCTGGTGGAGCAACGCCGTCGGGTGAAGCCTAGGTTGCGCGGAACGTAGAAATGACCATAACTCCTCACACTGGTAGCAATTATTCGTTTTATACAATGGAAAAGCTGTTGCATCCTTATTGTATTTTATTCATCTGGGGTTGACTTCTAAGGCCGTAGCTATTAGATGTGGTGGAGCAACGCCCTAGAGTGACGCCTAGGTTGCCCGGGACGTAGAAATGGCCATTACTTTCACAATGTTTGCAATTATTCATTTTATACGATGGAAAAGCTTTTGTACTTATATTGTATTTTATTCTTCTGGCGTCGACTTCTTAGGCCCTAACTATTCGATCTAGTGGAACAACGCCCTAGAGCGAAGACTTGGTTTCCCGGAACATGGAAATGACCATTACTTTCACACTGTTTGCAGTTATTCCTGTCATACGATGGAAAGACTTTTGCATCTTTATTGCATTTTATGCTTCTGGCGTTGACTTCTAAGGCCCTAGCTATTCGATTTGGTGGAGCAACGCCCGACAGAGAAGCCTAGGTTGCCCGGAACGTAGAAATGACCATTACATTCACACTGGTTGCAATTATTCGTCTTATACGATGGAAAAGCTGTTGTATTTATATCGTATTTTATGCTTCTCCCGATGACTTCGTAGGCCCTAACTATTCCATCTGGTGGAACAACGCCCTTGGGTGAAGCCTAGGTTGCGCGGAACGAAGAAATGACCATAACTTTCACACTGGTAGCAATTATTCGTTTTATACGATGGAAAAACTGTTTTATTTATTTTGTATTTTATGCTTCTGACGTTGACTTCTAGGGCCCTAACTATTCGATCTGGAAGAGCAACGCCCTAGAGTGAAGCCTAGGTTGCCCGGAACGGAGAAATGACCATAACTTTCACACCGGTAGCAATTATTCGTTTTATACGATGGTAAAACTGTTCTGTTTATTTTGTATTTTATGCTTCGGGCGTTGACTTCTAAGGCCCTAACTATTCAATCTGTTGGTGCAACGCCCTAGGGTGAAACCTACGTTGCCCGGAACGTAGAAATGACGTTAACTTTCATACTGGTTGCAATTATTCGTTTTACTCGATGGAAAAACTGTTGCATTTATATTGTATTTTATGCTTCGGGCATTGACCTCTAAGGCCCTAACTACTCAATCTGTTGGAGCAACGACCTAGGGCGAAGCCTATGTTGCCCGGAAAGTAGAAATGACCATAACTTTAATCCTGGTTGCAATTATTCGTTTTATATGATGGAAAAACTGTTGTATTTATATAGTGTTCTATGCTTCTGTCGTTTACTTCTTAGGCCCTAACTATTCCATCTGGTGGAACAACGCCCTTGGGTGAAGCCTAGGTTGCGCGGAACGTAGCAATGACCATAACTTTCACACTGGTAGCAATTATTCGTTTTATACGATGGAAAGACTGTTCTATTTATTTTGTATTTTATGCTTCGGGCGTTGACTTCTAAGGCCCTAGCCATTCCATCTGGTGGAACAACGCCCTACGGTGAAGCCTAGGTTGCACGGAACGTAGAAATGACGATAACTTCCACACTGGTTGCAATTATTCGTTTTATACGATGGAAAAGCTGTTGTATTTACTTTGTATTTTATGCTTCTGGCGTTGACTTCTTATGCCCTAACTATTCCCTCTGGCGGATCAACGCCCTAGAGTGAAACCTACGTTGCCCGGAACGTAGAAATGACTATTACTTTCACACTGGTTGCAATTATTCGTTTTATACGATGGAAAAGCTGTTCCATTTATTTTGTATTTTATGCTTCGGGCGTTGACTTCTAAGGCCCTAACTATTCGATCTGGTGGAACAACGCCCTAGGGTGAAGCCTAGGTTGCGCGGAACGTAGAAATGACCATAACTTTCACACTGGTAGCAATTAATCGTTTTATACGATGGAAAAGCTGTTCCATTTATTTTGTATTTTATGCTTCGGGCGTTGACTTCTAAGGCCCTAGCTATTCCTTCTGGTGGAACAACGCCCTAGGGTGAAGTCTAGGTTGCCTGGAACGTAGAAATGACCATCACTTTCACACGGGTTGCAATTATTCCTGTTATAGGATGGAAAGACTGTTGTACTTTTATTGTATTTTATACTTCAGGCGTTGGCTTCTAAGGCCCTAGCTATTCGATCTGGTCGAGCAACGCCCTAGAGTGAAACCTAGGTTGCCCGGAACGTAGAAATGACCATAACTTCCACACTGGTTGCAATTATTCGTTTTATACGATGGAAAAGCTGTTGTATTTATATCGTATTTTATGCTTCTGGCGTTGACCTCTTAGGCCCTAACTATTCCATCTGGTGGAACAACGCCGTCGGGTGAAGCCTAGGTTGCGCGGAACGTAGAATTGACCATAACTTTCACACTGGTAGCAATTATTCGTTTTATACGATGGTAAAACTGTTTTATTTATTTGGGATTTTATGCTTCCGGCGTTGACTTCTAAGGCCCTAACTATTTGATCTGGTGGAGCACCGCCCTAGAGTGAAGCCTAGGTTGCCCGGAACGTAGAAAAGACCATTACCTTCACACTGGTTGCAATTATTCGTTTTATACGATGGAAAAACTGATCTATTTATTTTGTATTTTATGCTTCTGGCGTTGACTTCTTAGGCCCTAACTGTTCGAACTGGTGGAACAACGTCCTAGGGTGTAGCCTAGGATGCCCGGAAAGTAGAAATGACCATAACTTTCACACTGGTTGCAATTATTCGTTTTATACAATGGAAAAACTGTTTTATTTATTTTGTATTTTATACTTCTGGCGTTGACTTCTTATGACCTAACTACTCCCTCTGGCGGATCAACGCCCTAGAGTGAAACCTACGTTGCCCGGAACGTAGAAATGACTATTACTTTCACACTGGTTGCAATTATTCGTTTTATACGATGGAAAAGCTGTTCCATTTATTTTGTATTTTAAGCTTCGGGCGTTGACTTCTAAGGCCCTAACTATTCCATCTGGTGGAACAACGCCATAGGGTGAAGCCTAGGTTTCCTGGAACGTAGAAATGACCATCACTTTCACACGGGTTGCAATTATTCCTGTTATAGGATGGAAAGACTGTTGTATTTTTATTGTATTTTATACTTCAGGCGTTGACTTCTAAGGCCCTAGCTATTCGATCTGGTCGAGCAACGCCCTAGAGTGAAGCCTAGGTTGCCCGGAACGTAGAAATGACCTTAACTTCCACACTGGTTGCAATTATTCGTCTTATACGATGGAAAAGCTGTTGTATTTATGTCGTATTTTATGCTTCTCGCGATGACTTCGTAGGCCCTAACTATTCCATCTGGTGGGACAACGCCCTTGGGTGAAGCCTAGGTTGCGCGGAACGAAGAAATGACCATAACTTTCACACTGGTAGCAATTATTCGTTTTATACGATGGTAAAACTGTTTTATTTATTTGGGATTTTATGCTTCCGGCGTTGACTTCTTAGGCCCTAACTGTTCGATCTGGAGGAGCAACGTCCTAAGGTGAAGCCCAGGATGCCCGGAGAGTAGAAATGACCATAACTTTCACACCGGTTGCAATTATTCGTTTTATACGATGGAAAAGCTGTTGCATCTTTATTGTATTTAATTCATCTGGGGTTGACTTCTAAGGCCGTAGCTATTAGATGTGGTGGAGCAACGCCCTAGAGTGACGCCTAGGTTGCCCGGGACGTAGAAATGACCATTACTTTCACAATGTTTGCAATTATTCATTTTATACGATGGAAAAGCTTTTGTACTTATATTGTATTTTATTCTTCTGGCGTCGACATCTTAGGCCCTAACTATTCGATCTAGTGGAACAACGCCCTAGAGTGAAGACTTGGTTTCCCGGAACATGGAAATGACCATTACTTTCACACGGTTTGCAGTTATTCCTGTTATACGATGGAAAGACTTTTGCATCTTTATTGTATTTTATGCTTCTGGCGTTGACTTCTAAGGCCCTAGCTATTCGAAGTGGTGGAGCAACGCCCGACAGAGAAGCCTAGGTTGCCCGGAACGTAGAAATGACCATTACATTCACACTGGTTGCAATTATTCGTCTTATACGATGGAAAAGCTGTTGTATTTATATCGTATTTTATGCTTCTCGCGATGACTTCGTAGGCCCTAACTATTCCATCTGGTGGAAAAACGCCCTTGGGTGAAGCCTAGGTTGCGCGGAACGAAGAAATGACCATAACTTTCACACTGGTAGCAATTATTCGTTTTATACGATGGAAAAACTGTTTTATTTATTTTGTATTTTATGCTTCTGACGTTGACTTCTAGGGCCCTAACTATTCGATCTGGTGGAGCAACGCCCTAGAGTGAAGCCTAGGTTGCCCGGAACGGAGAAATGACCACAACTTTCACACCGGTAGCAATTATTCGTTTTATACGATGGTAAAACTGTTCTGTTTATTTTGTATTTTATGCTTCTGACGTTGACTTCTAGGGCCCTAACTATTCGATCTGGTGGAGCAACGCCCTAGAGTGAAGCCTAGGTTGCCCGGAACGGAGAAATGACCACAACTTTCACACCGGTAGCAATTATTCGTTTTATACGATGGTAAAACTGTTGTGTTTATTTTGTATTTTATGCTTCGGGCGTTGACTTCTAAGGCCCTAACTACTCAATCTGTTGGAGCAACGCCCTAGTGTGAAGCCTATGTTGCCCGGAACGTAGAAATGACGATAACTTCCACACTGGTTGCAATTATTCGTTTTATACGATGGAAAAGCTGTTGTATTTATATCGCATTTTATGCTTCTGGCGTTGACATCTTAGTCCCTAACTATTCCATCTGGTGGAACAACGCCCTTGGGTGAAGCCTAGGTTGCGCGGAACGAAGAAATGACCACAACTTTCACACCGGTAGCAATTATTCGTTTTATACGATGCTAAAACTGTTCTGTTTATTTTGTATTTTATGCTTCTGGCGTTGACTTCTTATGCCCTAACTATTCCCTCTGGCGGATCAACGCCCTAGAGTGAAACCTACGTTGCCCGGAACGTAGAAATGACTATTACTTTCACACTGGTTGCAATTATTCGTTTTATACGATGGAAAAGCTGTTCCATTTATTTTGTATTTTATGCTTCGGGCGTTGACTTCTAAGGCCCTAACTATTCCATCTGGTGGAACAACGCCCTAAGGTGAAGCCTAGGTTGCCTGGAACGTAGAAATGGCCATCACTTTCACACGGGTTGCAATTATTCCTGTTATAGGACGGAAAGACTGTTGTATTTTTATTGTATTTTATACTTCAGGCGTTGACTTCTAAGGCCCTAGCTATTCGATCTGGTCGAGCAACGCCCTAGAGTGAAGCCTAGGTTGCCCGGAACGTAGAAATGACCATAACTTCCACACTGGTTGCAATTATTCGCTTTATACGATGGAAAAGCTGTTGTATTTATATCGTATTTTATGCTTCTGGCGTTGACCTCTTAGGCCCTAACTATTTGATCTGGTGGAGCACCGCCCTAGGGTGATGCCTAGGTTGCCCGGAACGTAGAAAAGACCATTACCTTCACACTGGTTGCAATTATTCGTTTTATACGATGGAAAAACTGATCTATTTATTTTGTATTTTATGCTTCTGGCGTTGACTTCTTAGGCCCTAACTGTTCGAAGTGGTGGAACAACGTCCTAGGGTGAAGCCTAGGATTCCCGGAAAGTAGAAATGACCATAACTTTCACACTGGTTGCAATTATTCGTTTTATACAATGGAAAAGCTGTTGCACCCTTATTGTATTTTATTCATCTGGGGTTGACTTCTAAGGCCGTAGCTATTAGATGTGGTGGAGCAACGCCCTAGAGTGACGCCTAGGTTGCCCGGGACGTAGAAATGACCATTACTTTCACTATGTTTGCAATTATTCATTTTATACGATGGAAAAGCTTTTGTACTTATATTGTATTTTATTCTTCTGGCGTCGACTTCTTAGGCCCTAACTATTCGATCTAGTGGAACAACGCCCTAGAGTGAAGACTTGGTTTCCCGGAACATGGAAATGACCATAACTTTCACACTGGTAGCAATTATTCGTTTTATACGATGGAAAAACTGTTTTATTTATTTTGTATTTTATGCTTCTGGCGTTGACTTCTTATGCCCTAACTATTCCGTCTGGAGGATCAATGCCCTAGAGTGAAACCTACGTTGCCCGGAACGTAGAAATGACTATTACTTTCACACTGGTTGTAATTATTCGTTTTATACGATGGAAAAGCTGTTACATTTATTTTGTATTTTCTGCTTCGGGCGTTGACTTCTAAGGCCCTAGCTATTCGATCTGGTCGAGCAACGCCCTAGAGTGAAGCCTAGGTTGCCCGGAACGTAGAAATGACCATAACTTCCACACTGGTTGCAATTATTCGTTTTATACGATGGAAAAGCTGTTGTATTTATATCGTATTTTATGCTTCTGGCGTTGACCTCTTAGGCCCTAACTATTCCATCTGGTGGAGCAACGCCGTCGGGTGAAGCCTAGGTTGCGCGGAACGTAGAAATGACCATAACTCCTCACACTGGTAGCAATTATTCGTTTTATACAATGGAAAAGCTGTTGCATCCTTATTGTATTTTATTCATCTGGGGTTGACTTCTAAGGCCGTAGCTATTAGATGTGGTGGAGCAACGCCCTAGAGTGACGCCTAGGTTGCCCGGGACGTAGAAATGGCCATTACTTTCACAATGTTTGCAATTATTCATTTTATACGATGGAAAAGCTTTTGTACTTATATTGTATTTTATTCTTCTGGCGTCGACTTCTTAGGCCCTAACTATTCGATCTAGTGGAACAACGCCCTAGAGCGAAGACTTGGTTTCCCGGAACATGGAAATGACCATTACTTTCACACTGTTTGCAGTTATTCCTGTCATACGATGGAAAGACTTTTGCATCTTTATTGCATTTTATGCTTCTGGCGTTGACTTCTAAGGCCCTAGCTATTCGATTTGGTGGAGCAACGCCCGACAGAGAAGCCTAGGTTGCCCGGAACGTAGAAATGACCATTACATTCACACTGGTTGCAATTATTCGTCTTATACGATGGAAAAGCTGTTGTATTTATATCGTATTTTATGCTTCTCCCGATGACTTCGTAGGCCCTAACTATTCCATCTGGTGGAACAACGCCCTTGGGTGAAGCCTAGGTTGCGCGGAACGAAGAAATGACCATAACTTTCACACTGGTAGCAATTATTCGTTTTATACGATGGAAAAACTGTTTTATTTATTTTGTATTTTATGCTTCTGACGTTGACTTCTAGGGCCCTAACTATTCGATCTGGAAGAGCAACGCCCTAGAGTGAAGCCTAGGTTGCCCGGAACGGAGAAATGACCATAACTTTCACACCGGTAGCAATTATTCGTTTTATACGATGGTAAAACTGTTCTGTTTATTTTGTATTTTATGCTTCGGGCGTTGACTTCTAAGGCCCTAACTATTCAATCTGTTGGTGCAACGCCCTAGGGTGAAACCTACGTTGCCCGGAACGTAGAAATGACGTTAACTTTCATACTGGTTGCAATTATTCGTTTTACTCGATGGAAAAACTGTTGCATTTATATTGTATTTTATGCTTCGGGCATTGACCTCTAAGGCCCTAACTACTCAATCTGTTGGAGCAACGACCTAGGGCGAAGCCTATGTTGCCCGGAAAGTAGAAATGACCATAACTTTAATCCTGGTTGCAATTATTCGTTTTATATGATGGAAAAACTGTTGTATTTATATAGTGTTCTATGCTTCTGTCGTTTACTTCTTAGGCCCTAACTATTCCATCTGGTGGAACAACGCCCTTGGGTGAAGCCTAGGTTGCGCGGAACGTAGCAATGACCATAACTTTCACACTGGTAGCAATTATTCGTTTTATACGATGGAAAGACTGTTCTATTTATTTTGTATTTTATGCTTCGGGCGTTGACTTCTAAGGCCCTAGCCATTCCATCTGGTGGAACAACGCCCTACGGTGAAGCCTAGGTTGCACGGAACGTAGAAATGACGATAACTTCCACACTGGTTGCAATTATTCGTTTTATACGATGGAAAAGCTGTTGTATTTACTTTGTATTTTATGCTTCTGGCGTTGACTTCTTATGCCCTAACTATTCCCTCTGGCGGATCAACGCCCTAGAGTGAAACCTACGTTGCCCGGAACGTAGAAATGACTATTACTTTCACACTGGTTGCAATTATTCGTTTTATACGATGGAAAAGCTGTTCCATTTATTTTGTATTTTATGCTTCGGGCGTTGACTTCTAAGGCCCTAACTATTCGATCTGGTGGAACAACGCCCTAGGGTGAAGCCTAGGTTGCGCGGAACGTAGAAATGACCATAACTTTCACACTGGTAGCAATTAATCGTTTTATACGATGGAAAAGCTGTTCCATTTATTTTGTATTTTATGCTTCGGGCGTTGACTTCTAAGGCCCTAGCTATTCCTTCTGGTGGAACAACGCCCTAGGGTGAAGTCTAGGTTGCCTGGAACGTAGAAATGACCATCACTTTCACACGGGTTGCAATTATTCCTGTTATAGGATGGAAAGACTGTTGTACTTTTATTGTATTTTATACTTCAGGCGTTGGCTTCTAAGGCCCTAGCTATTCGATCTGGTCGAGCAACGCCCTAGAGTGAAACCTAGGTTGCCCGGAACGTAGAAATGACCATAACTTCCACACTGGTTGCAATTATTCGTTTTATACGATGGAAAAGCTGTTGTATTTATATCGTATTTTATGCTTCTGGCGTTGACCTCTTAGGCCCTAACTATTCCATCTGGTGGAACAACGCCGTCGGGTGAAGCCTAGGTTGCGCGGAACGTAGAATTGACCATAACTTTCACACTGGTAGCAATTATTCGTTTTATACGATGGTAAAACTGTTTTATTTATTTGGGATTTTATGCTTCCGGCGTTGACTTCTAAGGCCCTAACTATTTGATCTGGTGGAGCACCGCCCTAGAGTGAAGCCTAGGTTGCCCGGAACGTAGAAAAGACCATTACCTTCACACTGGTTGCAATTATTCGTTTTATACGATGGAAAAACTGATCTATTTATTTTGTATTTTATGCTTCTGGCGTTGACTTCTTAGGCCCTAACTGTTCGAACTGGTGGAACAACGTCCTAGGGTGTAGCCTAGGATGCCCGGAAAGTAGAAATGACCATAACTTTCACACTGGTTGCAATTATTCGTTTTATACAATGGAAAAACTGTTTTATTTATTTTGTATTTTATACTTCTGGCGTTGACTTCTTATGACCTAACTACTCCCTCTGGCGGATCAACGCCCTAGAGTGAAACCTACGTTGCCCGGAACGTAGAAATGACTATTACTTTCACACTGGTTGCAATTATTCGTTTTATACGATGGAAAAGCTGTTCCATTTATTTTGTATTTTAAGCTTCGGGCGTTGACTTCTAAGGCCCTAACTATTCCATCTGGTGGAACAACGCCATAGGGTGAAGCCTAGGTTTCCTGGAACGTAGAAATGACCATCACTTTCACACGGGTTGCAATTATTCCTGTTATAGGATGGAAAGACTGTTGTATTTTTATTGTATTTTATACTTCAGGCGTTGACTTCTAAGGCCCTAGCTATTCGATCTGGTCGAGCAACGCCCTAGAGTGAAGCCTAGGTTGCCCGGAACGTAGAAATGACCTTAACTTCCACACTGGTTGCAATTATTCGTCTTATACGATGGAAAAGCTGTTGTATTTATGTCGTATTTTATGCTTCTCGCGATGACTTCGTAGGCCCTAACTATTCCATCTGGTGGGACAACGCCCTTGGGTGAAGCCTAGGTTGCGCGGAACGAAGAAGTGACCATAACTTTCACACTGGTAGCAATTATTCGTTTTATACGATGGTAAAACTGTTTTATTTATTTGGGATTTTATGCTTCCGGCGTTGACTTCTTAGGCCCTAACTGTTCGATCTGGAGGAGCAACGTCCTAAGGTGAAGCCCAGGATGCCCGGAGAGTAGAAATGACCATAACTTTCACACCGGTTGCAATTATTCGTTTTATACGATGGAAAAGCTGTTGCATCTTTATTGTATTTAATTCATCTGGGGTTGACTTCTAAGGCCGTAGCTATTAGATGTGGTGGAGCAACGCCCTAGAGTGACGCCTAGGTTGCCCGGGACGTAGAAATGACCATTACTTTCACAATGTTTGCAATTATTCATTTTATACGATGGAAAAGCTTTTGTACTTATATTGTATTTTATTCTTCTGGCGTCGACATCTTAGGCCCTAACTATTCGATCTAGTGGAACAACGCCCTAGAGTGAAGACTTGGTTTCCCGGAACATGGAAATGACCATTACTTTCACACGGTTTGCAGTTATTCCTGTTATACGATGGAAAGACTTTTGCATCTTTATTGTATTTTATGCTTCTGGCGTTGACTTCTAAGGCCCTAGCTATTCGAAGTGGTGGAGCAACGCCCGACAGAGAAGCCTAGGTTGCCCGGAACGTAGAAATGACCATTACATTCACACTGGTTGCAATTATTCGTCTTATACGATGGAAAAGCTGTTGTATTTATATCGTATTTTATGCTTCTCGCGATGACTTCGTAGGCCCTAACTATTCCATCTGGTGGAAAAACGCCCTTGGGTGAAGCCTAGGTTGCGCGGAACGAAGAAATGACCATAACTTTCACACTGGTAGCAATTATTCGTTTTATACGATGGAAAAACTGTTTTATTTATTTTGTATTTTATGCTTCTGACGTTGACTTCTAGGGCCCTAACTATTCGATCTGGTGGAGCAACGCCCTAGAGTGAAGCCTAGGTTGCCCGGAACGGAGAAATGACCACAACTTTCACACCGGTAGCAATTATTCGTTTTATACGATGGTAAAACTGTTCTGTTTATTTTGTATTTTATGCTTCTGACGTTGACTTCTAGGGCCCTAACTATTCGATCTGGTGGAGCAACGCCCTAGAGTGAAGCCTAGGTTGCCCGGAACGGAGAAATGACCACAACTTTCACACCGGTAGCAATTATTCGTTTTATACGATGGTAAAACTGTTGTGTTTATTTTGTATTTTATGCTTCGGGCGTTGACTTCTAAGGCCCTAACTACTCAATCTGTTGGAGCAACGCCCTAGTGTGAAGCCTATGTTGCCCGGAACGTAGAAATGACGATAACTTCCACACTGGTTGCAATTATTCGTTTTATACGATGGAAAAGCTGTTGTATTTATATCGCATTTTATGCTTCTGGCGTTGACATCTTAGTCCCTAACTATTCCATCTGGTGGAACAACGCCCTTGGGTGAAGCCTAGGTTGCGCGGAACGAAGAAATGACCACAACTTTCACACCGGTAGCAATTATTCGTTTTATACGATGCTAAAACTGTTCTGTTTATTTTGTATTTTATGCTTCTGGCGTTGACTTCTTATGCCCTAACTATTCCCTCTGGCGGATCAACGCCCTAGAGTGAAACCTACGTTGCCCGGAACGTAGAAATGACTATTACTTTCACACTGGTTGCAATTATTCGTTTTATACGATGGAAAAGCTGTTCCATTTATTTTGTATTTTATGCTTCGGGCGTTGACTTCTAAGGCCCTAACTATTCCATCTGGTGGAACAACGCCCTAAGGTGAAGCCTAGGTTGCCTGGAACGTAGAAATGGCCATCACTTTCACACGGGTTGCAATTATTCCTGTTATAGGACGGAAAGACTGTTGTATTTTTATTGTATTTTATACTTCAGGCGTTGACTTCTAAGGCCCTAGCTATTCGATCTGGTCGAGCAACGCCCTAGAGTGAAGCCTAGGTTGCCCGGAACGTAGAAATGACCATAACTTCCACACTGGTTGCAATTATTCGCTTTATACGATGGAAAAGCTGTTGTATTTATATCGTATTTTATGCTTCTGGCGTTGACCTCTTAGGCCCTAGCTATTCCATCTGGTGGAGCAACGCCGTCGGGTGAAGCCTAGGTTGCGCGGAACGTAGAAATGACCATAACTTTCACACTGGTAGCAATTATTCGTTTTATTCGATGGTAAAACTGTTTTATTTATTTGGGATTTTATGCTTCCGGCGTTGACTTCTAAGGCCCTATCTATTTGATCTGGTGGAGAACCGCCCTAGAGTGAAGCCTAGGTTGCCCGGAACGTAGAAAAGACCATTACCTTCACACTGGTTGCAATTATTCGTTTTATACGATGGAAAAACTGATCTATTTATTTTGTATTTTATGCTTCTGGCGTTGACTTCTTAGGCCCTAACTGTTCGATCTGGTGGAACAACGTCCTAGGGTGAAGCCTAGGGTGCCCGGAAAGTAGAAATGACCATAACTTTCACACTGGTTGCAATTATTCGATTTATACGATGGAAAAGCTGTTGCACCTTTATTGTATTTTATTCATCTGGGGTTGACTGCTAAGGCCGTAGCTATTAGATGTGGTGGAGCAACGCCCTAGAGTGACGCCTAGGTTGCCCGGGACGTAGAAATGACCATTACTTCCACAATGTTTGCAATTATCCATTTTATACGATGGAAAAGCTTTTGTACTTATATTGTATTTTATTCTTCTGGAGTCGACTTCTTAGGCCCTAACTATTCGATCTAGTGGAACAACGCCCTAGAGTGAAGACTTGGTTTCTCGGAACATGGAAATGGCCATTACTTTCACACTGTTTGCAGTTATTCCTGTTATACGATGGAAAGACTTTTGCATCTTTATTGTATTTTATGCTTCTGGCGTTGACTTCTAAGGCCCTAGCTATTCGATTTGGTGGAGAAACGCCCGAGAGTGAAGCCTAGGTTGCCCGGAACGTAGAAATGACCATTACATTCACACTGGTTGCAATTATTCGTCTTATACGATGGAAAAGCTGTTGTATTTATATCGTATTTTATGCTTCTCGCGTTGACTTCTTAGGCCCTAACTATTCGATCTGGTGGAACAACGCCCTTGGGTGAAGCCTAGGTTGCGCGGAACGTAGAAATGACCATAACTTTCACACTGGTAGCAATTATTCGTTTTATACGATGGAAAAACTGTTTTATTTATTTTGTATTTTATGCTTCTGAAGTTGACTTCTAGGGCCCTAACTATTCGATCTGGTGGAACAACGCCCTAGTGTGAAGCCTAGGTTGCCCGGAACGGAGAAATGACCATAACTTTCACACCGGTAGCAATTATTCGTTTTATACGATGGTAAAACTGTTCTGTTTATTTTGTATTTTATGCTTCGGGCGTTGACTTCTAAGGCCCTAACTATTCAATCTGTTGGTGCAACGCCCTAGGGTGAAGCCTAGGTTGCCCGGAAAGTAGAAATGACGTTACCTTTCATACAGGTTGCAATTATTCGTTTTACACGATGGAAAAACTGTTGTATTTATATTGTATTTTATGCTTCGGGCATTGACCTCTAAGGCCGTAACTACTCAATCTGGTGGAACAACGCCCTTGGGTGAAGCCTAGGTTGCGCGGAACGTAGCAATGACCATAACTTTCACACTGGTAGCAATTATTCGTTTTATACGATGGAAAAACGGTTCTATTTATTTTGTATTTTATGCTTCGGGCGATGACTTCTAAGGCCCTAGCTATTCGATCTGGTCGAGCAACGCCCTAGTGTGAAGCCTAGGTTGCCCGGAACGTAGAAATGACGATAACTTCCACACTGGTTGCAATTATTCCTGTTATAGAATGGAAAGACTGTTGTATTTTTATTGTATTTTATACTTCAGGCGTTGACTTCTAAGGCCCTAGCTATTCGATCTGGTCGAGCAACGCCCTAGAGTGAAGCCTAGGTTGCCCGGAACGTAGAAATGTCCATATCTTTCACACTGTTTGCAATTATTCGTTTTATACGATGGAAAAACTTTTGTACTTATATTGTATTTTATGCTTCTGGCGTTGACTTCTAAGGCCCTAGCTATTCGATTTGGTGGAGCAACGCCCGAGAGTGGAGCCTAGGTTGCCCGGTACGTAGAAATGACCATTACTTTCACACTGTTTGCAAATATACATTATATACGATGGAAAATCTGTTGTATTTATTTTGTATTTTATGCTTCTGGCGTTGACTTCTTAGGCCCTAACTATTTGATCTGGTGGTGCACCGCCCTAGAGTGAAGCCAAGGTTGCCCGGAACGTAGAAGAGACCATTACCTTCACACTGGTTGCAATTATTCCTGTTTTACGATGGATAAACTGTTGCATCTTTATTGTATTTTATGCTTCTGGCGTTGATTTCTAAGGCCCTAATTATTCGATCTGGTGGAGCAATGCCCTAGATTGAACCCTAGGCTGCCCAGAACGTAGAAATGACGATAACTTACACACTGGTTGCAATTATTCGTTTTATACGATGGAAAAACTGTTTTATTTACTTTGTATTTTATGCTTCTGGCGTTGACTTCTTATGCCCTAACTATTCCCTCTGGCGGATCAACGCCCTAGAGTGAAACCTACGTTGCCCGGAACGTAGAAATGACTATTACTTTCACACTGGTTGCAATTATTCGTTTTATACGATGGAAAAGCTGTTCCATTTATTTTGTATTTTATGCTTCGGGCGTTGACTTCTAAGGCCCTAACTATTCGATCTGGTGGAACAACGCCCTAGGGTGAAGCCTAGGTTGCGCGGAACGTAGAAATGACCATAACTTTCACACTGGTAGCAATTATTCGTTTTATACGATGGAAAAACTGTTTTATTTATTTTGTATTTTATGCTTCTGGCGTTGACTTCTTATGCCCTAACTATTCCCTCTGGAGGATCAACGCCCTAGAGTGAAACCTACGTTGCGCGGAACGTAGAAATGACTATTACTTTCACACTGGTTGCAATTATTCGTTTTATACGATGGAAAAGCTGTTACATTTATTTTGTATTTTATGCTTCGGGCGTTGACTTCTAAGGCCCTAACTATTCCATCTGGTGGAACAACGCCCTAGGGTGAAGCCTAGGTTGCCTGGAACGTAGAGATGACCATCACTTTCACACGGGTTGCAATTATTCCTGTTATAGGATGGAAAGACTGTTGCACTTTTATTGTATTTTATACTTCAGGCGTTGGCTTCTAAGGCCCTAGCTATTCGATCTGGTCGGGCAACGCCCTAGAGTGAAGCCTAGGTGGCCCGGAACGTAGAAATGACCATAACTTCCACACTGGTAGCAATTATTCGTCTTATACGATGGAAAAGCTGTTGTATTTATATCGCATTTTATGCTTCTGGCGTTGACTTCTTAGTCCCTAACTATTCCATCTGGTGGAACTACGCCCTAGGGTGAAGCCTATGTTGCGCGGAACGTAGAAATGACCATAACTTTCACACTGGTAGCAATTATTCGTTTTATACGATGGAAAAACTGTTTTATTTACTTTGTATTTTATGCTTCTGGCGTTGACTTCTTATGCCCTAACTATTCCCTCTGGCGGATCAACGAGCTAGAGTGAAACCTACGTTGCCCGGAACGTAGAAATGACTATTACATTCACACTGGTTGCAATTATTCGTTTTATACGATGGAAAAGCTGTTCCATTTATTTTGTATTGTATGCTTCGGGCGTTGACTTCTAAGGCCCTAACTATTCGATGTGGTGGAACAACGCCCTAGGGTGAAGCCTAGGTTGCGCGGAACGTAGAAATGACCATAACTTTCACACTGGTAGCAATTATTCGTTTTATACGATGGAAAAACTGTTTTATTTATTCTGTATTTTATGCTTCTGGCGTTGACTTCTTATGCCCTAGCTATTCCCTCTGGAGGATCAACGCCCTAGAGTGAAACATACGTTGCCCGGAACGTAGAAATGACTATTACTTTGACACTGGTTGCAATTATTCGTTTTATACGATGGAAAATCTGTTACATTTATTTTGTATTTTATTCTTCGGGCGTTGACTTCTAAGGACCTAACTATTCCATCTGGCGGAACAACGCCCTAGGGTGAAGCCTAGGTTGCCTGGAACGTAGAAATGACCATCACTTTCACACGGGTTGCAATTATTCCTGTTATAGGATGGAAAGACTGTTGTACTTTTATTGTATTTTATACTTCAGGCGTTGGCTTCTAAGGCCCTAGCTATTGGATCTGGTCGGGCAACGCCCTAGAGTGAAGCCTATGTTGCCCGGAACGTAGAAATGACCATAACTTCCACACTGGTAGCAATTATTCGTCTTATACGATGGAAAAGCTGTTGTATTTATATCGTATTTTATGCTTCTCGCGTTGACTTCGTAGGCCCTAACTATTCCATCTGGTGGAACAACGCCCTAGGGCGAAGCCTACGTTGCGCGGAACGTAGAAATGACCATAACATTCACACTGGTAGCAATTACTTGTTTTATACGATGGAAGAGCTGTTGCATCTTTATTGTATTTTATTCATCTGGGGTTGACTTCTAAGGCCGTAGCTATCAGATGTGGTGGAGCAACGCCCGAGAGTGGGGCCTAGGTTGCGCGGTACATAGAAATGACCATTACTTTCACACTGTTTGCAAATATACATTATATACGATGGAAAATCTGTTGTATTTATGTTGTATTTTATGCTTCTGGCGTTGACTTCTTAGGCCCTAACTGTTCGATCTGGTGGAACAACGTCCTAGGGTGAAGCCTAGGAAGCCCGGAAAGTAGAAATGACCATAACTTTCACACCGGTTGCAATTATTCGTTTTATACGATGGAAAAGCTGTTGCATCTTTATTGTATTTTATTCATCTGGGGTTGACTTCTAAGGCCGTAGCTACTAGATGTGGTGGAGCAACGCCCTAGAGTGACGCCTAGGTTGCCCGGGACGTAGAAATGACCATTACCTTCACAATGTTTGCAATTATTCATTTTATCCGATGGAAAAGCTTTTGTACTTATATTGTATTTTATTCTTCTGGCGTCGACTTCTTAGGCCCTAACTATTCGATCTAGTGGAACAACGCCTTAGAGTGAAGACTTGGTTTCCCGGAACATGGAAATGACCATTACTTTCACACGGTTTGCAGTTATTCCTGTTATACGATTGGAAAGACTTTTGCATCTTTATTGTATTTTATGCTTCTGGCGTTGACTTCTAAGGCCCCAGCTATTCGATTTGGTGGAGCAACGCCCGACAGAGAAGCCTAGGTTGCCCGGAACGTAGAAATGACCATTACATTCACACTGGTTGCAATTATTCGTCTTATACGATGGAAAAGCTGTTGTATTTATATCGTATTTTATGCTTCTCGCGATGACTTCGTAGGCCCTAACTATTCCATCTGGTGGAACAACGCCCTTGGGTGAAGCCTAGGTTGCCCGGAACGTAGAAATGACGATAACTTACACACTGGTTGCAATTATTCGTTTTATACGATGGAAAAACTGTTTTATTTACTTTGTATTTTATGCTTCTGGCGTTGACTTTTTATGCCCTAACTATTCCCTCTGGCGGATCAACGCCCTAGAGTGAAACCTACGTTGCCCGGAACGTAGAAATGACTATTACATTCACACTGGTTGCAATTATTCGTTTTATACGATGGAAAAGCTGTTCCATTTATTTTGTATTGTATGCTTCGGGCGTTGACTTCTAAGGCCCTAACTATTCGATCTGGTGGAACAACGCCCTAGGGTGAAGCCTAGGTTGCGCGGAACGTAGAAATGACCATAACTTTCACACTGGTAGCAATTATTCGTTTTATACGATGGAAAAACTGTTTTATTTATTTTGTATTTTATGCTTCTGGCGTTGACTTCTTATGCCCTAACTATTCCCTCTGGAGGATCAACGCCCTAGAGTGAAACCTACGTTGCGCGGAACGTAGAAATGACTATTACTTTCACACTGGTTGCAATTATTCGTTTTATACGATGGAAAAGCTGTTACATTTATTTTGTATTTTATGCTTCGGGCGTTGACTTCTAAGGCCCTAACTATTCCATCTGGTGGAACAACGCCCTAGGGTGAAGCCTAGGTTGCCTGGAACGTAGAGATGACCATCACTTTCACACGGGTTGCAATTATTCCTGTTATAGGATGGAAAGACTGTTGTACTTTTATTGTATTTTATACTTCAGGCGTTGGCTTCTAAGGCCCTAGCTATTCGATCTGGTCGGGCAACGCCCTAGAGTGAAGCCTAGGTTGCCCGGAACGTAGAAATGACCATAACTTCCACACTGGTAGCAATTATTCGTCTCTTACGATGGAAAAGCTGTTGTATTTATATCGCATTTTATGCTTCTGGCGTTGACTTCTTAGTCCCTAACTATTCCATCTGGTGGAACAACGCCCTGGGGTGAAGCCTAGGTTGCGCGGAACGTAGAAATGACCATAACTTTCACACTGGTAGCAATTATTCGTTTTATACGATGGAAAATCTGTTACATTTATTTTGTATTTTATGCTTCGGGCGTTGACTTCTAAGGCCCTAACTATTCAATCTGGCGGAACAACGCCCTAGGGTGAAGCCTAGGTTGCCTGGAACGTAGAAATGACCATCACTTTCACACGGGTTGCAATTATTCCTGTTATAGGATGGAAAGACTGTTGTACTTTTATTGTATTTTATACTTCAGGCGTTGGCTTCTAAGGCCCTAGCTATTGGATCTGGTCGGGCAACGCCCTAGAGTGAAGCCTAGGTTGCCCGGAACGTAGAAATGACCATAACTTCCACACTGGTAGCAATTATTCGTCTTATACGATGGAAAAGCTGTTGTATTTATATCGTATTTTATGCTTCTCGCGTTGACTTCGTAGGCCCTAACTATTCCATCTGGTGGAACAACGCCCTAGGGTGAAGCCTACGTTGCGCGGAACGTAGAAATGACCATAACATTCACACTGGTAGCAATTACTCGTTTTATACGATGGAAAAGCTGTTGCATCTTTATTGTATTTTATTCATCTGGGGTTGACTCCTAAGGCCGTAGCTATCAGATGTGGTGGAGCAACGCCCGAGAGTGGGGCCTAGGTTGCGCGGTACATAGAAATGACCATTACTTTCACACTGTTTGCAAATATACATTATATACGATGGAAAATCTGTTGTATTTATGTTGTATTTTATGCTTCTGGCGTTGACTTCTTAGGCCCTAACTATTTGATCTGGTGGAGCACCGCCCTAGGGTGAAGCCTAGGTTGCCCGGAACGTAGAAAAGACCATTACCTTCACACTGGTTGCAATTATTCGTTTTATACGATGGAAAAACTGTTTTATTTATTTTGTATTTTATGCTTCGGGCGTTGACTTCTAAGGCCCTAACTATTCAATCTGTTGGTGCAACGCCCAAGGGTGAAGCCTATGTTGCCCGGAAAGTAGAAATGACGTTAACTTTCATACTGGTTGCAATTATTCGTTTTATACGATGGAAAAACTGTTTTAGTTATTTTGTATTTTGTGCTTCGGGCGTTGACTTCTAAGGCCCTAACTATTCGATCTGGTGGCGCAACGCCCTAGAGTGAAGCCTAGGTTGCCCGGAACGTTGAAATGACCATAACTTTCACACAGGTTGCTATCATTCGTTTTATACGATGGAAAAACCTTTATATTTATATTGTATTTTATGCTTCTGGCGTTGACTACTTAGGCCCTAACTGTTCGATCTGGCGGAACAACGTCCTAGGATGAAGCCTAGGATGCCCGGAAAGTAGAAATGACTATAACTTTCACACTGGTTGCAATTATTCGTTTTATACGATGGAAAAGCTGTTGTATTTATATCGTATTTTATGCTTCCGGCGTTGACCTCTTAGGCCCTAACTATTCCATCTGGTGGAACAACGCCCTAGGGTCAAGCCTAGGTTGCGCGGAACGTAGAAATGACCATAAGTTTCACACTGGTAACAATTATTCGTTTTATACGATGGAAAAACTGTTTTATTTATTTTGTATTTTATGCTTCTGGCGTTGACTTCTTATGACCTAACTATTCCCTCTGGCGGATCAGCGCCCTAGAGTGAAACCTACGTTGCCCGGAACGTAGAAGTGACCATAACTTCCACACTGGTTGCAATTATTCGTTTTATACGATGGAAAAGCTGTTGTATTTATATCGTATTTTATGCTTCTGGCGTTGACCTCTTAGGCCCTAACTATTCCATCTGGTGGAACAACGCCGTCGGGTGAAGCCTAGGTTGCGCGGAACGTAGAAATGACCATAACTTTCACACTGGTAGCAATTATTCGTTTTATACGATGGTAAAACTGTCTTATTTATTTGGGATTTTATGCTTCCGGCGTTGACTTCTAAGGCCCTAACTATTTGATCTGGTGGAGCACCGCCCTAGAGTGAAGCCTAGGTTGCCCGGAACGTAGAAAAGACCATTACCTTCACACTGGTTACAATTATTCGCTTTATACGATGGAAAAACTGATCTATTTATTTTGTATTTTATGCTTCTGGCGTTGACTTCTTAGGCCCTAACTGTTCGATCTGGTGGAGCAACGCCCTATGGTGAAGCCTAGGTTGCCCGGAAAGTAGAAATGACCATAACTTTCACACTGGCTGCAATTATTCGTTTTATACGATGCAAAAGCTGTTGCATCTTTATTGTATTTTATTCTTCTGGCGTTGACTTCTAAGGCCGTAGCTATTAGATGTGGTGGAGCAACGCCCTAGAGTGACGCCTAGGTTGCCCGGAACGTAGAAATGACCATATCTTTCACACAGTTTGCAATTATTCATTTTATTCGATGGCAAAGCTGTTGTATTTTTATTGTATTTTATGCTTCCGGCAGTGACTTCTTAGGCCCTAACTATTCGATCTGGAGGCGCAATGTCCCAGAGTTAAGTCTAGGATGCCCGAAACGCCGAAATGATCATTACTTTCACGCTTATTGCAATTATTCCTGTAATACGATGAAAAGACTGTTGTATTTTTATTGTATCTTATGCTCATGGTGTTGACTTCTAAGGCCCTAGCTATTCGATCTGGTGGAGCAACACCCTAGAGTGAAGCCTAGGTTGCCGGAACGTCGAAATGACCAGAACTCTCACACTGGTTGCAATTATTCGTTTTATACGATGGAAAAGCTGTTGTATTTATATTGTATTTTATGCTCCTGGCGTTGACTTCTAAGGCCGTAGCTATTAGACGTGGTGGAGCAACGCCCTAGAGAGACGCCTAGGTTGACCGGAACGTAGAAATGACCATTACTTTCACAATGTCTGCAATTACTCATTTTATACCATGGAAAAGCTGTTGTATTTATATCGTATTTTATGCTTCTGGCGTTGACTTCTAAGGACCTAGCTATTCGATCTGGTGGAGCAACGCCCTAGAGTGAAGCCTAGGTTGCCCGGAACGTAGAAATGACCATAACTTTTACACTGGTAGCAATTATTCGTTTTATACAATGGAAAAACTGTTCTATTTATTTTGTATTTTATGCTTCGGGCGTTGACTTCTTTGGCCCTAACAATTCGATCTGGTGGAGCAACGCCCAAGAGTGAAGCCTAGGTTCCCTGGAACGTACAAATGACCATCACTTCGACACGGGTTGCAATTATTCCTGTTATAGGATGGAAAGACTGTAGTATTTTTATTGGATTTTATGCTTCTGGCGTTCCCTTCTTTGGCCCTGACTATTCGATCTGGTGGAACAACGCCCTATGGAGAAGCCTAGGTTGCCCGGAACGTAGAAATGACAATTACTTTCACACTGTTTGCAATAATTCCTTTTATACGATGCAAAAGTTGTTGTATTTATAACGTATTTTATGCTTCGGGCGTTGACTTCTTAGGCCGTAACTATTTAATCTGGTGGAGCACCGCCCTAAAGTGAAGCCTAGGTTGCCCGGAACGTAGAACATACCATTACCTTCACACTGGTTGCAATTATTCCTGTTATACCATGGAAGAACTGTTGCACCTTTATTGTATTTTATGCTTCTGGCGTTGACTTCATAGGCCCTAACTATTCGATCTGGTGGAGCAACGTCCTAGAGTGAAGCCTAGGTTGCCCGGAACGTAGAAATGACCATTACTTTCACACTGTTTGCAATTACTCATTTTATACCATGGAAAAGCTGTTGTATTTATATCGTATTTTATGCTTCTGGCGTTGACTCCTAAGGACCTAACTATTCGAACTGGTGGAGCAACGCCCTAGGGTGAAGCCTAGGTTGCCCGGAACGTAGAAATGACCATAACTTTTACACTGGTAGCAATTATTCGTTTTATACAATGGAAAAACTGTTCTATTTATTTTGTATTTTATGCTTCGGGCGTTGACTTCTGAGGCCCTAACTGTTTGATCTGGTGGAGCAACGCCCTAGAGTGATGCCTAGGTTGCCCGGAACGTAGAAATGACCATTACCTTCACACTGTTTGCAATTATTCCGTTTATACGATGGAAAAGCTGTTGTATTTATATCGTATTTTATGCTTCTGGCGTTGACTTCTATGGCCCTAGCTATTCGATCTAGTGGAGCAACGCCCTAGAGTGAAGCCTAGGTTGCCCGGAACGTAGAAATGACCATCACTTTCAAACTGGTTGCAATTAATCCTGTTATACGATGGAAAAACTATTGTATTTTTATTGCATTTTATGCTTCGTGCGTTGACTTCTAAGGCCCTAACTATTCAATCTGTTGGAGCAACGCCCTAGAGTGAAGCCTAGGTTGCTCGGAATGTAGAAATGACCATAACTTTCACACTGGCTGCAATTATTCGTTTTATACGATGGAAAAGCTGTTGTATTTATATCGTATTTTATGCTTCTGGCGGTGACTTCTAAGGACCTACCTATTCGATCTGGTGGAGGAACGCCCTAGAGTGAAGCCTAGGTTCCTCGGAATGTAGAAATAACCATAACTGTCACACTGGTTGCAATTATTCGTTTTTTACAATGGAAAAGCTGTTGTGTTTATATTGTATTTTATGCCTCTGGCGTTGTCTTCTAAGGCCCTAGCTATTCGATCTAGTGGAGCAACGCCCTAGAGTGAAGTCTAGGTGGCCCGAACGTCGAAATGACCATCACTTTCAAACTGGTTGCAATTAATCCTGTTATACCATGGAAAAGCTGTTGTATTTATATCGTATTGTATGCTTCTGGCGTTGACATCTAAGGACCTATCTGTTTGATCTGGTGGAGCAACGCCCTAGCGTGAAGCCTAGGTTGCACGGAACGTAGAAATGACCATTACCTTCACACTGGTTGCAGTTATTCGTTTTATACAATGGAAAGACTGTTCTATTTATTTTGCATTTTATGCTTCGGGCGTTGACTTCTAAGGCCCTAGCTATTCCATCTGGTGGAGCAACACCCTAGCGTGAAGCCTAGGTTGCCCGGAACGTAGAAATGACCATTATTTCCACACTGTTTGCAAATATACATTATATACGATGGAAAAGCTGCTGTACTTATATTGTAATTTATGCTTCTGGCGTTGACTTCTTAGGCCGTAACTATTTGATCTGGTGGAGCACCGCCCTAGAGTGAAACCTAGGTTGCCCGGAACGTAGACCATGCCATTACCTTCACACTGGTGGAAATTATTCCTGTTATGCGATGGAAAAACTCTTTCATCTTTATTGTTTTTTATGCTTCGGGCATTGACTTCTAAAGCCCTAACTATTCGATCTGGTGGAGCACGCCCTAGAGTGAATGCTAGGTTGCCCGGAACGTAGAAATAACCATAACTTTCACACTGGTTGCTATTATTCGTTTTAAACGATGGAAAAGCTGTTCTATTTATATTGCATTTTATGCTTCTGGCATTGAATTCTAAGTCCCTAGCTATTCGGTCTGGTGGAGCGACGCCCTAGAGTGAAGCCTAGGTTGCCCGGAACGTAGAAATGACCATTACTTTCACAATGTCTGCAATTATTCATTTTATACGATGAAAAAACTGTTGTACTTATATTGTATTTTATCCTTCTGGCGTTAAATTCTAAGTCCCTAGCTATTCGATCTGGTGGAGCAACGCCCTAGAGTGAAACATAGGTTACCCGGAACGTAGAAATGACCAGGACTTTCACACTGGTTGCAGTTATTCGTTTTATACGATGGAAAAACTGTTCTATTTATTTTGCATTTTATGCTTCGCGCGTTGACTTCTAAGGCGCTAACTATTCAATCTGTTGGAGCAACGCCCTAGGGTGTATCCTAGGTTGCCCGGAAAGTAGAAATGACCATAACATTCATACTGGTTGCAATTATTCGTGTTATATGATGGAAAAACTGTTGTATTTATATTGTATTTTATGCTTCTGGCGTTCACTTCTTAGGCCCTAACTATTCGATCTGGTTTGAACAACGGCCTAAGGTGAAGCCTAGGTTGCCCGCAACGTAGAAATGGCCATAACTTTTACACTGGTAGCAATTATTCGTTTTATACAATGGAAAAACTGTTCTATTTATTTTGTATTTAATGCTTCGGGCGTTGGCTGCTAAGGCCCTAACTGATTGATCTGGTGGAGCAACGCCCTAGAGTGAAGCCTAGGTTGCCCGGAACGTAGAAATGACCATAACTTTCACACTGGTTGCTATTATTTGTTTTATACGATGGAAAAACTGTTATATTTATATTGTATTTTATGCTTCAGGCGTTGACTTCTGAGGCCGTAGCTATTCGATGTGGTGGAAGAACGTCATAGAGTGAAGCCTAGGTTGCCCGGAAAGTAGAAATGTCCAGTACTTTCACACTGGTTGCAGTTATTCGTTTTATACGATGGAAAAACTGTTCTATTTATTTTGCATTTTATGCTTCGCGCGTTGACTTCTAAGGCGCTAACTATTCAATCTGTTGGAGCAACGCCCTAGGGTGTATCCTAGGTTGCCCGGAACGTCGAAATGACCATAACTTTTACACTGGTAGCAATTATTCGTTTTATACAATGGAAAATCTGTTCAATTTATTTTGTATTTTATGCTTCGGGCGTTGACTTCTTAGGCCCTAACTATTCGATCTGGTGGAGCAACGCCCTAGAGTGAAGCCTAGGTTCCCTGGAACGTACAAATGACAATCACTTTCACACGGGTTGCAATTATTCCTGTTATAGGATGGAAAGACGGTTGTATTTTTATTGCATTTTATGCTTCTGGCGTTCACTTCTTAGGCCCTGACTATTCGATCTGGTGGAACAACGCCCTAGGGTGAAGCCTAGGTTGCCCGGAACGTAGAAATGACAATTACTTTCACACTGTTTGCAATAATTCCTTTTAAACGATGCAAAAGTTGTTGTATTTATATCGTATTTTATGCTTCTGGCGTTGACTTCTAAGGACCTAACTATTCGATCTGGTGGAGCAACGCCCTAGAGTGAAGCCTAGGTTGCTCGGAATGTAGAAATAAGCATAACTTTCAGACTGGTTGCAATTATTCGTTTTTTACAATGGAAAAGCTGTTGTATTTATATTGTATTTTATGCCTATGGCGTTGTCTTCTAAGGCCCTAGCTATTCGATCTAGTGGAGCAACGCCCTAGAGTGAAGTCTAGGTTGCCCGGAACGTCGAAATGACCATCACTTTCAAACTGGTTGCAATTAATCCTGTTATACCATGGAAAAGCTGTTGTATTTATATCGTATTTTATGCTTCTGGCGTTGACTTCTAAGGACCTAACTATTCGATCTGGTGGAGCAACGCCCTAGAGTGAAGCCTAGGTTGCTCGGAATGTAGAAATAAGCATAACTTTTACACTGGTAGCAATTATTCGTTTTATACAATGGGAAAACTGTTCTATTTATTTTGTATTTTATGCTTCGGGCGTTGACTTCTAAGGACCTAACTGTTTGATCTGGTGGAGCTACGCCCTACAGTGAAGCCTAGGTTGTCCGGAACGTAGATATGACCATAACCTTCACACAGGTTGCAATTATTCGTTTTATACGGTGTAAAGGCTGTTGTATCTATTTTGTATTTTATTCTTCTGGCGGTGACTTCTAAGGACCTAACTATTCGATCTGGTGGAGCAACGCCCTAGAGTGAAGCCTAGCTTGCTCGCAATGTAGAAATAACCATAACTTTCACACTGGTTGCAATTATTCGTTTTTTACGATGGAAAAGCTGTTGTATTTATATTGTATTTTATGACTCTGGCGTTGACTTCTAAGGCCCTAACTATTCAATCTGTTGGAGCAACGCCCTAGAGTGAAGCCTAGGTTGCTCGGAATGTAGAATTGACCATAACCTTCACACTGGCTGCAATTATTCGTTTGATACGATGGAAAAGCTGTTGTATTTATATTGTATTTTATGCTTCTGACGTTCACTTCTGAGGCCCTAACTATACGATCTGGTGGAACAACGCACTAGGGTGAAGCCTAGGTTGCCCGGAACGTAGAAATGACCATAACTTTTACACTGGTAGCAATTATTCGTTTTATACAATGGAAAAACTGTTGTATTTATATTGTATTTTATGCTTCTGGCGTTGGCTTCTTAGGCCCTAACTATTCGATCTGGTGGAACAATGCCTCAGTGTTAAGTCTAGGATGCCCGAAACGCCGAAATGATCATTACTTTCACGCTTGTTGCAATTATTCCTGTTATACGATGAAAAGACCGTTGTATTTTTATTGTATTTTATGCTTCAGGCGTAGGCTTCTAAGGCCGTAGCTATTCGACATGGTGGAGCACCGCCCTAGAGTGAAGACTAGGTTGCTCGGAATATACAAATGACCATAACTTTCACACTGGTTGCAATTATTCGTTTTCTACGATGGAAAAACTGTTGTATTTATATTGTATTTTATGCTTCTGGCGTTCACTTCTTAGGGCCTATCTGTTCGATCTGATGGAACAATGCCCTAGGATGAAGCCTAGGTTGCCCGGGACGTAGAAATGACCATAACTTTTACACTGGTAGCATTATTCGTTTTATACAATGGAAACACTGTTCTATTTATTTTGTAGTTTATGCTTCGGGCGTTGACTTCTTTGGCCCTAACAATTCGATCTGGTGGAGCAACGCCCTAGAGTGAAGCCTAGTTTGCCCGGAACGTAGAAATGACCATAACTTTTACACTGGTAGCAATTATTCGTTTTATACAGTGGAAAAACTGTTCTATTTATTTTGTATTTTATGCTTCGGGCGTTGACTTCTAAGGCCCTAACTGTTTGATCTGGTGGAGCAACGCCCTAGAGTGAAGCCTAGGTTGCCCGGAACATAGAAATGACCATTACTATCACACTGTTTGCAATTATTCGTTTTATACGATGGAAAAGCTGTTGTATTTATATTGTATTTTATGCTTCTGACGTTCACTTCTTAGGCCCTAACCATTCGATCTGGTGGAACAACGCCCTAGGGTGAAGCCTAGGTAGCCCGGAACGTAGAAATGACCATAACTTTTACACTGGTAGCATTATTCGTTTTATACATTGGAAAAACTGTTCTATTTATTTTGTATTTTATGCTTCGGGCGTTGACTTCTTTGGCCCTAACAATTCGATCTGGTGGAGCAACGCCCTAGAGTGAAGCCTAGGTTGCCCGGAACGTAGAAATGACCATAACCTTCACACAGGTTGCAATTATTCGTTTTGTACGGTGTAAAGGCTGTTGTATCTATTTTGTATTTTATTCTTCTGGCGGTGACTTCTAAGGACCTAACTATTCGATCTGGTGGAGCAACGCCCTAGAGTGAAGCCTAGGTTGCCCGGAACGTAGAAATGACCATCACTTTCAAACTGGTTGCAATTAGTCATGTTATACGATGGAAAAACTGTTGTATTTTTATTGCATTTTATGCTTCGGGCGTTGACTTCTAAGTCCCTGACTATTCAATCTGTTGGAGCAACGCCCTAGAGTGAAGCCTAGGTTGCTCGGAATGTACAAATGACCATAGCTTTCACACTGGTTGCAATTATTCGTTTTATAAGATGGAAAAACTGTTGTATTTATATTGTGTTTAATGCTTCTGGCGTTCACTTCTTAGGCCCTAACTATTCGATCTGGTGGAGCAATGACTCAGAGTTAAGTCTAGGATGCCCGAAACGCCGAAATGATCATTACTTTCACGCTTGCTGAAAGTATTCCTGTTATACGATGAAAAGACCGTTGTATTTTTATTGTATTTTATGCTTCAGGCGTAGGCTTCTAAGGCCGTTGCTATTCGATATGGTGGAGCACCGGCCTAGAGTGAAGCCTAGGATGCCCGGAACGTAGAAATGACCATAACTTTTACACTGGTAGCAATTACTCGTTTTATACAATGGAAAAACTGTTCTATTTATTTCGTATTTTATGCTTCGGGCGTTGACTTCTAACGCCCTAACTGTTTCATCTGGTGGAGCAACGCCCTAGAGTGAAGCCTAGGTTGCTCGGAATGTAGAAATGACCATAACTTTCACACTGGCTGCAATTATTCGTTTTATACGATGGAAAAGCTGTTGTATTTATATTGTATTTTATGCTTCTGACGTTCACTTCTTAGGCCCTAACTATTCGATCTGGTGGAACAACGCCCTAGGGTGAAGCCTAGGTTGCCCGGAACGTAGAAATGACCATAACTTTTACACTGGTAGCAATTATACGTTTTATACAATGGAAAAACTGTTCTATTTATTTTGCATTTTATGCTTCGGGCGTTGACTTCTAAGGCCCTAACTGTTTAATCTGGTGGAGCAACGCCCTAGGGTGAAGCCTAGTTTGCCCGGAACGTAGAAATGACTATTACTTTCACACTGTTTGCAATTATTCCTTTTATACGATGGAAAAGCTGTTGTATTTATATTGTATTTTATGCTTCTGGCGTTGACTTCTAAGGCCCTAGCTATTCGATCTAGTGGAGCAACGCCCTAGAGTGATGCCTAGGTTGCCCGGAACGTAGAAATGACCATAAGTTTCATAATGGTTGCAATTATTCGTTTTATACGATGGAAAAACTGGTGTATTTATATTGTATTTTATGCTTCTGGCGTTCACTTCTTAGGCCCTAACTATTCGATCTGGTGGAACAGCGCCCTAGGGTGAAGCCTAGGTTGCCCGGAACGTAGAAATGACCATAACTTTTACACTGGTAGCATTATTCGTTTTATACAATGGAAAAACTGTTCTATTTATTCTGTATTTTATGCTTCGGGCGTTGACTTCTAAGGACCTAACTATTCGATCTGGTGGAGCAACGCCCTAGAGTGAAGCCTAGGTTGCTCGCAATGTAGAAATAACCATAACTTTCACACTGGATGCAATTATTCGTTTTTTACGATGGAAATGCTGTTGTATTTATATTGTATTTTATGACTCTGGCGTTGACTTCTAAGGCCCTAGCTATTCGATCTAGTGGAGCAACGCCCTAGAGTGAAGCCTAGGTTGCCCGGAACGTAGAAATGACCATCACTTTCAAACTGGTTGCAATTAATCCTGTTATACGATGGAAAAACTGTTGTATTTTTATTGCATTTTATGCTTCGGGCGTTGACTTCTAAGGCCCTGACTATTCACTCTGTTGGAGCAACGCCCTAGAGTGAAGCCTAGGTTGCTCGGAATGTACAAATGACCATAGCTTTCACACTGGTTGCAATTATTCGTTTTATACGATGGAAAAACTGTTGTATTTATATTGTATTTTATGCTTCGGGCGTTGACTTCTAAGGCCCTGACTATTCACTCTGTTGGAGCAACGCCCTAGAGTGAAGCCTAGGTTGCTCGGAATGTACAAATGACCATAGCTTTCACACTGGTAGCAATTATTCGTTTTATACAATGGAAAAACTGTTGTATTTATATTGTATTTTATGCTTCTGGCGTTGACTTCTTAGGCCCTAACTATTCGATCTGGTGGAACAATGCCTCAGAGTTAAGTCTAGGATGCCCGGAACATAGAAATGACCATTACTTTCACGCTTGTTGCAATTATTCCTGTTATACGATGAAAAGACCGTTGTATTTTTATTGTATTTTATGCTTCAGGCGTAGGCTTCTAAGGCCGTAGCTATTCGATATGGTGGAGCACCGCCCTAGAGTGAAGACTAGGTTGCTCGGAATATACAAATGACCATAACTTTCACACTGGTTGCAATTATTCGTTTTCTACGATGGAAAAACTGTTGTATATATATTGTATTTTATGCTTCTGGCGTTCACTTCTTAGGGCCTATCTGTTCGATCTGATGGAACAATGCCCTAGGATGAAGCCTAGGTTGCCCGGAACGTAGAAATGACCATAACTTTTACACTGGTAGCATTATTCGTTTTATACAATGGAAAAACTGTTCTATTTATTTTGTATTTTATGCTTCGGGCGTTGACTTCTAAGGCCCTAACTGTTTGATCTGTTGGAGCAACGCCCTAGAGTGAGGCCTAGGTTGCCCGGAACATAGAAATGACCATTACTTTCACACTGTTTGCAATTATTCCTTTTATACGATGGAGAAGCTGTTGTATTTATATCGTCTTTTATGCTTCTGGCGTTGACTTCTATGGCCCTAGCTATTCGATCTAGTGGTGCAACGCCCTAGAGTGAAGCCTAGGTTGCCCGGAACTTAGAAATGACCATCACTTTCAAACTGGTTGCAATTAATCCTGTTATACGATGGAAAAACTGTTGTATTTTTATTGCATTTTATGCTTCGTGCGTTGACTTCTAAGGCCCTAACTATTCAATCTGTTGGAGCAACGCTCTAGTGTGAAGCCTAGGTTGCTCGGAATGTAGAAATGACCATAACTTTCACACTGGCTGCAATTATTCGTTTTATACGATGGAAAAGCTTTTGTATTTATATTGTATTTTAGGCTTCTGACGTTCACTTCTTAGGCCCTAACTATTCGATCTGGTGGAACAACGCCCTAGGGTGAAGCTGAGGTTGCCCGGAACGTAGAAATGACCATAACTTTTACACTGGTAGCAATTATTCGTTTTATACAATGGAAAAACTGTTGTATTTATATTGTATTTTATGCTTCTGGCGTTGACTTCTTAGGCCCTAACTATTCGATCTGGTGGAGCAATGCCTCAGAGTTAAGTCTAGGATCCTCGAAACGCCGAAATGATCATTACTTTCACGCTTGATGCAATTATTCCTGTTATACGATGAAAAGACCGTTGTATTTTTATTGTATTTTATGCTTCAGGCGTAGGCTTCTAAGGCCGTAGCTATTCGATATGGTGGAGCACCGCCCTAGAGTGAAGACTAGGTTGCTCGGAATATACAAATGACCAAAACTTTCACACTGGTTGCAATTATTCGTTTTCTACGATGGAAAAACTGTTGCATTTATATTGTATTTTATGCTTCTGGCGTTCACTTCTTAGGGCCTATCTGTTCGATCTGATGGAACAATGCCCTAGGATGAAGCCTAGGTAGCCCGGAACGTAGAAATGACCATAACTTTTACACTGGTAGCATTATTCGTTTTATACAATGGAAAAACTGTTCTATTTATTTTGTATTTTATGCTTCGGGCGTTGACTTCTTTGGCCCTAACAATTCGATCTGCTGGAGCAACGCCCTAGAGTGAAGCCTAGGTTGCCCGGAACGTAGAAATGACCATAACTTTTACACTGGTAGCAATTATTCGTTCTATACAATGGGAAAACTGTTCTATTTATTTTGTATTTTATGCTTCGGGCGTTGACTTCTAAGGCCCTTACTATTTGATCTAGTGGAGCAACGCCCTATAGTGAAGCCTAGGTTGCCCGGAACGAAGAAATGATCATAACTTTTACACTGGTAGCAATTATTCGTTTTATACAATGGAAAAACTGTTGTATTTATATTGTATTTTATGCTTCTGGCGTTGACTTCTTAGGCCCTAACTATTCGATCTGGTGGAGCAATGTGTCACAGTTAAGTCTAGGATGCCCGAAACGCCGAAATGATCATTACTTTCACGCTGGTTGCAATTATTCCTGTTATACGATGAAAAGACCGTTGTATTTTTATTGTATTTTATGCTTCAGGCGTAGGCTTCTAAGGCCGTAGCTATTCGATATGGTGGAACAACGCTGTTGTGTCAAGCCTAGGTTGCCCGGATCGTAGAACACACCATTACCTTTACACTGTTTGCAATTATTCCTGTTATACGATGGAAAAACTGTTGCATCTTTATTGTATTTTATGCTTCTGGCGTTGACTTCTTAGGCCCTAACTATTCGATCTGGTGGAACAACGCCCTAGAGTGAAGCCTAGGTTGCCTTGATCGTAGAAAAGACCATAACTTTCACACTGGTTGCTAGTATTCGTTTTATGCGATGGAAAGACTGTTATATTTATATTGTATTTTATGCTTCTGGCGTTGACTTCTTAGGCCCTAGCTATTCGATCTGGTGGAACAACGCCCTAGTGCGAAGCCTAGTTTGCCTGGAACGTAGAAATGACCATCACTTTCACACGGGCTGCAATTATTCCTGTTATAGGATGGAAAGACTGTTGTATTTATATTGTATCTAATGCTACTGGTGATCACTTCCTAGGCCCTAACTATGCGATCTGGTGGAACAACGCCCTCGGGTGTAGCCTAGGTTGCCCGGAACGCAGAAATGACCATAACTTTTACACTGGTAGCAATTATTCGTTTTATACAATGGAAAAACTGTTCTATTTATTTTGTATTTAATGCTTCGGGCGTTGACTTCTATGGCCCTAACGGTTTGATCTGGTGGGGCAACGCCCTAGAGTGAAGCCTAGTTTGCCCGGAACGTAGAAATGACCATAACTTTCACACAGGTTGCTAATATTCGTTTTATACGATGGAAAAGCTGTTGTATTTATATAGCGTTTTATGCTTCTGGCGTTGACTTCTTAGTCCCTAACTATTCCATCTGGTGGAACAACGCCCTAGGGTGAAGCCTAGGTTGCCTGGAACATAGAAATGACCATCACTTTCACACGGGTTGCAATTATTCCTGTTATAGGATGGAAAGACTGTTGTATTTTTATTGTGTTTTATACTTCAGGCGTTGACTTCTAAGGCCCTAGCTATTCGATCTGGTCGAGCAACGCCCTAGAGTGAAGCCTAGGTTGCCCGGAACGTAGAAATGACCATAACTTCCTCACTTGTTGCAATTATTCGTTTTATACGATGGAAAAGCTGCTGCATTTATATCGTATTTTATGCTTCTGGCGTTGACTTCTGAGGACCTAACTATTCGATCTGGTGGAGAAACGCCCTAGGGTGAAGCCTAGGTTGCCGGAACGGAGAAATGACCATAACTTTCACACCGGTAGCAGTTATTCGTTTTATACGATGGTAAAACTGTTCTGTTTATTTTTATTTTATGATTCGGGCGTTGACTTCTAAGGCCCTAGCTATTCAATCTGTTGGTGCAACGCCATAGGGTGAAGCCTAGGTTGCCCGGAAAGTAGAAATGACGTTAACTTTCATACTGGTTGCAATTATTCGTTTTATACGGTGGAAAAACTGTTGCATCTTTATTGTATTTTATTCATCTGGGGTTGACTTCTAAGGCCGTAGCTATTAGATGTGGTGGAGCAACGCCCGGGAGTGGGGCCTAGGTTGCCGGTACATAGAAATGACCATTACTTTCACACTGTTTGCAAATATACATTATATACGATGGAAAATCTGTTGTACTTATGTTGTATTTTATGCTTTTGGCGTTGCCTTCTTAGGCCCTAACTATTTGATCTGGTGGAGCACCGCCCTAGAGTGAAGCCTAGGTTGCCCGGAACGTAGAAAAGACCATTACCTTTACACTGGTTGCAATTATTCGTTTTATACGATGGAAAAACTGTTCTATCTATTTTGTATTTTATGCTTCGGGCGTTGACTTCTAAGGCCCTAACTATTCAATCTGTTGGTGCAACGCCCAAGGGTGAAGCCAATGTTGCCCGGAAAGTAGAAATGACGTTAACTTTCACACTGGTTGCAGTTATTCGTCTTATACGATGGAAAAGTTGTTGTATTTATATCGTATTTTATGCTTCTGGCGTTGACTTCTTAGGCCCTAACTATTCCATCTGGTGGAACAACGCGCTTGGGTGAAGCCAAGGTTGCGCGGAACGTAGAAATGACCATAACTTTCACACTGGTAGCAATTATTCGTTTTATATGATGGAAAAACTGTTGTATTTATATTGTATTTTATGCTTCTGGCGTTCACTTCTTAGGCCCTAACTGTTCGATCTGGTGGAACAACGTCCTAGGGTGAAGCCTAGGTTGCCCGGAACGTCGAAATGACCATAACTTTCACACTGGTTGCTATTATTCGTTTTATACGATGGAAAAACTGTTTTATTTATTTTGTATTTTATGCTTCGGGCGTTGACTTCTAAGGCCCTAACTATTCGATCTGGTGGAGCAACGCCCTAGTGTGAAGCCTAGGTTGCCCGGAACGAAGAAGTGACCATAACTTTCACACTGGTTGCTATTATTCGTTTTATACAATGGAAAAACTGACATATTTATATTGCATTTTATGCTTCTGGCGTTGACTTCTTTGGCCCTAACTGTTCGATATGGTGGAACAACGCCCTAGAGTGAAGCCTAAGTTGCCCGGAACGAAGAAATGACCATCACTTCAAACTGGTTGCAATTGTTCCTGTTATATGATGGAAAAACTGTTGTACTTTTATTGCATTTTATGCTTCGGGCATTGACCTCTAAGGTCCTATCTATTCAATCTGTTGGAAGAATGCCCTAGGGTGAAGCCTAGGTTGCCCTGAAAGTAGAAATGACCATAACTTTCACACTGGTTGCAATTATTCCTGTTTTACGATGGACAAGCTGTTGTATTTATATCGTATTTTATGCTTCTGGCGTTGACTTCTAAGGTCCTAACTATTCGATCTGGAGGAGCAACGCTCTAGAGTGAGGTCTAGGTTGCTCGGAATGTAGGAATGACCATAAATTTCACACTGGTTGCAATTATTCATTTTATACGATGGAATAACTGTGGCACTTATATTGTATTTTATCCTTCTGCCGTTGAATTCTTTGGCCCTAACTATTCCCTCTGGCGGATCAACGCCGTAGAGTGAAACCTACGTTGCCCGGAACGCAGAAATGACCATAACTTTTACACTGGTAGCAATTAATCGTTTTATACAATGGAAAAACTGTTACATTTATATTGTATCTTATGCTTCTGGCGTTGACTTCTTAGGCCCTAACAATTCGATCTGGTGGAGCAACGCCCTAGAGTGAAGCCTAGGTTGCCTGGAACGTACAAATGACCATCACTTTCACACGGGTTGCAATTATTCCTGTTATAGTATGGAAAGACTGTTGTATTTTTATTGTATTTTATGCTTCAGGCGTTGACTTCTGAGGCCGTAGCTATTCGATGTGGAGGAAGAACGCCATACAGTGAAGCCTAGGTTGCCCGGAACGTAGAAATGCCCATCACTTTCACACGGGTTGCAATTATTCCTGTTATAGGATGGAAAGACTGTTGTATTTTTATTGTATTTAATGCTTCAGGCGTTGACATCTGAGGCCGTATCTATTCGATGTGGTGGAAGAACGCCATAGAGTGAAGCCTAGGTTGCCCGGAACGTAGAAATGCCCATAACTTTCATACTGGTTGCAATTATTCGTTTTAGATGATGGAAAAACTGTTGTATTTATATTGTATGTTATGCTGCTGGCGTTCCCTTCTTAGGCCCTAGCTATTCGATCTGGTTAAACAACGCCCTTGGGTGAAGCCTAGGTAGCCCGGAACGTAGAAATGACCACAACTTTCACACTGGTAGCAATTATTCGTTTTATACGATGGAAAAGCTGTTGTATTTATACTGTATTTCATTCTTCTGGCTTCGGCTCCTTAGGCCCTAGCTATTCGATCTGGTGGAACAACGCCCTAGTGTGTAGCCTAGTTTGCCTGGAACGTAGAAATGACCATCACTTTCACACGGGCTGCAATTATTCCTGTTATAGGATGGAAAGACTGTTGTATTTATACTGTATCTAATGCTTCTGGTGATCACTTCCTAGGCCCTAACTATTCCATCTGGTGGAACAACGCCCTTGGGTGAAGCCTAGGTTGCGCGGAACGTAGCAATGACTATAACTTTCACACTGGTAGCAATTATTCGTTTTATACGATGGAAAAACTGTTGTATTTATATTGTATTTTATGCTTCTGGCGTTCACTTCTTGGCCCTAACTATTCGATATGGTGGAAAAACGCCCTAGGGTGAAGCCTAGGTTGCCCGGAACGTAGAAATGACCATAACCTTTACACTGGTAGCAATTATTCGTTTTATACAATGGAAAAACTGTTCTATTTATTTTGTATTTAATGCTTCGGGCGTTGACTTCTAAGGCCCTAACTATTCGATCTGGTGGAACAACGCCCTGGGGTGCAGCCTAGGTTGCCCGGAACGTAGAAATGACCATAACTTTCACACTGGTTGCTATTATTCGTTTTATACAATGGAAAAGCTGACATCTTTATATTGCATTTTATGCTTCTGGCGTTGACTTCTTTGGCCCTAACTGTTCGATATGGTGGAACAACGCCCTAGAGTGAAGCCTAAGTTGCCCGGAACGAAGAAATGACCATCACTTCAAACTGGTTGCAATTATTCCTGTTATATGATGGAAAAACTGTTTTACTTTTATTGCATTTTATGCTTCGGGCATTGACCTCTAAGGTCCTATCTATACAATCTGTTGGAGCAATGCCCTAGGGTGAAGCCTAGGTTGCCCGGAAAGTAGAAATGACCATAACTTTCACACTGGATGCAATTATTCCGGTTTTACGATGGACAAGCTGTTGTATTTATATCGTATTTTATGCTTCTGGCGTTGACTTCTAAGGACCTAACTATTCGATCTGGTGGAGCAACGCTCTAGAGTGAAGTCTAGGTTGCTCGGAATGTAGGAATGACCATAAATTTCACACTGGTTGCAATTATTCATTTTATACGATGGAATTTACTGTGATACTTATATTGTATTTTATCCTTCTGGCGTTGAATTCTTTGGCCCTAACTATTCCCGCTGGCGGATCAACGCCGTAGAGTGAAACCTACGTTGCACGGAACGCAGAAATGACCATAACTTTTACACTGGTAGCAATTATTCGTTTTATACAATGGAAAAACTGTTATATTTATATTGTATCTTATGCTTCTGGCGTTGACTTCTTAGGCCCTAACAATTCGATCTGGTGGAGCAACGCCCTAGAGTGAAGCCTAGGTTGCCTGGAACGTACAAATGACCATCTCTTTCACACGGGTTGCAATTATTCCTGTTATAGTATGGAAAGACTGTTGTATTTTTATTGTATTTTATGCTTCAGGCGTTGACTTCTGATGCCGTAGCTATTCGATGTGGAGGAAGAACGCCATACAGTGAAGCCTAGGTTGCCCGGAACGTAGAAATGACCATAACTTTCACAGTGGTTGCAATTATTCGTTTTATACGATGGAAAAGCTGTTGCATTTATATCGTATTTTATGCTTCTGGCGTTGACTTCTTAGGCCCTAACTATTCGATCTGGTGCAACAACGCCCTAGAGTGAAGCCTAGGTTGCCTGGAACGTAGAAATGACCATAACTTTCACACTGGTTGCTATTATTCGTTTTATGCGATGGAAAAACTGTTATATTTATATTGTATTTTATGCTTCTGGCGTTGACTTCTTAGGCGCTAGCTATTCGATCTGGTTGAACAACGCCCTAGTGTGAAGCCTAGTTTGCCTGGAACGTAGAAATGACCATCACTTTCACACGGGCTGCAATTATTCCTGTTATAGGATGGAAAGACTGTTGTATTTTTATCGCATTTTATGCTTCAGGCGTTGACTTCTGAGGCCGTAGCTATTCGATGTGGAGGAAGAACGCCATACAGTGAAGCCTAGGTTGCCCGGAACGTAGAAATGACCATAACTTTCACACTGGTTGCTATTATTCGTTTTATGCGATGGAAAAACTGTTCTATTTATTTTGTGTTTTATGCTTCGGGCGTTGACTTCGAAGGCCCTAACTGTTTGATCTGGTGGAGCAACGCCCTAGAGTGATGCCGAGGTTGCCCGGAACGTAGAAATGACCATCACTTTCTCACGGGTTGCTATTATTCCTGTTATAGGATGGAAAGACTGTTGTATTTCTATTGTATTTTATGCTTCAGGCGTTGACTTCTGAGGCCGTAGCTATTGGATGTGGTGGAAGAACGCCATAGAGTGAAGCCTAGGTTGCCCGGAACGTAGAAATGTCCAGAACTTTCATACTGGTTGCAATTATTCGTTTTATATGATGGAAAAACTGTTGCATTTATATTGTATTTTATGCTGCTGGCGTTCACTTCTTAGGCCCTAACTATTCGATCTGGTGGAACAACGCCCTGGGGTGAAGCCTATGTTGCCCGAAACGTAGAAATGACCATAACTTTCACGCTGGTTGCTATTATTCGTTTTATACGATGGAAAAACTGTTATATTTATATTGTATTTTATGCTTCTGGCGTTGATTTCTTAGGCCCTAACTATTCCATCTGGTGGAACAACGCCCTAGAGTGAAGCCTAGATTACCCGGAACATAGTAATGACCAGTACTATCACACTGTTTGCAGTTATTCCTGTTATACGATGGAAACCTGTTGCATCTTTATCGTATTTTATGCTTCTGGCGTTGACTTCTAAGGCCCTAACTATTCGATCTGGTGGAGCAAGGCCCTAGACTGAAGCCTAGGTTGCCCGGAACGTAGAAATGACCATAACATTCACACTGGTTGCCATTAATCGTTTTCTACGATGGAAAAGCTGTTGTATTTATATCGTATTTTATGCTTCTGGCGTTGACTTCTTAGGCCCTAACTATTCCATCTGGTGGAGCAACACCCTAGCGTGAAGCTTAGGTTGCACGGAACGTAGAAATGACCAGTACTTTCACACTGGTTGGAGTTATCCGTTTTATACAATGGAAAAACTGTTCCATTTATTTCGCATTTTATGCTTCGGGCGTTGACTTCTAAGTCCCTAGCTATTCCATCTGGTGGAGTAACGCCCTAGAGTGAAGGCTAGGTTGCCCGGAACGTAGAATCGGCCATCACTTTCAAACTGGTTGCAATTATTCCTGTTATATGGTGGAAACACTGTTGTACTTTTATTGCATTTTATGCTTCGGGCGTTGACTTCTAAGGCCCTAACTATTCGATCTGGTGGAGCAACGCCCTAGAGTGAAGCCTAGGTTTCCCGGAACGTAGAAATGACCATAACATTCACACTGGTTGCCATTAATCGTTTTCTACGATGGAAAATCTGTTGTATTTATATCGTATTTTATGTTTCTGGCGTTGACCTCTTAGGCCCTAACTATTCGATCTGGTGGAGCAACGCCCTAGAGTGAAGCCTAGGTTGCTCGGAATGTAGAAATGACCATAACTTTTACACTGGTAGCAATTATTCGTTTTATACAATGGAAAAACTGTTCTATTTATTTTGTATTTTATGCTTCGGGCGTTGACTTCAATGGCCCTAGCTGTTCGATCTAGTGGAGCAACGCCCTAGAGTGAAGCCTAGGTGGCCCGGAACGTAGAAATGACCATCTCTTTCAAACTGGTTGCTATTAATCCTGTTATACGATGGAAAAACTGTTGTATTTTTATTGCATTTTATGCTTCGGGCGTTGACTTCTAAGGCCCTGACTATTCCATCTGTTGGAGCAACGCCCTAGAGTGAAGCCTAGGTTGCTCGGAATGTAGAAATGACCATAACTTTCACACTGGTTGCAATTATTCGTTTTATACGATGGAAAAGCTGTTGTATCTTTATTGTATGTTATTCATCTGGGGTTGACTTCTAGGGCCCTAACTGTTCGATCTGGTGGAGCAACGCCCTAGAGTGAAGCGTAGGTTGCCGGAACGGAGAAATGACCATAACTTTCACACCGGTAGCAGTTATTCGTTTTATACGATGGTAAAACTGTTCTGTTTATTTTTATTTTATGATTCGGGCGTTGACTTCTAAGGCCCTAGCTATTCAATCTGTTGGTGCAACGCCATAGGGTGAAGCCTAGGTTGCCCGGAAAGTAGAAATGACGTGAACTTTCATACTGGTTGCAATTATTCGTTTTATACGATGGAAAAACTGTTGTATTTATATTGTATTTTAGGCTTCGGGCATTGACCTCTAAGGCCCTAACGACTCAATCTGTTGGAGCAACGCCCTAGAGTGAAGCCTAGGTTGCTCGGAATATAGAAATGACCATAACTTTCACACTGGTTGCAATTATTCGTTTTCCACAATGGAAAAACTGTTGTATTTATATTGTATTTTATGCTTCTGGCGTTCACTTCTTAGGGCCTAACTATTCGATCTGGTGGTACAACGCCCTAGGGTGAAGCCTAGGTTGCCCGGAACGTAGAAATGACCATAACTTTTACTCTGGCAGCAATTATTCGTTTTATACAATGGAAAAACAGTTCTATTTATTTTGTATTTTATGCTTCGGGCGTTGACTTCTGAGGCCGTTGCTATTTGATGTGGTGGAAGAACGCCATAGAGGGAAGCCTAGGTAGCCCGGATCGTAGAAATGTCCATATCTTTCACACTGGTTGCAATTATTCGTTTTCTACAATGGAAAAACTGTTCTATTTATTTTGTATTTTATGCTTCGGGCGTTGACTTCTAAGGCCCTAACTATTCGATCTGGTAGAGCAACGCCCTAGAGTGAAGCCCAGGTTGCCCGGTACGTAGAAATGACCATAACTTTCACACTGGTTGCTATTATTCGTTTTATACGATGGAAAAACTGTTGTATTTATATTGTATTTTATGCTTCTGGCGTCCACTTCTTAGGCCCTAACTTTCGATCTGGTGGAACAACGGCCTAGGGTGAAGCCTAGGTTGCCCGGAACGTAGAAATGTCCATAACTTTTACACTGGTTGCTATTATTCGTTTTATACGATGGAAACACTGTTGTACTTATATTGTATTTTATTCTTATGGCGTTGAATTCTAAGTCCCTAGCTATTCGATCTGGTGGAGCAGCGCGCTAGAGTGAAACCTAGGTTACCCGGAACGTAGAAATGACAAGTACTTTCATACTGTTTGCAGTTATTCCTGTTATACGATGAAAAAACTTTTGCATCTTTATTGTATTTTATGCTTCTGGCGTTGACTTTTAGGGCCCTAGCTATTCGATTTGGTGGAGCACCGCCCTAGAGTGAAGCCTAGGTTGCCCGGAACGTAGAAATGACCATAACTTCCACACTGGTTGCAATTATTCGTTTTATACGATGGAAAAGCTGTTGTATTTATATCGTTTTTTATGCTCCTGGCGTTGACTTCTTAGGCCCTAACTATTCGATCTGGTGGTACAACGCCCTAGGGTGAAGCCTAGGTTGCCAGGAACGTAGAAATGACCATAACTTTTACTCTGGCAGCAATTATTCGTTTTATACAATGGAAATACCGTTCTATTTATTTTGTATTTTATGCTTCGGGCGTTGACTTCTGAGGCCGTTGCTATTCGATGTGGTGGAAGAACGCCATAGAGGGAAGCCTAGGTAGCCCGGATCGTAGAAATGTCCATATCCTTCACACTGTTTGCAATTTTTCGTTTTATACGATGGAAATACTTTTTTATTTATTTTGTATTTTACGCTTCGGGCGTTGACTTCTAAGGCCCTAACTATTCGATCTGGTGGAGCAACGCCCTAGGATGCAGCCTAGGTTGCCCGGAACGTAGAAATGACCATAGCTTTCACACTGGTTGCTATCATTCGTTTTATACGATGGAAAAACTGTTGTATTTATATTGTATTTTATGCTTCTGGCGTTCACTTCTTAGGCCCTAACTATTCGATCTGGTGGAACAACAGCCTAGGGTGAAGCCTAGGATGTCCGGAACGTAGAAATGTCCATAACTTTTACACTGGTTGCAATTATTCGTTTTATACAATGGAAAAACTGTTCTATTTATTTTATATTTTATGCTTCGGGCGTTGACTTCTAAGGCCCTAACTATTCGATCTGGTAGAGCAACGCCCTAGAGTGAAGCCCAGGTTGCCCGGTACGTAGAAATGACCATAACTTTCACACTGGTTGCTATTATTCGTTTTATACGATGCAAAAACTGTTGTACTTATATTGTATTTTATTCTTATGGCGTTGAATTCTAAGTCCCTAGCTATTCGATCTGGTGGAGCAACGCCCTAGAGTGAAACCTAGGTTAGCCGGAACGTAGAAATGACAAGTACTTTCATACTGTTTGCAGTTATTCCTGTTATACGATGAAAAAACTTTTGCATCTTTATTGTATTTTATGCTTCTGGCGTTGACTTCTAAGGCCCTAGCTATTCGATTTGGTGGAGCTCCGCCCTAGAGTGAAGCCTAGGTTGCCCGGAACGTAGAAATGACCATAGCTTTCACACTGGTTGCTATCATTCGTTTTATATGATGGAAAAACTGTTGTATTTATATTGTATTTTATGCTTCTGGCGTTCACTTCTTAAGCCCTAACTATTCGATCTGGTGGAACAACGGCCTATGGTGAAGCCTAGGTTGCCCGGAACGTAGAAATGTCCATAACTTTTACACTGGTTGCAATTATTCGTTTTATACAATGGAAAAACTGTTCTATTTATTTTGTATTTTATGCTTCGGGCGTTGACTTCTAAGGCCCTAACTATTCGATCTGGTAGAGCAACGCCCTAGAGTGAAGCCCAGGTTGCCCGGTACGTAGAAATGACCATAACTTTCACACTGGTTGCTATTATTCGTTTTATACGATGGAAAAACTGTTGTATTTATATTGTATTTTATGCTTCTGGCGTCCACTTCTTAGGCCCTAACTTTCGATCTGGTGGAACAACGGCCTAGGGTGAAGCCTAGGTTGCCCGGAACGTAGAAATGTCCATAACTTTTACACTGGTTGCTATTATTCGTTTTATACGATGGAAACACTGTTGTACTTATATTGTATTTTATTCTTATGGCGTTGAATTCTAAGTCCCTAGCTATTCGATCTGGTGGAGCAGCGCGCTAGAGTGAAACCTAGGTTACCCGGAACGTAGAAATGACAAGTACTTTCATACTGTTTGCAGTTATTCCTGTTATACGATGAAAAAACTTTTGCATCTTTATTGTATTTTATGCTTCTGGCGTTGACTTTTAGGGCCCTAGCTATTCGATTTGGTGGAGCACCGCCCTAGAGTGAAGCCTAGGTTGCCCGGAACGTAGAAATGACCATAACTTCCACACTGGTTGCAATTATTCGTTTTATACGATGGAAAAGCTGTTGTATTTATATCGTTTTTTATGCTCCTGGCGTTGACTTCTTAGGCCCTAACTATTCGATCTGGTGGTACAACGCCCTAGGGTGAAGCCTAGGTTGCCAGGAACGTAGAAATGACCATAACTTTTACTCTGGCAGCAATTATTCGTTTTATACAATGGAAATACCGTTCTATTTATTTTGTATTTTATGCTTCGGGCGTTGACTTCTGAGGCCGTTGCTATTCGATGTGGTGGAAGAACGCCATAGAGGGAAGCCTAGGTAGCCCGGATCGTAGAAATGTCCATATCCTTCACACTGTTTGCAATTTTTCGTTTTATACGATGGAAAAACTTTTTTATTTATTTTGTATTTTACGCTTCGGGCGTTGACTTCTAAGGCCCTAACTATTCGATCTGGTGGAGCAACGCCCTAGGATGCAGCCTAGGTTGCCCGGAACGTAGAAATGACCATAGCTTTCACACTGGTTGCTATCATTCGTTTTATACGATGGAAAAACTGTTGTATTTATATTGTATTTTATGCTTCTGGCGTTCACTTCTTAGGCCCTAACTATTCGATCTGGTGGAACAACAGCCTAGGGTGAAGCCTAGGATGTCCGGAACGTAGAAATGTCCATAACTTTTACACTGGTTGCAATTATTCGTTTTATACAATGGAAAAACTGTTCTATTTATTTTATATTTTATGCTTCGGGCGTTGACTTCTAAGGCCCTAACTATTCGATCTGGTAGAGCAACGCCCTAGAGTGAAGCCCAGGTTGCCCGGTACGTAGAAATGACCATAACTTTCACACTGGTTGCTATTATTCGTTTTATACGATGCAAAAACTGTTGTACTTATATTGTATTTTATTCTTATGGCGTTGAATTCTAAGTCCCTAGCTATTCGATCTGGTGGAGCAACGCCCTAGAGTGAAACCTAGGTTAGCCGGAACGTAGAAATGACAAGTACTTTCATACTGTTTGCAGTTATTCCTGTTATAGGATGAAAAAACTTTTGCATCTTTATTGTATTTTATGCTTCTGGCGTTGACTTCTAAGGCCCTAGCTATTCGATTTGGTGGAGCTCCGCCCTAGAGTGAAGCCTAGGTTGCCCGGAACGTAGAAATGACCATAGCTTTCACACTGGTTGCTATCATTCGTTTTATATGATGGAAAAACTGTTGTATTTATATTGTATTTTATGCTTCTGGCGTTCACTTCTTAAGCCCTAACTATTCGATCTGGTGGAACAACGGCCTATGGTGAAGCCTAGGTTGCCCGGAACGTAGAAATGTCCATAACTTTTACACTGGTTGCAATTATTCGTTTTATACAATGGAAAAACTGTTCTATTTATTTTATATTTTATGCTTCGGGCGTTGACTTCTAAGGCCCTAACTATTCGATCTGGTAGAGCAACGCCCTAGAGTGAAGCCCAGGTTGCCCAGTACGTAGAAATGACCATAACCTTCACACTGGTTGCTATTATTCGTTTTATACGATGGAAAAACTGTTGTACTTATATTGTATTTTATTCTTATGGCGTTGAATTCTAAGTCCCTAGCTATTCGATCCGGTGGAGCAATGCCCTAGAGTGAAACCTAGGTTACCCGGAAACGTAGAAATGACAAGTACTTTCACACTGTTTGCAGTTATTCCTGTTATACGATGAAAAAACTTTTGCATCTTTATGGTATTTTATGCTTCTGGCGTCGACTTCTAAGGCCCTAACTATTCGATCTGGTAGAGCAACGCCCTAGAGTGAAGCCTAGGCTGCCCGGTAAGTAGAAATGACCATAAGTTTCATACTGGTTGCAATTATTCGTTTTATACGATGGAAAAACTGTTTTATTTATTTTGTATTTTACGCTTCGGGCGTTGACTTCTAAGGCCCTAACTATTCGATCTGGTGGAGCAACGCCCTAGAGTGCAGCCTAGGTTGCCCGGAACGTAGTAATGACCATAGCTTTCACACTGTTTGCTATTATTCGGTTTATATGATGGAAAAACTGTTATATTTATATTGTATTTAAGCTTCTGGCGTTGACTTCTGAGGCCGTTGCTATTCGATGTGGTGGAAGAACGCCATAGAGTGAAGCCTAGGTAGCCCGGATCGTAGAAATGTCCATATCTTTCACACTGTTTACAATTTTTCGTTTTATGCGATGGAAAAACTGTTTTATTTAGTTTGTATTTTATGTTTCGGGCGTTGACTTCTAAGGCCCTAACTATTCGATCTGGTGGAGCAACGCCCTAGAGTGCAGCCTAGTTTGCCCGTAACGTAGAAATGACCATAACTTTCACACTGGTTGCTATCATTCGTTTTATATGATGGAAAAACTGTTGTATTTATATTGTATTTTATGCTTCTGGCGTTCACTTCTTAGGCCCTAACTATTCGATCTGGTGGAACAACGGCCTAGGGTGAAGCCTAGGTTGCCCGGAAAGTAGAAATGACCATAACTTTCACACTGGTAGCAATTTTTCGTTTTATACGATGGAAAAACTGTTCTATTTACTTTATATTTTTTGCTTCGGGCGTTGACTTCTATGGCCCTAACTATTCGATCTGGTGGAGCAACACCCTAGAGTGAAGCCTAGGTTGCCCGGTACGTAGAAGTGACCATCACTATCAAACTGGTTGCAATTATTTGTTTTATACGATGGAAAAGCTGTTGTATTTATATCGTATTTTATGCTTCTGGCGTCGAGTTCTTAGGCCATAACTATTCCATCTGGTGGAACAACGCCCTGGGGTGAAGCCTAGGTTGCCCGGAAAGTAGAAATGACGATAACTTTCACACTGGTAGCAATTATTCGCTTTATACGATGGAAAAACTGTTCTATTTATTTTGTATTTTATGCTTCGGGCGTTGACTTCTAAGGCCCTAACTATTCGATCTGGTAGAGCAACGCCCTAGAGTGAAGCCGAGGTTGCCCGGTACGTAGAAATGACCATAACTTTCACACTGGTTGCTATTATTCGTTTTATACGATGGAAAAACTGTTGTACTTATATTGTATTTTATTCTTATGGCGTTGAATTCTAAGTCCCTATCTATTCGATCTGGTGGAGCAACGCCCTAGAGTGAAACCTAGGTTACCCGGAACGTAGAAATGACAAGTACTTTCATCCTCTTTGCAGTTATTCCTGTTATACGATGAAAAAACTTTTGCATCTTTATTGTATTTTATGCTTCTGGAGTTGGCTTCTAAGGCCCTAGGTATTCGATTTGGTGGAGCACCGCCCTAGAGTGAAGCCTAGTTTGCCCGGAACGTAGAAATGACCATAACTTCCACACTGGTTGCAATTATTCGTTTTATACGATGGAAAAGCTTATGTATTTATATCGTTTTTTATGCTCCTGGCGTTGACTTCTTAGGCCCTAACTATTCCATCTGGTGGAACAACGCGCTAGGGTAAAGCCCAGATTGCGCGGAACGTAGAAATGACCATAACTTTCACACTGGTAGCAATTTTTCGTTTTATACGATGGAAAAACTGTTCTATTTATTTTATATTTTATGCTTCGGGCGTTGACTTCTAAGGCCCTAACTGTTCGATCTGGTGGAGCAACGCCCTAGAGTGAAGCCTAGGTTGCCCGGTACGTAGAAATGACCATCACTATCGAACTGATACAAGTATTTGTTTTATGCGATAGAAAAGCTGTTGTACTTATATCGTATTTTATGCTTCTGGCGTTGACTTCTTAGGACCTAACTATTCCATCTCGTGGAACAACGCCCCAGGGTGAAGCCTAGGTTGTCCGGAAAGTAGAAATGACCATAACTTTCACACTGGTGGCAATTATTTGTTTTATACGATGGAAAAACTGTTCTATTTATTTTGTATTTTATGCTTCGGGCGTTGACTTCTAAGGCCCTAACTATTCGATCTGGTAGAGCAACGACCTAGAGTGAAGCCCAGGTTGCCCGGTACGTAGAAATGACCATAACTTTCACACTGGTTGCTATTATTCGTTTTATACGATGGAAAAACTGTTGTACTTATATTGTATTTTATTCTTATGGCGTTGAATTCTAAGTCCCCAGCTATTCGATCCGGTGGAGCAACGCCCTAGAGTGAAACCTAGGTTACCCGGAAACGTAGAAATGACAAGCACTTTCATACTGTTTGCGGTTATTCCTGTTATACGATGAAAAAACTTATGCATCTTTATTGTATTTTATGCTTCTGGCGTTGACTTCTAAGGCCCTAGCTATTCGATTTGGTGGAGCACCGCCCTAGAGTGAAGCCTAGGCTGCCCGGAACGTAGAAATGACCATAACTTCCACACTGGTTGCAATTATTCGTTTTATAAGATGGAAATGCTGTTGTATTTATATCGTTTTTTATGCTCCTGACTTTGACTTCTTAGGACCTAACTATTCCATCTGGTGGAACAACGCACTATGGTAAAGCCCAGATTGCGCGGAACGTAGAAATGACCATAACTTTCACACTGGTAGCAATTTTTCGTTTTATACGATGGAAAAACTGTTCTATTTATTTTATATTTTATGCTTCGGGCGCTGACTTCTAAGACCCTAACTATTCGATCTGGTGGAGCAACGCCCTAGAGTGAAGCCTAGGTTGCCCGGAACGTAGAAATGACCATTACCTTCACACTGTTTGCAATTATGTTCTTTTATACGATGGAAAAGCTGTTGTATTTATATCGTATTTTATGCTTCTGGCGTTGACTTGTATGGCCCTAGCTATTCGATCTAGATGAGCAACGCCCTAGAGTGAAGCCTAGGTGGCCCGGAACGTAGAAATGACCATCACTTTCAAACTGGTTGCAATTAATCCTGTTATACGATGGAAAAACTGTTGTATTTTTATTGCATTTTATGCTTCCGGCGGTGACTTCTAAGGCCCTAACTGTTCAATCTGTTGGAGCAACGCCCTAGAGTGACGCCTAGGTTGCTCGGAATGTAGAAATGACCATAACTTTCACACTGGTTGCTATTATTCGTTTTATACGATGGAAAAACTGTTATATTTATATTGTATTTAAGCTTCTGGCGTTGACTTCTGAGGCCGTTGCTATTCGATGTGGTGGAAGAACGCCATAGAGTGAAGCCTAGGTAGCCCGGATCGTAGAAATGTCCATATCTGTCACACTGTTTACAATTTTTCGTTTTATACGATGGAAAAACTGTTCTATTTATTTTGTATTTTATGCTTCGGGCGTTGACTTCTAAGGCCCTAACTATTCGATCTGGTAGAGCAACGCCCTAGAGTGAAGCCCAGGTGGCCCGGTACGTAGAAATGACCATAACTTTCACACTGGTTGCTATTATTCGTTTTATACGATGGAAAAACTGTTGTACTTATATTGTATTTTATTCTTATGGCGTTGAATTCTAAGTCCCTAGCTATTCGATCTGGTGGAGCAACGCCCTAGAGTGAAAGCTAGGTTACCCGGAACGTAGAAATGACAAGTACTTTCATCCTGTTTGCAGTTATTCCGGTTATACCATGAAAAAACTTTTGCATCTTTATTGTATTTTATGCTTCTGGCGTTGGCTTCTAAGGCCCTAGCTATTCGATTTGGTGGAGCACCGCCCTAGAGTGAAGCCTAGGTTGCCCGGAACGTAGAAATGACAATAACTTCCACACTGGTTGCAATTATTCGTTTTATACGATGGAAAAGCTTATGTATTTATATCGTTTTTTATGCTCCTGGCGTTGCCTTCTTAGGTCCTAACTATTCCATCTGGTGGAACAACGCACTAGGGTAAAGCCCAGATTGCGCGGAACGTAGAAATGACCATAACTTTCACACTGGTCGCAATTTTTCGTTTTATACGATGGAAAAACTGTTCTATTTATTTTATATTTTATGCTTCGGGCATTGACTTCTAAGGCCCTAACTGTTCGATCTGGTGGAGCAACGCCCTAGAGTGAAGCCTAGGTGGCCCGATACGTAGAAATGACCATGACTATCAAACTGGTTACAAGTATTTGTTTTATGCGATGGAAAAGCTGTTGTATTTATATCGTATTTTATGCTTCTGGCGTTGACTTCTTAGGACCTAACTATTCCATCTGGTGGAACAACGCCCTAGGGTGAAGCCTAGGTTGTCCGGAAAGTAGAAATGACCATAACTTTCACACTGGTGGCAATTATTCGTTTTATACGATGGAAAAACTGTTCTATTTATATTGTATTTTATGCTTCGGGCGTTGACTTCTAAGGCCCTAACTATTCGATCTGGTAGAGAAACGCCCTAGAGTGAAGCCTAGGTTGCCCGGTAAGTAGAAATGACCATAAGTTTCACACTGGTTGCAATTATTCGTCTTATACGATGGAAAAACTGTTTTATTTATTTTGTATTTTACGCTTCGGGCGTTGACTTCTAAGGCCCTAACTATTCGATCTGGTGGAGCAACGCCCTAGAGTGCAGCCTAGGTTACCTGGAACGTAGAAATGACCATAGCTTTCACACTGATTGCTATCATTCGTTTTATATGATGGAAAAACTGTTGTATTTATATTGTATTTTATGCTTCTGGCGTCCACTTCTTAGGCCCTAACTTTCGATCTGGTGGAACAACGGCCTAGGGTGAAGCCTAGGTTGCCCGGAACGTAGAAATGACCATAACTTCCACACTGGTTGCAATTATTCGTTTTATACGATGGAAAAGCTGTTGTATTTATATCGTTTTTTATGCTCCTGGCGTTGACTTCTTAGGCCCTAACTATTCGATCTGGTGGTACAACGCCCTAGGGTGAAGCCTAGGTTGCTCGGAACGTAGAAATGACCATAACTTTTACTCTGGCAGCAATTATTCGTTTTATACAATGGAAAAACCGTTCTACTTATTTTGTATTTTATGCTTCGGGCGTTGACTTCTGAGGCCGTTGCTATTCGATGTGGTGGAAGAACGCCATAGAGGGAAGCCTAGGTAGCCCGGATCGTAGAAATGTCCATATCCTTCACACTGTTTGCAATTTTTCGTTTTATACGATGGAAAAACTGTTTTATTTATTTTGTATTTTACGCTTCGGGCGTTGACTTCTAAGGCCCTAACTATTCGATCTGGTGGAGCAACGCCCTAGGATGCAGCCTAGGTTGCCCGGAACGTAGAAATGACCATAGCTTTCTCACTGGTTGCTATCATTCGTTTTATATGATGGAAAAACTGTTGTATTTATATTGTATTTTATGCTTCTGGCGTTCACTTCTTAGGCCCTAACAATTCGATCTGGTGGAACAACGGCCTAGGGTGAAGCCTAGGTTGTCCGGAACGTAGAAATGTCCATAACTTTTACACTGGTTGCAATTATTCGTTTTATACAATGGAAAAACTGTTCTATTTATTTTGTATTTTATGCTTCGGGCGTTGACTTCTAAGGATCTAGCTATTCGATCTGGTGGAGCAGCGCCCTAGAGTGAAACCTAGGTTACCCGGAACGTAGAAATGACAAGAACTTTCATACTGTTTGCAGTTATTCCTGTTATACGATGAAAAAACTTTTGCATCTTTATTGTATTTTATGCTTCTGGCGTTGACTTTTAGGGCCCTAGCTATTCGATTTGGTGGAGCACCGCCCTAGAGTGAAGCCTAGGTTGCCCGGAACGTAGAAATGACCATAACTTCCACACTGGTTGCAATTATTCGTTTTATACGATGGAAAAGCTGTTGTATTTATATCGTTTTTTATGCTCCTGGCGTTGACTTCTTAGGCCCTAACTATTCGATCTGGTGGTACAACGCCCTAGGGTGAAGCCTAGGTTGCTCGGAACGTAGAAATGACCATAACTTTTACTCTGGCAGCAATTATTCGTTTTATACAATGGAAAAACCGTTCTACTTATTTTGTATTTTATGCTTCGGGCGTTGACTTCTGAGGCCGTTGCTATTCGATGTGGTGGAAGAACGCCATAGAGGGAAGCCTAGGTAGCCCGGATCGTAGAAATGTCCATATCCTTCACACTGTTTGCAATTTTTCGTTTTATACGATGGAAAAACTGTTTTATTTATTTTGTATTTTACGCTTCGGGCGTTGACTTCTAAGGCCCTAACTATTCGATCTGGTGGAGCAACGCCCTAGGATGCAGCCTAGGTTGCCCGGAACGTAGAAATGACCATAGCTTTCTCACTGGTTGCTATCATTCGTTTTATATGATGGAAAAACTGTTGTATTTATATTGTATTTTATGCTTCTGGCGTTCACTTCTTAGGCCCTAACAATTCGATCTGGTGGAACAACGGCCTAGGGTGAAGCCTAGGTTGTCCGGAACGTAGAAATGTCCATAACTTTTACACTGGTTGCAATTATTCGTTTTATACAATGGAAAAACTGTTCTATTTATTTTATATTTTATGCTTCGGGCGTTGACTTCTAAGGCCCTAACTATTCGATCAGGTAGAGCAACGCCCTAGAGTGAAGCCCAGGTTGCCCGGTACGTAGAAATGACCATAACTTTCACACTGGTTGCTATTATTCGTTTTATACGATGGAAAAACTGTTGTACTTATATTGTATTTTATTCTTATGGCGTTGAATTCTAAGGCCCTAACTATTCGATCTGGTAGAGAAACGCCCTAGAGTGAAACCTAGGTTACCCGGAACGTAGAAATGACAAGTACTTTCATACTGTTTGCAGTTATTCCTGTTATAGGATGAAAAAACTTTTGCATCTTTATTGTATTTTATGCTTCTGGCGTTGACTTTTAGGGCCCTAGCTATTCGATTTGGTGGAGCACCGCCCTACAGTGAAGCCTAGGTTGCCCGGAACGTAGAAATGACCATAACTTCCACACTGGTTGCAATTATTCGTTTTATACGATGGAAAAGCTGTTGTATTTATATCGTGTTTTATGCTCCTGGCGTTGACTTCTTAGGTCCTAACTATTCGATCTGGTGGTACAACGCCCTAGGGTGAAGCCTAGGTTGCCCGGAACGTAGAAATGACCATAACTTTTACTCTGGCAGCAATTAGTCGTTTTATACAATGGAAAAACCGTTCTATTTATTTTGTATTTTATGCTTTGGGCGTTGACTTCTGAGGCCGTTGCTATTCGATGTGGTGGAAGAACGCCATAGAGGGAAGCCTAGGTAGCCCGGATCGTAGAAATGTCCATATTCTTCACACTGTTTGCAATTTTTCGTTTTATACGATGGAAAAACTGTTTTATTTATTTTGTATTTTACGCTTCGGGCGTTGACTTCTAAGGCCCTAACTATTCGATCTGGTGGAGCAACGCCCTAGGATGCAGCCTAGGTTGCCCGGAACGTAGAAATGACCATAGCTTTCACACTGGTTGCTATCATTCGTTTTATACGATGTAAAAACTGTTGTATTTATATTGTATTTTATGCTTCTGGCGTTCACTTCTTAGGCCCTAACTATTCGATCTGGTGGAACAACAGCCTAGGGTGAAGCCTAGGATGTCCGGAACGTAGAAATGTCCATAACTTTTACACTGGTTGCAATTATTCGTTTTATACAATGGAAAAACTGTTGTATTTATTTTATATTTTATGCTTCGGGCGTTGACTTCTAAGGCCCTAACTATTCGATCTGGTAGAGCAACGCCCTAGAGTGTAGCCCAGGTTGCCCGGTACGTAGAAATGACCATAACTTTCACACTGGTTGCTATTATTCGTTTTATACGATGGAAAAACTGTTGTACTTATATTGTATTTTATTCTTATGGCGTTGAATTCTAAGTCCCTAGCTATTCGATCTGGTGGAGCAACGCCCTAGAGTGAAACCTAGGTTACCCGGAACGTAGAAATGACAAGTACTTTCATACTGTTTGCAGTTATTCCTGTTATACGATGAAAAAACTTTTGCATCTTTATTGTATTTCATGCTTCTGGCGTTGACTTCTAAGGCCCTAGCTATTCGATTTGGTGGAGCACCGCCCTAGAGTGAAGCCCAGGTTGCCCGGAACGTAGAAATGTCCATAACTTCCACACTGGTTGCAATTATTCGTTTTATACGATGGAAAAGCTTATGTATTTATATCGTTTTTTATGCTCCTGGCGTTGACTTCTTAGGCCCTAACTATTCCATCTGGTGGAACAACGGCCTATGGTGAAGCCTAGGTTGCCCGGAACGTAGAAATGTCCATAACTTTTACACTGGTTGCAATTATTCGTTTTATACAATGGAAAAACTGTTCTATTTATTTTATATTTTATGCTTCGGGCGTTGACTTCTAAGGCCCTAACTATTCGATCTGGTAGAGCAACGCCCTAGAGTGAAGCCCAGGTTGCCCGGTACGTAGAAATGACCATAACTTTCACACTGGTTGCTATTATTCGTTTTATACGATGGAAAAACTGTTGTACTTATATTGTATTTTATTCTTATGGCGTTGAATTCTAAGTCCCTAGCTATTCGATCCGGTGGAGCAACGCCCTAGAGTGAAACCTAGGTTACCCGGAAACGTAGGAATGACAAGTACTTTCATACTGTTTGCAGTTATTCCTGTTATACGATGAAAAAACTTTTGCATCTTTATTGTATTTTATGCTTCTGGCGTTGACTTCTAAGGCCCTAGCTATTCGATTTGGTGGAGCACCGCCCTAGAGTGAAGCCTAGGTTGCCGGGAACGTAGAAATGACCATAACTTCCACACTGGTTGCTATTATTCGTTTTATACGATGGAAAAACTGTTGTACTTATATTGTATTTTATTCTTATGGCGTTGAATTCTAAGTCCCTAGCTATTCGATCCGGTGGAGCAACGCCCTAGAGTGAAACCTAGGTTACCCGGAAACGTAGGAATGACAAGTACTTTCATACTGTTTGCAGTTATTCCTGTTATACGATGAAAAAACTTTTGCATCTTTATTGTATTTTATGCTTCTGGCGTTGACTTCTAAGGCCCTAGCTATTCGATTTGGTGGAGCACCGCCCTAGAGTGAAGCCTAGGTTGCCGGGAACGTAGAAATGACCATAACTTCCACACTGGTTGCAATTATTCGTTTTATACGATGGAAAAGCTGTTGTATTTATATCGTATTTTATGCTTCTGGCGTCGACTTCTAAGGCCCTAACTATTCGATCTGGTAGAGCAACGCCCTAGAGTGAAGCCTAGGCTGCCCGGTAAGTAGAAATGACCATAAGTTTCATACTGGTTGCAATTATTCGTTTTATACGATGGAAAAGCTGTTGTATTTATATCGTTTTTTATGCTCCTGGCGTTGACTTCTTAGGCCCTAACTATTCGATCTGGTGGTACAACGCCCTAGGGTGAAGCCTAGGTGGCCCGGAACGTAGAAATGACCATAACTTTTACTCTGGCAGCAATTATTCGTTTTATACAATGGAAAAACCGTTCTACTTATTTTGTATTTTATGCTTCGGGCGTTGACTTCTGAGGCCGTTGCTATTCGATGTGGTGGAAGAACGCCATAGAGGGAAGCCTAGGTAGCCCGGATCGTAGAAATGTCCATATCCTTCACACTGTTTGCAATTTTTCGTTTTATACGATGGAAAAACTGTTTTATTTATTTTGTATTTTACGCTTCGGGCGTTGACTTCTAAGGCCCTAACTATTCGATCTGGTGGAGCAACGCCCTAGGATGCAGCCTAGGTTGCCCGGAACGTAGAAATGACCATAGCTTTCACACTGGTTGCTATCATTCGTTTTATACGATGTAAAAACTGTTGTATTTATATTGTATTTTATGCTTCTGGCGTTCACTTCTTAGGCCCTAACTATTCGATCTGGTGGAACAACAGCCTAGGGTGAAGCCTAGGATGTCCGGAACGTAGAAATGTCCATAACTTTTACACTGGTTGCAATTATTCGTTTTATACAATGGAAAAACTGTTCTATTTATTTTATATTTTATGTTTCGGGCGTTGACTTCTAAGGCCCTAACTATTCGATCTGGTAGAGCAACGCTCTAGAGTGAAGCCCAGGTTGCCCGGTACGTAGAAATGACCATAACTTTCACACTGGTTGCTATTATTCGTTTTATACGATGGAAAAACTGTTGTACTTATATTGTATTTTATTCTTATGGCGTTGAATTCTAAGTCCCTAGCTATTCGATCTGGTGGAGCAACGCCCTAGAGTGAAACCTAGGTTACCCGGAACGTAGAAATGACAAGTACTTTCATACTGTTTGCAGTTATTCCTGTTATACGATGAAAAAACTTTTGCATCTTTATTGTATTTCATGCTTCTGGCGTTGACTTCTAAGGCCCTAGCTATTCGATTTGGTGGAGCACCGCCCTAGAGTGAAGCCCAGGTTGCCCGGAACGTAGAAATGACCATAACTTCCACACTGGTTGCAATTATTCGTTTTATACGATGGAAAAGCTTATGTATTTATATCGTTTTTTATGCTCCTGGCGTTGACTTCTTAGGCCCTAACTATTCCATCTGGTGGAACAACGGCCTATGGTGAAGCCTAGGTTGCCCGGAACGTAGAAATGTCCATAACTTTTACACTGGTTGCAATTATTCGTTTTATACAATGGAAAAACTGTTCTTTTTATTTTATATTTTATGCTTCGGGCGTTGACTTCTAAGGCCCTAACTATTCGATCTGGTAGAGCAACGCCCAAGAGTGAAGCCCAGGTTGCCTGGTACGTAGAAATGACCATAACTTTCACACTGGTTGCTATTATTCGTTTTATACGATGGAAAAACTGTTGTACTTATATTGTATTTTATTCTTATGGCGTTGAATTCTAAGTCCCTAGCTATTCGATCCGGTGGGGCAACGCCCTAGAGTGAAACCTAGGTTACCCGGAAACGTAGAAATGACAAGTACTTTCATACTGTTTGCAGTTATTCCTGTTATACGATGAAAAAACTTTTGCATCTTTATTGTATTTTATGCTTCTGGCGTTGACTTCTAAGGCCCTAGCTATTCGATTTGGTGGAGCACCGCCCTAGAGTGAAGCCTAGGTTGCCGGGAACGTAGAAATGACCATAACTTCCACACTGGTTGCAATTATTCGTTTTATACGATGGAAAAGCTGTTGTATTTATATCGTTTTTTATGCTCCTAGCGTTGACTTCTTAGGCCCTAACTATTCGATCTGGTGGTTCAACGCCCTAGGGTGAAGCCTAGGTTGCCCGGAACGTAGAAATGACCATAACTTTTACTCTGGCAGCAATTATTCGTTTTATACAATGGAAAAACCGTTCTATTTATTTTGTATTTTATGCTTCGGGCGTTGACTTCTGAGGCCGTTGCTATTCGATGTGGTGAAAGAACGCCATAGAGGGAAGCCTAGGTAGCCCGGATCGTAGAAATGTCCATATCCTTCACACTGTTTGCAATTTTTCGTTTTATACGATGGAAAAACTGTTTTATTTATTCTGTATTTTACGCTTCGGGCGTTGACTTCTAATGGCCTAACTATTCGATCTGGTAGAGCAACGCCCTAGAGTGAAACCTAGGTTACCCGGAACGTAGAAATGACAAGTACTTTCATACTGTTTGCAGTTATTCCTGTTATACGATGAAAAAACCTTTGCATCTTTATTATATTTTATGCTTCTGGCGTTGACTTCTAAGGCCCTAGCTATTCGATTTGGTGGAGCACCGCCCTAGAGTGAAGCCTAGGTTGCCCGGAACGTAGAAAAGACCATAACTTCCATACTGGTTGGAATTATTGGATTTATACGATGGAAAAGCTGTTGTATTTATATCGTTTTTTATGCTCCTGGCGTTGACTTCTTAGGCCCTAACTATTCCATCTGGTGGAACAACGCACTAGGGTAAAGCCCAGATTGCGCGGAACGTAGAAATGACCATAACTTTCACACTGGTAGCAATTTTTCGTTCTATACGATGGAAAAACTGATCTATTTATTTTATATTTTATGCTTCGGGCGTTGACTTCTAAGGCCCTAACTATTCGATCTGGTGGAGCAACGCCCTAGAGTTAAGCCTAGGTTGCCCGGTACGTAGAAATGACCATCACTATCAAACTGGTTACAAGTATTTGTTTTATACGATGGAAAAGCTGTTGTATTCATATCGTATTTTATGCTTCTGGCGTCGACTTCTAAGGCCCTAACTATTCGATCTGGTAGAGCAACGCCCTAGAGTGAAGCCTAAGCTGCCCGGTAAGTAGAAATGACCATAAGTTTCATACTGGTTGCAATTATTCGTTTTATACGATGGAAAAACTGTTTTATTTATTTTGTATTTTACGCTTCGGGCGTTGACTTCTAAGGCCCTAACTATTCGATCTGGTGGAGCAACGCCCTAGAGTGCAGCCTAGGTTGCCCGGAACGTAGAAATGACCATAGCTTTCACACTGTTTGCTATCATTCGGTTTATATGATGGAAAAACTGTTATATTTATATTGTATTTAAGCTTCTGGCGTTGACTTCTGAGGCCGTTGCTATTCGATGTGGTGGAAGAACGCCATAGAGTGAAGCCTAGGTAGCCCGGATCGTAGAAATGTCCATATCTTTCACACTGTTTACAATTTTTCGTTTTATACGATGGAAAAACTGTTTTATTTATTTTGTATTTTATGTTTCGGGCGTTGACTTCTAAGGCCCTAACTATTCGATCTGGTGGAGCAACGCCCTAGAGTGCAGCCTAGGTTGCCCGTAACGTAGAAATGACCATAACTTTCACACTGGTTGCTATCATTCGTTTTATATGATGGAAAAACTGTTGTATTTATATTGTATTTTATGCTTCTCGCGTTCACTTCTTAGGCCCTAACTATTCGATCTGGTGGAACAACGGCCTAGGGTGAAGCCTAGGTTGCCCGGAAAGTAGAAATGACCATAACTTTCACACTGGTAGCAATTTTTCGTTTTATACGATGGAAAAACTGTTCTATTTATTTTATACTTTTTGCTTCGGGCGTTGACTTCTAAGGCCCTAACTATTCGATCTGGTGGAGCAACACCCTAGAATGAAGCCTAGGTTGCCCGGTACGTAGAAGTGACCATCACTATCAAACTGGTTGCAATTATTTGTTTTATACGATGGAAAAGCTGTTGTATTTATATCGTATTTTATGCTTCTGGCGTCGACTTCTTAGGCCATAACTATTCCATCTGGTGGAACAACGCCCTGGGGTGAAGCCTAGGTTGTCCGGAACGTAGAAATGACCATAACTTTTACACTGGTAGCAATTCTTCGTTTTATAAAATGGAAAAACTGTTCTATTTATTTTGTATTTTATGCTTCGGGCGTTGACTGCTTTGGCCCTAACAATTCGACCTGGTGGAGCAACACCCTAGAGTGAAGCCTAGGTTCCCTGGAACGTACAAATGACCATCACTTTCACACGGGTTGCAATTATTCCAGTTATAGGATGGAAAGACTGTTGTATTTTTATTGCATTTTATGATTCTGGCGTTCACTTCTTAGGCCCTGACTATTCGATCTGGTGGAGCAACGCCCTATGGTGAAGTCTAGGTTGCCCGGAACGTAGAAATGGCCATAACTTTTACACTGGTAGCAATTATTCGTTTTATACAAAGGAAAAACTGTTCTATTTATTTTGTATTTTATGCTTCGGGCGTTGACTTCTAAGGATCTAACTATTCGATCTGGTGGAGCAACGCCCTAGAGTGAAGCCTAGGTTTCCCGGAACGTAGAAATGACCATTACCTTCAAACAGTTTGCAATTATTTTCTTTTATACGATGGAAAAAGCTGTTGTATTTATATCGTATTTTATGCTTCTGGCGTTGACTTCTATGGACCTAGCTATTCGATCTAGTGGAGCAACGCCCTAGAGTGAAGCCTAGGTTGCCCGGAACGTAGAAATGACCATCACTTTCAAACTGGTTGCAATTAATCCTGTTATACGATGGAAAAACTGTTGTATTTTTATTGCATTTTATGCTTCGGGCGTTGACTTCTAAGGCCCTAACTATTCAACCTGTTGGAGCAACGCCCTAGAGTGAAGCCTAGGTTGCTCGGAATGTAGAAATGACCATAACTTTCACACTGGTTGCAATTATTCGTTTTATACGATGGAAAAACTGTTGTATTTATATTGTATTTTATGCTTCTGGCGTCCACTTCTTAGGCCCTAACTATTCGATCTGGTGGAACAACGCCCTAGAGTGAAGCCTAGGTTGCCGGGAACGTAGAAATGACCATAACTTTTACACTGGTAGCAATCATTCGTTTTATACAATGGAAAAACTGTTGTATGTATATCGTATTTTATGCTTCTGGCGTTGACTTCTTAGGCCCTAACTATTCGATCTGGTTGAGCAATGCCTCCGCGTTAAGTCTAGGATGCCCGAAACGCCGAAATGATCATTACTTTCACGCTTGTTGCAATTATTCCTGTTATACGATGAAAAGACCGTTTTATTTTTATTGTATTTTATGCTTCAGGCGTAGGCTTCTAAGGCCGTAGATATTGGATATGGTGGAGCACCGCCCTAGAGTGAAGCCTAGGATGCTCGGAATGTAGAAATGACCATAACTTTCACTCTGGTTGCTATTATTCGTTTTATACGATGGAAAAACTGTTATATTTATATTGTATTTTAGATTCTGGCGTTGACTTCTGAGGCCGTTGCTATTCGATGTGGTGGAAGAACGCCATAGAGCGAAGCCTAGGTAGCACGGATCGTAGAAATGTCCATATCCTTCACACTGTTTGCAATTCTTCGTTTTATACGATGGAAAAACTGTTTTAATTATTTTGTATTTTATGCCTCTGGCGTTGACTTCTAAGGCCCTAGCTATTCGATCTAGTGGAGCAGCGCCCTAGAGTGAAGCCTAGGTTGCCCGGAACGTAGAAATGAACATCACTTTCAAACTGGTTGCAATTAATCCTGTTATACGATGGAAAAACTGTTGCATTTTTATTGCATTTTATGCTTCGGGCCTTGACTTCTAAGGACCTGACTATTCAATCTGTCGGAGCAACGCCCTAGAGTGAAGCCTAGGTTGCTCGGAATGTAGCAATGACCATAGCTTTCACACTGGTTGCAATTATTCGTTTTATACGATGGAAAAACTGTTGTATTTATATTGTATTTTATGCTTCTGGCGTTCACTTCCTAGGCCCTAGCTATTCGATCTGGTGGAACAACGCCCTAGGGTGAAGCCTAGGTTGCCCGGAACGCAGAAATGACCATAACTTTTACACTGGTAGCAATTATTCGTTTTATCCAATGGAAAAACTGTTCTATTTATTTTGTATTTTATGCTTCGGGCGTTGACTTCTAAGGCCCTAACTGTTTGGTCTGGTGGAGCAACGCCCTAGGGTGAAGCCTAGGTTGCCCGGAACGTAGAAATGACATTAGCTTTCACACTGGTTGCTATCATTCGTTTTATATGATGGAAAAACTGTTCTATTTATTTTATATTTTATGCTTCGGGCGTTGACTTCTAAGGCCCTAACTATTCGATCTGGTAGAGCAACGCCCTAGAGTGAAGCCCAGGTTGCCCGGTACGTTGAAATGACCATAACTTTCACACTGGTTGCTATTATTCGTTTTATACGATGGAAAAACTGTTGTACTTACATTGTATTTTATGCTCCTGGCGTTGACTTCTTAGGCCCTAACTATTCCATCTGGTGGAACAATGCACTAGGGTAAAGCCCAGATTGCGCGGAACGTAGAAATGACCATAACTTTCACACTGGTAGCAATTTTTCGTTTTACACGATGGAAAAACTGTTCTATTTATTTTATATTTTATGCTTCGGGCGTTGACTTCTAAGGCCCTAGCTATTCGATTTGGTGGAGCACCGCCCCAGAGTGAAGCCTAGGTTGCCCGGAACGTAGAAATGACCATAACTTCCACACTGGTTGCAATTATTCGTTTTATACGATGGAAAAGCTGTTGTATTTATATCGTTTTTTATGCTCCTGGCGTTGACTTCTTAGGCCCTAACTATTCCATCTGGTGGAACAATGCACTAGGGTAAAGCCCAGATTGCGCGGAACGTAGAAATGACCATAACTTTCACACTGGTAGCAATTTTTCGTTTTACACGATGGAAAAACTGTTCTATTTATTTTATATTTTATGCTTCGGGCGTTGACTTCTAAGGCCCTAACTATTCGCTCTGGTGGAGCAACGCCCTAGAGTGAAGCCTATGTTGCTCGGAACGTAGAAGTGACCATAGCTTTTACACTGGTAGCAATTATTCGTTTTATACAATGGAAAAGCTGTTGCATTTATATCGTATTTTATGCTTCTGGCGTTGACTTCTAAGGACCTAACTATTCGATCTGGTAGAGCAAGGCCCTAGAGTGAAGCCTATGTTGCTCGGAAAGTAGAAATGACCGTAAGTTTCAACTGGTTGCAATTATTCGTTTTATACGATAGAAAAACTGTTGTATTTATATTGTATTTTATGCTTCTGGCGTTGACTTCTCAGGCCCTAATTATTCGATCTGGTGGAGCAATGCCTCAGAGTTAAGACTAGGATGCCCGTAACGCCGAAATGATCATTACTTTCACGCTTGTTGCAATTATTCCTGTTATGCGATGAAAAGACTGTTGTATTTTTATTGTATTTTATGCTTCAGGCGTGGACTTCTGAGGCCGTAGCTATTCGATGTGGTGGAAGAACGCCATACAGTGAAGCCTAGGCTGCCCGGAACGTAGAAATGACCACTACTTTCACACTGTTTGCAATTATTCATTTAATACGATGGAAATGCTGTTGTATTTATATCGTATTTTCTGCTTCGGACGTTGACTTCTTAGGCCCTAACATTTCGATCTGGTGGAGCAACGCCCGACAGTGGAGCCTAGGTTGCCCGGAACGTAGATATGACCATAACCTTCACACAGGTTGCAATTATTCGTTTTATACGGTGTAAAGGCTGTTGCATTTATTTTGTATTTTATTCTTCTGGTGTTGACTTCTTAGGACCTAACTATTCGATCTGGTGGAACAACGCCGTAGAGTGAAGCCTAGGTTGCCCGGAACGTAGAAATGACCACTACTTTCACACTGTTTGCAATTATTCATTTAATACGATGGAAATGCTGTTGTATTTATATCGTATTTTATGCTTCGGGTGTTGACTTCTAAGGACCTAACTATTCGATCTGGTGGAGCAACGCCCTAGAGTGAAGCCTAGGTTGCTCGGAATGTAGAAATGACCATAACTTTCACACTGATTGCAATTAATCTTTTTATACGATGGAAAAACTGTTGCATCTTCATCGTATTTTATGCTTCTGGCGTTGACTTCTTAGGCCGTAACTATTCGATCTGGTGGAGCAACGCCCTGGAGTGACACCTGGGTTGCCCGGAATGTAGAAATGACCACTACTATCACACTTGTTGCAAATTATTCCTGCTATACGATGGAAAAACTGTTGTATTTTTATTGCATTTTATGCTTCTGGCGTTCACTTCTTAGGCCCTAACTATTCGATCTTTTGGAGCAACGCCCTAGGGTGAAGCCTAGGTTGCCCGGAACGTAGAAATGACCATAACTTTCACACTGGTTGCAATTATTCGTTTTATACGATGGAAAAGCTGTAGTATTTATATCGTATTTTATGCTTCTGGCGTTGACTTCTTAGGCCCAAACTATACCATCTGGTGGAACGACGCCCTAGGGTGAAGACTAGGTTGCCCGGAAAGTAGAAATGACCATAACTTTAACACTGGTAGCAATTATTCGTTTTATACGATGGAAAAACTGTTCTATTTATTTTACATTTTATGCTTCGGGCGTTGACTTCTAAGGCCCTAACTACTCGATCTGGTGGAGCAACGCCCTAGTGTGAAGCCTAGGTTGCCCGGTACGTAGAAATGACCATCACTATCAAACTGGTTGCAATTAATTGTTTTATACGATGGAAAATCTGTTGTATTTATATCGTATTTTATGCTTCTGGCGTTGACTTCTTAGGCCCTAACTATTCCATCTGGTGGAACAACGCCCTAGGGTGAAGCCTGGGTTGCCCGGAAAGTAGAAATGACCATAACTTTCATACTGATTGCAATTATTCGTTTTATACGATGGAAAAGGTGTTGCATTTTTATAGTATTTTATGATTCTGGCGTTGACTTCTAAGGTCCTAGCTATTCGACCTCGCGGGGCAACGTGCAAGAGTGAAGCGTATGCTGCCCGAAACGTAGAAATGACCGTTACTTTCACACTGGTTACAATTATTCTTTTTATACGATGGAAAGACTGTTGTATTTTTATTGTATTTTATGCGTCTGGAGTTGCTTTCTAAGGCCCTACCTATTCGACCTGGTGTTGCAATGCCCTAGAGTGAAGCCTAGGCTGCACGGAACGTCGAAATGCCCATTACTTTCACACTGGTTGCAATATTCCTGTTATACGATGGACAAACTGTTGGATTTTTCTGTACTTTATGCTTCTGGCGTTGACTGCTAAGGCCCTTTGTATTCGATCTGGTTGAGCAATGCCTCACAGTTAAGTCTAGGATGCCCGAAACGTTGAAATGATCATTACTGTCACACTGGTTGCAATTATTCGTGCTATACGATGGAAAAACTGTTGCATTTCTATTGTACCTTATGCTTCTGGCGTTGACTTCTTAGGCCCTAACTATTTGATCTGGTGGTGCACCGCCCTAGAGTGAAGCCTAGGTTGCCCGGAACGTAGAAAAGACCATTACCTTCACACTGGTTGCAATTATTCCTGTTTTACGATGGAAAAGCTGTTGTATTTATATCGTATTTTATGTTTCTGGCGTTGACTTCTTAGGCCCTAACTATTCCATCTGGTGGAACAACGCCCTTGGGTGAAGCCTAGGGTGCGCGGAACGTAGCAATGACCATAACTTTCACACTGGTAGCAATTATTCGTTTTATACGATGGAAAAACTGTTCTATTTATTTTGTATTTTATGCCTCGGACGTTGACTTCCAAGGCCCTAACTATTCGATCTGGTGGAGCAACGCCCTAGAGTGAAGCTAATGTTGCCCTGAACGTAGAAATGACCATGACATTCACATTGGTTGCAATTATTCCTGTTATACGGTGGAAAAACTGTTGTATTTTTATTGTATCTTATGCGTCTGGCGTTGACTTCTAATGCGCTAGCTATTCGATCTGGAGGAGCAACGCCCTAGTGTGAAGCATAGGTTGCCCGGAACGTAGAAATGACCATTACTTTCACACTATTCGCAAATATACATTATATACGATGGAAAAGCTGTTGTATTTATATTGTATTTTATGCTTCTGGCGTTGACCTCTTAGGCCCTAACTATTTTATCTTGTGGAGCAACACCCTAGAGTGAAGCCTAGGTTGCCCGGAACGTAGAAATGACCATTACCTTCACAGTTGATGCAATTATTCCTGTTATACGAAGGAAGAACTGTGATACTTTTATTGTATTTTATGGTTCAGGCGTTGACTCCTAAGGCCGTAGCTATTCGATGTGGTGGAGCTACGCCCTAGAGTGAAGCCTAGGATGCCCGGAACGTAGAGTTGGCCATTACTTTCACACTGTTTGCAATTATTCATTTTATACGCTGGAAAAACTCTTCTATTTATATTGTATTTTATTCTTCTGGAGTTGACTTCTAAGGCCCTAACTATTCGATCTGGTGGGGCAACGCCCTAGAGTGAAGCCTAGGATGCACGGAACGTAGAAATGGCCATCACTATCACGCGTGTTGCAATTATTCCTGTTATAGGATGAAAAAACTGTTGTATTTTTATTGTATTTTATGCTTCAGGCGTTGACTTCTAAGGCCGGAGCTATACCATGTGGTGGAGCTACGCCCTAGAGTGAAGCCTAGGATGCCCGGAACGTAGAGTTGGCCATTACTTTCACACTGTTTGCAATTATTCATTTTATACGCTGGAAAAACTCTTCTATTTATATTGTATTTTATGCTTCTGGCGTTTACTCCTAAGGCCCTAACTATTCGATCTGGTGGAACAACGCCGTTGTGTCAAGCATAGGTTGCCCGGAACGTAGAACACACCATTACCTTTACACTGTTTGCAATTATTCCTGTTGTACGATGGAAAAACTGTTGCATCTTTATTGTATTTTATGCTTCGGGCGTCGACTTCAAAGGCCCTAACTATTCGATCTGGTGGAGGAACGCCCCAGAGTAACGCCTAGGTTGCCGGGAATGTAGAAATGACCAGTACTTTCGCACTAGCTGCAGTTACTCCTGTTATACAATGGAAAAACTGTTGCATCTTTATTGTATTTTATGCTTCGGGCGCTGACTTCTAAGGCCGTAGCTATTCGATCTGGTGGAGCAACTCCCTAGAGTGAAGCCTAGGTTGTCCGGAAGGTAGAAATGACCAGTACCTACACACTGGTTGCAGTTATTCCTGTTATACGATGGAAAATCCGTTGTATCTTTATTGTATTTTATGCTTCGGGCGTTGACTTCTAAGGCCCTATCTATTCGATCTGGTGGAGCAACGCCATAGAGTGGAGCCTAGGTTGCACGGAAGGTGGAAGTGACCATTACTTTCAGGCTGCTTGCAATTATTCCCGTTATACGATGAAAAACTGTTGTACTTTTATTGCATTTTATGCTTCTGGCGCTGACTTCTAAGTCCCTAGGTATTCGATCTGGTGGAGCAACACCCTAGAGTGAAACCTAGGTTGCCCGGAACGTAGAAATGTCCATTACTTTGACATTGGATGCAATTATTCGTTTTACACGATGTAAAAACTGTTGTATATATACTGTATTTTATGAGTCTGGCGTTGACGTCTAAGGCCCTAACAATTCGATCTGGTGGAACAACGCAATAGAGTGAAGCCTAGGTTGCCCGGAACGTAGAAATGGCCATTAATTTCACACTGGATGCAATTATTCGTTTTATACGATGGTAAAACTGTTGTATTTATTTTGTATTTTATGCTTCTGGCGTTGACTTCTAAGGCCCTAACAATTCGATCTGGTGGAACAACGCAACGGAGTGAAGCCTAGGTTGCCCGCAACGTAGAAATGACCATCACTTTCACACTGGTTGCAGTTATTCCTGTTATACGATGGAAAAACTTTTGTATTTTTATTGTACTTTTTGCTTCTGTCGTTGAATTCTAAGTCGCTAGCTATTAAATCTGTTGGAGCAACGTCCTAGAGCGAAGCCTAGGTTGCCCGGAACGTAGAAATGACCATTACCTTCACACTGGTTGCAATCATTCCTGTTGTACGATGGAAAAACTGTTGTATTTTTATTGTATTTTATGCTTCTGGCGTTGACTTCTAAGTCCCTAGCTATTCGGTCTGGTGGAGCACCGCCTCAGAGTGAAGCCTAGGTTGCCCGGAACGTAGAAATTATCATTACTTTCACACTGTTTGCAATAATTCATTTTATACGATGGCAAAACTGTTGTATTTATATTGTATTTTATGCTGCTGGCGTTGACTTCTAAAGCCCTGACTATTCGATCTGGTGGAGCAACGCCCTAGAGTCAAGCCTAAGTTGCCCGGAACGTAGAAATGAACGTTACTTTCACACTGTTTGCAATTATTCATTTTATACGATTGAAAAGTTGTTGTATTTATATTGTATTCTATGCTTCTGGCGTTGACTTCTAACTCCGTAGCTATTCGGTCTCGTGGAACAACTCCCTATATAGAAGCCTAGGTAGCCCGGAACGTAGTAATGACCACAACCTTCACGCTGGCTGCAATTACTCCTGTTATACGATTGTAAGTCTGTTGTATCTTTATTGTATTTTATGCTTCGGGCGTTGACTTCTTCGGCCCTAACTATTCGATCTGGTGGAGCAACGCCCTATAGTGGAGCCTAGGCTGCACGGAATGTAGAAATGACAATTACTTTCACACTGTTTGCATTTATTCATTTTATACGATGGAAAAGTTGTTGTACTTATATTGTATTTTATGCTTCTGGCGTTGACTTCTAACTCCGTAGCTATTCGATGTGGTGGAGCAACTCCCTATAGTGAAGCCTAGGTAGCCCGGAACGTAGAAATGACCATAACTTTCACGCTGGTTGCAATTATTCGTTATATACGATGGAAAAACTGTTGTATTTTTAGTGTATTTTATGCTTCTTGCGTTGTCTTCTTAGGCCCTAACTGTTCGATCCGGTGGAACAACGCCATAGAGCGAAGCCTAGGTTGCCCGGAACGTAGGAATGACCATCCCCTTCACACAGGTTGCAATTACTCCTGTTATACGATGGAAAAACTGTTGCATTTTATTGTATTTTACGCTTCGGGCGTTGACTTCTAAGGCCCTAACTATTCGATCTGGTGGAGGAACGCCCCAGAGTAACGCCTAGGTTGCCGAGAATGTAGAAATGACCAGTACTTTCGCACTAGCTGCAGTTACTCCTGTTATACAATGGAAAAACTGTTGCATCTTTATTGTATTTTATGCTTCGGGCGCTGACTTCTAAGGTCCTAACTATTCGATCTGGTGGAGCAACGCAGCAGAGTGAAGCCTAGGTTGCCCGGAACGTAGAAATGACCATTGCTTTCACACTGTTTGAACTTATTCCTGCGATACGATGAAAAACTGTCGTATTTTTATTGTATTTTATGCTTCTGGCGTTGACTTCTAAGGCCCTAGAAATTCGATGTGGTGGAGCAATGCCCTAGAGTGAAGCCTAGGTTGCCCGGAATGTAGAAATGACCAGTAGCTTCAGACTGGTTGCAGGTATTCCTGTTATACGATGGAAAAGCTGTTGTGTTTATATTGTATTTTATGCTCCTGTTGTTGACTTCTAAGTTCCTAAGTATTCGATCTGGTGGATCAACGCCTCAGAGTTATATCTAGGTTGCCCGCAACGTAGAAATAGCCGTCACTTTCAGACTGGCTGTAATTATTCGTTTTATGCGATGGAAAAGCTGTTGTATTTATATTGTATTTTATGCTTCTGGCGTTGACTTCTAAGTCCTAGCTATTCGATCTGGTGGAGGAACGCCCTAGAGTGATGCCTAGGTAGCCCGGAACGTAGAAGTGACCATTACTTTCACACTGTTTGCAATTATTCATTTTATACGATGGAAAAGCTGTTGTATTTATATTGTATTTTATGCTTCTGGAGTTGACTACTAAGGCCGTAGCTATTCGACGTGGAGGAGCAACGCCATAGAGTGAAGCCTAGGTTTCCCGTTCGTAGAAATGACCATAACTTTCACACCGGTTGCAATTATTCGTTTTATACGATGGAAAAACTGTTGTATTGATATTGTGTTTTATGCTTCTGGCGTTGACTTCTGAGGCCCTAACTATTCGACCTGGTGGAGCAACGCATTAGAGTGAAGCCTAGGTTGCCCGTAATGCAGAAATGACTATAACTTTCACACTGGTTGCTATTATTCGTTTCATACGATGGAAAAACTGTTGCATCTATTTTGTATTTTATGCGTCTGGCGTTTACTTCTAAGGCCCTAAGAATTCGACCTGGTGGAGCAACGTCCTAGAGTGAAGCCTAGGTTGCCCGGAACGTAGAAATGGCCATTTCTTTCACACTGCATGCAATTATTCGTTTTATACGATGGAAAAACTGTTGTATTTATATTGTATTTTATACTTCTGGCGTTGACTTCTAAGGCCCTAACAATTCGATCTGGTGGAACAACGCCATAGAGTGAAGCCTAGGTTGCTCGGAATGTAGAAATGGCAATCACTTTCACACTGGATGCAATTATTCGTTTTATACGATGGAAAAACTGTTGTATTTATACTGTATTTCATGCTTCGGGCGTTGACTTCAAAGGCCCTAACTATTCGATCTGTTGGAGCAACGCCCTAGAGTGGAGCCTAGGTTGCCCGGAACCCGGAACAGACCATTACCTTCACACTGGTTGCAATTATTCGTTTTATACGATGGACAAAACCGTTGTATTTATATTGTATTTTATGCCCCTGGCGTTGACTTCTTAGGGCCTAACAATTCGATCTGGTGCAACAACGCCATAGAGTGAAGCCTAGGTTGCCCCGAACGTAGAAATGACCATTACCTTCACACTGGTTGCAATGATTCCTGTTATACGATTGAGAGACTGATGTATTTATATTGTATTTTATGCTCCTACCGTGGACTTCTAAGTCCCTAACTATTCGATCTGGTGGAGCAACGCCCCAGAGTGAAGCCTAGGTTGCCCAGAACGTAGAAATGGCCATCACTTTCACACTGGTTGCAATTACTCCTGTTATACGATGGAAAAACTGTTGTATCCTTAGTGTATTTTATGCTCCGGGCTCTGATTTCTAAGGCTCTAACTATTCGATCTGGTGGATCAATGCCCTAGAGTGAAGCCTAGGTTGCCCCGAACGTAGAAATGACCATTACCTTCACGCTGGTTGCAATCATTCGTTTTATACGATGGAAAAACTGCTGAATCTATTTTGGCTTTTATGTTTCTGACGTTGACTTATAAGGCCCTAATAATTGGATCTGGTGGAACAACGCCCTAGAGTGAAGCCTAGGTTGCCCGGAACGTAGAAATGACCATCACTTTCACACTGCTTGGAATTATTCATTTTATACGGTGGAAAATCTGTTGTATTTACATTGTATTTTATGCTTCTGGCACTGACTTCTAAGGCTCTAACTGTACAATTTGGAGGAGCAACGCCCTATAGTCAAGCCTAGGTTGCCCGGAACGTAGAAATGACCAGTACTTTCACACTGGTTGCAGTTATTCCTGTTATACGATGGAAAAACTTTTGTATTTTTATTGTACTTTTTGCTTTTGTCGTTGAATTCCAAGTCGCTAGCTATTAAATCTGTTGGAGCAACGTCCTAGAGCGAAGCCTAGGTTGCCCGGAACGTAGAAATGACCATTACCTTCACACTGGTTGCAATCATTCCTGTTGTACGATGGAAAAACTGTTGTATTTTTATTGTATTTTATGCTTCTGGCGTTGACTTCTAAGTCCCTAGCTATTCGGTCTGGTGGAGCACCGCCTCAGAGTGAAGCCTAGGTTGCCCGGAACGTAGAAATTATCATTACTTTCACACTGTTTGCAATAATTCATTTTATACGATGGCAAAACTGTTGTTTTTATATTGTATTTTATGCTTCTTGCGTTGACTTCTAAGTCCCTAGCTATTCGGTCTGGTGGAGCAACGCCCCAGAGTGAAGCCTAGGTTGCCCGGAACGTAGTAATGACCATCACTTTCACACTGGTTGCAGTTATTCCTGTTATACGATGGAAATACTGTTGTATCTTTAGTGTATTTTATGCTTCTTGCGTTGACTTCTTAGGTCCTAACAGTTCGATCTGGTGGAACAACGCCATAGAGCGAAGCCTAGGAAGCCCGGAACGTAGAAATGACCATCTCTTTCACACAGGTTGCAATTACTCCTGTTATACGATGGAAAAACAGTTCAATTTTTATTGTATTTTATGCTTCTGGCGTTGACTTCTTCGGCCCTAACTATTCGATCTGGTGGAGCAACGCCCTAGAGTGGAGCCTGGGTTGCACGGAATGAAGAAATGACAATTACTTTCACACTGTTTGCATTTATTCATTTTATACGATGGAAAAGCTGTTGTACTTATATTGTATTTTATGCTTCTGGCGTTGACTTCTAACTCCGTAGCTATTGGATGTGGTGGAGCAACGGCCTATAGTGAAGCCTAGGTAGCCCGGAACGTAGAAATGACCATAACTTTCACACTGGTTGCAATTATTCGTTTTATGCGATGGAAAAGCTGTTGTATTTGTTTTGTATTTTATACTTCTGGCGTTGACATCTAAGGCCCTAACAATTCGATCTGGTGGAACAGCGCCATAGAGTGAAGCCTAGGTTGCTCGGAATGTTGAAATGGCCATGTCTTTCACACAGGTTGCAATTACTCCTGTTTTACGATGGAAAAACAGGTCGATTTTTATTGTATTTTATGCTTCTGGCGTTGACTTCTTCGGCCCTAACTATTCGATCTGGTGGAGCAACGCCCTAGAGTGGAGCCTGGGTTGCACGGAATGAAGAAATGACAATTACTTTCACACTGTTTGCATTTATTCATTTTATACGATGGAAAAGTTGTTGTACTTATATTGTATTTTATGCTTCTGGCGTTGACTTCTAACTCCGTAGCTATTGGATGTGGTGGAGCAACGCCCTATAGTGAAGCCTAGGTAGCCCGGAACGTAGAAATGACAATAACTTTCACAGTGGTTGCAATTATTCGTTTTATACGATGGAAAAGCTGTTGTATTTGTTTTGTATTTTATGCTTCGGGCGTTGACTTCAAAGGCCCTAACTATTCGATCTGGTAGAGCAACGTCCTAGAGTGAAGCCTAGGCTGCCCGGAACCTAGAAATGGCCCTTACTTTCACACTGGCTGCAATTATTCGTTTTATACGTTGGAAAAACTGTTGTATTTATATTGTATTTTATGCTCCTGGCGTTGACTTCTTAGGGCCTAACAATACAATCTGGTGCAACAACGCCATAGAGTGAAGGCTAGGTTGCCCGGAACGTAGAAATGACCATCACTTTCACACTGGTTGCAGTTATTCCTGTTATACGATGGAAAAACTGTTGTATCTTCAGTGTATTTTATGCTTCGGGCGTCGACTTCAAAGGCCCTAACTATTCGATCTGGTGGAGCAACGTCCTAGAGTGAAGCCTAGGTTCGCCGGAACGTAGAATTGGCCATTACTATCACACTGGATGCAATTATTCGTTTTATACGATGGAAAAACAGTTGTATTTATATTGTATTTTATGCTTAGGGCGTAGACTTCTAAGTCCCTAACTATTCGATCTGGTGGAGCAACGCCCTAGAGTGAAGCCTAGGTTGCCCGGAACGTAGAAATGACCATCACTTTCACACTGGTTGCAGTTATTCCTGTTATACGATGGAAAAACTGTTGTATCTTCAGTGTATTTTATGCTTCTTGCGTTGACTTCTTAGGCCCTATCTGTTCGATCTGGTGGAACAACGCCATAGAGCGAAGCCTAGGTTGCCCGGAACGTAGAAATGACCATCTCTTTCACACAGGTTGCAATTACTCCTGTTATACGATGGAAAAACAGTTCAATTTTTATTGTATTTTATGCTTCTGGCGTTGACTTCTTCGGCCCTAACTATTCGATCTGGTGGAGCAACGCCCTAGAGTGGAGCCTGGGTTGCACGGAATGAAGAAATGACAATTACTTTCACACTGTTTGCATTTATTCATTTTATACGATGGAAAAGTTGTTGTATTTATATTGTATTTTATGCCCTGGCGTTGACTTCTTAGGACCTAACAATTCGATCTGGAGCAACAACGCCATAGAGTGAAGCCTAGGTTGCCCGGAACATAGAAATGACCATCACTTTCACACTGTTTGAAATTATTCCTTTTATACGATGGAAAACTGTTGTATTTTTAATGTATCTTATGCTTCTAGCGTTGAATTCTCAGTCCCTAGCTATTCGATCTGGTGGAGAAACGCCCTAGTGTGAAGCGTATGTTGCCTGGAACGTAGAAATGACCATTACTTTCACACTGTTTGCAATAATTCATTTTATACGATGGCAAAACTGTTGTATTTATATTGTATTTTATGCTTCTGGCGTTGCCTTCTAAGGCCGTAGCTTTTCGATCTGGTGGAGCAACGCCCTAGAGTGAAGCCTAGGTTGCCCGGAACGTAGAAATGACCATAACTTTCACACCGGTTGCAATTATTCGTTTTATACGATGGAAAAACTGTTGCATTTATTTTGTATTTTATGTTTCTCACGTTGTCTTCTAAGGCCCTAACAATTGGATCTGGTGGAACAACGCCCTAGAGTGAAGCCTAGGTTGCTCGGAACGTAGAAATGACCATCACTTTCACACTGCTTGGAATTATTCATTTTATACGGTGGAACAGCTGTTGTATCTTTATTGTATTTTATACTTCGGGCGTTGACTTCTAAGGCCCTAACTATTCGATCTGGTGGAGCAACGCCCTGGAGTGAAGCCTAGGTTGCCCGGAACGTAGAAATGACCATTACCTTCAAACTGTTTGCAATAATTCATTTTATACGATGGCAAAGCTGTTGTATTTATATTGTATTTTAACCTTCTGGCATTGACTTCTAAGTCCCTAGCTATTAGGTCTGGTGGAGCAACGCCCCAGAGTGAAGCCTAGGTTGCCCGGAACGTAGAAATGACCATCACTTTCACACTGGTTGCAATTATTCCTGTTATACGATTGAAAGACTGTTGTATTTATATTGTATTTTATGCTTCTGGCGTTGACTTCTAAGTCCCTAACTATTCGATCTGGTGGAGCAACGCCCCAGAGTGATGCCTAGGTTGCCCAGAACGTAGAAATGGCCATCACTTTCACACTGGTTGCAATTACTGCTGTTATACGATGGAAAAACTGTTGTATCCTTAGTGTATTTTATGCTTCGGGCGTTGATTTCTAAGGCTCTAACTATTCGATCTGGTGGACCAATGCCCTAGAGTGAAGCCTAGGTTGCCCCGAATGTAGAAATGACCATTACCTTCACACTGGTTGCAATTACTCCTGCTATACGATTGAAAGACTGATGTATTTATATTGTATTTTATGCTTCTTGCGTTGACTTCTTAGGCCCTAACTGTTCGATCTGGTGGAACAACGCCATAGAGCGAAGCCTAGGTAGCCCGGAACGTAGAAATGACCATCTCTTTCACACAGGTTGCAATTACTCCTGTTATACGATGGAAAAACAGTTCAATTTTTATTGTACTTTATGCTTCTGGCGTTGACTTCTTCGGCCCTAACTATTCGATCTGGTGGAGCAACGCGCTAGAGTGGAGCCTGGGTTGCACAGAATGAAGAAATGACAATTACTTCCACACTGTTTGCATTTATTCATTTTATACGATGGAAAAGTTGTTGTACTTATATTGTATTTTATGCTTCTGGCGTTGACTTCTAACTCCGTAGCTATTGGATGTGGTGGAGCAACGCCCTAGAGTGAAGCCTAGGTTGCCCGGAACGTAGAAATGACCATAACTTTCACACCGGTTGTAATTATTCGTTTTATACGATGGAAAAACTGTTGTATTCTTAGTGTAATTTATGCTTCGGGCGTTGACTTCTAAAGCCGTAGCTATTCGCTGTGGAGGAGCATCGCCCTAGAGTGAAGCCTAGGTTGCCCGGAACGTAGAAATAACCATTGCTTTCACACTGTTTGAAATTATTCCTTTTATACGATGGAAAACTGTTGTATTTTTAATGTATCTTATGCTTCTAGCGTTGAATTCTCAGTCCCTAGCTATTCGATCTGGTGGAGAAACGCCCTAGTGTGAAGCGTATGTTGCCTGGAACGTAGAAATGACCATTACTTTCACACTGTTTGCAATAATTCATTTTATACGATGGAAAAACAGTTCAATTTTTATTGTACTTTATGCTTCTGGCGTTGACTTCTAAGTCCCTAACTATTCGATCTGGTGGAGCAACGCCACAGAGTGAAGCCTAGGTTGCTCAGAACGTAGAAATGACCATCACTTTCACACTGGTTGCAATTACTCCTGTTATACGATGGAAAAACTGTTGTATTTACATTGTATTTTATGCTTCTGGCATTGACTTCTAAGGCCGTAGCTATTCGATGTGGTGGAGTAACGCCCTAGAGTGAAGCCTAGGTTGCCCGGAAGGTAGAAATGACCAGTACCTTCACACTGGTTGCAGTTATTCCTGTTATACAATGGAAAAGCTGTTGTATTCATATTGTATTTTATGCTTCTGGTGCTGACTTCTTAGGCCGTAGCTATTCGATCTAGTGGAGCAACGCCCCAGTGTGAAGCCTAGGTTGCCCGGAACGTAGAAATGACCATTCACTTTCACACTGTTTGCAATAATTCATTTTATACGATGGCAAAACTGTTGTATTTATATTGTATTTTATGCTTCTGGCGTTGCCCTCTACGGCCGCGGCTTTTCGATCTGGTGGTGCAACGCCCTAGAGTGAATCCTAGGTTGCCCGGAACGTAGAAATGGCTATCAGTTTCACACTGGTTGCAACTATTCGTGTAATACGATTGAAAAAATGTTGCATTTTTATTATATTTTATGCTTCGTGCGTGGACTTCTAAGGCCCTAACTATTCGATATGCTGGAGCAACGCCCTTGTGTGTTGCCTAGGTTGCCCGGAACGTAGAAATGACCATAACTTTCACACCGGTTGCGATTACTCCTGTTATACGATGGAAAAACTGTTGTATCCTTAGTGTATTTTATGCTTCGGGCGTTGATTTCTAAGGCTCTAACTATTCGATCTGGTGGACCAATGCCCTAGAGTGAAGCCTAGGTTGCCCCGAACGTAGAAATGACCATTACCTTCACACTGGTTGCAATTATTCCTGTTATACGATTGAAAAACTGTTGTATCCTTAGTGTATTTTATGCTTCGGGCGTTGATTTCTGAGGCTCTAACTATTCGATCTCGTGGACCAATGCCCTAGAGTGAAGCCTAGGTTGCCCCGAACGCAGAAATGACCATTACCTTCACACTGGTTTCAATTATTCCTGTTATACGATTGAAAGACTGATGTATTTATATTGTATTTTATGCTTCTAGCGTTGAATTCTCAGTCCCTAGCTATTCGATCTGGTGGAGAAACGCCCTACTGTGAAGCGTATGTTGCCTGGAACGTAGAAATGACCATTACTTTCACACTGCTTGGAATTATTCATTTTATACGGTGGAAAAGCTGTTGTATCTTTATCATATTTTATACTTCGGCCGTTGACTTCTAAGTCCCTAACTGTTCGATCTGGTGGAGCAACGCCACAGAGTGAAGCCTAGGTTGCCCGGAACGTAGAAATGACCGGTACCTTCACACTGTTTGCAATCATTCATTTTATACGATGCAAAATCTGTTGTATTTACATTGTATTTTATGCTTCTGGCATTGACTTCTAAGGCCGTAGCTATTCGATGTGGTGGAGTAACGCCCTAGAGTGAAGCCTAGGTTGCCCGGAAGGTAGAAATGACCAGTACCTTCACACTGGTTGCAGTTATTCCTGTTATACAATGGAAAAGCTGTTGTATTTATATTGTATTTTATGCTTCTGGTGCTGTCTTCTTAGGCCGTAGCTATTCGATCTAGTGCAGCAACGCCCCAGTGTGAAGCCTAGGTTGCCCGGAACGTAGAAATGACCATTCACTTTCACACTGTTTGCAATAATTCATTTTATACGATTGAAAGACTGTTGTATTTATATTGTATTTTATGCTTCTGGCGTTGACTTCTAAGTCCCTAACTATTCGATCTGGTGGAGCAACGCCCCAGAGTGATGCCTAGGTTGCCCAGAACGTAGAAATGGCCATCACTTTCACACTGGCTGCAATTACTGCTGTTATACGATGGAAAAACTGTTGTATCCTTAGTGTATTTTATGCTTCGGGCGTTGATTTCTAAGGCTCTAACTATTCGATCTGGTGGACCAATGCCCTAGAGTGAAGCCTAGGTTGCCCCGAACGTAGAAATGACCATTACCTTCACACTGGTTGCAATTACTCCTGCTATACGATTGAAAGACTGATGTATTTATATTGTATTTTATGCTTCTTGCGTTGACTTCTTAGGCCCTAACTGTTCGATCTGGTGGAACAACGCCATAGAGCGAAGCCTAGGTAGCCCGGAACGTAGAAATGACCATCTCTTTCACACAGGTTGCAATTACTCCTGTTATACGATGGAAAAACAGTTCAATTTTTATTGTACTTTATGCTTCTGGCGTTGACTTCTTCGGCCCTAACTATTCGATCTGGTGGAGCAACGCGCTAGAGTGGAGCCTGGGTTGCACGGAATGAAGAAATGACAATTACTTCCACACTGTTTGCATTTATTCATTTTATACGATGGAAAAGTTGTTGTACTTATATTGTATTTTATGCTTCTGGCGTTGACTTCTAACTCCGTAGCTATTGGATGTGGTGGAGCAACGCCCTAGAGTGAAGCCTAGGTTGCCCGGAACGTAGAAATGACCATAACTTTCACACCGGTTGCAATTATTCGTTTTATACGATGGAAAAACTGTTGTATCTTTATTGTATTTTATACTTCGGGCGTTGACTCCTAAGGCCCTAACTATTCGATCTGGTGGAGCAACGCCCTGGAGTGAAGCCTAGGTTGCCCGGAACGTAGAAATGACCATTACCTTCACACTGTTTGCAATAATTCATTTTATACGATGGCAAAGCTGTTGTATTTATATTGTATTTTAACCTTCTGGCATTGACTTCTAAGTCCCTAGCTATTAGGTCTGGTGGAGCAACGCCCCAGCGTGAAGCCTAGGTTGCCCGGAACGTAGAAATGACCATCACTTTCACACTGGTTGCAATTATTCCTGTTATACGATTGAAAGACTGTTGTATTTATATTGTATTTTATGCTTCTGGCGTTGACTTCTAAGTCCCTAACTATTCGATCTGGTGGAGCAACGCCCCAGAGTGATGCCTAGGTTGCCCAGAACGTAGAAATGGCCATCACTTTCACACTGGTTGCAACTACTCCTGTTATACGATGGAGAAACTGTTGTATCCTTAGTGTATTTTATGCTTCGGGCGTTGATTTCCAAGGCTCTAACTATTCGATCTGGTGGACCAATGCCCTAGAGTGAAGCCTAGGTTGCCCCGAACGTAGAAATGACCATTACCTTCACACTGGTTGCAATTATTCCTGTTATACGATTGAAAGACTGATGTATTTATATTGTATTTTATGCTTCTTGCGTTGACTTCTTAGGCCCTAACTGTTCGATCTGGTGGAACAACGCCATAGAGCGAAGCCTAGGTTGCCCGGAACGTAGAAATGACCATCTCTTTCACACAGGTTGCAATTACTCCTGTTATGCGATGGAAAAACAGTTCAATTTTTATTGTATTTTATGCTTCTGGCGTTGACTTCTTCGGCCCTAACTATTCGATCTGGTGGAGCAACGCGCTAGAGTGGAGCCTGGGCTGCACGGAATGAAGAAATGACAATTACTTTCACACTGTTTGCATTTATTCATTTTATACGATGGAAAAGTTGTTGTACTTATATTGTATTTTATGCTTCTGGCGTTGACTTCTAAGTCCCTAACTATTCGATCTGGTAGAGCAACGCCCCAGAGTGAAGCCCAGGTTGCCCAGAACGTAGAAATGACCATCACTTTCACACTGGTTGCAATTACTCCTGTTATACGATGGAAAAACTGTTGTATTCTTAGTGTAATTTATGCTTCGGGCGTTGACTTCTAAAGCCGTAGCTATTCGATGTGGAGGAGCATCGCCCTAGAGTGAAGCCTAGGTTGCCCGGAACGTAGAAATAACCATTGCTTTCACACTGTTTGAAATTATTCCTCTTATACGATGGAAAACTGTTGTATTTTTAATGTATCTTATGCTTCTAGCGTTGAATTCTCAGTCCCTAGCTATTCGATCTCTTGGAGAAACGCCCTAGTGTGAAGCGTATGTTGCCTGGAACGTAGAAATGACCATCACTATCACACTGGTTGCAATTACTCCTGTTATACGATGGAAAAACTGTTGTATTTACATTGTATTTTATGCTTCTGGCATTGACTTCTAAGGCCGTAGCTATTCGATGTGGTGGAGTAACGCCCTAGAGTGAAGCCTAGGTTGCCCGGAAGGTAGAAATGACCAGTACCTTCACACTGGTTGCAGTTATTCCTGTTATACAATGGAAAAGCTGTTGTATTCATATTGTATTTTATGCTTCTGGTGCTGACTTCTTAGGCCGTAGCTATTCGATCTAGTGGAGCAACGCCCCAGTGTGAAGCCTAGGTTGCCCGGAACGTAGAAATGACCATTCACTTTCACACTGTTTGCAATAATTCATTTTATACGATGGCAAAACTGTTGTATTTATATTGTATTTTATGCTTCTGGCGTTGCCCTCTACGGCCGCGGCTTTTCGATCTGGTGGAGCAACGCCCTAGAGTGAATCCTAGGTTGCCCGGAACGTAGAAATGGCTATCAGTTTCACACTGGTTGCAACTATTCGTGTAATACGATTGAAAAAATGTTGCATTTTTATTATATTTTATGCTTCGTGCGTGGACTTCTAAGGCCCTAACTATTCGATATGCTGGAGCAACGCCCTTGTGTGTTGCCTAGGTTGCCCGGAACGTAGAAATGACCATAACTTTCACACCGGTTGCGATTACTCCTGTTATACGATGGAAAAACTGTTGTATCCTTAGTGTATTTTATGCTTCGGGCGTTGATTTCTAAGGCTCTAACTATTCGATCTGGTGGATCAATGCCCTAGAGTGAAGCCTAGGTTGCCCCGAACGTAGAAATGACCATTACCTTCACACTGGTTGCAATTATTCCTGTTATACGATTGAAAAACTGTTGTATCCTTAGTGTATTTTATGCTTCGGGCGTTGATTTCTGAGGCTCTAACTATTCGATCTGGTGGACCAATGCCCTAGAGTGAAGCCTAGGTTGCCCCGAACGCAGAAATGACCATTACCTTCACACTGGTTGCAATTATTCCTGTTATACGATTGAAAGACTGATGTATTTATATTGTATTTTATGCTTCTAGCGTTGAATTCTCAGTCCCTAGCTATTCGATCTGGTGGAGAAACGCCCTACTGTGAAGCATATGTTGCCTGGAACGTAGAAATGACCATTACTTTCACACTGTTTGCAATAATTCATTTTATACGATGGCAAAACTGTTGTATTTATATTGTATTTTATGCTTCTGGCGTTGCCTTCTAAGGCCGTAGCTTTTCGATCTGGTGGAGCAACGCCGTAGAGTGAAGCCTAGGTTGCCCGGAACGTAGAAATGACCATAACTTTCACACCGGTTGCAATTATTCGTTTTATACGATGGAAAAACTGTTGCATTTATTTTGTATTTTATGTTTCTCACATTGACTTCTAAGGCCCTAACAATTGGATCTGGTGGAACAACGCCCTAGAGTGAAGCCTAGGTTGCTCGGAACGTAGAAATGACCATCACTTTCACACTGCTTGGAATTATTCATTTTATACGGTGGAAAAGCTGTTGTATCTTTATTATATTTTATACTTCGGCCGTTGACTTCTAAGTCCCTAACTGTTCGATCTGGTGGAGCAACGCCACAGAGTGAAGCCTAGGTTGCCCGGAACGTAGAAATGACCGGTACCTTCACACTGTTTGCAATCATTCATTTTATACGATGCAAAATCTGTTGTATTTACATTGTATTTTATGCTTCTGGCATTGACTTCTAAGGCCGTAGCTATTCGATGTGGTGGAGTAACGCCCTAGAGTGAAGCCTAGGTTGCCCGGAAGGTAGAAATGACCAGTACCTTCACACTGGTTGCAGTTATTCCTGTTATACAATGGAAAAGCTGTTGTATTTATATTGTATTTTATGCTTCTGGTGCTGTCTTCTTAGGCCGTAGCTATTCGATCTAGTGGAGCAACGCCCCAGTGTGAAGCCTAGGTTGCCCGGAACGTAGAAATGACCATTCACTTTCACACTGTTTGCAATAATTCATTTTATACGATGGCAAAACAGTTGTATTTATATTGTATTTTATGCTTCTGGCGTTGCCCTCTACGGCCGCGGCTTTTCGATCTGGTGGAGCAACGCCCTAGAGTGAAGCCTAGGTTGCCCAGAACGTAGAAATGGCTATCAGTTTCACACTGGTTGCAACTATTCGTGTAATACGATTGAAAAACTGTTGCATTTTTATTATATTTTATGCTTCGTGCGTAGACTTCCAAGGCCCTAACTATTCGATATGCTGGAGCAACGCCCTTGTGTGTTGCCTAGGTTGCCCGGAACGTAGAAATGACCATAACTTTCACAGCGGTTGCAATTACTCCTGTTATACGATGGAAAAAACTGATGTATTCTTAGTGTATTTTATGCTTCGGGCGTTGATTTCTAAGGCTCTAACTATTCGATCTGGTGGACCAATGCCCTAGAGTGAAGCCTAGGTTGCCCCGAACGTAGAAATGACCATTACCTTCACACTGGTTGCAATTATTCCTGTTATACGATTGAAAGACTGATGTATTTATATTGTATTTTATGCTTCTGGCGTTGACTTCTAAGTCCCTAACTATTCGATCTGGTGGAGCAACGCCCCAGAGTGAAGCCCAGGTTGCCCAGAATGTAGAAATGACCATCACTTTCACACTGGTTGCAATTACTCCTGTTATACGATGGAAAAACTGTTGTATCCTTAGTGTATTTTATGCTTCGGGCGTTGACTTCTAAAGCCGTAGCTATTCGATGTGGAGGAGCATCGCCCTAGAGTGAAGCCTAGGTTGCCCGGAACGTAGAAAGAACCATTGCTTTCACACTGTTTGAAATTATTCCTTTTATACGATGGAAAACTGTTGTATTTTTAATGTATCTTATGCTTCTAGCGTTGAATTCTCAGTCCCTAGCTATTCGATCTGGTGGAGAAACGCCCTAGTGTGAAGCGTATGTTGCCTGGAACGTAGAAATGACCATTACTTTCACAATGTTTGCAATAATTCATTTTATACGATGGCAAGACTGTTGTAATTATATTGTATTTTATGCTTCTGGCGTTGCCTTCTAAGGTTGTAGCTTTTCGATCTGGTGGAGCAACGCCCTAGAGTGAAGCCTAGGTTGCCTGGAACGTAGAAATGACCATAACTTTCACAACGGTTGCAATTATTCGTTTTATACGATGGAAAAACTGTTGCATTTATTTTGTATTTTATGTTTCTCACGTTGACTTCTAAGGCCCTAACAATTGGATCTGGTGGAACAACGCCCTAGAGTGAAGCCTAGGTTGCTCGGAACGTAGAAATGACCATCACTTTCACACTGCTTGGAATTATTCATTTTATACGGTGGAAAAGCTGTTGTATCTTTATTGTATTTTATACTTCGGGCGTTGACTTCTAAGGCCCTAACTATTCGATCTGGTGGAGCAACGCCCTGGAGTGAAGCCTAGGTTGCCCGGAACGTAGAAATGACCATTACCTTCACACTGTTTGCAATAATTCATTTTATACGATGGCAAAGCTGTTGTATTTATATTGTATTTTAACCTTCTGGCATTGACTTCTAAGTCCCTAGCTATTAGGTCTGGTGGAGCAACGCCCCAGAGTGAAGCCTAGGTTGCCCGGAACGTAGAAATGACCATCACTTTCGCACTGGTTGCAATTATTCCTGTTATACGATTGAAAGACTGATGTATTTATATTGTATTTTATGCTTCTAGCGTTGAATTCTCAGTCCCTAGCTATTCGATCTGGTGGAGAAACGCCCTACTGTGAAGCGTATGTTGCCTGGAACGTAGAAATGACCATTACTTTCACACTGCTTGGAATTATTCATTTTATACGGTGGAAAAGCTGTTGTATCTTTATCATATTTTATACTTCGGCCGTTGACTTCTAAGTCCCTAACTGTTCGATCTGGTGGAGCAACGCCACAGAGTGAAGCCTAGGTTGCCCGGAACGTAGAAATGACCGGTACCTTCACACTGTTTGCAATCATTCATTTTATACGATGCAAAATCTGTTGTATTTACATTGTATTTTATGCTTCTGGCATTGACTTCTAAGGCCGTAGCTATTCGATGTGGTGGAGTAACGCCCTAGAGTGAAGCCTAGGTTGCCCGGAAGGTAGAAATGACCAGTACCTTCACACTGGTTGCAGTTATTCCTGTTATACAATGGAAAAGCTGTTGTATTTATATTGTATTTTATGCTTCTGGTGCTGTCTTCTTAGGCCGTAGCTATTCGATCTAGTGCAGCAACGCCCCAGTGTGAAGCCTAGGTTGCCCGGAACGTAGAAATGACCATTCACTTTCACACTGTTTGCAATAATTCATTTTATACGATTGAAAGACTGTTGTATTTATATTGTATTTTATGCTTCTGGCGTTGACTTCTAAGTCCCTAACTATTCGATCTGGTGGAGCAACGCCCCAGAGTGATGCCTAGGTTGCCCAGAACGTAGAAATGGCCATCACTTTCACACTGGCTGCAATTACTGCTGTTATACGATGGAAAAACTGTTGTATCCTTAGTGTATTTTATGCTTCGGGCGTTGATTTCTAAGGCTCTAACTATTCGATCTGGTGGACCAATGCCCTAGAGTGAAGCCTAGGTTGCCCCGAACGTAGAAATGACCATTACCTTCACACTGGTTGCAATTACTCCTGCTATACGATTGAAAGACTGATGTATTTATATTGTATTTTATGCTTCTTGCGTTGACTTCTTAGGCCCTAACTGTTCGATCTGGTGGAACAACGCCATAGAGCGAAGCCTAGGTAGCCCGGAACGTAGAAATGACCATCTCTTTCACACAGGTTGCAATTACTCCTGTTATACGATGGAAAAACAGTTCAATTTTTATTGTACTTTATGCTTCTGGCGTTGACTTCTTCGGCCCTAACTATTCGATCTGGTGGAGCAACGCGCTAGAGTGGAGCCTGGGTTGCACGGAATGAAGAAATGACAATTACTTCCACACTGTTTGCATTTATTCATTTTATACGATGGAAAAGTTGTTGTACTTATATTGTATTTTATGCTTCTGGCGTTGACTTCTAACTCCGTAGCTATTGGATGTGGTGGAGCAACGCCCTAGAGTGAAGCCTAGGTTGCCCGGAACGTAGAAATGACCATAACTTTCACACCGGTTGCAATTATTCGTTTTATACGATGGAAAAACTGTTGTATCTTTATTGTATTTTATACTTCGGGCGTTGACTCCTAAGGCCCTAACTATTCGATCTGGTGGAGCAACGCCCTGGAGTGAAGCCTAGGTTGCCCGGAACGTAGAAATGACCATTACCTTCACACTGTTTGCAATAATTCATTTTATACGATGGCAAAGCTGTTGTATTTATATTGTATTTTAACCTTCTGGCATTGACTTCTAAGTCCCTAGCTATTAGGTCTGGTGGAGCAACGCCCCAGCGTGAAGCCTAGGTTGCCCGGAACGTAGAAATGACCATCACTTTCACACTGGTTGCAATTATTCCTGTTATACGATTGAAAGACTGTTGTATTTATATTGTATTTTATGCTTCTGGCGTTGACTTCTAAGTCCCTAACTATTCGATCTGGTGGAGCAACGCCCCAGAGTGATGCCTAGGTTGCCCAGAACGTAGAAATGGCCATCACTTTCACACTGGTTGCAACTACTCCTGTTATACGATGGAGAAACTGTTGTATCCTTAGTGTATTTTATGCTTCGGGCGTTGATTTCCAAGGCTCTAACTATTCGATCTGGTGGACCAATGCCCTAGAGTGAAGCCTAGGTTGCCCCGAACGTAGAAATGACCATTACCTTCACACTGGTTGCAATTATTCCTGTTATACGATTGAAAGACTGATGTATTTATATTGTATTTTATGCTTCTTGCGTTGACTTCTTAGGCCCTAACTGTTCGATCTGGTGGAACAACGCCATAGAGCGAAGCCTAGGTTGCCCGGAACGTAGAAATGACCATCTCTTTCACACAGGTTGCAATTACTCCTGTTATGCGATGGAAAAACAGTTCAATTTTTATTGTATTTTATGCTTCTGGCGTTGACTTCTTCGGCCCTAACTATTCGATCTGGTGGAGCAACGCGCTAGAGTGGAGCCTGGGCTGCACGGAATGAAGAAATGACAATTACTTTCACACTGTTTGCATTTATTCATTTTATACGATGGAAAAGTTGTTGTACTTATATTGTATTTTATGCTTCTGGCGTTGACTTCTAAGTCCCTAACTATTCGATCTGGTAGAGCAACGCCCCAGAGTGAAGCCCAGGTTGCCCAGAACGTAGAAATGACCATCACTTTCACACTGGTTGCAATTACTCCTGTTATACGATGGAAAAACTGTTGTATTCTTAGTGTAATTTATGCTTCGGGCGTTGACTTCTAAAGCCGTAGCTATTCGATGTGGAGGAGCATCGCCCTAGAGTGAAGCCTAGGTTGCCCGGAACGTAGAAATAACCATTGCTTTCACACTGTTTGAAATTATTCCTCTTATACGATGGAAAACTGTTGTATTTTTAATGTATCTTATGCTTCTAGCGTTGAATTCTCAGTCCCTAGCTATTCGATCTCTTGGAGAAACGCCCTAGTGTGAAGCGTATGTTGCCTGGAACGTAGAAATGACCATCACTATCACACTGGTTGCAATTACTCCTGTTATACGATGCAAAATCTGTTGTATTTACATTGTATTTTATGCTTCTGGCATTGACTTCTAAGGCCGTAGCTATTCGATGTGGTGGAGTAACGCCCTAGAGTGAAGCCTAGGTTGCCCGGAAGGTAGAAATGACCAGTACCTTCACACTGGTTGCAGTTATTCCTGTTATACAATGGAAAAGCTGTTGTATTTATATTGTATTTTATGCTTCTGGTGCTGTCTTCTTAGGCCGTAGCTATTCGATCTAGTGGAGCAACGCCCCAGTGTGAAGCCTAGGTTGCCCGGAACGTAGAAATGACCATTCACTTTCACACTGTTTGCAATAATTCATTTTATACGATGGCAAAACAGTTGTATTTATATTGTATTTTATGCTTCTGGCGTTGCCCTCTACGGCCGCGGCTTTTCGATCTGGTGGAGCAACGCCCTAGAGTGAAGCCTAGGTTGCCCAGAACGTAGAAATGGCTATCAGTTTCACACTGGTTGCAACTATTCGTGTAATACGATTGAAAAACTGTTGCATTTTTATTATATTTTATGCTTCGTGCGTAGACTTCCAAGGCCCTAACTATTCGATATGCTGGAGCAACGCCCTTGTGTGTTGCCTAGGTTGCCCGGAACGTAGAAATGACCATAACTTTCACAGCGGTTGCAATTACTCCTGTTATACGATGGAAAAAACTGATGTATTCTTAGTGTATTTTATGCTTCGGGCGTTGATTTCTAAGGCTCTAACTATTCGATCTGGTGGACCAATGCCCTAGAGTGAAGCCTAGGTTGCCCCGAACGTAGAAATGACCATTACCTTCACACTGGTTGCAATTATTCCTGTTATACGATTGAAAGACTGATGTATTTATATTGTATTTTATGCTTCTGGCGTTGACTTCTAAGTCCCTAACTATTCGATCTGGTGGAGCAACGCCCCAGAGTGAAGCCCAGGTTGCCCAGAATGTAGAAATGACCATCACTTTCACACTGGTTGCAATTACTCCTGTTATACGATGGAAAAACTGTTGTATCCTTAGTGTATTTTATGCTTCGGGCGTTGACTTCTAAAGCCGTAGCTATTCGATGTGGAGGAGCATCGCCCTAGAGTGAAGCCTAGGTTGCCCGGAACGTAGAAAGAACCATTGCTTTCACACTGTTTGAAATTATTCCTTTTATACGATGGAAAACTGTTGTATTTTTAATGTATCTTATGCTTCTAGCGTTGAATTCTCAGTCCCTAGCTATTCGATCTGGTGGAGAAACGCCCTAGTGTGAAGCGTATGTTGCCTGGAACGTAGAAATGACCATTACTTTCACAATGTTTGCAATAATTCATTTTATACGATGGCAAGACTGTTGTAATTATATTGTATTTTATGCTTCTGGCGTTGCCTTCTAAGGTCGTAGCTTTTCGATCTGGTGGAGCAACGCCCTAGAGTGAAGCCTAGGTTGCCTGGAACGTAGAAATGACCATAACTTTCACAACGGTTGCAATTATTCGTTTTATACGATGGAAAAACTGTTGCATTTATTTTGTATTTTATGTTTCTCACGTTGGCTTCTAGGGCCCTAACAATTGGATCTGGTGGAACAACGCCCTAGAGTGAAGCCTAGGTTGCTCGGAACGTAGAAATGACCATCACTTTCACACTGCTTGGAATTATTCATTTTATACGGTGGAAAAGCTGTTGTATCTTTATTGTATTTTAACCTTCTGGCATTGACTTCTAAGTCCCTAGCTATTAGGTCTGGTGGAGCAACGCCCCAGAGTGAAGCCTAGGTTGCCCGGAACGTAGAAATGACCATCACTTTCGCACTGGTTGCAATTATTCCTGTTATACGATTGAAAGACTGTTGTATTTATATTGTATTTTATGCTTCTGGCGTTGACTTCTAAGTCCCTAACTATTCGATCTGGTGGAGCAACGCCCCAGAGTGATGCCTAGCTTGCCCAGAACGTAGAAATGGCCATCACCTTCACACTGGTTGCAATTACTCCTGTTATACGATGGAAAAACTGTTGTATCCTTAGTGTATTTTATGCTTCGGGCGTTGATTTCTAAGGCTCTAACTATTCGATCTGGTGGACCAATGCCCTAGAGTGAAGCCTAGGTTGCCCCGAACGTAGAAATGACCATCTCTTTCACACAGGTTGCAATTACTCCTGTTATACGATGGAAAAACAGTTCAATTTTTATTGTATTTTATGCTTCTGGCGTTGACTTCTTCGGCCCTAACTATTCGATCTGGTGGAGCAACGCGCTAGAATGGAGCCTGGGTTGCACGGAATGAAGAAATGACAATTACTTTCACACTGTTTGCAATTATTCATTTTATACGATGGAAAAGTTGTTGTACTTATATTGTATTTTATGCTTCTGGCGTTGACTTCTAACTCCGTAGCTATTGGATGTGGTGGAGCAACGCCCTATAGTGAAGCCTAGGTAGCCCGGAACGTAGAAATGGCCATAACTTTCACACTGGTTGCTATTATTCGTTTTATGCGATGGAAAAACTGTTGTACTTGTTTTGTATTTTATACTTCTGGCGTTGACTTCTAAGGCCCTAACAATTCGATCTTGTAGAGCAACGTCCTAGAGTGAAGCCTAGGTTGCCCGGAACCTAGAAATGGCCCCTACTTTCACACTGGATGCAATTATTCATTTATACCTTGGAAAAACTGTTGTATTTATATTGTATTTTATGCCCCTGGCGTTGACTCCTTAGGGCCTAACAATTCGATGTGGTGCACCAACGCCATAGAGTGAAACCTAGGTTGCCCGGAACGTAGAAATGACCATCACTTTCACACTGGTTGCAGTCATTCCTGTTATACGATGGAAAAACTGTTGTATCTTTATTGTATTTTATGCTTCGGGCGTCGACTTCAAAGGCCCTAACTGTTCGATCTGGTGGAGCAACGTCCTAGAGTGAAGCCTAGGTTGCCCGGAAGGTAGAAATGACCATTACATTCACACTGTTTGCAATTATTCATTCTATACGATGGAAATACTGCTGTATTTTTATTGTATTTTATGATTCTAGCGTTGAATTCTGAGGCCCTAACTATTCGATCTGGGGGAGCAACGCCCTAGAGTGAAGCCTAGGTTGCCCAGAACGTAGAAATGGCCATTACTTTCACACTGGATGCAATTATTCGTTTTATACAATGGAAAAACTGTTGTATTTATATTGTATTTTATGCTTCTGGCGTTGACTTCTTAGGACCTATATATTCGATCTGGTGTACCAACGCCCTAGAGTGAAGCCTAGGTTGCACGGAACGTAGAAATGACTATAGCTTGCACACTGGTTGCAATTATTCGTTTTATACGATGGAAAAACTGTTGAATTTATTTTGTATTTTATGCTTCTGGCGTTGACTTCTAAGGCCCTAAGTCTTCGATCTGGTGCAGCAATGCCTCAGAGTTAAGTCTAGGATGCCCGAAACGTCGAAATGATCATTACTTTCACACTGGTTGTTATTATCCGTTTTACACCATGGAAAAACTGTTGCATTTATATTGTATTTTATGCTTCTGGCGTTGCCTTCTGAGGCCCTAACTATTCGATCTGGCGGCGCAACGCCCTAGAGTGAAGCCTAGGTTGCCTGGAGCGTAGAAAAGACCATCACTTTCACATTGGTTGCAATTATTCCTGTTATACGATGGAAAAACTGTTGGATTTTTATTGTACTTTATGCTTCTGGCGTTGACTTCTAAGGCCCTACCCAATCGATCTGGTCGAGCAACGCCCTAGAGTGAAGCCTACGTTGCACGGAACGTAGAAATGACCATAAGTTTCACACTGGTTGCAATAATTCGTATTATACAAAGGAAAAACTGTTCTATTTATTTTGTATTTTATGCCTCGGGCGTTGACTTCTGAGGCCCTAACTATTCGATCTGGTGGACCAACGCCCTAGAGTGAAGCCTAGGATGCCCGGAACGCAGAAATGACCATCACTTTCACACTGGTTGCAATTATTCCTGTTATACGATGGAAAAACTGTTGTATTTTTATTGTATTTTATGCTTCGGGCGTTGACTTCTAAGGCCCTAACTATTCGATATGGTGGATCCACGTCCTAGGGTGAAGCCTAGGTTGCCCGGTACGTAGAAATGACCATAACTTTCACACTGGTTGCAATAATTCGTTTTATACAATGGAAAATCTGTTCTATTTATTTTGTATTTTATGCCTCGGGCGTTGCCTTATGAGGCCCTAACTATTCGATCTGTCGGAGCGACGCCCTAGAGTAAAGCCTAGGTGGCCCGGACCGTAGAAATGACCATAACTTTCACACTGGTTGCCATTATTCGATTTATACGATGGAAAATCTGTTGTATTTATATTGTATTTTATACTTCTAGCGTTGACTTCTTAGGCCCTAACTATTCGATATGGTGGAACCACGTCCTAGGGTGAAGCCTAGGTGGCCCGGAACGTAGAAATGAACATAACGTTCATACTGGTTGCAATTATACGTTTTATACAATGGAAAAACTGATGTACTTATATTGTATTTTATGCCTCGGGCGTTGACTTCTGAGGCCCTAACTATTCGATCTGGTGGACCAACGCCCTAGAGTGAAGCCTAGGTTGCACGGAACGTAGAAATGACCATTATCTTCACACTGTTTGCAATTATTCCTGTTATACGGTGGAAAAACTGTTGTATTTTTATTGTATTTTATGCTTCGGGTGTTGACTTCTGAGCCCCTAATTATTCGATATGGTGGAGCCACATCCTTGGGTGAAGTCTAGGTTGCCCGGTACGTAGAAATGACCATAACGTTCATACTGGTTGCAATTATTCGTTTTATACAATGGAAAAACTGTTGTATTTATATTGTATTTTATGCTTCTGGCGTTGACTTCTTAGGCCCTATATATTCGATCTGGTGTACCAACGCCCTAGAGTGAAGCCTAGGTTGCACGGAACGTAGAAATGACTATAGCTTTCAAACTGGTTGCAATTATTTGTTTTATACGATGGAAAAACTGTTGCATTTATATTGTATTTTATGCTTCTGGCGTTGCCTTCTGTGGCCCTATCTATTCTTCTGGTGGAGCAACGCCCTAGAGTGAAGCCTAGGCTGCCCGAAACGTAGAAATGTCCATCACTTTCACACTGGCTGCAATTATTCGTTTTATACGATGGAAAGACTGTTCTATTTATTTTGTATTTTATGCTTCGGGCGTTGTCTTCTAAGGCCCTAACTCTTCGATCTGGTGGGGCAACGCCCCAGAGTGTAGCCTAGGTTGCCCGGAGCGTAGAAAAGACCATCACTTTCACATTGGTTGCAATTATTCCTGTTATACGATGGAAAAACTGTTGGATTTTTATTGTACTTTATGCTTCTGGCGTTGACTTCTAAGGCCCTACCCAATCGATCTGGTCGAGCAACGCCCTAGAGTGAAGCCTACGTTGCACGGAACGTAGAAATGACCATAAGTTTCACACTGGTTGCAATAATTCGTATTATACAAAGGAAAAACTGTTCTATTTATTTTGTATTTTATGCCTCGGGCGTTGACTTCTGAGGCCCTAATTATTCGATCTGGTGGACCAACGCCCTAGAGTGAAGCCTAGGATGCCCGGAACGGAGAAATGACCATCACTTTCACACTGGTTGCAATTATTCCTGTTATACGATGGAAAAACTGTTGTATTTTTATAGTATTTTATGCTTCGGGCGTTGACTTCTTAGGCCCTATATATTCGATCTGGTGTACCAACGCCCTAGAGTGAAGCCTAAGTTGCACGGAACGTAGAAATGACTATAGCTTTCACACTAGTTGCAATTATTCGTTTTATACGATGGAAAAACTGTTGAATTTATTTTGTAATTTATGCTTCTGGCGTTGACTTCTAAGGCCCTAAGTCTTCGATCTGGTGCAGCAATGCCTCAGAGTTAAGTCTAGGATGCCCGAAACGTCAAAATGATCATTACTTTCACACTGGTTGTTATTATCCGTTTTACACCATGGAAAAACTGTTGCATTTATATTGTATTTTATGCTTCTGGCGTTGCCTTCTGAGGCCCTAACTATTCGATCTGGCGGAGCAACGCCCTAGAGTGAAGCCTAGGTTGCACGGAACGTAGAAATGACCATAAGTTTCACACTGGTTGCTATAATTCGCTTTATACAAAGGAAAAACTGTTCTATTTATTTTGTATTTTATGCCTCGGGCGTAGACTTCTGAGGCCCTGACTATTCGATCTGGTGGACCAACTCCCTAGAGTGAAGCCTAGGATGCCCGGAACGCAGAAATGACCATCACTTTCACACTGGTTGCAATTATACATTTTATACGATGGAAAATCTGTTGTATTTATATTGTATTTTATGCTTCTATCGTTGACTTCTTAGGCCCTATCTATTCTTCTGGTGGAGCAACGCCCTAGAGTAAAGCCTAGGTGGCCCGGACCGTAGAAATGACCATAACTTTCACACTGGTTGCCATTATTCGATTTATACGATGGAAAATCTGTTGTATTTATATTGTATTTCATACCTCTAGCGTTGACTTCTTAGGCCCTATCTATTCTTCTGGTTGAGAAACGCCCTAGAGTGAAGCCTAGGCTGCCCGAAACGTAGAAATGACCATCACTTTCAAACTGGTTGCGATTATACGTTTTATATAATGGAAAGTCTGTTGGATTTATATTGCATTTTATGCTTCTGGCGTTGACTTCTTAGGCCCTAACTATTCGATATGGTGGAGCCACGTCCTAGGGTGAAGCCTAGGTGGCACGGAACGTAGAAATGACCATAACGTTCATACTGGTTGCAATTATACGTTTTATACAATGGAAAAACTGTTGTACTTATATTGTATTTTATGCCTCGGGCGTTGACTTCTGAGGCCCTAACTATTCGATCTGGTGGACCAACGCCCTAGAGTGAAGCCTAGGTTGCACGGAACGTAGAAATGACCATTATCTTCGCACTGTTTGCAATTATTCCTGTTATACGGTGGAAAAACTGTTGTATTTTTATTGTATTTTATGCTTCGGGTGTTGACTTCTGAGCCCCTAATTATTCGATATGGTGGAGCCACATCCCTGGGTGAAGTCTAGGTTGCCCGGTACGTAGAAATGACCATTACGTTCATACTGCTTGCAATTATTCGTTTTATACAATGGAAAAACTGTTGTATTTATATTGTATTTTATGCTTCTGGCGTTGACTTCTTAGGCCCTATATATTCGATCTGGTGTACCAACGCCCTAGAGTGAAGCCTAGGTTGCACGGAACGTAGAAATGACTATAGCTTTCACACTGGTTGCAATTATTCGTTTTATACGATGGAAAAACTGTTGAATTTATTTTGTATTTTATGCTTCTGGCGTTGACTTCTAAGGCCCTAAGTCTTCGATCTGGTGCAGCAATGCCTCAGAGTTAAGTCTAGGATGCCCGAAACGTCGAAATGATCATTACTTTCACACTGGTTGTTATTATCCGTTTTACGCCATGGAAAAACTGTTGCATTTATATTGTATTTTATGCTTCTGGCGTTGCCTTCTGAGGCCCTAACTATTCGATCTGGCGGAGCAACGCCCTAGAGTGAAGCCTAGGTGGCCCGAAACGTAGAAATGTCCATCACTTTCACACTGGCTGCAATTATTCGTTTTATACGATGGAAAGACTGTTCTATTTATTTTGTATTTTATGCTTCGGGCGTTGCCTTCTAAGGCCCTAACTCTTCGATCTGGTGGAGCAACGCCCCAGAGTGAAGCCTAGGTTGCCCGGAGCGTAGAAAAGACCATCACTTTCACATTGGTTGCAATTATTCCTGTTATACGATGGAAAAACTGTTGGATTTTTATTGTACTTTATGCTTCTGGCGCTGACTTCTAAGGCCCTACCCAATCGATCTGGTCGAGCAACGCCCCAGAGTGAAGCCTACGTTGCACGGAACGTAGAAATGACCATAAGTTTCACACTGGTTGCAATAATTCGTATTATACAAAGGAAAAACTGTTCTATTTATTTTGTATTTTATGCCTCGGGCGTTGACTTCTGAGGCCCTAACTATTCGATCTGGTGGACCAACGCCCTAGAGTGAAGCCTAGGATGCCCGGAACGCAAAAATGACCATCACTTTCACACTGGTTGCAATTATTCCTGTTATACGATGGAAAAACTGTTGTATTTTTATAGGATTTTATGCTTCGGGCGTTGACTGCTAAGGCCCTAACTATTCGATGTGGTGGAACCACGTCCTAGGGTGAAGCCTAGGTTGCCCGGTACGTAGAAATGACCATAACTTTCACACTGGTTGCAATAATTCGTTTTATACAATGGAAAAACTGTTCTATTTATTTTGTGTTTTATGCCTCGGGCGTTGCCTTATGAGGCCCTAACTATTCGATCTGTCGGAGCAACACCCTAGAGTAAAGCCTAGGTGGCCCGGACCGTAGAAATGACCATAACTTTCACACTGGTTGCCATTATTCGATTTATACGATGGAAAATCTGTTGTATTTATATTGTATTTTATACTTCTAGCGTTGACTTCTTAGGCCCTATCTATTCTTCTGGTTGAGCAACGCCCTAGAGTGAAGCCTAGGATGCCCGAAACGTAGAAATGACCATCACTTTCACACTGGTTGCGATTATACGTTTTATATAATGGAAAGTCTGTTGTATTTATATTGCATTTTATGCTTCTGGCGTTGACTTCTTAGGACCTAACTATTCGATATGGTGGAGCCACGTCCTAGGGTGAAGCCTAGGTGGCCCGGAACGTAGAAATGACCATAACGTTCATACTGGTTGCAATTATTCGTTTTATACAATGGAAAAACTGTTGTATTTATATTGTATTTTATGCTTCTGGCGTTGACTTCTTAGGCCCTATATATTCGATCTGGTGTACCAACGCCCTAGAGTGAAGCCTAGGTTGCACGGAACGTAGAAATGACTATAGCTTTCACACTGGTTGCAATTATTTGTTTTATACGATGGAAAAACTGTTGAATTTATTTTGTATTTTATGCTTCTGGCGTTGACTTCTAAGGCCCTAAGTCATCGATCTGGTGCAGCAATGCCTCAGAGTTAAGTCTAGGATGCCCGAAACGTCGAAATGATCATTACTTTCACACTGGTTGTTATTATCCGTTTTACACCATGGAAAAACTGTTGCATTTATATTGTACTTTATGCTTCTGGCGTTGACTTCTAAGGCCCTACCCAATTGATCTGGTCAAGCAACGCCCGAGAGTGAAGCCTAGGTTGCACGGAACGTAGAAATGACCATAAGTTTCACACTGGCTGCAATAATTCGTTTTATACAAAGGAAAAACAGTTCTATTTATTTTGTATTTTATGCCTCGGGCGTTGACTTCTGAGGCCCTAACTATTCGATCTGGTGGACCAGCTCCCTAGAGTGAAGCCTAGGATGCCCGGAACGCAGAAATGACCATCACTTTCACACTGGTTGCAATTATTCATTTTATACGATGGAAAATCTGTTGTATTTATATTGTATTTTATGCTTCTAGCGTTGACTTCTTAGGCCCTATCTATTCTTCTGGTGGAGCAACGCCCTAGAGTGAAGCCTAGACTGCCCGAGACGTAGAAATGACCATCACTTTCACACTGGTTGCAATTATTCGTTTTATACGATGGAAAAACTGTTGAATTTATTTTGTATTTTATGCTTCTGGCGTTGACTTCTTAGGCCCTAACTATTCGATATGGTGGAGCCACGTCCTAGAGTGAAGCCTAGGTTGCACGGAACGTAGAAATGACCATAAGTTTCACACTGGTTGCAATAATTCGTTTTATACAAAGGAAAAACTGTTCTACTTATTTTGTATTTTATGCCTCGGGCGTTGACTTCTGAGGCCCTAACTATTCGATCTGGTGGACCAACGCCCTAGAGTGAAGCCTAGGTTGCACGGAACGTAGAAATGACCATTATCTTCACACTGTTTGCAATTATTCCTGTTATACGGTGGAAAAACTGTTGTATTTTTATTGTATTTTATGCTTCGGGCGTTGACTTCTAAGGCCCTAACTATTCGATATGGTGGAACCACGTCCTAGGGTGAAGCCTAGGTTGCCCGGTACGTAGAAATGACCATAACTTTCACACTGGTTGCAATAATTCGTTTTATACAATGGAAAAACTGTTCTATTTATTTTGTATTTTATGCCTCGGGCGTTGCCTTATGAGGCCCTAACTATTCGATCTGTCGGAGCAACGCCCTAGAGTAAAGCCTAGGTGGCCCGGACCGTAGAAATGACCATAACTTTCACACTGGTTGCGATTATACGTTTTATATAATGTAAAAGCTGTTGTAATTATATTGCATTTTATGCTTCTGGCGTTGACTTCTTAGGCCCTAACTATTCGATATGGTGGAGCCACGTCCTAGGGTGAAGCCTAGGTGGCCCGGAACGTAGAAATGACCATAACGTTCATACTGGTTGCAATTATACGTTTTATACAATGGAAAAACTGTTGTACTTATATTGTGTTTTATGCTACCTGGCGTTGACTTCTTAGGCCATAACTATTCAATCTGGTGGAGCAACGCCCTAGATTGAAGCCTAGGTTGCACGGAACGTAGAAATGACCATAACTGTCACACTGGCTGCAATTATTCGTTTTATACGATGGAAACACTGTTCTATTTATTTTGTATTTTATGCTTCGGGCGTTGTCTTCTAAGGCCCTATCTCTTCGATCTGGTGGAGCAACGCCCTAGAGTGAAGCCTAGGTTGAGCGGAGCGTAGAAATGACCATCACATTCACACTGATTGCAATTATTCATTTTATACGATGGAAAAGCTGTTGTATTTATATTGTGTTTTATGCTTCTGGCGTTGACTTTTAAGGTCGCAGCTATTCGATCTGGTGGAGCAACGCCCTAGAGTCAAGCCTAGGTTGCCCGGAACATAGAAATGACCAATACTTTTACACTGGTTGCAATTAATCCTGTTATACGATGGAAAAGCTGTTGTATTTCGATTGTGTTTTATGCTTCTGGCGTTGACTTCTAAGTCCCTAGCTATTCGAACTAGTGGAACAACGCCCTAGAGCGAAGCCTAGGCTGCCCGGAACGTAGAAATGACCAGTACTTTCACACTGGTAGCAATTACCCGTTTTAAACGATGGAAAAGCTGTTGTATTTATATTGTATTTTATGCTTTTGGCATTGTCTTCATAGGCCCTAACTATTCGATCTGGTGGAACAACGCCCAAGAGTGAAGCCTAGGTTGCACGGAACGTAGAAATGACTATAGCTTTCACACTGGTTGCAATTATTCGTTTTATACGATGGAAAAACTGTTGAATTTATTTTGTATTTTTTGCTTCTGGCGTTGACTTCTAAGGCCCTAAGTCTTCAATCTGGTGCAGCAATGCCTCAGAGTTAAGTCTAGGATGCCCGAAACGTCGAAATGATCATTACTTTCACACTGGTTGTTATTATCCGTTCTACACCATGGAAAAACTGTTGTATTTATATTGTATTTTATGCTTCCAGCGTTGACTTCTTAGGCCCTATCTATTCTTCTCGTGGAGCAACGCCCTAGAGTGAAGCCTAGGCTGCCCGAAACGTAGAAATGTCCATCACCTTCACACTGGCTGCAATTATTCGTTTTATACGATGGAAAGACTGTTCTATTTATTTTGTATTTTATGCTTCGGGCGTTGTCTTCTAAGGCCCTAACTCTTCGATCTGGTGGAGCAACGCCCCAGAGTGAAGCCTAGGTTGCCCGGAGCGTAGAAAACACCATCACTTTCACATTGGTTGCAATTATTCCTGTTATACGATGGAAAAACTGTTGGATTTTTATTGTACTTTATGCTTCTGGCGTTGACTTCTATGGCCCTACCCAATCGATCTGGTCGAGCAACGCCCGAGAGTGAAGCCTAGGTTGCACGGAACGTAGAAATGACCATAAGTTTCACACTGGTTGCAATTATTCCTGTTATACGGTGGAAAAACTGTTGCATTTTTATTGTATTTTATGCTTCGGTTGTTGACTTCTGAGCCCCTAATTATTCGATATGGTGGAGCCACATCCTTGGGTGAAGTCTAGGTTGCCCGGTACGTAGAAATGACCATAACGTTCATACTGGTTGCAATTATTCGTTTTATGCAATGGAAAAACTGTTGTATTTATATTGTATTTTATGCTTCTGGCGTTGACTTCTTAGGCCCTATATATTCGATCTGGTGTACCAACGCCCTAGAGTGAAGCCTAGGTTGCACGGAACGTAGAAATGACTATAGCTTTCACACTGGTTGCAATTATTCGTTTTATACGATGGAAAAACTGTTGAATTTATTTTGTATTTTATGCTTCTGGCGTTGACTTCTAAGGCCCTAAGTCTTCGATCTGGTGCAGCAATGCCTCAGAGTTAAGTCTAGGATGCCCGAAACGTCGAAATGATCATTACTTTCACACTGGTTGTTATTATCCGTTTTACGCCATGGAAAAACTGTTGCATTTATATTGTATTTTATGCTTCTGGCGTTGCCTTCTGAGGCCCTAACTATTCGATCTGGCGGAGCAACGCCCTAGAGTGAAGCCTAGGTGGCCCGAAACGTAGAAATGTCCATCACTTTCACACTGGCTGCAATTATTCGTTTTATACGATGGAAAGACTGTTCTATTTATTTTGTATTTTATGCTTCGGGCGTTGCCTTCTAAGGCCCTAACTCTTCGATCTGGTGGAGCAACGCCCCAGAGTGAAGCCTAGGTTGCCCGGAGCGTAGAAAAGACCATCACTTTCACATTGGTTGCAATTATTCCTGTTATACGATGGAAAAACTGTTGGATTTTTATTGTACTTTATGCTTCTGGCGCTGACTTCTAAGGCCCTACCCAATCGATCTGGTCGAGCAACGCCCCAGAGTGAAGCCTACGTTGCACGGAACGTAGAAATGACCATAAGTTTCACACTGGTTGCAATAATTCGTATTATACAAAGGAAAAACTGTTCTATTTATTTTGTATTTTATGCCTCGGGCGTTGACTTCTGAGGCCCTAACTATTCGATCTGGTGGACCAACGCCCTAGAGTGAAGCCTAGGATGCCCGGAACGCAAAAATGACCATCACTTTCACACTGGTTGCAATTATTCCTGTTATACGATGGAAAAACTGTTGTATTTTTATAGGATTTTATGCTTCGGGCGTTGACTGCTAAGGCCCTAACTATTCGATGTGGTGGAACCACGTCCTAGGGTGAAGCCTAGGTTGCCCGGTACGTAGAAATGACCATAACTTTCACACTGGTTGCAATAATTCGTTTTATACAATGGAAAAACTGTTCTATTTATTTTGTGTTTTATGCCTCGGGCGTTGCCTTATGAGGCCCTAACTATTCGATCTGTCGGAGCAACACCCTAGAGTAAAGCCTAGGTGGCCCGGACCGTAGAAATGACCATAACTTTCACACTGGTTGCCATTATTCGATTTATACGATGGAAAATCTGTTGTATTTATATTGTATTTTATACTTCTAGCGTTGACTTCTTAGGCCCTATCTATTCTTCTGGTTGAGCAACGCCCTAGAGTGAAGCCTAGGATGCCCGAAACGTAGAAATGACCATCACTTTCACACTGGTTGCGATTATACGTTTTATATAATGGAAAGTCTGTTGTATTTATATTGCATTTTATGCTTCTGGCGTTGACTTCTTAGGACCTAACTATTCGATATGGTGGAGCCACGTCCTAGGGTGAAGCCTAGGTGGCCCGGAACGTAGAAATGACCATAACGTTCATACTGGTTGCAATTATTCGTTTTATACAATGGAAAAACTGTTGTATTTATATTGTATTTTATGCTTCTGGCGTTGACTTCTTAGGCCCTATATATTCGATCTGGTGTACCAACGCCCTAGAGTGAAGCCTAGGTTGCACGGAACGTAGAAATGACTATAGCTTTCACACTGGTTGCAATTATTTGTTTTATACGATGGAAAAACTGTTGAATTTATTTTGTATTTTATGCTTCTGGCGTTGACTTCTAAGGCCCTAAGTCATCGATCTGGTGCAGCAATGCCTCAGAGTTAAGTCTAGGATGCCCGAAACGTCGAAATGATCATTACTTTCACACTGGTTGTTATTATCCGTTTTACACCATGGAAAAACTGTTGCATTTATATTGTACTTTATGCTTCTGGCGTTGACTTCTAAGGCCCTACCCAATTGATCTGGTCAAGCAACGCCCGAGAGTGAAGCCTAGGTTGCACGGAACGTAGAAATGACCATAAGTTTCACACTGGCTGCAATAATTCGTTTTATACAAAGGAAAAACAGTTCTATTTATTTTGTATTTTATGCCTCGGGCGTTGACTTCTGAGGCCCTAACTATTCGATCTGGTGGACCAGCTCCCTAGAGTGAAGCCTAGGATGCCCGGAACGCAGAAATGACCATCACTTTCACACTGGTTGCAATTATTCATTTTATACGATGGAAAATCTGTTGTATTTATATTGTATTTTATGCTTCTAGCGTTGACTTCTTAGGCCCTATCTATTCTTCTGGTGGAGCAACGCCCTAGAGTGAAGCCTAGACTGCCCGAGACGTAGAAATGACCATCACTTTCACACTGGTTGCAATTATTCGTTTTATACGATGGAAAAACTGTTGAATTTATTTTGTATTTTATGCTTCTGGCGTTGACTTCTTAGGCCCTAACTATTCGATATGGTGGAGCCACGTCCTAGAGTGAAGCCTAGGTTGCACGGAACGTAGAAATGACCATAAGTTTCACACTGGTTGCAATAATTCGTTTTATACAAAGGAAAAACTGTTCTACTTATTTTGTATTTTATGCCTCGGGCGTTGACTTCTGAGGCCCTAACTATTCGATCTGGTGGACCAACGCCCTAGAGTGAAGCCTAGGTTGCACGGAACGTAGAAATGACCATTATCTTCACACTGTTTGCAATTATTCCTGTTATACGGTGGAAAAACTGTTGTATTTTTATTGTATTTTATGCTTCGGGCGTTGACTTCTAAGGCCCTAACTATTCGATATGGTGGAACCACGTCCTAGGGTGAAGCCTAGGTTGCCCGGTACGTAGAAATGACCATAACTTTCACACTGGTTGCAATAATTCGTTTTATACAATGGAAAAACTGTTCTATTTATTTTGTATTTTATGCCTCGGGCGTTGCCTTATGAGGCCCTAACTATTCGATCTGTCGGAGCAACGCCCTAGAGTAAAGCCTAGGTGGCCCGGACCGTAGAAATGACCATAACTTTCACACTGGTTGCGATTATACGTTTTATATAATGTAAAAGCTGTTGTAATTATATTGCATTTTATGCTTCTGGCGTTGACTTCTTAGGCCCTAACTATTCGATATGGTGGAGCCACGTCCTAGGGTGAAGCCTAGGTGGCCCGGAACGTAGAAATGACCATAACGTTCATACTGGTTGCAATTATACGTTTTATACAATGGAAAAACTGTTGTACTTATATTGTGTTTTATGCTACCTGGCGTTGACTTCTTAGGCCATAACTATTCAATCTGGTGGAGCAACGCCCTAGATTGAAGCCTAGGTTGCACGGAACGTAGAAATGACCATAACTGTCACACTGGCTGCAATTATTCGTTTTATACGATGGAAACACTGTTCTATTTATTTTGTATTTTATGCTTCGGGCGTTGTCTTCTAAGGCCCTATCTCTTCGATCTGGTGGAGCAACGCCCTAGAGTGAAGCCTAGGTTGAGCGGAGCGTAGAAATGACCATCACATTCACACTGATTGCAATTATTCATTTTATACGATGGAAAAGCTGTTGTATTTATATTGTGTTTTATGCTTCTGGCGTTGACTTTTAAGGTCGCAGCTATTCGATCTGGTGGAGCAACGCCCTAGAGTCAAGCCTAGGTTGCCCGGAACATAGAAATGACCAATACTTTTACACTGGTTGCAATTAATCCTGTTATACGATGGAAAAGCTGTTGTATTTCGATTGTGTTTTATGCTTCTGGCGTTGACTTCTAAGTCCCTAGCTATTCGAACTAGTGGAACAACGCCCTAGAGCGAAGCCTAGGCTGCCCGGAACGTAGAAATGACCAGTACTTTCACACTGGTAGCAATTACCCGTTTTAAACGATGGAAAAGCTGTTGTATTTATATTGTATTTTATGCTTTTGGCATTGTCTTCATAGGCCCTAACTATTCGATCTGGTGGAACAACGCCCAAGAGTGAAGCCTAGGTTGCACGGAACGTAGAAATGACTATAGCTTTCACACTGGTTGCAATTATTCGTTTTATACGATGGAAAAACTGTTGAATTTATTTTGTATTTTTTGCTTCTGGCGTTGACTTCTAAGGCCCTAAGTCTTCAATCTGGTGCAGCAATGCCTCAGAGTTAAGTCTAGGATGCCCGAAACGTCGAAATGATCATTACTTTCACACTGGTTGTTATTATCCGTTCTACACCATGGAAAAACTGTTGTATTTATATTGTATTTTATGCTTCCAGCGTTGACTTCTTAGGCCCTATCTATTCTTCTCGTGGAGCAACGCCCTAGAGTGAAGCCTAGGCTGCCCGAAACGTAGAAATGTCCATCACCTTCACACTGGCTGCAATTATTCGTTTTATACGATGGAAAGACTGTTCTATTTATTTTGTATTTTATGCTTCGGGCGTTGTCTTCTAAGGCCCTAACTCTTCGATCTGGTGGAGCAACGCCCCAGAGTGAAGCCTAGGTTGCCCGGAGCGTAGAAAACACCATCACTTTCACATTGGTTGCAATTATTCCTGTTATACGATGGAAAAACTGTTGGATTTTTATTGTACTTTATGCTTCTGGCGTTGACTTCTATGGCCCTACCCAATCGATCTGGTCGAGCAACGCCCGAGAGTGAAGCCTAGGTTGCACGGAACGTAGAAATGACCATAAGTTTCACACTGGTTGCAATTATTCCTGTTATACGGTGGAAAAACTGTTGCATTTTTATTGTATTTTATGCTTCGGTTGTTGACTTCTGAGCCCCTAATTATTCGATATGGTGGAGCCACATCCTTGGGTGAAGTCTAGGTTGCCCGGTACGTAGAAATGACCATAACGTTCATACTGGTTGCAATTATTCGTTTTATGCAATGGAAAAACTGTTGTATTTATATTGTATTTTATGCTTCTGGCGTTGACTTCTTAGGCCCTATATATTCGATCTGGTGTACCAACGCCCTAGAGTGAAGCCTAGGTTGCACGGAACGTAGAAATGACTATAGCTTTCACACTGGTTGCAATTATTCGTTTTATACGATGGAAAAACTGTTGAATTTATTTTGTATTTTATGCTTCTGGCGTTGACTTCTAAGGCCCTAAGTCTTCGATCTGGTGCAGCAATGCCTCAGTGTTAAGTCTAGGATGCCCGAAACGTCGAAATGATCATTACTTTCACACTGGTTGTTATTATCCGTTTTACACCATGGAAAAACTGTTGCATTTATATTGTATTTTATGCTTCTGGCGTTGCCTTCTGAGGCCCTAACTATTCGATCTGGCGGAGCAACGCCCTAGAGTGAAGACTAGGTGGCCCGGACCGTAGAAATGACCATAACTTTCACACTGGTTGCTATTATTCATTTTATACGATGGAAAATCTGTTGTATTTATTTTGTATTTTATGCTTCCAGCGTTGACTTCTTAGGCCCTATCTATTCTTCTGGTGGAGTAACGCCCTAGAGTGAAGCCTAGGCTGCCCGAAACGTAGAAATGTCCATCACTTTCACACTGGCTGCAATTATTCGTTTTATACGATGGAAAGACTGTTCTATTTATTTTGTATTTTATGCTTCGGGCGTTGTCTTCTAAGGCCCTAACAATTCGATCTGGTGGAGCAACGCCCCAGAGTGAAGCCTAGGTTGCCCGGAGCGTAGAAAAGACCATCACTTTCACATTGGTTGCAATTATTCCTGTTATACGATGGAAAAACTGTTGGATTTTTATTGTACTTTATGCTTCTGGCGTTGACTTCTAAGGCCCTACCCAATCGATCTGGTCGAGCAACGCCCTAGAGTGAAGCCTACGTTGCACGGAATGTAGAAATATCCATAAGTTTCACACTGGTTGCAATAATTCGATTTATTCAAAGGAAAAACTGTTATATTTATTTTGTATTTTATGCCTCGGGCGTTGACTTCTGAGGCCCTAACTATTCGATCTGGTGGACCAACGCCCTAGAGTGAAGCCTAGGATGCCCGGAACGCAGAAATGACCATCACTTCCACACTGGTTGCAATTATTCCTGTTATACGATGGAAAAACTGTTGTATTTTTATTGTATTTTATGCTTCGGGCGTTGACTTCTAAGGCCCTAACTATTCGATATGGTGGAACCACGTCCTAGGGTGAAGCCTAGGTTGCCCGGTACGTAGAAATGACCATAACTTTCACACTGGTTGCAATAATTCGTTTTATACAATGGAAAAACTGTTCTATTTATTTTGTATTTTATGCCTCGGGCGTTGCCTTATGAGGCCCTAACTATTCGATCTGTCGGAGCAACGCCCTAGAGTAAAGCCTAGGTGGCCCGGAACGTAGAAATGACCATAACGTTCATACTGGTTGCAATTATACGTTTTATGCAATGGAAAAACTGTTGTACTTATATTGTATTTTATGCCTCGGGAGTTGACTTCTGAGACCCTAACTATTCCATCTGGTGGACCAACGCCCTAGAGTGAAGCCTAGGTTGCACGGAACGTAGAAATGACCATTATCTTCACACTGTTTGCAATTACTCCTGTTATACGGTGGAAAAACTGTTGTATTTTTATTGTATTTTATGCTTCGGGTGTTGACTTCTGAGCCCCTAATTATTCGATATGGTGGAGCCACATCCTTGGGTGAAGTCTAGGTTGCCCGGTACGTAGAAATGACCATAACGTTCATACTGGTTGCAATTATTCGTTTTATACAATGGAAAAACTGTTGTATTTATATTGTATTTTATGCTTCTGGCGTTGACTTCTTAGGCCCTATATATTCGATCTGGTGTACCAACGCCCTAGAGTGAAGCCTAGGTTGCACGGAACGTAGAAATGACCATAACTATCACACTGGTTGCAATTATTCGTTTTATACGATGGAAAAACTGTTGAATTTATTTTGTATTTTATGCTTCTGGCGTTGACTTCTAAGGCCCTAAGTCTTCGATCTGGTGCAGCAATGCCTCAGTGTTAAGTCTAGGATGCCCGAAACGTCGAAATGATCATTACTTTCACACTGGTTGTTATTATCCGTTTTACACCATGGAAAAACTGTTGCATTTATATTGTATTTTATGCTTCTGGCGTTGCCTTCTGAGGCCCTAACTATTCGATCTGGCGGAGCAACGCCCTAGAGTGAAGACTAGGTGGCCCGGACCGTAGAAATGACCATAACTTTCACACTGGTTGCTATTATTCATTTTATACGATGGAAAATCTGTTGTATTTATTTTGTATTTTATGCTTCCAGCGTTGACTTCTTAGGCCCTATCTATTCTTCTGGTGGAGTAACGCCCTAGAGTGAAGCCTAGGCTGCCCGAAACGTAGAAATGTCCATCACTTTCACACTGGCTGCAATTATTCGTTTTATACGATGGAAAGACTGTTCTATTTATTTTGTATTTTATGCTTCGGGCGTTGTCTTCTAAGGCCCTAACAATTCGATCTGGTGGAGCAACGCCCCAGAGTGAAGCCTAGGTTGCCCGGAGCGTAGAAAAGACCATCACTTTCACATTGGTTGCAATTATTCCTGTTATACGATGGAAAAACTGTTGGATTTTTATTGTACTTTATGCTTCTGGCGTTGACTTCTAAGGCCCTACCCAATCGATCTGGTCGAGCAACGCCCTAGAGTGAAGCCTACGTTGCACGGAATGTAGAAATATCCATAAGTTTCACACTGGTTGCAATAATTCGATTTATTCAAAGGAAAAACTGTTATATTTATTTTGTATTTTATGCCTCGGGCGTTGACTTCTGAGGCCCTAACTATTCGATCTGGTGGACCAACGCCCTAGAGTGAAGCCTAGGATGCCCGGAACGCAGAAATGACCATCACTTCCACACTGGTTGCAATTATTCCTGTTATACGATGGAAAAACTGTTGTATTTTTATTGTATTTTATGCTTCGGGCGTTGACTTCTAAGGCCCTAACTATTCGATATGGTGGAACCACGTCCTAGGGTGAAGCCTAGGTTGCCCGGTACGTAGAAATGACCATAACTTTCACACTGGTTGCAATAATTCGTTTTATACAATGGAAAAACTGTTCTATTTATTTTGTATTTTATGCCTCGGGCGTTGCCTTATGAGGCCCTAACTATTCGATCTGTCGGAGCAACGCCCTAGAGTAAAGCCTAGGTGGCCCGGAACGTAGAAATGACCATAACGTTCATACTGGTTGCAATTATACGTTTTATGCAATGGAAAAACTGTTGTACTTATATTGTATTTTATGCCTCGGGAGTTGACTTCTGAGACCCTAACTATTCCATCTGGTGGACCAACGCCCTAGAGTGAAGCCTAGGTTGCACGGAACGTAGAAATGACCATTATCTTCACACTGTTTGCAATTACTCCTGTTATACGGTGGAAAAACTGTTGTATTTTTATTGTATTTTATGCTTCGGGTGTTGACTTCTGAGCCCCTAATTATTCGATATGGTGGAGCCACATCCTTGGGTGAAGTCTAGGTTGCCCGGTACGTAGAAATGACCATAACGTTCATACTGGTTGCAATTATTCGTTTTATACAATGGAAAAACTGTTGTATTTATATTGTATTTTATGCTTCTGGCGTTGACTTCTTAGGCCCTATATATTCGATCTGGTGTACCAACGCCCTAGAGTGAAGCCTAGGTGGCCCGGACCGTAGAAATGACCATAACTATCACACTGGTTGCTATTATTCATTTTATACGATGGAAAATCTGTTGTATTTATTTTGTATTTTATGCTTCCAGCGTTGACTTCTTAGGCCCTATCTATTCTTCTGGTGGAGCTACGCCCTAGAGTGAAGCCTAGGCTGCCCGAAACGTAGAAATGTCCATCACTTTCACACTGGCTACAATTATTCGTTTTATACGATGGAAAGACTATTCTATTTATTTTGTATTTTATGCTTCGGGCGTTGTCTTCTAAGGCCCTAACTCTTCGATCTGGTGGAGCAACGCCCCAGAGTGAAGCCTAGGTTGCCCGGTGCGTAGAAAAGACCATCACTTTCACATTGGTTGCAATTATTCCTGTTATACGATGGAAAAACTGTTGGATTTTTATTGTACTTTATGCTTCTGGCGTTGACTTCTAAGGTCCTACCCAATCGATCTGGTCGAGCAACGCCCTAGAGTGAAGCCTAGGTTGCACGGAACGTAGAAATGACCATAAGTTTCACACTGGTTGCAATAATTCGTTTTATACAAAGGAAAAACTGTTCTATTTATTTTGTATTTTATGCCTCGGGCGTAGATTTCTGAGGCCCTAACTATTCGATCTGGTGGACCAACTCCCTAGAGTGAAGCCTAGGATGCCCGGAACGCAGAAATGACCATCACTTTCACACTGGTTGCAATTATACATTTTATACGATGGAAAATCTGTTGTGTTTATATTGTATTTTATGCTTCTAGCGTTGACTTCTTAGGCCCTATCTATTCTTCTGGTGGAGCAACGCCCTAGAGTAAAGCCTAGGTGGCCCGGACCGTAGAAATGACCATAACTTTCACACTGGTTGCCATTATTCGATTTATACGATGGAAAATCTGTTGTATTTATATTGTATTTTATACTTCTAGCGTTGAATTCTTAGGCCCTATCTATTCTTCTGGTTGAGCAACGCCCTAGAGTGAAGCCTAGGCTGCCCGAAACGTAGAAATGACCATCACTTTCACACTGGTTGCGATTATACGTTTTATATAATGGAAAGTCTGTTGGATTTATATTGCATTTTATGCTTCTGGCGTTGACTTCTTAGGCCCTAACTATTCGATATGGTGGAGCCACGTCCTAGGGTGAAGCCTAGGTGGCCCGGAACGTAGAAATGACCATAACGTTCATACTGGTTGCAATTATACGTTTTATTCAATGGAAAAACTGTTGTACTTATATTGTATTTTATGCCTCGGGCGTTGACTTCTGAGGCCCTAACTATTCGATCTGGTGGACCAACGCCCTAGAGTGAAGCCTAGGTTGCACGGAACGTAGAAATGACCATTATCTTCACACTGTTTGCAATTATTCCTGTTATACGGTGGAAAAACTGTTGTATTTTTATTGTATTTTATGCTTCGGGTGTTGACTTCTGAGCCCCTAATTATTCGATATGGTGGAGCCACATCCTTGGGTGAAGTCTAGGTTGCCCGGTACGTAGAAATGACCATAACGTTCATACTGGTTGCAATTATTCGTTTTATACAATGGAAAAACTGTTGCATTTATATTGTATTTTATGCTTCTGGCGTTGCCTTCTGAGGCCCTAACTATTCGATCTGGCGGAGCAACGCCCTAGAGTGAAGCCTAGGTGGCCCGGACCGTAGAAATGACCATAACTTTCACACTGGTTGCTATTATTCATTTTATACGATGGAAAATCTGTTGTATTTATTTTGTATTTTATGCTTCCAGCGTTGACTTCTTAGGCCCTATCTATTCTTCTGGTGGAGCAACGCCCTAGAGTGAAGCCTAGGCTGCCCGAAACGTAGAAATGTCCATCACTTTCACACTGGCTGCAATTATTCGTTTTATACGATGGAAAGATGGTTCTATTTATTTTGTATTTTATGCTTCGGGCGTTGTCTTCTAAGGCCCTAACTCTTCGATCTGGTGGAGCAACGCCCCAGAGTGAAGCCTATGTTGCCCGGAGCGTAGAAAAGACCATCACTTTCACATTGGTTGCAATTATTCCTGTTATACGAGGGAAAAACTGTTGGATTTTTATTGTACTTTATGCTTCTGGCGTTGACTTCTAAGGCCCTACCCAATCGATCTGGTCGAGCAACGCCCTAGAGTGAAGCCTACGTTGCACGGAACGTAGATATGACCATAAGTTTCACACTGGTTGCAATAATTCGTTTTATACAAAGGAAAAACTGTTCTATTTATTTTGTATTTTATGCCTCGGGCGTTGACTTCTGAGGCCCTAACTATTCGATCTGTCGGAGCAACGCCCTAGAGTGAAGCCTAGGTTGCACGGAACGTAGAAATGACCATTATCTTCACACTGTTTGCAATTATTCCTGTTATACGGTGGAAAAACTGTTGTATTTTTGTTGTATTTTATGCTTCGGGCGTTGACTTCTAAGGCCCTAACTATTCGATATGGTGGAACCACGTCCTAGGGTGAAGCCTAGGTTGCCCGGTACGTAGAAATGACCATAACTTTCACACTGGTTGCAATAATTCGTTTTATACAATGGAAAAACTGTTCTATTTATTTTGTATTTTATGCCTCGGGCGTTGCCTTATGAGGCCCTAACTATTCGATCTGTCGGAGCAACGCCCTAGAGTAAAGCCTAGGTGGCCCGGACCGTAGAAATGACCATAACTTTCACACTGGTTGCCATTATTCGATTTATACGATGGAAAATCTGTTGTATTTATATTGTATTTTATACTTCTAGCGTTGACTTCTTAGGCCCTATCTATTCTTCTGGTTGAGCAACGCCCTAGAGTGAAGCCTAGGCTGACCGAAACGTAGAAATGACCATCACTTTCACACTGGTTGCGATTATACGTTTTATATAATGGAAAAGCTGTTGTAATTATATTGCATTTTATGCTTCTGGCGTTGACTTCTTAGGCCCTAACTATTCGATATGGTGGAGCCACGTCCTAGGGTGAAGCCTAGGTGGCCCGGAACGTAGAAATGACCATAACGTTCATACTGGTTGCAATTATACGTTTTATGCAATGGAAAAACTGTTGTACTTATATTGTATTTTATGCTTCGGGCGTTGACTTCTGAGACCCTAACTATTCGATCTGGTGGACCAACGCCCTAGAGTGAAGCCTAGGTTGCACGGAACGTAGAAATGACCATTATCTTCACACTGTTTGCAATTATTCCTGTTATACGGTGGAAAAACTGTTGTATTTTTATTGTATTTTATGCTTCGGGTGTTGACTTCTGAGCCCCTAATTATTCGATATGGTGGAGCCACATCCTTGGGTGAAGTCCAGGTTGCCCGGTACGTAGAAATGACCATAACGTTCATACTGGTTGCAATTATTCGTTTTATACAATGGAAAAACTGTTGTATTTATATTGTATTTTATGCTTCTGGCGTTGACTTCTTAGGCCCTATATATTCGATCTGGTGCACCAACGCCCTAGAGTGAAGCCTAGGTTGCACGGAACGTAGAAATGTCTATAGCTTTCACACTGGTTGCAATTATTCGTTTTATACGATGGAAAAACTGTTGAATTTATTTTGTATTTTATGCTTCTGGCGTTGACTTCTAAGGCCCTAAGTCTTCGATCTGGTGCAGCAATGCCTCAGAGTTAAGTCTAGGATGCCCGAAACGTCGAAATGATCATTACTTTCACACTGGTTGTTATTATCCGTTTTACACCATGGAAAAACTGTTGCATTTATATTGTATTTTATGCTTCTGGCGTTGCCTTCTGAGGCCCTAACTACTCGATCTGGCGGAGCAACGCCCTAGAGTGAAGCCTTGGTGGCCCGGACCGTAGAAATGACCATAACTTTCACACTGGTTGCTATTATTCATTTTATACGATGGAAAATCTGTTGTATTTACTTTGTATCTTATGCTTCCAGCGTTGACTTCTTAGGCCCTATCTATTCTTCTGGTGGAGCAACGCCCTAGAGTGAAGCCTAGGCTGCCCGAAACGTAGAAATGTCCATCACTTTCACACTGGCTGCAATTATTCGTTTTATACGATGGAAAGACTGTTCTATTTATTTTGTATTTTATGCTTCGGGTGTTGTCTTCTAAGGCCCTAACTGTTCGATCTGGTGGAGCAACGCCCCAGAGTGAAGCCTAGGTTGCCCGGAGCGTAGAAAAGACCATCACTTTCACATTGGTTGCAATTATTCCTGTTATACGATGGAAAAACTGTTGGATTTTTATTGTACTTTATGCTTCTGGCGTTGACTTCTAAGGCCCTACCCAATCGATCTGGTCGAGCAACGCCCTAGAGTGAAGCCTACGTTGCACGGAACGTAGAAATGACCATAAGTTTCACACTGGTTGCAATAATTCGTATTATACAAAGGAAAAACTGTTCTATTTATTTTGTATTTTATGCCTCGGGCGTTGACTTCTGAGACCCTAACAATTCGATCTGGTGGACCAACGCCCTAGAGTGAAGCCTAGGTTGCACGGAACGTAGAAATGACCATTATCTTCACACTGTTTGCAATTATTCCTGTTATACGGTGGAAAACCTGTTGGATTTTTATTGTACTTTATGCTTCTGGCGTTGACTTCTAAGGCCCTACCCAATCGATCTGGTCGAGCAACGCCCTAGAGTGAAGCCTACGTTGCACGGAACGTAGAAATGACCATAAGTCTCACACTGGTTGCAATAATTCCTTTTATACAAAGGAAAAACTGTTATATTTATTTTGTATTTTATGCCTCGGGCGTTGACTTCTGAGGCCCTAACTATTCGATCTGGTGGACCAACGCCCTAGAGTGAAGTCTAGGATGCCCGGAACGCAGAAATGACCATCACTTTCACACTGGTTGCAATTATTCCTGTTATACGATGGAAAAACTGTTGTATTTTTATTGTATTTTATGCTTCGGGCGTTGACTTCTAAGGCCCTAACTATTCGATATGGTGGAACCACGTCCTAGGGTGAAGCCTAGGTTGCCCGGTACGTAGAAATGACCATAACTTTCACACCGGTTGCAATAATTCGTTTTATACAATGGAAAAACTGTTCTATTTATTTTGTATTTTATGCCTCGGGCGTTGCCTTATGAGGCCATAACTATTCGATCTGTCGGAGCAACGCCCTAGAGTAAAGCCTAGGTGGCCCGGAACGTAGAAATGACCATAACGTTCATACTGGTTGCAATTATACGTTTTATGCAATGGAAAAACTGTTGTTATATTGTATTTTATGCCTCGGGCGTTGACTTCTGAGACCCTAACTATTCGATCTGGTGGACCAACGCCCTAGAGTGAAGCCTAGGTTGCACGGAACGTAGAAATGACCATTATCTTCACACTGTTTGCAATTATTCCTGTTATACGGTGGAAAAACTGTTGTATTTTTATTGTATTTTATGCTTCGGGTGTTGACTTCTGAGCCCCTAATTATTCGATATGGTGGAGCCACATCCTTGGGTGAAGTCTAGGTTGCCCGGTACGTAGAAATGACCATAACGTTCATACTGGTTGCAATTATTCGTTTAATACAATGGAAAAACTGTTGTATTTATATTGTATTTTATGCTTCTGGCGTTGACTTCTTAGGCCCTATATATTCGATCTGGTGCACCAACGCCCTAGAGTGAAGCCTAGGTTGCACGGAACGTAGAAATGACTATAGCTTTCACACTGGTTGCAATTATTCGTTTTATACGATGGAAAAACTGTTGAATTTATTTTGTATTTTATGCTTCTGGCGTTGGCTTCTAAGGCCCTAAGTCTTCGATCTGGTGCAGCAATGCCTCAGAGTTAAGTCTAGGATGCCCGAAACGTCGAAATGATCATTACTTTCACACTGGTTGTTATTATCCGTTTTACACCATGGAAAAACTGTTGCATTTATATTGTATTTTATGCTTCTGGCGTTGCCTTCTGAGGCCCTAACTATTCGATCTGGCGGAGTAACGCCGTAGAGTGAAGCCTTGGTGGCCCGGACCGTAGAAATGACCATAACTTTCACACTGGTTGCAATTATTCATTTTATACGATGGAAAATCTGTTGTATTTACTTTGTATTTTATGCTTCCAGCGTTGACTTCTTAGGCCCTATCTATTCTTCTGGTGGAGCAACGCCCTAGAGTGAAGCCTAGGCTGCCCGAAACGTAGAAATGTCCATCACTTTCACACTGGCTGCAATTATTCGTTTTATACGATGGAAAGACTGTTCTATTTATTTTGTATTTTATGCTTCGGGTGTTGTCTTCTAAGGCCCTAACTGTTCGATCTGGTGGAGCAACGCCCCAGAGTGAAGCCTAGGTTGCCCGGAGCGTAGAAAAGACCATCACTTTCACATTGGTTGCAATTATTCCTGTTATACGATGGAAAAACTGTTGGATTTTTATTGTACTTTATGCTTCTGGCGTTGACTTCTAAGGCCCTACCCAATCGATCTGGTCGAGCAACGCCCTAGAGTGAAGCCTACGTTGCACGGAACGTAGAAATGACCATAAGTTTCACACTGGTTGCAATAATTCGTATTATACAAAGGAAAAACTGTTCTATTTATTTTGTATTTTATGCCTCGGGCGTTGACTTCTGAGGCCCTAACTATTCGATCTGGTGGACCAACGCCCTAGAGTGAAGCCTAGGATGCCCGGAACGCAGAAATGACCATCACTTTCACACTGGTTGCAACTATTCCTGTTATACGATGGAAAAACTGTTGTATTTTTATAGTATTTTATGCTTCGGGCGTTGACTTCTAAGGCCCTAACTATTCGATATGGTGGAACCACGTCCTAGGGTGAAGCCTAGGTTGCCCGGTACGTAGAAATGACCATAACTTTCACACTGGTTGCAATAATTCGTTTTATACAATGGAAAAACTGTTCTATTTATTTTGTATTTTATGACTCGGGCGTTGCCTTATGAGGCCCTAACTATTCGATCTGTCGGAGCAACGCCCTAGAGTAAAGCCTAGGTGGCCCGGACCGTAGAAATGACCATTACTTTCACACTGGTTGCCATTATTCGATTTATACGATGGAAAATCTGTTGTATTTATATTGTATTTTATACTTCTAGGGTTGACTTCTTAGGCCCTATCTATTCTTCTGGTTGAGCAACACCCTAGAGTGAAGCCTAGGATGCCCGAAACGTAGAAATGACCATCACTTTCACACTGGTTGCGATTATACGTTTTATATAATGGAAAGTCTGTTGTATTTATATTGCATTTTATGCTTCTGGCGTTGACTTCTTAGGCCCTAACTATTCGATATGGTGGAGCCACGTCCTAGGGTGAAGCCTAGGTGGCCCGGAACGTAGAAATGACCATGACGTTCATACTGGTTGCAATTATACGTTTTATACAATGGAAAAACTGTTGTACTTATATTGTATTTTATGCCTCGGGCGTTGACTTCTGAGGCCCTAACTATTCGATCTGGTGGACCAACGCCCTAGAGTGAAGCCTAGGTTGCACGGAACGTAGAAATGACCATTATCTTCACACTGTTTGCAATTATTCCTGTTATACGGTGGAAAAACTGTTGAATTTATTTTGTATTTTATGCATCTGGCGTTGACTTCTAAGGCCCTAAGTCTTCGATCTGGTGCAGGAATGCCTCAGAGTTAAGTCTAGGATGCCCGAAACGTCGAAATGATCATTACTTTCACACTGGTTGTTATTATCCGTTTTACACCACGGAAAAACTGTTGCATTTATATTGTATTTTATGCTTCTGGCGTTGCCTTCTGAGGCCCTAACTATTCGATCTGGCGGAGCAACGCCCTAGAGTGAAGCCTAGGTGGCCCGGACCGTAGAAATGACCATAACTTTCACACTGGTTGCTATTATTCATTTTATACGATGGAAAATCTGTTGTATTTATTTCGTATTTTATGCTTCCAGCGTTGACTTCTTAGGCCCTATCTATTCTTCTGGTGGAGCAACGCCCTAGAGTGAAGCCTAGGCTGCCCGAAACGTAGAAATGTCCATCACTTTCACACTGGCTGCAATTATTCGTTTTATACGATGGAAAGACTGTTCTATTTATTTTGTATTTTATACTTCGGGCGTTGTCTTCTAAGGCCCTAGCTCTTCGATCTGGTGGAGCAACACCCCAGAGTGAAGCCTAGGTTGCCCGGAGCGTAGAAAAGACCATCACTTTCACATTGGTTGCAATTATTCCTGTTATACGATGGAAAAACTGTTGGATTTTTATTGTACTTTATGCTTCTGGCGTTGTCTACTAAGGCCCTACCCAATCGATCTTGTCAAGCAACGCCCGAGAGTGAAGCCTAGGTTGCACGGAACGTAGAAATGACCATAAGTTTCACACTGGTTGCAATAATTCGTTTTATACAAAGGAAAAACTGTTCTATTTATTTTGTATTTTATGCCTCGGGCGTTGACTTCTGAGGCCCTAACTATTCGATCTGGTGGACCAACTCCCTAGAGTGAAGCCTAGGATGCCCGGAACCCAGAAATGACCATCACTTTCACACTGGTTGCAATTATTCATTTTATACGATGGAAAATCTGTTGTATTTATACTGTATTTTATGCTTCTAGCGTTGACTTCTTAGGCCCTATCTATTCTTCTGGTGGAGCAACGCCCTAGAGTGAAGCCTAGGCTGCCCGAGACGTAGAAATGACCATCACTTTCACACTGGTTGCAATTATTCCTGTTATACGATGGAAAAACTGTTGTATTTTTATAGTATTTTATGCTTCGGGCGTTGACTTCTAAGGCCCTAACTATTCGATATGGTAGAACCACGTCCTAGGGTGAAGCCTAGGTTGCCCGGTACGTAGAAATGACCATAACTTTCACACTGGTTGCAATAATTCGTTTTATACAATGGAAAAACTGTTCTATTTATTTTGTATTTTATGCCTCGGGCGTTGCCTTATGAGGCCCTAACTATTCGATCTGTCGGAGCAACGCCCTAGAGTAAAGCCTAGGTGGCCCGGACCGTAGAAATGACCATAACTTTCACACTGGTTGCCATTATTCGATTTATACGATTGAAAATCTGTTGTATTTATATTGTATTTTATACTTCTAGCGTTGACTTCTTAGGCCCTATCTATTCTTCTGGTTGAGCAACGCCCTAGAGTGAAGCCTAGGATGCCCGAAACGTAGAAATGACCATCACTTTCACACTGGTTGCGATTATACGTTTTATATAATGGAAAGTCTGTTGTATTTATATTGCATTTTATGCTTCTGGCGTTGACTTCTTAGGCCCTAACTATTCGATATGGTGGAGCCACGTCCTAGGGTGAAGCCTAGGTGGCCCGGAACGTAGAAATGACCATAACGTTCATACTGGTTGCAATTATACGTTTTATACAATGGAAAAACTGTTGTACTTATATTGTATTTTATGCCTCGGGCGTTGACTTCTGAGGCCCTAACTATTCGATCTGGTGGACCAACGCCCTAGAGTGAAGCCTAGGTTGCACGGAACGTAGAAATGACTATAGCTTTCACACTGGTTGCAATTATTCGTTTTATACGATGGAAAAACTTTTGAATTTATTTTGTATTTTATGCTTCTGGCGTTGACTTCTAAGGCCCTAAGTCTTTGATCTGGTGCAGCAATGCCTCAGAGTTAAGTCTAGGATGCCCGAAACGTCGAAATGATCATTACTTTCACACTGGTTGTTATTATCCGTTTTACACCATGGAAAAACTGTTGCATTTATATTGTATTTTATGCTTCTGGCGTTGCCTTCTGAGGCCCTAACTATTCGATCTGGCGGAGCAACGCCCTAGAGTGAAGCCTTGGTGGCCCGGACCGTAGAAATGACCATAACTTTCACACTGGTTGCAATTATTCATTTTAAACGATGGAAAATCTGTTGTATTTACTTTGTATTTTATGCTTCCAGCGTTGACTTCTTAGGCCCTATTTATTCTTCTGGTGGAGCAACGCCCTAGAGTGAAGCCTAGGCTGCCCGAAACGTAGAAATGTCCATCACTTTCACACTGGCTGCAATTATTCGTTTTATACGATGGAAAGACTGTTCTATTTATTTTGTATTTTATGCTTCGGGTGTTGTCTTCTAAGGCCCTAACTGTTCGATCTGGTGGAGCAACGCCCCAGAGTGAAGCCTAGGTTGCCCGGAGCGTAGAAAAGACCATCACTTTCACATTGGTTGCAATTATTCCTGTTATACGATGGAAAAACTGTTGGATTTTTATTGTACTTTATGCTTCTGGCGTTGACTTCTAAGGCCCTACCCAATCGATCTGGTCGAGCAACGCCCTAGAGTGAAGCCTACGTTGCACGGAACGTAGAAATGACCATAAGTTTCACACTGGTTGCAATAATTCGTATTATACAAAGGAAAAACTGTTCTATTTATTTTGTATTTTATGCCTCGGGCGTTGACTTCTGAGGCCCTAACTATTCGATCTGGTGGACCAACGCCCTAGAGTGAAGCCTAGGATGCCCGGAACGCAGAAATGACCATCACTTTCACACTGGTTGCAACTATTCCTGTTATACGATGGAAAAACTGTTGTATTTTTATAGTATTTTATGCTTCGGGCGTTGACTTCTAAGGCCCTAACTATTCGATATGGTGGAACCACGTCCTAGGGTGAAGCCTAGGTTGCCCGGTACGTAGAAATGACCATAACTTTCACACTGGTTGCAATAATTCGTTTTATACAATGGAAAAACTGTTCTATTTATTTTGTATTTTATGACTCGGGCGTTGCCTTATGAGGCCCTAACTATTCGATCTGTCGGAGCAACGCCCTAGAGTAAAGCCTAGGTGGCCCGGACCGTAGAAATGACCATTACTTTCACACTGGTTGCCATTATTCGATTTATACGATGGAAAATCTGTTGTATTTATATTGTATTTTATACTTCTAGGGTTGACTTCTTAGGCCCTATCTATTCTTCTGGTGGAGCAACGCCCTAGAGTGAAGCCTAGGCTGCCCGAAACGTAGAAATGTCCATCACTTTCACACTGGCTGCAATTATTCGTCTTATACGATGGAAAGACTGTTCTATTTATTTTGTATTTTATGTGTTAGAATCGCTTAAAGGAAGTGATCTAACTGGGGTCCGGACAAGGTGAGAATGAGGGTACAGAAAGAAACAAATACTCGATTAAATTTAAGTCGGCCCTTAAAAGGACTTAAGTACGACGTTTATTTAGTCACTCTTTATCTTTGGGGGCTGGGGGTGGATGAGGTCCTCGGCGGCTCCTTTGGTTTGTTGGCGTGGTTCCGAGGGCCTTGGTTTTGGACGCCGGTCAGCGACGTTGGCGTCTGAAACGAAAATAGCGGCAGAACCGCGACGGTAAGCGAGAGCGTAAGTCAAGCTATACCAAATAGTATCGACTCCTGGCTGTGACAACAAGCCTGTATGGAGGGGATAGCAATACCTTGCTTGTAACGCAAAGGTAAAGCAGTGGACTGTGTGATCGACTTTCCTTTAAAATTAAAGGGATCGTCGACCTGCAAGTGCGTAGAGAGGAGAAACCTCTTCTCCACGTCTTATGCACCTTTTAAAGAGGTGCACGTCGGTTGAATCTCTGCGAGAGCAGAGGTTCGCGAGCGTTGAAATGCACTGTCCCTAGCTGGTGCTAGGCTCAGAGGCAGGTGACGGCCAGAGACTCCACTACACCGTTCACCTCGCCGTGTGCATCTATTCGTCACACGGGGGTTGCTTCTAAACGGTTAGTGAGGCGCGAGTAACGTAGAGGTGATAGGCACTTACGTTTACTCTGTCTGGATTTGCCCGTCAAACAAGGCTACTGAGCAGTGGGTTCGGTGCTCTTCCGACGATATGCAAACTCAGAGAATCGTGAAAATCACCGATTCCAAGAGTGTGTTCAATCGTTTTTTGCAATCTCTTTTTTGCAAGCTGATTCGTCTGTCGCACGTATAATACGTGTTGATCGAACAGACGAATAGACTAAGCCGCAAGAGAAGATCGTTCGGTCAGTGAGGATTCTGCTCTTCGAGTACTTCGAGCTTGTTGGAGAAACCAAGAAGCTCTGTTTGAAGTAACCTCGAAATGGCTGTACTTCTACTGATCGAACTGTTACCTGTCAAAGACTGGCACAAGACTGACTGCGAGAGTTGCGCGTGTCTCCGCGAAAGCGCGGAATACGCTCGTTAGCCGCCACGCGGCGCTCGCTAATCAAACTGTGTCCTTTTCTAATCTTCGACAACTTTCTCTCTCTCTCCTTCAGGCTCGAACAGCTGACACAGGTCGTTCACCTGTTCGAGTTTAACTGTAATTTTCTAAAAACGAGTCCTTCGTCAAATTCACCGTGTTTGTTATTAGTGACACTGAATCCCCAACCGAAGGCGACCTTCGGTTGGGCACGTCGATCAACATACAACGGCTTTTCGTAACGAAATAGAGTTCTCAATATATTAACTCTTTTTTAAACATTATGCTTCGGGCGTTGTCTTCTAAGGCCCTAACTCTTCGATCTGGTGGAGCAACACCCCAGAGTGAAGCCTAGGTTGCCCGGAGCGTAGAAAAGACCATCACTTTCACATTGGTTGCAATTATTCCTGTTATACGATGGAAAAACTGTTGGATTTTTATTGTACTTTATGCTTCTGGCGTTGACTACTAAGGCCCTACCCAATCGATCTGGTCAAGCAACGCCCGAGAGTGAAGCCTAGGTTGCACGGAACGTAGAAATGACCATAAGTTTCACACTGGTTGCAATAATTCGTTTTATACAGAGGAAAAACTGTTCTATTTATTTTGTATTTTATGCCTCGGGCGTTGACTTCTGAGGCCCTAACTATTCGATCTGGTGGACCAACTCCCTAGAGTGAAGCCTAGGATGCCCGGAACGCAGAAATGACCATCACTTTCACACTGGTTGCAATTATTCATTTTATACGATGGAAAATCTGTTGTATTTATATTGTATTTTATGCTTCTAGCGTTGACTTCTTAGGCCCTATCTATTCTTCTGGTCGAGCAACGCCCTAGAGTGAAGCCTAGGCTGCCCGAGACGTAGAAATGACCATCACTTTCACACTGGTTGCAATTATTCGTTTTATACGATGGAAAAACTGTTGAATTTATTTTGTATTTTATGCTTCTGGCGTTGACTTCTTAGGCCCTAACTATTCGATATGGTGGAGCCACGTCCTAGAGTGAAGCCTAGGTTGCACGGAACGTAGAAATGACCATAAGTTTCACACTGGTTGCAATAATTCGTTTTATACAAAGGAAAAACTGTTCTATTTATTTTGTATTTTATGCCTCGGGCGTTGACTTCTGAGGCCCTAACTATTCGATCTGGTCGACCAACGCCCTAGAGTGAAGCCTAGGTTGCACGGAACGTAGAAATGACCATTATCTTCACACTGTTTGCAATTATTCCTGTTATACGGTGGAAAAACTCTTGTATTTTATTGTATTTTATGCTTCGGGCGTTGACTTCTAAGGCCCTAACTATTCGATATGGTGGAACCACGTCCTAGGGTGAAGCCTAGGTTGCCCGGTACGTAGAAATGACCATAACTTTCACACTGGTTGCAATAATTCGTTTTATACAATGGAAAAACTGTTCAATTTAATTTGTATTTTATGCCTCGGGCGTTGCCTTATGAGGCCCTAACTATTCGATCTGTCGGAGCAACGCCCTAGAGTAAAGCCTAGGTGGCCCGGAACGTAGAAATGACCATAACTTTCACACTGGTTGCCATTATTCGATTTATACGATGGAAAATCTGTTGTATTTATATTGTATTTTATACTTCTAGCGTTGACTTCTTAGGCCCTATCTATTCTTCTGGTTGAGCAACGCCCTAGAGTGAAGCCTAGGCTGCCCGAAACGTAGAAATGACCATCACTTTCACACTGGTTGCGATTATACGTTTTATATAATGGAAAAGCTGTTGTAATTATATTGCATTTTATGCTTCTGGCGTTGACTTCTTAGGCCCTAACTATTCGATATGGTGGAGCCACGTCCTAGGGTGAAGCCTAGGTGGCCCGGAACGTAGAAATGACCATAACGTTCATACTGGTTGCAATTATACGTTTTATACAATGGAAAAACTGTTGTACTTATATTGTATTTTATGCTACCTGGCGTTGACTTCTTAGGCCATAACGATTCAATCTGGTGGAGCAACGCCCTAGATTGAAGCCTAGGTTGCACGGAACGTAGAAATGACCATAACTGTCACACTGGCTGCAATTATTCGTTTTATACGATGGAAACACTGTTCTATTTATTTTGTATTTTATGCCTCGGGCGTTGACTTCTGAGGCCCTAACTATTCGATCTGGTGGACCAACTCCCTTGAGTGAAGCCTAGGATGCCCGGAACGCAGAAATGACCATCACTTTCACACTGGTTGCAATTATTCATTTTATACGATGGAAAATCTGTTGTATTTATATTGTATTTTATGCTTCTAGCGTTGACTTCTTAGGCCCTATCTATTCTTCTGGTGGAGCAACGCCCTAGAGTGAAGCCTAGGCTGCCCGAGACGTAGAAATGACCATCACTTTCACACTGGTTGCAATTATTCGTTTTATACGATGGAAAAAGTGTTGAATTTATTTTGTATTTTATGCTTCTGGCGTTGACTTCTTAGGCCCTAAATATTCGATATGGTGGAGCCACGTCCTAGAGTGAAGCCTAGGTTGCACGGAACGTAGAAATGACCATAAGTTTCACACTGGTTGCAATAATTCGTTTTATACAAAGGAAAAACTGTTCTATTTATTTTGTATTTTATGCCTCGGGCGTTGACTTCTGAGGCCCTAACTATTCGATCTGGTCGACCAACGCCCTAGAGTGAAGCCTAGGTTGCACGGAACGTAGAAATGACCATTATCTTCACACTGTTTGCAATTATTCCTGTTATACGGTGGAAAAACTCTTGTATTTTATTGTATTTTATGCTTCGGGCGTAGACTTCTGAGGCCCTAACTATTCGATCTGGTGGACCAACTCCCTAGAGTGAAGCCTAGGATGCCCGGAACGCAGAAATGACCATCACTTTCACACTGGTTGCAATTATACATTTTATACGATGGAAAATCTGTTGTGTTTATATTGTATATTATGCTTCTAGCGTTGACTTCTTAGGCCCTATCTATTCTTCTGGTGGAGCAACGCCCTAGAGTAAAGCCTAGGTGGCCCGGACCGTAGAAATGACCATAACTTTCACACTGGTTGCCATTATTCGATTTATACGATGGAAAAGCTGTTGGATTTTTATTGTACTTTATGCCTCTGGCGTTGACTTCTAAGGCCCTACCCAATCGATCTGGTCGAGCAACGCCCGAGAGTGAAGCCTAGGTTGCACGGAACGTAGAAATGACCATAAGTTTCACACTGGTTGCAATAATTCGTTTTATACAAAGGAAAAACTGTTCTATTTATTTTGTATTTTATGCCTCGGGCGTTGACTTCTGAGGCCCTAACTATTCGATCTGTCGGAGCAACGCCCTAGAGTAAAGCCTAGGTGGACCGGAACGTAGAAATGACCATAACGTTCATACTGGTTGCAATTATACGTTTTATGCAATGGAAAAACTGTTGTACTTATATTGTATTTTATGCCTCGGGCGTTGACTTCTGAGACCCTAACTATTCGATCTGGTGGACCAACGCCCTAGAGGGAAGCCTAGATTGTCCGGAGCGTAGAAATGACCATTACCCCCACACTGTTTGCAATTATTCCTGTTATACGATGGAAAAACTGTTGTATTTTTATTGTATTTTATGCTTCGGGCGTTTACTTCTAAGGCACTAACTATTCGATATGGTGGAGCCACGTCCTAGGGTGAAGCCTAGGTTGCCCGGTACGTAGAAATCACCATAACGTTCATACGGGTTGCAATTATTCATTTTATACAATAGAAAAGCTGTTGTATTTGTATTGTATTTTATGCTTCTGGCGTTGACTTCTTAGGCCCTATATATTCGATCTGGTGGACCAACGCCCTAGAGTGAAGCCTAGGTTGCTCGGAACGTAGAAATGACTATAACTTTCACACTGGTTGCAATTATTCGTTTTATACGATGGAAAAACTGTTGAATTTATTTTGTATTTTATGCTTCTGGCGATGACTTCTAAGGCCCTAAGTCTTCGATCTGCTGCAGCAATGCCTCAGAGTTAAGTCTGGGATGCCCGAAACGTCGAAATGATCATTACTCTCACACTGGTTGTTATTATCCGTTTTACACCATGGAAAAACTGTTGTATTTATATTGTATTCTATGCTTCTGGCGTTGCCTTCTGAGGCCCTAACTATTCGATCTGGTGGAGCAGCGCCCTAGAGTGAAGACTAGGTTGACCGGAGCGTAGAAATGTCCATTACATTCACACTGATTGCAATTATTGATTTTATGCGATGGAAAAGCTGTTGTATTTATATTGTATTTTTTGCTTCAGGCGTTTACTTCTAAGGTCGTACCTATTCGATCAGGTGGACCGACGCCCTAGAGTGAAGCCTAGGTTGCCCGCAACGTAGAAATGACCATCACTTTCACATTGGTTGCAATTATTCCTGTTATACGATGGAAAAACTGTTGGATTTTTGTTGTACTTTATGCTTCTGGCGTTGACTTCTAAGGCCCTACCCATTCGATCTGGTCGAGCAACGCCCTAGAGTGAAGCCTAGGTTGCACGGAACGTAGAAATGACCATAACTTTCACACTGGTTGCAATAATTCGTTTTATACAATGGAAAAACTGTTCTATTTATTTTGTATTTTATGCCTCGGGCGTTGCCTTATGAGGGCCTAACTATTCGATCTGTCGGAGCAACGCCCTAGACTGAAGCCTAGGTTGACCGGAGCGTAGAAATGACCATTACCTCCACACTGTTTGCAATTATTCCTGTTATACGATGGAAAAACTGTTGTATTTTTATTGTATTTTATGCTTCGGGCGTTGACTTCTAAGGCCCTAACTATTCGATATGGTGGAGCCACGTCCTAGGGTGAAGCCTAGGTTGCCCGGCACGTAGAAATGACCATAACGTTCATACGGGTTCAATTATTCGTTTTATACAATAGAAAAACTGTTGTATTTATATTGTATTTTATGCTTCTGGCGTTGACTTCTTAGGCCCTATATATTCGATCTGGTGGACCAACGCCCCAGAGTGAAGCCTAGGTTGCCCGGAACGTAGAAAAGACCATCACATTCACATTGGTTGCAATTATTCCTGTTATACGATGGAATAACTGTTGGATTTTTATTGTACTTTATGCTTCTGGCGTTGACTTCTAAGGCCCTACCCAATCGATCTGGTCGAGCAACGCCCTAGAGTGAAGCCTAGGTTGCACGGAACGTAGAAATGACCATAGGTTTCACACTGGTTGCAAGAATTCGTTTTATACAAAGGAAAAACTGTTCTATTTATTTTGTATTTTATGCCTCGGGCGTTGACTTCTTAGGCCCTATCTATTCTTCTGGTGGAGCAACGCCCTAGAGTGAAGCCTAGGCTGCCCGAAACGTAGAAATGTCCATCACCTTCATACTGGCTGCAATTATTCGTTTTATACGATGGAAAGACTGTTCTATTTATTTTGTATTTTATGCTTCGGGCGTTGTCTTCTAAGGCCCTAACTATTCGATCTGGTGGAGCAACGCCGCAGAGTGAAGCCTAGGTTGCCCGGAACGTAGAAAAGACCATCACTTTCACATTGGTTGCAATTATTCCTGTTATACGATGGAATAACTGTTGGAGTTTTATTGTACTTTATGCTTCTGGCGTTGACTTCTAAGGCCCTACCCAATCGATCTGGTCGAGCAACGCCCTAGAGTGAAGCCTAGGTTGCACGGAACGTAGAAATGACCATAAGTTTCACACAGGTTGCAATAATTCGTTTTATACAAAGGAAAAAGTGTTCTATTTATTTTGTATTTTATGCTTCGGGCGATGTCTTCTAAGGCCCTAACTCTTCGATCTGGTGGAGCAACGCCCCAGAGTGAAGACTAGGTTGCCCGGTATGTAGAAATGACCATAACTTTCACACTGGTTGCAATAATTCGTTTTATACAATGGAAAAACTGTTCTATTTATTTTGTATTTTATGCCTCGGGCGTTGCCTTATGAGGCCCTAACTATTCGATCTGTCGGAGCAACGCCCTAGAGTGAAGTATAGGTGCCCCGGACCGTAGAAATGACCATAACTTTCACACTGGTTGCCATTATTCGATTTATACGATATAAAATCTGTTGTATTTATATTGTATTTTATGCTTCTAGCGTTGACTTCTTAGGCCCTATCTATTCTTCTGGTGGAGCAACGCCCTAGAGTGAAGCCTAGGCTGCCCGAAACGAAGAAGTGACCATCACATTCACACTGGTTGCAATTATTCGTTTTATATAATGGAAACGCTGTTGTATTTATATTGTATTTTATGCTTCTGGCGTTGACTTCTTAGGCCCTAACTATTCGATATGGTGGAGCCACGTCCTATGGTGAAGCCTAGGTGGCCCGGAACGTAGAAATGACCATAACGTTCATACTGGTTGCAATTATACGTTTTATACAATGGAAAAACTGTTGTACTTATATCGTATTTTATGCTTCTGGCGTTGACTTCTTAGGCCATAACGATTCAATCTGGTGGAGCAACGCCCTAGATTGAAGCCTAGGTTGGACGGAACGTAGAAATAACCATAACCTTCACACTGGCTGCAATTACTCCTGTTATACGATGGAAAAACTGTTGGATTTTTGTTGTATTTTATGCTTCTGTCGTTGACTTCTAAGGCCCTAGCTATTCGATCTGGTGGAGCGACGGCCTAGAGTGAAGCCTAGGATGCCCGAAACGTAGAAATGAACATTACCTTCACACTGGTTGCAATTACTCCTGTTATACGATGGAAAAACTGTTGGATTTTTGTTGTATTTTATGCGTCTGTCGTTGACTTCTAAGGCCCTTTCTATTCGATCTGGTGGAGCAACGGCCTAGAGTGAAGGCTAGGATTCCCGAAACGTAGAAATGAACATTACTTTCACACTGGTTGCAATTATTCTTTTTATACGATGGAAAAACTGTTGTGTTTTTATTGTATTTTATGAGTCTGGAGTTGTTTTCTAAGGCCGTAACTATTCGACCAGGTGGTGCAACGCCCTAGAGTGAAGGCTAGCTTGCACGGAACGTGGAGATGCCCATTACTTTCTTACTGGTTTCAATTATTCATGCTATACGATGGAAAAATTGTTTCTTTTTTATTGTACTTTGTGCTTCTGGCGTTGACTTCTTAGGCCCTAACTATTCGATCTGGTGGAGCAACGCCCTAGAGAGGAGCCTAGGTTGCACGGAACGTAGAAATGGTCATTACTTTCACACTGGTTGCAATTACTCGTTTTATACGATTGAAAAACTGTTGTATTTATATTGTATTTTATGCTTCTGGCGTTGATTTCTCAGGCCCTAACTATTCGATCTGGTGGAGCAACGCCCTAGAGTGAGACCTAGGTTGCTCGGAACGTTGAAATGACCATTAGTTTCACACTGGTTGCAATTATTCCCGTTATATGACGGAATACAGCCTAAGAAGACAACGACCGAAGCATAAAATACAATATAAATGCAACAGTTTTTCCATTGTACAACAGGAATAATTGCAACCAGTGTGAAAGTAATGGTCATTTCTACGTTCCGGGTAACATTGGCGTCACTCTATGGCGTTGCTCCACTACATCTGATAGCTACGACCTTAGAAGCCAACGCCAGGAGCATAAAATACAGTATAAATACAACAGATTTTCCATCGAATAAAATGAATAATTGCAAACAGTGTGAAAGTAATGGTCATTTCTACATTCCGAGCAACCTAAGCTTCACTGTAGGGCGTTGCTACACCAGATGGAATAGCTAGGGACTTAGAATTAGACGCCAGAATCATAAAATACAATAAAAATACAACAATTTTTCCATCGTATAAAACCAATAATTGCAACCAGTGTGAAAGTAATGGTATGTTCAACGTTCCGGGCAACCTAGGCTTCACTCTAGGGCGGTGCTCCACCAGATCGAATAGTTATAGCCTAAGAAGTCAACGCCAGCATCATAAAATACAATATAAATACAACAGCTTTTCCATCGTATATCATGTATATTTGCAAATAGTGTGAAAGTAATGGTCATTATCTACGTTGGTGGCAATCTAGGCTTCACTATAGGGCGTTGCTCCACCAGATCGAATGGTTAGAGCCTATGGAGTCAACGCCAGAAGCATAAAATACGATATAAATGCAACAGCTTTTCCATCGTATAAAACGAATAATGGCAACCAGTGTTAAAGTTATGGTCATTTCTACGTTCCGGTCAACCTAGGCTTCACTTTAGGGCGTTGTTCCACCAGATCGTATAGTTAAGGCCTACGAAATCAACACCAGAATCATAAAATACAATTTAAGTACAACAGTTTTTCCATCGTATAAAATGAATAATTGGAAACATTGTGAAAGTTATGGTCATTTCTACGTTCCGGGCAACCTAGGCTTCACCCTAGGGCGTTGCTCCACCACATCTAACAACTACGGCCTTAGAAGTCGACGCCAGGAGCATAAAATGCAATATAAATACAACAGCTTTGCCATCGTATAAAATGAATAATTGCAAACAGTGTGAAAGTAATGGTCATTTCTACGTTCCGAGCAACCTAGTCGTCACTCTAGGGCATTGCTCCGCCAGATCGAATAATCACGGCCTTAGAAGTTTACGCCATAAATATATAATACAATAAAAACACAACCGTTTTTCCATCGTATAAAACGAATAATTGCAACCTGTGTGAAGGTTATGGTCATATCTACGCTCCGGGCAACCTAGGCTTCACTCTAGGGCGCTGCTCCACCACATCTAACAACTACGGCCTTAGAAGTCAACGCCAGGAGCATAAAATGCAATATAAATACAACAGCTTTGCCATCGTATAAAATAAATAATTGCAAACAGTGTGAAAGTAATTGTCATTTCTACGTTCCGAGCAACCTAGTCATCACTCTAGGGCATTGCTCCGCCAGATCGAATAATCACGGCCTTAGAAGTTTACGCCATAAGCATAAAATACAATTATAACACAACAGTTTTTCCATCGTATCAAACGAATAATTGCAACCAGTGTGAAAGTAATTGTATGTCCAACGTTCCGGGCTACCTAGGCTTCACACTACGGCGGAGCTCCACCAGACCCAATAGTTAGGGCCTAAGAAGTCAACGCCAGAAGCGTAAATTGCATTCTAAATATAACAGTTTTTCCATGTATAGAACGAATAATGGCAACCAGTGTGAAAGTTATGGTCATTTCTACATTCCGGGCAACATGGCTTCACTCTAGGACGTTGCTCCACCAGATCGAATAGTTAGGGCCTAAGAAGTCAACGCCAAAAGCATAAAATACAATAAAGATGCAGCAGTTTTTCCATCGTATAACAGGAATAATTGCAACCAGTGTGAAGGTAATGGTATGTTCTACGTTTCGGGCAACGCCAGAAGCATAAAATACAATATAAATACAACAGCTTTTCCATAGTATAAAACTGATAATTGCAACCAGTGTGAAAGTTATGGTCTTTTCTACGTTCCTCGCAACCTAGGCTTCACTCTAGGGCGTTACTCCGCCACAGCGAATAGCTACGGCCGTAGAAATCAACGCCAGAAGCGTAAAATACAATATAAGTGCAACAGTTTTTCCATCGTATAAAACGAATAAGTGCAACCACTGTGAAAGTAGTGGTCATTTCTGCGTTCCGGGCAACCGAGGCTTCACCCTAGGGCGCTGCTCCATCAGATGGAATAGTTAGCGTCTACGAAGTCAACGCCAGAAGCATAAAATACGATATAAATCCAACAGCTTTTCCATCGTATAAAACGAATAATGGCAACCAGTGTGAAAGTTATGGTCATTTCTACGTTCCGGGCAACCTAGGCTTCACTCTAGGGCGCTGCTCCACCAGATCGAACAGCTATGGCCTAAGAAGTCAACGCCAGAAGCATAAAATACGATATATATACTACAGCTTTTCCATCGTATAAAACGAATAAGTGCAACCACTGTGAATGTAGTGGCCATTTCTACGTTCCGGGCAACCAAGGCTTCACTCTAGGGCGCTGCTCCACCAGATCGAATAGCTAGGGCCTAAGAAGTCAACGCCAGAAGCATAAAATACATTAAATATGCAACATTTTTTCCATCGTATAACAGGAATAATTGCAACCAGTGTGCAGGTAGTGGTATGTTCTACGTTCCGGGCAACCTATGCTTCACTCTAGTGCGGTGCACCACCCGATCAAATAGTTAGGGACTACGAAACCAACGCCAGAAGCATAAAATACGATATAAATACAACAGCTTTTCCATCGTATATAATGTATAATTGCAAACAGTGTGAAAGTAATGGTCATTTCTAAGTTCCGGGCAACCTAGGCTTCACTCTAGGGCGTTGCTCCTCCAGATCGAATAGCTAGGGTCTTAGAATTCAACGCCAGAAGGATAAAATACAATATAAGCACACTAGTTTTTCAATCGTATAAAATGAATAATTGCAAACATTGTGAAGGTAATGGTCATTTCTACGTTTCGGACTACCTAGGCTTCACACTAGAGCGTTGCTGCACGAGATCGAGGAGTTAGTGACCTAAGAATTCAACGCCAGAAGCATAAAATACAATTAAAATGCAACAGTTTTTCCATCGTATAACAGGAATAACAAAACCAGTGTGAAAGTACTGATCATTTGTTCGTACCGGGTAACCTGGGTTTCACTCTAGGGCGTTGCTACACCATATCGAATAGCTAGGGATTTAGAAGTCAACGCCAGAAGCATACAATACAATATAAGTACAACAGTTTTTTCATCGTATAAAATGAATAATTGCAAACATTGTGAAAGTAATGGTCATTTCTACGTTCCGGGCAACCTAGGCTTCACTCTAGGGCGTTGCTCCTCCAGATCCAATAGCTAGGGACTTAGAATTCAACGCCAGAAGCATAAAATACAATAAAAATACAACAGTTTTTCCATCGTATAACAGGAATAATTGCAACCAGTGTGAAAGTAATGGTCATTTCTACGTTCCGGGCATGCTAGGTTTCACTCTATGGCGTTCCTGCACCAGATCGAATAGTTAGGGAATAAGAAGTCACTGCCAGAAGTATAAAATACGATATAAATACAACAGATTTTCTACCGTATAACAGGAATAATTGCAACCAGTGTGAAGGTAATGGTCATTTCTACGTTCCGTGCATGCTATTTTTCACTCTATGGCGTTCCTCCACCAGATCGAATAGTTAGGGCCTGAGAAGTCAACGCCAGGAGCATACAATACAATAAATATGCAACATTTTTTCCATCGTATAACAGGAATAATTGCAACCAGTGTGCAGGTTATGGTATGTTCTACGTTCCTGGCAACCTATGCTTCACTCTAGGGCGGTGCTCCACCAGATCAAATAGTTAGGGCCTACGAAGTCAACACCAGAATCATAAAATACAATTTAAGTACAACAGTTTTTCCATCGTATAGAATGAATAATTGGAAACATTGTGAAAGTTATGGTCATTTCTACGTTCCGGGCAACCTAGGCTTCACTCTAGGGCGCTGCTCCACCACATCTAACAACTACGGCCTTAGAAGTCAACGCCAGGAGCATAAAATGCAATATAAATACAACAGCTTTGCCATCGTATAAAATGAATAATTGCAAGCAGTGTGAAAGAAATTGTCATTTCTACGTTCCGAGCAACCTAGTCGTCACTCTAGGGCATTGCTCCGCCAGATCGAATAATCACGGCCTTAGAAGTTTACGCCATAAGCATAAAATACAATAAAAACACAACAGTTTTTCCATCGTATAAAACGAATAATTGCAACCAGTGTGAAAGTAATGGTATGTCCAACGTTCCGGGCAACCTAGGCTTCACACTACGGCGGTGCACCACCAGACCCAATAGTTAGGGCCTAAGAAGTCAACGCCAGAAGCATAAAATGCAATCCAAATATAACAGTTTTTCCATGTATAGAACGAATAATGGCAACCAGTGTGAAAGTTATGGTCACTTCTACATTCCGGGCAACATGGCTTCACTCTAGGACGTTGCTCCACCAGATCGAATAGTTACGGCCTAAGAAGTCAACGCCAAAAGCATAAAATACAATAAAGATGCAACAGTTTTTCCGTCGTATAACAGGAATAATTGCAACCAGTGTGAAGGTAATGGTATGTTCTACGTTCCGGGCAACGCCAGAAGCATAAAATACAATATAAATACAACAGCTTTTCCATAGTATAAAACTGATAATTGCAACCAGTGTGAAAGTTATGGTCCTTTCTACGTTCCTCGCAACCTAGGCTTCACTCTAGGGCGCTGCTCCACCAGATCGAACAGCTATGGCCTAAGAAGTCAACGCCAGAAGCATAAAATACGGTATATATACTACAGCTTTTTCATCGTATAAGACGGATAATTGCAACCACTGTGAAAGTTATGGTCATTTCTACGTTCCGGGCAACCTAGGCCTCACTGTAGGGCGCTGCTCCACCAGATCGAATAGCTAGGGCCTAAGAAGTCAACGCCAGAAGCATAAAATACAATAAATATGCAACATTCTTTCGATCGTATGACAGGAATAATTGCAACCAGTGTGCAGGTAATGGTATGTTCTACGTTCCGGGCAACCTATGCTTCACTCTAGGGTGGTGCACCACCAGATCAAATAGTTAGGGCCTACGAAACCAACGCCAGAAGCATAAAATACGATATAAATACAACAGCTTTTCCATCGTATATAATGTATAATTGCAAACCGTGTGAAAGTAATGGTCATTTCTACGTTCCGGGCAACCTAGGCTTCACTCTAGGGCGTTGCTCCTCCAGATCGAATAGCTAGGGTCTTAGAATTCAACGCCAGAAGGATAAAATACAATATAAGTACTCTAGTTTTTCAATCGTATAAAATGAATAATTGCAAACATCGTGAAGGTAATGGTCATTTCTACGTTTCGGACTACCTAGGCTTCACACTAGGGCGTTGCTGCACGAGATCCAAGAGTTAGTGACCTAAGAATTCAACGCCAGAAGCATAAAATACAATTAAAATGCAACAGTTTTTCCATAGTATAACAGGAATAATTGCAACCAGTGTGAAAGTAATTGTCATTTCTACGTTCCGGCCAACATAGGCTTGACGCTAGGGCGTTGCTCCACCAGATCGAATAGATAGCGCCTAACAACATAACGCCAGACGCATAAAATACAATAAAAATACAACAGTTTTTCCATCGTATAAAACGGATAATTGCAACCAGTGTCACGGTTTTGGTCATATCTCCGTTCCGGGCAACCTAGGCTAGACTCTAGGGCGTTGCTCCACCAGATCGAATAGGTAGGGCTATAGAAGTCAACGCCCGAAGCATAAAATACAATATAAATACAACAGTTTGACCTTCGTATATAATGTATATTTGTAAACAGTGTGAAAGTAATGGTCATTTCTACGTCCCGGGCAACCTAGGCATCACTCTAGGGCGGTGCTCCACCAGATCGAATAGCTAGGGAGTGAGAATTCTACGCCAGAATAACAAAATACATTGTAAGTACAACAGTTTTTCCATCGTATAAAATGAATAATTCCAAAAAGTGTGAAATTAATGGTCATTTCTATGATCCAGGCAACCTAGGCTTCACTCTAGGGCGTTGCTCCACCAGATCGAAGAGGTAGGGCTATAGAAGTCAACGCCTGGAGCATAAAATACAATATAAATCCAACAGTTTTTGCATCGTATAAAATGAATAATTGCAAACAGCGTGAAAGTAATGATCATTTCCACGTTCCGGGCAACCTAGGCTTCACTCTAGGGCGTTGCTCCACCAGATCGAATGGTTGGGGCCTTAGAAGTCAACGCCAGAAGCATAAAAGACAATATAAATACAACAGCTTTTCCATTGTATAAAACGAATAATCGCAACCAGTGGGAAAGTGACGGCCATTTCTACGTTCCGGGCATCCTAGATATAACTCTGAGGCGTTGATCCACCAGATCGAATAGTTAGGGCCTAAGAAGTCAACATCAGGACATTAAAATACAATATAAATACAACAGCTTTTCCATCGGATAACAGGAATAACTGCAACCATTGCGAAGGTACTGGTCATTTCTACGTTCCTGGCAACGTAGGCTTCACTCTAGGGCGTTGCACCACCAGATCGAATAGCTGCGGCCTTAGAAGTCAACGCCAGAAGCATAGAACACAATATGAATACAACAGCTTTTGCATCGTATAAAATCAATAATGGCAAACAGTGTCTAAGTAATGATCATATCTACGTTCCGGGCAACCTAGGCTTCACTCTAGGTCGTTGCTCCACCGGGTCGAATAGTTAAGGCTTTAGAAGTCAGCGCCCGAAGCATAAAACACAATATAAATTCAACACTTTTTCCATCGTATAACACTAATAACACTGTTCAACAAATTTTGACTTTTTTTCGATTTTGTAAAAGTGAATAAACATTTCTTATAGATTTCGACGTGCTGATTACGAATCTGCAAACCGTTTTTTTCCAGAACGTACAGTTTTTGAAAAAATCAATTTTGAAAAAAATGACAAATTTTCAACTTTGGGATTTTTTTGTACTTTTGCCATAGTAGTTATTTAGTTGCTCTTTGCACGAAATGATTCTGTGGAGTCTCCCGAATAAAAGAATATAAATAGTTATTAGATTATAAATATTGAAATAGGTTTAAATAACAATTAAAGTGAAAAGGACACCCAAAACGCGCCCATTTTTCCTGATATTTTTCACTTTATTTCAAAAAGTAAGGGTCTAGGAGAAAATTTGACTATACCACGCGATAGAGCAAACCTTTCTACTAAGGAAAGCATCAAGCGAATGTTAAAAATTATTTTTGTTTTCAATATAGAAATAAAATAGTTTGGCGAAACGCGCGGCGGCGACAGTGGTACTCAATGACGTCAATGCGTATAGGGTCCGCGGAACGGCAGGCGATAGGCGAGGCGTCCACCAGCGCGCGCCGCCGTCATTGAGTACCACTGTCGCCGCCGCGCGTTTCGCCAAACTATTTTATTTCAATATTGAAAACAAAAATAATTTTGAACATTCGCTTGATGCTTTCCTTAGTGGAAAGGTTTGCTCTACCGCGTGGTATAGTCAAATTTTTTCCTAGACCCTTACTTTTTGAAATAAAGTGAAAAATATCAGCAAAAATGGGTGCGTTTTGGGTGTCCTTTTCACTTTAATTGTTATTTAAACCTATTTCGATGTTTATAATCTAATAAATATTTATATTATTTTATTCGGGAGAGTCCACAGAATCATTTCGTGCAAAGAGCAACTAAGTAACTACTACGACAAACGCACAGAAAAATCCCAAAGTTGAAAATTTGTCATTTTTTTCAAAATTGATTTTTTCAAAAACTGTACGTTCTGGAAAAAAACGGTTTGCAGATTCGTAATCAGCACGTCGAAATCTATAAGAAATGTTTATTCACGCTTACAAAATCAGACCCCTGTTGAACAGTGTAATTGCAACCAGTGTGAAAGTGAGAGTCATTTCTACTTTCCGCGCAACCTAGGCAACTCTCTAGGGCGTTGCTCCTCCAGATCGAATAGCTAGGGCCTTAGATGTCTACGTCAGGAGCATAAAATACAATAAAAATACAACAGTTTTTCCATCGTATAGCATGAATAATCGCAACCAGTGTGAAGGTAATGGTCATTTCTACATTTCGGGCAACCTAGGCTTCACTCTAGGGCGTTGCTCCACCAGGTGGAATAGCTAGGGACTTAGAATTCAACACCAGAAGCATAAACTACAATAAAAATACAACAGTTTTTCCATAGTATAACAGGAATAGTTGCAACCAGTGTGAAAGTAATTGTCATTTCTACGTTCCGGCCAACATAGGCTTGACGCTAGGGCGTTGCTCCACCAGATCGAATAGTTAGCGCCTAACAACATAACGCCAGACGCATAAAATACAATAAAAATACAACAGTTTTTCCATCGTATAAAACGAATAATTGCAACCAGTGTCACGGTTTTGGTCATATCTCCGTTCAGGGCAACCTAGGCTAGACTCTAGGGCGTTGCTCCACCAGATCGTATAGGTAGGGCTATAGAAGTCAACGCCCGAAGCATAAAATACAATATAAATACGACAGATTTTCCATCCTATGGGATGAATAATTGCAAACAGTGCGAATGTAATGGTCATTTCTGCGTTCCCGGCAACCGGGGCTTCATTCTTGGGCGTTACTCCACCAGGTCGAATAGTTAGGGCCTCAGAAGTCGAGCGCCAGAAGCATAAAATACAATGAAGGTACAACAGTTTTTCTATCGTATAACAGGAGTAATTGCAACCAGTGTGAAAGCGAGGGTCATTTCTACGTTCCGTGCAACCAGGCTTCACTCTAGGGCGTTGTTCCAAAAGATCGAATTGATAGGGCCTTAGAAGTCAACGCCAGAAGCATAAAATTCAAAATAAATACAACAGTTTTTCCATCGTATAAAACGAATAATTGCAACCGGTGTGAAAGCTATGGTCATTTCTACGTTCCGGGCAACCTAGGCTTCACTCTAGGGCGTTGCTCCCCCAGATCGAATAGTTAGGGCCTCAGAATTCAACGCTAGAATCATAAAATACAATAAAAATACAGCAGTATTTCCATCGTATAGAATGAATAATTGCAAACAGTGTGAATGTAATGGTCATTTCTACCTTCCGGGCAACCTAGGCTTCACTCTAGGGCGTTGCTACACCAGATCGAAGAGGTAGGGCCATAGAAGTCAACGCCCGATACATAAAATACAATATAAATAGAACAGCTCTTCCATCGTATAAAAGGAATAATTGCAAACAGTGTGAAAGTAATGGTCATTTCTACGTTTCGGGCAATCTAGGCTTCACTGTATGGCGTTCTTCCACCACATCGGATAGCTACGGCCTCAGAAGTCAACGCCTGATGTATAAAATACAATAAAAATACAACAGTCTTTCCATCCTATAAGGGAATAATTGCAACCCGTGTGAAAGGGATGGTCATTTCTACGTTCCAGGCAACCTAGGCTTCACTCTAGGGCGTTGCTCCACCAGATCAAACAGTTAGGGCCTTAGAAGTCAACGCCAGAAGCATAAAATACGATATAAATACAACCGCTTTTCCATCGTATAAAACGAATAATTGCTACCAGTGTGAAAGTTATGGTCATTTCTACGTTCCGAGCAACCTAGGCTTCCCCCTAGGGCGATGCTCCAACAGATTGCATAGTTAGGGCCTTAGAAGTCAGTGCCCGAAGCAAAAAATGGAATAAAAATACAACAGTTTTTCCATCGTATAGCAGGAATAATTTGCAACTAGTGTGAAGGTTATGGTCATATCTACGTTCCGGGCAACCTAGGCATCACTGTATGGCGTTCTTCCACCACATCGGTTAGCTACGGCCTCAGAAGTCAACGCCTGAAGTATAAAATACAATAAAAATACAACAGTCTTTCCATCCTATAACAGGAATAATTGCAACCCGTGTGAAAGTTATGGTCATTTCTACGTTCCGGGCAACCTAGGCTTCACTCTAGGGCGTTGCTCCACCAGATCAAACAGTTAGGGCCTTAGAAGTCGACGCACGAAGCATTAAATACAAAATAAATAGAACAGTTTTTCGATTGTATAAAACGAATAATTGCTACCAGTGTAAAAGTTATGGTCATTTCTACGTTCCGGGCAACCTAGGCTTCACCCTAGGGCGTTGTTCCACCAGATCGAATAGTTAGTGCCTAAGAAGTCAACACCAGAAGAATAAAATACAATAAAAATACAACTGTCTTTCCATCCTATAACAGGAATAATTGCAACCCGTGTGAAAGTTATGGTCATTTCTACGTTCCGGGCAACCTAGGCTTCACTCTAGGGCGTTGCTCCACCAGATCAAACAGTCAGGGCCTTAGAAGTCAACGCCCGAAGCATTAAATACAAAATAAATAGAACAGTTTTTCCATCGTATAAAACGAATAATTGCTACCAGTGTAAAAGTTATGGTCATTTCTACGTTCCGGGCAACCTTGGCTTCACAGTCGGGCGTTGCTCCACCAGATCGAAACGTTAGGGCCTAAGAAATCAACGCCCGAAGCATAAAATACGTAATAAATACAACAGCATTTCCATCGTATTAAATGAATAATTGCAAACAGTGTGAAAGATATGGACATTTCTACGATCCGGGCTACCTAGGCTTCACTCTATGGCGTTCTCCCACCACATCGAATAGCAGCGGCCTCAGAAGTCAACGCCAGAAGCTTAAATACAATATAAATATAACAGTTTTTCCATCGTATAAAACGAATAATAGCAACCAGTGTGAAAGTTATGGTCATTTCTACGTTCGGGGCAACCTAGGCTTCACTCTACGGCGATGCTCCACCAGATCAAACAGTTAGGGCGTTAGAAGTCAACGCCCTAAGCATAAAGTACAAAATAAATAGAACGGTTTTTCCATTGTATAAAACGAATAATGCTACCAGTATGAAAGTTATGGTCATTTCTACTTTCCGGGCAACCTAGGCTTCACCCTAGGGCGTTGTTCCACCAGATGGAACAGTTAGGGCCTAAGAAGTCAACGCCAGAAGCATAAAATACGATATAAATACAACAGCTTTTCCATCGTATAAAACAAATAATTGCAACCAGTGTGAAAGTTATGGTCATTTCTACGTTCCGGGCAACCTAGGCTTCACGCTTGGGCGTTGCTCCAACAGATTGAATAGTTAGGGCCTTAGAATTCAATGCCCGAAGCATAAACTGCAATAAAAATACGACAGCTTTTCCATCGTATAGCAGGAATAATTTGCAACCAGTGTGATAGTAGTGGTCATTTCTACGTTCCGGGCAACCTCGGTTTCACTCCAGGGCGGTGCTCCACCAGATCGAATAGTTACGGCCTAAGAAGTCAACGCCAGAAGCACAAAATACGATAAAGATGCAACAGTTTTTCCATCGTATAAAACGAATAATTGCAACCAGTTTGAAAGTTATGGTCATTTCTACATTCCGAGCAACCTAGGCTTCATTCTAGGGCGTTGCTCCACCAGACCGAATAGTTAGGTCCTTAGAAGTCAACGCCAGAAGCATAAAATACGATATAAATACAACAGCTTTTCCATCGTATAAAAGGAATAATTGCAAACAGTGTGAAAGTAATGGTCATTTCTACGTTTCGGGCAATCTAGGCTTCACTGTATGGCGTTATTCCACCACATCGAATAGCTACGGCCTCAGAAGTCAACGCCTGAAGTATAAAATACAATAAATATACAACAGTCTTTCCATCCTATAACAGGAATAATTACAACAAGCGTGAAAGTAATGATCATTTCGGCGTTTCGGGCATCCTAGACTTAACTCTGAGGCATCGCTCCACCTGATCGAATAGTTAGGGCCTCAGAAGTCAACGCCAGAAGCATAAAATACGATATAAATACAACAGTCTTTCCATCCTATAACAGGAATAATTGCAACCCGTGTGAAAGTGATGGTCATTTGTACGTTCCAGGGAACCCATGCTTCACTCTAGGGCGTTGCTCCACCAGATCGAATTGTTAGGGCCTAAGAAGTCAACGCCCGAAGCATAAAATACAAAATAAATAGAACAGTTTTTCCATTGTATAAAACGAATAATTGCTACCAGTGTAAACGTTATGGTCATTTCTACGTTCCGGGCAACCTAGGCTTCACCCTGGTACGTTGTTCCACCAGATCGAGTAGTTAGGGCCTAAAAAGTGAACGCCAGAAGCATAAAATACAATATAAATACAACAGCTTTTCCATCGTAAAAAACGAATAATTGCAACCAGTGTGAAAGTTATGGTTATTTCTACATTCCGAGCAACCTAGGCTTCACTCTAGGGCGTTGCTCCACCAGATCGAATAGTTAGGTCCTTAGAAGTCAACGCCAGAAGCATAAAATACGATATAAATACAACAGCTTTTGCATCGTATAAAAGGAATAATTGCAAACAGTGTGAAAGTAATTGTCATTTCTACGTTCCGGGCAATCTATGCTTCACTCTAGGGCGCTGCTCCACCAGATCAAACAGTTAGGGCCTTAGAAGTCAACGCACGAAGCATAAAATACAAAATAAATGGAACGGTTTTTCCATTGTATAAAACGAATAATTGCTACCAGTGTAAAAGTTATGGTCATTTCTACGTTCCGGGCAACCTAGGCATCACCCTAGGGCGTTGTTCCACCAGGTCGAATAGTCAGGGCCTAAGAAGTGAACGCCAGAAGCATAAAATACGATATAAATACAACAGCTTTTCCATCGTATAAAAGGAATAATCGCAAACAGTGTGAAAGTAATGGTCATTTCTACGTTCCGGGCAACCTAGGCTTCACCCTAGGGCGTTGCTCCACCAGATCAAACAGTTAGGGCCTTAGAAGTCAACGCCCGAAGCATAAAATACAAAATAAATAGAACAGTTTTTCCATTGTATAAAACGAATAATTGCTACTAGTGTAAAAGTTATGGTCATTTCTACGTTCCGGGCAACCTAGGCTTCACCCTGGGGCGTTGTTCCACCAGATCGAGTAGTTAGGGCCTAAAAAGTGAACGCCAGAAGCATAAAATACAATATAAATACAACAGCTTTTCCATCGTAAAAAACGAATAATTGCAACCAGTGTGAAAGTTATGGTTATTTCTACATTCCGAGCAACCTAGGCTTCACTCTAGGGCGTTGCTCCACCAGATCGAATAGTTAGGTCCTTAGATGTCAACGCCAGAAGCATAAAATACGATATAAATACAACAGCTTTTGCATCGTTTAAAAGGTATAATTGCAAACAGTGTGAAAGTAATTGTCAGTTCTACGTTCCGGGCAATCTAGGCTTCACTCTAGGGCGTTGCAACACCAGATCAAACAGTTAGGGCCTTAGAAGTCAACGCACGAAGCATAAAATACATAATAAATAGAACAGTTTTTCCATTGTATAACACGAATAATTGCTACCAGTGTAAAAGTTATGGTCATTTCTACGTTCCGGGCAACCTAGGCTTCACCCTAGGGCGTTGTTCCACCAGATCGAATAGTCAGGGCCTAAGAAGTGAACGCCAGAAGCATAAAATGCAATAAAAATGCAACAGTCTTTCCATCCTGTTATAAACAGGAATAATTGCAACCCGTGTGAAAGTGATGGTCATTTGTACGTTCCAGGGAACCTATGCTTCACTCTAGGGCGTTGCTCCACCAGATCGAATTGTTAGGGCCAAAGAAGTCAACGCCCGAAGCATAAAATACGATATAAATACAACAGCTTTTCCATCGTATAAAAGGAATAATCGCAACCAGTGTGAAAGTTATGGCCATTTCTACGTTGCGGGCAACCTAGGCTTCACCTTAGGCCGTTGTTCCACAAGATCGAATAGTTAGGGCCTAACAAGTGAACGCCAGAAGCATAAAATACAATATAAATACAACAGATTTTCCATCGTATAAAAGGAATAATTGCAAACAGTGTGAAAGTAATGGTCATTTCTACGTTCCGGGCAACCTAGGCTTCACTCTAGGGCGTTGCTCCACCAGATCAAACAGTTAGGGCGATAGAAGTCAACGCCTGAAGCATAAAATACAAAATAAATAGAACAGTTTTTCCATGGTATAGAACGAATAATTGCTACCAGTGTAAAAGTTATGGTCATTTCTACGTTCCGGGGAACCTAGGCTTCACCCTAGGGCATTGTTCCATCAGATCGCATAGTTAGGCCCTAAGAAGTGAACGCCAGAAGCATAAAATACAATATAAATACAACAGTTTTTCCATCCTAGTAAACGAATAATAGCAACCAGTGTGAAAGTTATGGTCATTTCTATATTCCGAGCAACCTAGGCTTCACTCTAGGGCGTTGCTCCACCAGATCGAATAGTTAGGTCCTAAGAAGTCAACGCCAGAAGCATAAAATACGATATAAATACAACAGATTTCCATGGTATAAAAGGAATAATTGCAAACAGTGTGAAAGCAATGGTCATTTCTACGTTCCGGGCAACCTAGGCATCACTCTACGGCGTTGTTCCACCAGATCGAATAGTTAGGGCCTAAGAAGTCAACACCAGAAGAATAAAATACAAAATAAATACAACAGCCTTTACACCGTATAAAACGAATAATTGCAACCTGTGTGAAGGTTATGGTCATATCTACGTTCCGGGCAACCCAGGCTTCACCCTAGGGCGTTGTTCCACCAGATCGAATAGTTAGGGCCTAAGAAGTCAACACCAGAAGAATAAAATACAATAAAAATACAACAGTCTTTCCATCCTATAACAGGAATAATTGCAACCCGTGTGAAAGTTATGGTCATTTCTACGTTCCGGGCAACCTAGGCTTCACTCTAGGGCGTTGCTCCACCAGATCAAACAGTCAGGGCCTTAGAAGTCAACGCCCGAAGCATTAAATACAAAATAAATAGAACAGTTTTTCCATCGTATAAAACGAATAATTGCTACCAGTGTAAAAGTTATGGTCATTTCTACGTTCCGGGCAACCTTGGCTTCACAGTCGGGCGTTGCTCCACCAGATCGAAACGTTAGGGCCTAAGAAATCAACGCCCGAAGCATAAAATACGTAATAAATACAACAGCATTTCCATCGTATTAAATGAATAATTGCAAACAGTGTGAAAGATATGGACATTTCTACGATCCGGGCTACCTAGGCTTCACTCTATGGCGTTCTCCCACCACATCGAATAGCAGCGGCCTCAGAAGTCAACGCCAGAAGCTTAAATACAATATAAATATAACAGTTTTTCCATCGTATAAAATGAATAATAGCAACCAGTGTGAAAGTTATGGTCATTTCTACGTTCGGGGCAACCTAGGCTTCACTCTACTGCGATGCTCCACCAGATAAAACAGTTAGGGCGTTAGAAGTCAACGCCCTAAGCATAAAGTACAAAATAAATAGAACGGTTTTTCCATTGTATAAAACGAATAATTGCTACCAGTATGAAAGTTATGGTCATTTCTACTTTCCGGGCAACCTAGGCTTCACCCTAGGGCGTTGTTCCACCAGATGGAACAGTTAGGGCCTAAGAAGTCAACGCCAGAAGCATAAAATACGATATAAATACAACAGCTTTTCCATCGTATAAAACAAATAATTGCAACCAGTGTGAAAGTTATGGTCACTTCTACGTTCCGGGCAACCTAGGCTTCACGCTTGGGCGTTGCTCCAACAGATTGAATAGTTAGGGCCTTAGAATTCAATGCCCGAAGCATAAACTGCAATAAAAATACGACAGCTTTTCCATCGTATAGCAGGAATAATTTGCAACCAGTGTGATAGTAGTGGTCATTTCTACGTTCCGGGCAACCTCGGTTTCACTCCAGGGCGGTGCTCCACCAGATCGAATAGTTACGGCCTAAGAAGTCAACGCCAGAAGCACAAAATACGATAAAGATGCAACAGTTTTTCCATCGTATAAAACGAATAATTGCAACCAGTTTGAAAGTTATGGTCATTTCTACATTCCGAGCAACCTAGGCTTCATTCTAGGGCGTTGCTCCACCAGACCGAATAGTTAGGTCCTTAGAAGTCAACGCCAGAAGCATAAAATACGATATAAATACAACAGCTTTTCCATCGTATATAAGGAATAATTGCAAACAGTGTGAAAGTAATGGTCATTTCTACGTTTCGGGCAATCTAGGCTTCACTGTATGGCGTTATTCCACCACATCGAATAGCTACGGCCTCAGAAGTCAACGCCTGAAGTATAAAATACAATAAATATACAACAGTCTTTCCATCCTATAACAGGAATAATTACAACAAGCGTGAAAGTAATGATCATTTCGGCGTTTCGGGCATCCTAGACTTAACTCTGAGGCATCGCTCCACCTGATCGAATAGTTAGGGCCTCAGAAGTCAACGCCAGAAGCATAAAATACGATATAAATACAACAGTCTTTCCATCCTATAACAGGAATAATTGCAACCCGTGTGAAAGTGATGGACATTTCTACGTTCCAGGCAACCTAGGCATCACTCTAGGGCGTTGCTCCACCAGATCAAACAGTTAGGGCCTTAGAAGTCATCTCCCGAAGCATTAAATACAATATAAATACAACAGATTTTCCATCATATAAAACGAATGATAGCAACCAGTGTGAAAGTTATAGTCACTTCTACATTTCGAGCAACCTAGGCTTCACTCTAGGGCGTTGCTCCACCTGATCGAATAGTTAGGGCCTAAGGAGTCAACGCCAGAAGCATAAAATACGATATAAATGCAACAGCTTTTCCATCGTATAAAACAAATAATTGCAACCAGTGTGACAGTTATGGTCATTTCTACGTTCCGGGCAACCTAGGCTTCACTGTATGGCGTACCTCCACCACATCGAATAGCTACGGCCTCAGAAGTCCACGCCTGAAGCATAAAATACAATAAAAATACAACAGTCTTATCATCGTATAACAGGAATAATTGCATCAAGCGTGAAAGTAATGATCATTTCGGCGTTTCGGACATCCTAGACTTAACTCTGAGGCATTGCTCCACCAGATCGAATAATTAGGGCCTGAGAAGTCAACGCCAGAAGCATAAAATACAATATAAATACAACAGTTTTTCCATCGTATAAAACAAATAATTGCAACCAGTATGAAACCTATGGTCATTTCTACTTTCCGAGCAACCTAGGCTTCACCCTAGGGCTTTACTCCAACAGATTGAATAGTTAGGGCCTTAGAAGTCAACGCCCGAAGCATTAAATACAAAATAAATAGAAGAGTTTTTCCATTGTATAAAACGAATAATTGCTACCAGTGTAAAAGTTATGGTCATTTCTACGTTCCGGTCAACCTAGGCTGCACTCTAGGGCGTTGCACCACCAGATGGAATAGTTAGGGCCTTAGAAGTCAACGCCCGAAGCATAAAATACAAAATAAATAAAACAGTTTTTCCATCGTAAAAAACGAATAATTGCAACCAGTGTGAAAGTTATGGTTATTTCTACATTCCGAGCAACCTAGGCTTCACTCTAGGGCGTTGCTCCACCAGATCAAGCAGTTAGGGCCTTAGAAGTCAACGCACGAAGCATAAAATACAAAATAAATGGAACGGTTTTTCCATTGTATAAAACGAATAATTGCTATCAGTGTAAAAGTTATGGTCATTTCTACGTTCCGGGCAACCTAGGCTTCACTCTAGGGCGTTGCTCCACCAGATCAAACAGTTAGGGCCTTAGAAGTCGACGCACGAAGCATTAAATACAAAATAAATAGAACAGTTTTTCGATTGTATAAAACGAATAATTGCTACCAGTGTAAAAGTTATGGTCATTTCTACGTTCCGGGCAACCTAGGCTTCACCCTAGGGCGTTGTTCCACCAGATCGAATAGTTAGTGCCTAAGAAGTCAACACCAGAAGAATAAAATACAATAAAAATACAACTGTCTTTCCATCCTATAACAGGAATAATTGCAACCCGTGTGAAAGTTATGGTCATTTCTACGTTCCGGGCAACCTAGGCTTCACTCTAGGGCGTTGCTCCACCAGATCAAACAGTCAGGGCCTTAGAAGTCAACGCCCGAAGCATTAAATACAAAATAAATAGAACAGTTTTTCCATCGTATAAAACGAATAATTGCTACCAGTGTAAAAGTTATGGTCATTTCTACGTTCCGGGCAACCTTGGCTTCACAGCCGGGCGTTGCTCCACCAGATCGAAACGTTAGGGCCTAAGAAATCAACGCCCGAAGCATAAAATACGTAATAAATACAACAGCATTTCCATCGTATTAAATGAATAATTGCAAACAGTGTGAAAGATATGGACATTTCTACGATCCGGGCTACCTAGGCTTCACTCTATGGCGTTCTCCCACCACATCGAATAGCAGCGGCCTCAGAAGTCAACGCCAGAAGCTTAAATACAATATAAATATAACAGTTTTTCCATCGTATAAAACGAATAATAGCAACCAGTGTGAAAGTTATGGTCATTTCTACGTTCGGGGCAACCTAGGCTTCACTCTACGGCGATGCTCCACCAGATCAAACAGTTAGGGCGTTAGAAGTCAACGCCCTAAGCATAAAGTACAAAATAAATAGAACGGTTTTTCCATTGTATAAAACGAATAATTGCTACCAGTATGAAAGTTATGGTCATTTCTACTTTCCGGGCAACCTAGGCTTCACCCTAGGGCGTTGTTCCACCAGATGGAACAGTTAGGGCCTAAGAAGTCAACGCCAGAAGCATAAAATACGATATAAATACAACAGCTTTTCCATCGTATAAAACAAATAATTGCAACCAGTGTGAAAGTGATGATCATTTCTACGTTCCAGGCAACCTAGGCTTCACTCTAGGGCGTTGCTCCACCAGATCAAACAGTTAGGGCCTTAGAAGTCAACGCCAGAAGCACAAAATACGATAAAGATGCAACAGTTTTTCCATCGTATAAAACGGATAACTGCAACCAGTGTGAAAGTTATGGTGATTTCTACATTCCGAGCAGCCTAGGCTTCACTCTAGGGCGTTGCTCCACCAGACTGAATAGTTAGGTCCTTAGAAGTCAACGCCAGAAGCATAAAATACGATATAAATACAACAGCTTTTCCATCGTATAAAAGGAATAATTGCAAACAGTGTGAAAGTAATGGTCATTTCCACGTTCCGGGCAACCTAGGCTTCACTGTATGGCGTTCTTCCACCACATCGAATAGCTACGGCCTCAGAACTCAACGCCTGAAGTATAAAATACAATAAAAATACAACAGTCTTTCCATCCTATAACAGGAATAATTGTAACAAGCGTGAAAGTAATGATCATTTCGGCGTTTCGGGCATCCTAGACTTAACTGTGAGGCATCGCTCCACCTGATCGAATAGTTAGGTCCTAAGAAGTCATCGCCAGAAGCATAAAATACAATATAAATACAACAGCTTTGCCGTCGTATAAAATGAATAATTGCAAACAGTGTGAAAGATATGGACATTTCCACGTTCCGGGCTACCTAGGCTTCACTCTATGGCGTTCTTTCACCACATCGAAAAGCAACGGCCTCAGAAGCCAACGCCAGAAGCATAAAATACAATATAAATAGAACGGCTTTTCCATCGTATAAAACGAATAATAGCAACCAGTGTGAAAGTTATGGTCATTTCTACGTTCCAGGCAACGTAGGCTTCACTCTAGGGCGTTGCTCCACCAGATCAAACAGTTAGGGACTCAGAAGTCAACGCCCGAAGCATAAAATACAAAATAAATAGAACGGTTTTTCCATTGTATAAAACGAATAATTGCTACCAGTGTAAAAGTTATGGTCATTTCTACGTTCCGGGCAACCTAGGCTTCACTGTATGGCGTTCTTCCACCACATCGAATAGCTACGGCCTCAGAAGTCAACGCCTGAAGTATAAAATACAATAAAAATACAACAGTCTTTCCATCCTATAACAGGAATAATTGCAACCCGTGTGAAAGTTATGGTCATTTCTACGTTCCGGGCAACCTAGGCTTCACTCTAGGGCGTTGCTCCACCAGATCAAACAGTTAGGGCCTTAGAAGTCGACGCACGAAGCATTAAATACAAAATAAATAGAACAGTTTTTCGATTGTATAAAACGAATAATTGCTACCAGTGTAAAAGATATGGTCATTTCTACGTTCCGGGCAACCTAGGCTTCACCCTAGGGCGTTGTTCCACCAGATCGAATAGTTAGGGCCTAAGAAGTCAACACCAGAAGAATAAAATACAATAAAAATACAACAGTCTTTCCATCCTATAACAGGAATAATTGCAACCCGTGTGAAAGTTATGGTCATTTCTACGTTCCGGGCAACCTAGGCTTCACTCTAGGGCGTTGCTCCACTAGATCAAACAGTCAGGGCCTTAGAAGTCAACGCCCGAAGCATTAAATACAAAATAAATAGAACAGTTTTTCCATCGTATAAAACGAATAATTGCTACCAGTGTAAAAGTTATGGTCATTTCTACGTTCCGGGCAACCTTGGCTTCACAGTCGGGCGTTGCTCCACCAGATCGAAACGTTAGGGCCTAAGAAATCAACGCCCGAAGCATAAAATACGTAATAAATACAACAGCATTTCCATCGTATTAAATGAATAATTGCAAACAGTGTGAAAGATATGGACATTTCTACGATGCGGGCTACCTAGGCTTCACTCTATGGCGTTCTCCCACCACATCGAATAGCAGCGGCCTCAGAAGTCAACGCCAGAAGCTTAAATACAATATAAATATAACAGTTTTTCCATCGTATAAAACGAATAATAGCAACCAGTGTGAAAGTTATGGTCATTTCTACGTTCGGGGCAACCTAGGCTTCACTCTACGGCGAGGCTACACCAGATCAAACAGTTAGGGCGTTAGAAGTCAACGCCCTAAGCATAAAGTACAAAATAAATAGAACGGTTTTTCCATTGTATAAAACGAATAATTGCTACCAGTATGAAAGTTATGGTCATTTCTACTTTCCGGGCAACCTAGGCTTCACCCTAGGGCGTTGTTCCACCAGATGGAACAGTTAGGGCCTAAGAAGTCAACGCCAGAAGCATAAAATACGATATAAATACAACAGCTTTTCCATCGTATAAAACAAATAATTGCAACCAGTGTGAAAGTTATGGTCATTTCTACGTTCCGGGCAACCTAGGCTTCACGCTTGGGCGTTGCTCCACCAGATCAAACAGTTAGGGCCTTAGAAGTCATCTCCCGAAGCATTAAATACAATATAAATACAACAGATTTTCCATCATATAAAACGAATGATAGCAACCAGTGTGAAAGTTATAGTCACTTCTACATTTCGAGCAACCTAGGCTTCACTCTAGGGCGTTGCTCCACCTGATCGAATAGTTAGGGCCTAAGGAGTCATCGCCAGAAGCATAAAATACGATATAAATACAACAGCTTTTCCATCGTATAAAACAAATAATTGCAACCAGTGTGACAGTTATGGTCATTTCTACGTTCCGGGCAACCTAGGCTTCACTGTATGGCGTTCCTCCACCACATCGAATAGCTACGGCCTCAGAAGTCCACGCCTGAAGCATAAAATACAATAAAAATACAACAGTCTTATCATAGTATAACAGGAATAATTGCATCAAGCGTGAAAGTAATGATCATTTCGGCGTTTCGGACATCCTAGACTTAACTCTGAGGCATTGCTCCACCAGATCGAATAATTAGGGCCTGAGAAGTCAACGCCAGAAGCATAAAATACAATATAAATACAACAGTTTTTCCATCGTATAAAACAAATAATTGCAACCAGTATGAAACTTATGGTCATTTCTACTTTCCGAGCAACCTAGGCTTCACCCTAGGGCTTTGCTCCAACAGATTGAATAGTTAGGGCCTTAGAAGTCAACGCCCGAAGCATTAAATACAAAATAAATAGAACAGTTTTTCCATTGTATAAAACGAATAATTGCTACCAGTGTAAAAGTTATGGTCATTTCTACGTTCCGGTCAACCTAGGCTGCACTCTAGGGCGTTGCACCACCAGATGGAATAGTTAGGGCCTTAGAAGTCAACGCCCGAAGCATAAAATACAAAATAAATAAAACAGTTTTTCCATCGTAAAAAACGAATAATTGCAACCAGTGTGAAAGTTATGGTTATTTCTACATTCCGAGCAACCTAGGCTTCACTCTAGGGCGTTGCTCCACCAGATCAAGCAGTTAGGGCCTTAGAAGTCAACGCACGAAGCATAAAATACAAAATAAATGGAACGGTTTTTCCATTGTATAAAACGAATAATTGCTACCAGTGTAAAAGTTATGGTCATTTCTACGTTCCGGGCAACCTAGGCTTCACCCTAGGGCGTTGTTCCACCAGATCGAATAGTCAGGGCCTAAGAAGTGAACGCCAGAAGCATAAAATGCAATAAAAATGCAACAGTCTTTCCATCCTATAACAGGAATAATTGCAACCCGTGTGAAAGTGATGGTCATTTGTACGTTCCAGGGAACCCATGCTTCACTCTAGGGCGTTGCTCCACCAGATCGAATTGTTAGGGCCTAAGAAGTCAACGCCCGAAGCATAAAATACAAAATAAATAGAACAGTTTTTCCATTGTATAAAACGAATAATTGCTACCAGTGTAAACGTTATGGTCATTTCTACGTTCCGGGCAACCTAGGCTTCACCCTGGTACGTTGTTCCACCAGATCGAGTAGTTAGGGCCTAAAAAGTGAACGCCAGAAGCATAAAATACAATATAAATACAACAGCTTTTCCATCGTAAAAAACGAATAATTGCAACCAGTGTGAAAGTTATGGTTATTTCTACATTCCGAGCAACCTAGGCTTCACTCTAGGGCGTTGCTCCACCAGATCGAATAGTTAGGTCCTTAGAAGTCAACGCCAGAAGCATAAAATACGATATAAATACAACAGCTTTTGCATCGTATAAAAGGAATAATTGCAAACAGTGTGAAAGTAATTGTCATTTCTACGTTCCGGGCAATCTATGCTTCACTCTAGGGCGCTGCTCCACCAGATCAAACAGTTAGGGCCTTAGAAGTCAACGCACGAAGCATAAAATACAAAATAAATGGAACGGTTTTTCCATTGTATAAAACGAATAATTGCTACCAGTGTAAAAGTTATGGTCATTTCTACGTTCCGGGCAACCTAGGCATCACCCTAGGGCGTTGTTCCACCAGGTCGAATAGTCAGGGCCTAAGAAGTGAACGCCAGAAGCATAAAATACGATATAAATACAACAGCTTTTCCATCGTATAAAAGGAATAATCGCAAACAGTGTGAAAGTAATGGTCATTTCTACGTTCCGGGCAACCTAGGCTTCACCCTAGGGCGTTGCTCCACCAGATCAAACAGTTAGGGCCTTAGAAGTCAACGCCCGAAGCATAAAATACAAAATAAATAGAACAGTTTTTCCATTGTATAAAACGAATAATTGCTACTAGTGTAAAAGTTATGGTCATTTCTACGTTCCGGGCAACCTAGGCTTCACCCTGGGGCGTTGTTACACCAGATCGAGTAGTTAGGGCCTAAAAAGTGAACGCCAGAAGCATAAAATACAATATAAATACAACAGCTTTTCCATCGTAAAAAACGAATAATTGCAACCAGTGTGAAAGTTATGGTTATTTCTACATTCCGAGCAACCTAGGCTTCACTCTAGGGCGTTGCTCCACCAGATCGAATAGTTAGGTCCTTAGATGTCAACGCCAGAAGCATAAAATACGATATAAATACAACAGCTTTTGCATCGTTTAAAAGGTATAATTGCAAACAGTGTGAAAGTAATTGTCATTTCTACGTTCCGGGCAATCTAGGCTTCACTCTAGGGCGTTGCAACACCAGATCAAACAGTTAGGGCCTTAGAAGTCAACGCACGAAGCATAAAATACATAATAAATAGAACAGTTTTTCCATTGTATAACACGAATAATTGCTACCAGTGTAAAAGTTATGGTCATTTCTACGTTCCGGGCAACCTAGGCTTCACCCTAGGGCGTTGTTCCACCAGATCGAATAGTCAGGGCCTAAGAAGTGAACGCCAGAAGCATAAAATGCAATAAAAATGCAACAGTCTTTCCATCCTGTTATAAACAGGAATAATTGCAACCCGTGTGAAAGTGATGGTCATTTGTACGTTCCAGGGAACCTATGCTTCACTCTAGGGCGTTGCTCCACCAGATCGAATTGTTAGGGCCAAAGAAGTCTACGCCCGAAGCATAAAATACGATATAAATACAACAGCTTTTCCATCGTATAAAAGGAATAATCGCAACCAGTGTGAAAGTTATGGCCATTTCTACGTTGCGGGCAACCTAGGCTTCACCTTAGGCCGTTGTTCCACAAGATCGAATAGTTAGGGCCTAACAAGTGAACGCCAGAAGCATAAAATACAATATAAATACAACAGATTTTCCATCGTATAAAAGGAATAATTGCAAACAGTGTGAAAGTAATGGTCATTTCTACGTTCCGGGCAACCTAGGCTTCACTCTAGGGCGTTGCTCCACCAGATCAAACAGTTAGGGCGATAGAAGTCAACGCCTGAAGCATAAAATACAAAATAAATAGAACAGTTTTTCCATGGTATAGAACGAATAATTGCTACCAGTGTAAAAGTTATGGTCATTTCTACGTTCCGGGGAACCTAGGCTTCACCCTAGGGCATTGTTCCATCAGATCGCATAGTTAGGCCCTAAGAAGTGAACGCCAGAAGCATAAAATACAATATAAATACAACAGTTTTTCCATCCTAGTAAACGAATAATAGCAACCAGTGTGAAAGTTATGGTCATTTCTATATTCCGAGCAACCTAGGCTTCACTCTAGGGCGTTGCTCCACCAGATCGAATAGTTAGGTCCTAAGAAGTCAACGCCAGAAGCATAAAATACGATATAAATACAACAGATTTCCATGGTATAAAAGGAATAATTGCAAACAGTGTGAAAGCAATGGTCATTTCTACGTTCCGGGCAACCTAGGCATTACTCTACGGCGTTGTTCCACCAGATCGAATAGTTAGGGCCTAAGAAGTCAACACCAGAAGAATAAAATACAAAATAAATACAACAGCCTTTACACCGTATAAAACGAATAATTGCAACCTGTGTGAAGGTTATGGTCATATCTACGTAACGGGCAACCCAGGCTTCACCCTAGGGCGTTGTTCCACCAGATCGAATAGTTAGGGCCTAAGAAGTCAACACCAGAAGAATAAAATACAATAAAAATACAACAGTCTTTCCATCCTATAACAGGAATAATTGCAACCCGTGTGAAAGTTATGGTCATTTCTACGTTCCGGGCAACCTAGGCTTCACTCTAGGGCGTTGCTCCACCAGATCAAACAGTCAGGGCCTTAGAAGTCAACGCCCGAAGCATTAAATACAAAATAAATAGAACAGTTTTTCCATCGTATAAAACGAATAATTGCTACCAGTGTAAAAGTTATGGTCATTTCTACGTTCCTGGCAACCTTGGCTTCACAGTCGGGCGTTGCTCCACCAGATCGAAACGTTAGGGCCTAAGAAATCAACGCCCGAAGCATAAAATACGTAATAAATACAACAGCATTTCCATCGTATTAAATGAATAATTGCAAACAGTGTGAAAGATATGGACATTTCTACGATCCGGGCTACCTAGGCTTCACTCTATGGCGTTCTCCCACCACATCGAATAGCAGCGGCCTCAGAAGTCAACGCCAGAAGCTTAAATACAATATAAATATAACAGTTTTTCCATCGTATAAAATGAATAATAGCAACCAGTGTGAAAGTTATGGTCATTTCTACGTTCGGGGCAACCTAGGCTTCACTCTACTGCGATGCTCCACCAGATAAAACAGTTAGGGCGTTAGAAGTCAACGCCCTAAGCATAAAGTACAAAATAAATAGAACGGTTTTTCCATTGTATAAAACGAATAATTGCTACCAGTATGAAAGTTATGGTCATTTCTACTTTCCGGGCAACCTAGGCTTCACCCTAGGGCGTTGTTCCACCAGATGGAACAGTTAGGGCCTAAGAAGTCAACGCCAGAAGCATAAAATACGATATAAATACAACAGCTTTTCCATCGTATAAAACAAATAATTGCAACCAGTGTGAAAGTTATGGTCACTTCTACGTTCCGGGCAACCTAGGCTTCACGCTTGGGCGTTGCTCCAACAGATTGAATAGTTAGGGCCTTAGAATTCAATGCCCGAAGCATAAACTGCAATAAAAATACGACAGCTTTTCCATCGTATAGCAGGAATAATTTGCAACCAGTGTGATAGTAGTGGTCATTTCTACGTTCCGGGCAACCTCGGTTTCACTCCAGGGCGGTGCTCCACCAGATCGAATAGTTACGGCCTAAGAAGTCAACGCCAGAAGCACAAAATACGATAAAGATGCAACAGTTTTTCCATCGTATAAAACGAATAATTGCAACCAGTTTGAAAGTTATGGTCATTTCTACATTCCGAGCAACCTAGGCTTCATTCTAGGGCGTTGCTCCACCAGACCGAATAGTTAGGTCCTTAGAAGTCAACGCCAGAAGCATAAAATACGATATAAATACAACAGCTTTTCCATCGTATATAAGGAATAATTGCAAACAGTGTGAAAGTAATGGTCATTTCTACGTTTCGGGCAATCTAGGCTTCACTGTATGGCGTTATTCCACCACATCGAATAGCTACGGCCTCAGAAGTCAACGCCTGAAGTATAAAATACAATAAATATACAACAGTCTTTCCATCCTATAACAGGAATAATTACAACAAGCGTGAAAGTAATGATCATTTCGGCGTTTCGGGCATCCTAGACTTAACTCTGAGGCATCGCTCCACCTGATCGAATAGTTAGGGCCTCAGAAGTCAACGCCAGAAGCATAAAATACGATATAAATACAACAGTCTTTCCATCCTATAACAGGAATAATTGCAACCCGTGTGAAAGTGATGGACATTTCTACGTTCCAGGCAACCTAGGCATCACTCTAGGGCGTTGCTCCACCAGATCAAACAGTTAGGGCCTTAGAAGTCATCTCCCGAAGCATTAAATACAATATAAATACAACAGATTTTCCATCATATAAAACGAATGATAGCAACCAGTGTGAAAGTTATAGTCACTTCTACATTTCGAGCAACCTAGGCTTCACTCTAGGGCGTTGCTCCACCTGATCGAATAGTTAGGGCCTAAGGAGTCAACGCCAGAAGCATAAAATACGATATAAATGCAACAGCTTTTCCATCGTATAAAACAAATAATTGCAACCAGTGTGACAGTTATGGTCATTTCTACGTTCCGGGCAACCTAGGCTTCACTGTATGGCGTACCTCCACCACATCGAATAGCTACGGCCTCAGAAGTCCACGCCTGAAGCATAAAATACAATAAAAATACAACAGTCTTATCATCGTATAACAGGAATAATTGCATCAAGCGTGAAAGTAATGATCATTTCGGCGTTTCGGACATCCTAGACTTAACTCTGAGGCATTGCTCCACCAGATCGAATAATTAGGGCCTGAGAAGTCAACGCCAGAAGCATAAAATACAATATAAATACAACAGTTTTTCCATCGTATAAAACAAATAATTGCAACCAGTATGAAACCTATGGTCATTTCTACTTTCCGAGCAACCTAGGCTTCACCCTAGGGCTTTGCTCCAACAGATTGAATAGTTAGGGCCTTAGAAGTCAACGCCCGAAGCATTAAATACAAAATAAATAGAAGAGTTTTTCCATTGTATAAAACGAATAATTGCTACCAGTGTAAAAGTTATGGTCATTTCTACGTTCCGGTCAACCTAGGCTGCACTTTAGGGCGTTGCACCACCAGATGGAATAGTTAGGGCCTTAGAAGTCAACGCCCGAAGCATAAAATACAAAATAAATAAAACAGTTTTTCCATCGTAAAAAACGAATAATTGCAACCAGTGTGAAAGTTATGGTTATTTCTACATTCCGAGCAACCTAGGCTTCACTCTAGGGCGTTGCTCCACCAGATCAAGCAGTTAGGGCCTTAGAAGTCAACGCACGAAGCATAAAATACAAAATAAATGGAACGGTTTTTCCATTGTATAAAACGAATAATTGCTATCAGTGTAAAAGTTATGGTCATTTCTACGTTCCGGGCAACCTAGGCTTCACCCTAGGGCGTTGTTCCACCAGATCGAATAGTCAGGGCCTAAGAAGTGAACGCCAGAAGCATAAAATGCAATAAAAATGCAACAGTCTTTCCATCCTATAACAGGAATAATTGCAACCCGCGTGAAAGTGATGGTCATTTGTACGTTCCAGGGAACCCATGCTTCACTCTAGGGCGTTGCTCCACCAGATCGAATTGTTAGGGCCTAAGAAGTCAACGCCCGAAGCATAAAATACAAAATAAATAGAACAGTTTTTCCATTGTATATTACGAATAATTGCTACCAGTGTAAAAGTTATGGTCATTTTTTCGTTCCGGGCAACCTAGGCTTCACCCTAGGGCATTGTTCCATCAGATCGAATAGTTAGGCCCTAAGAAGTGAACGCCAGAAGCATAAAATACAATATAAATACACCAGTTTTTCCATCGTAGAAAACGAATAATTGCAACCAGTGTGAAAGTTATGGTCATTTCTATATTCCGAGCAACCTAGGCTTCACTCTAGGGCGGTGCTCCACCATATCCAATAGCTACGGCCTTAGAAGCCTACGCCTGAAGCATAAAATACAATAAAAATACAACTGTCTTTTCATCGTATAACAGGAATAATTGCAACAAGCGTGAAAGTAATGATCATTTCGGCGTTTCGGGCATCCTAGACTTAACTCTGTGGCATTGCTCCACCAGATCGAATAGTTAGGGCCTAAGAAGTCAACGCCAGAAGCATAAAATGCAATATAAATACAACAGTTTTTCCATTGTATAAAACGTATAATTGCTACCAGTGTAAAAGTTATGGTCATTTCTACGTTCCGGGCAACCTAGGCTTCACCCTAGGGCGTTGTTCCACCAGATCGAAAAGTTAGGGCCTAAGAAGTGAACGCCAGAAGCATAAAATGCAATAAAAATACAACAGGTTTTCCATCGTATAACAGGATTAATTGCAGCCAGTTTGAAGGTGATGGTCATTTCTACGTTCCGGGCAACCTAGGCTTCACCCTAGGGCGTTGCTCCACTAGATCGAATAGCTAGGGCCATAGAAGTCAACGCCAGAAGCATAAAATACGATATAAATACAACAGCTTTTCCATCGTATAAAAGGAATAATCGCAAACAGTGTGAAAGTAATGGTCATTTCTACGTTCCGGGCAACCTAGGCTTCACCCTAGGGCGTTGCTCCACCAGATCAAACAGTTAGGGCCTTAGAAGTCAACGCCCGAAGCATAAAATACAAAATAAATAGAACAGTTTTTCCATTGTATAAAACGAATAATTGCTACCAGTGTAAAAGTTATGGTCATTTCTACGGTCCGGGCAACGTAGGCCTCACCCTGGGGCGTTGTTCCACCAGATCGAGTAGTTAGGGCCTAAGAAGTGAACGCCAGAAGCATAAAATACAATATAAATACAACAGCTTTTCAATCGTAAAAAACGAATAATTGCAACCAGTGTGAAAGTTATGGTTATTTCTACATTCCGAGCAACCTAGGCTTCACTCTAGGGCGTTGCTCCACCAGATCGAATAGTTAGGTCCTTAGAAGTCAACGCCAGAAGCATAAAATACGATATAAATACAACAGCTTTTGCATCGTATAAAAGGAATAATTGCAAACAGTGTGAAAGTAATTGTCATTTCTACGTTCCGGGCAATCTAGGCTTCACTCTAGGGCGTTGCTCCACCAGATCAAACAGTTCGGGCCTTAGAAGTCAACGCACGAAGCATAAAATACATAATAAATAGAACAGTTTTTCCATTGTATATTACGAATAATTGCTACCAGTGTAAAAGTTATGGTCATTTCTACGTTCCGGGCAACCTAGGCTTCACTCTAGGGCGTTGGTCCACCAGATCAAACAGTTAGGGCCATAGAAGCCAACGCCCGAAGCATTAAATACAAAATAAATAGAACAGTTTTTCCATTGTATAAAACGAATAATTGCTACCTGTGTAAAAGTTATGGCCATTTCTACGTTGCGGGCAACCTAGGCTTCACCTTAGGCCGTTGTTCCACCAGATCGAATAGTTAGGGCCTAAGAAGTGAACGCCAGAAGCATAAAATACAATATAAATACAACAGTTTTTCCATCATATAAAACGAATAATTTCAACCAGTGTGAAAGCTATGGTCATTTCTACATTCCGAGCAACCTAGGCTTCACTCTAGGGCGTTGCTCCAACAGATTGAATAGTCAGGGCCTTAGAAGTCAACGTCCGAAGCATAAAATGCAATAAAAATACAACAGTTTATCAATCGTATGACAGGATTAATTGCAACCAGTTTGAAAGTGATGGTCATTTCTACGTTCCGGGCAACCTAGGCTTCACTGTAGGGCGTTGCTCCACTAGATCGAATAGTTAGGCCCTAAGAAGTGAACGCCAGAAGCATAAAATACAATATAAATACACCAGTTTTTCCATCGTAGAAAACGAATAATTGCAACCAGTGTGAAAGTTATGGTCATTTCTATATTCCGAGCAATCTAGGCTTCACTCTAGGGCGGTGCTCCACCATATCCAATAGCTACGGCCTTAGAAGCCTACGCCTGAAGCATAAAATACAATAAAAATACAACGGTCTTTTCATCGTATAACAGGAATAATTGCAACAAGCGTGAAGGTAATGATCATTTCGGCGTTTCGGGCATCCTAGACTTAACACTGAGGCAGTGCTCCACCAGATCGAATAGTTAGGGCCTTAGAAGTCAACGCCAGAAGCATAAAATACGATATAAATACAACAGCTTTTCCATCGTATAAAACGAATAATTGCAACCAGTTTGAAAGTGATGGTCATTTCTACGTTCCGGGCAACCTAGGCTTCACTCTAGGGCGTTGCTCCACTTGATCGAATAGCTAGGGCCTTAGAAGTCAACGCGAGAAGCATAAAATACGATATAAATACAACAGCTTTTCCATCGTATAAAAGGAATAATTGCAAACAGTGTTAAAGTAATGGTCATTTCTACGTTCCGGGCAACCTAGGCTTCACTCTAGGGCGTTGCTCCACCAGATCAAACAGTTAGGGGCTTAGAAGTCAACGCCCGAAGCATAAAATACAAAATAAATAGAACAGTTTTTCCATTGTATAAAACGGATAATTGCTACCAGTGTAAAAGTTATGATCATTTCTACGTTCCGGGCAACCTAGACTTCACCCTAGGGCGTTGTTCCACCAGATCGAATAGTTAGGGCCTAAGAAGTGAACGCCAGAAGCATAAAACACAATAAAGGTGCAACAGCTTTTCTATCGTGTAACAGGAATAATTGCAACCAGTGTGAATGTTATGGTCATTTCTACTTCCCGGGCAACCTAAGCTTCACTCTAGGGCGTTGCTCCTCCAGATAGAATAGCTAGGGACTTAGAAGTCAACGCCAGAAGAATAAAATACAATATAAGTACAACAGCTTTTCCATTGTATAAAACGAATAATAGCAACCAGTGTGAAAGTTATGGTCATTTCTACGTTCCGGGCAACCTAGGCTTCACTCTAGGGCGTTGCTCCACTTGATCGAATAGCTAGGGCCTTAGAAGTCAACGCCAGAAGCATAAAATACGATATAAATACAACAGCTTTTCCATCGTATAAAAGGAATAATTGCAAACAGTGTTAAAGTAATGGTCATTTCTACGTTCCGGGCAACCTAGGCTTCACTCTAGGGCGTTGCTCCACCAGATCAAACAGTTAGGGCCTTAGAAGTCAACGCCCGAAGCATAAAATACAAAATAAATAGAACAGTTTTTCCATTGTATAAAACGGATAATTGCTACCAGTGTAAAAGTTATGATCATTTCTACGTTCCGGGCAACCTAGACTTCACCCTAGGGCGTTGTTCC